>NC_140072.1:76948092-77560502 GCF_964194135.1 Talpa europaea | reverse complement strand
CTACTTTGAGAGCCAGAATTGAGAATTTGAGCTTCATCCAGAAGATAAGCTTCGATAGTTTTTGAACAGGAGAGTATGGGATACAGGAAAATTAATTGATGGTTCTGGGAAAGAAATTTGTATTCATAATTTGTACCAACTATTAGATTACAAGGTCCCTGAGATCAACATCTATACCTTGTTATTAATGATATATTTCTTGTTAAGCTCCATAGCTTGTAACACAGAGCTGTGTAGGTTTGTGGAAACGATAGGATTTCATGACAACAGGAAAGAAAGAGAAGATTCATATACAATCTCTATGGTGAATACAATGTTGAAAGAATGTGGTTGCAATTTATTTATTTTTTAAGGAAAAGTAAAAGAAAAACGAGTTAAATTTTAGACATCTTGAATTTGAGATGCGGGTGGTACATTTAGGTGCAAATGTCTAGCAGATAGTTCTAAATGTGAGACTGAGCTTGGAAGATAAGACAGGGCTATAAATAAAAATTGGGGAGCCATCTGTTTCTATGTGAGAGTTAAAGTTATAGGAGTGGAAGAAAAGAGTAAGAGACATTCCAGAATGAAAAGAGGAAAGGAAAGAGGAGGCCAGAGCAGAAATTTGGGAAAGCAAAAGGTTAGAGGGAATTCCAGAGTGAAGATTCTTGGAGGAACAAGGATTGCATTCCGCATAGACGGAGAGGAGTCAGTTTTAGAAACTTACTGAGCCCCCACTTCCTTGATTAATGACCCACTACATTGCCTCCAGAAACAAACATTGCCAAACTTCCAAAAACAAGAAAGCCTTTACACATTTATGACTTTATATCTTGTCTCGGTAATAGTTTGAACAGAAACATATCATAACAGCTATTTTCTCACTTTCCTCAGTAAATGGTAATATAATCAACATTGAAATTCTAAAATGACTTATTTTATACACTTGACCAGAACTAAAGTGAGAATTGACGTTCTTGCAAGGTAATAGTAAAATATGATGTCAAATGGAGTACATTTTTTTTTCTATTCTCAGTAGGATTTTACTCTTTGTAAAGACTTGATTTTTTTACTTCATATGCTCAGTAATTTAATGTGGGCCTGACAAACTTTTTTTGAGTACGATATAATAGCTAGAATATTAATTGGCATGTTCAGGCAGGGATGAGAAAGTATGTAAGGATGATATAAATTGGAAGCACAGAAGGTAGTGCTTAAGAATCCAGAAGCACAAAGGCAAATCAAATTATAACCATTTTTCTGATTTTTACACTCTCAAAAATTGCTTTTTGAGTAAACCAAGTGGAAGAACTTGGGATGAGTAGTTTCTGAGCTATGCAGACAAACTCTACCAAATGGGTAAAGAAGCTTATTCTGTGTGTCTCCATACTTAAGGGATGGTGGGAATTTCACAAAGGCCTTTTATTTTAAATGTGACCGCATTGAAAATAAAGACTTGAGTGTTTTCTTGTGATGATATGTTGGGGAAAAAACCTAAAAGCATGTAAATATCTTTGTTATCTCTTATATGTAACGTATTTAATGACATTGCAATTGTGACTATGACTAAGTCTTATAAATAAAAGAATCAAGTGTTTTCAATATGATTTTTCAAACATATACTAATTTATACTTGATTCTTAAAAAATGACCATAAAGAGACATGGTTCACACACACAAAAAATGAGGACTTCTTTAATTTTCTCAAGGGCCACTTAAGCCTTTGATATTCAAATTATTTTCAAGTCCACAACCTCACTTATCTTTGCTTCTTTACAGTTGAATAGTATAAGTTACTGTATTTTCAAATATTAGTGACTTTCCATGTAATTAATCACTTTCATAGATGCCATGAAGTCTTAAATCCTTCCACCAAGATTTGATATTTTATTTTGCAATGGATTTCCACTGTATTCGCACTGTATTTTCAAACCTTTATAATATCTGACATTTGACAAGGCTCTTCTAAACAGATATCTTCACAATGAGTTGAGCAGATAATAGTGTTATAACAAGGATAAGGTAGGAAATAGAAGCATTTTCTAAGAGTGCATCTTAATAGAGGAATGTGTTCATGTGATGACAACGTCTGCTTTCTCTGCAACTGTGTGATGCTAGACGTGGAATCATAGACATTGGATTCCACATGTCCACGGGCTATACTTTGCTATTGTTTTCGGGTTGGATCATCTTTGCCCCTAACCCCAGACAAAGAAAAAATAAAGGATAAATATTCAGAAAACACTTTTAGGTGAATACCTAATGTTTCAAAATAAATATGTGAGTTGAAAGCAAATGGACATTTTTCATCGATGGCAATAACAACTGACACCTGCTGAGTGGTCATTATGGCCCAGTAGTGTTTCACTTGCAATAATTCTACTTTTCTTTAAATCTCACATAAGCCAATTAGATGAGTATATCCTCTCCGTTTGACAGATAACTAAAGTAGGCCCCAGGAAAGATAAGAAATTTGCTCAACCCCACAAAACTAGTAACATTTTTCAGAAATTATATCTACAAACTGACCTAGCTGATATAAGGTTATAGATTTTAAATACAATGGCATACTCTCTTGAGGATGTTGTAATTAGGCTAACTACAAGCTCATAAACAAGAACAGCTTGCTTATGATATTTAAAGATGAAAACAGAGATAACAAGCCAGTACATTCTTTAGGCAACAAAATATGACCCTATATTTCTAACTCAGATCAGTTTGATTCTATATAGTAGACACAAAAGAGGGAAAGAGTTTTGAACAATCTTTTGAGAAGAGGTTTATCAAAAGTTACTTAATACCATGTTGTTTAGGTTGCTAAAAACTATTGACATAGTTGTGTTCATTTATCCAGAAAAAAAAAAAACATATTTTACAGTGTGATTTCCTTAGGACTTGAATAAACTATCAACAACTAAAATCTTATATGACCTTTAATTATTGAAACAGTGAAATTATAAGCAAATGAAGTAAAAATCAGCAACAATAGGTTATAGATAATAAACCTTATGAAACACTAAAACGGGAATATGACAACAAACTCATTAACAGGATTTAGACTGATATTCTGAATATCATTAAAACTAACACACGAAGCTTTCTCCTTAAAATTCACTAATGGATTACTTTGACTAAATAGCAAAGACATGGACTAAGAATCTCAAACACATTAAACTATTTTTAAACATTCTAAAAATTCCAGTTTCAGAATTCCTTTTGCTAATTACCCCTTGCTTATGAAATCTACTCAATCATCAGAATAAATAAAACAAGTAAACAAATGAGTAAACAAAAACCTAGAAGACCTGCCAACTTTCCTAGACACAACTGATGTTTTCTGGGCTCTTTTCTAAGAGACTTCAAATAACCATTTGACTTCCATCCCCAGGAAGATTCTCTCCTTGAACAAACTTGAGTCAGGCCCCTCTAAGCCCTCTTCTTCACCAGGCCTGACCTTGAATTTCTGTCACTGTCCCTATAGAGTACAACTTTAGAGTCCAGTTTTAGCAAGAAACCCCCTAAGTCAGTTTAATCAGAATCCCCTACCCTCAATATACAGTCATTTTCCTTGATATTGGACAAAATCCCTCATCTTCTACCATGACCCAGGTAATTTTTAATCATCCTGGCCTGGCTTCAGCAAGAATCCTCTTAGTTCAATTCAGCAGTGGCCTATGCTCTCGTAACTTTCCATCCACTGGCCCTCACCCTGCTCCTTGGCTGTAAACCACCATTTTCCCATGTGTATTTGGAAGTGAGCCCAGTTCTATATTGATGTCTCCTTTTCCCTATTGCAATGGTCTCAAGTAAAATCTATTTTTACCACCTTAACTACTGTCTAGATCTGCTTTCCTTTGACAGATGGGCGAATTCTTACAGAGGAAATTGATATGGTCTAAGAGGAAATGACTATGGTCTAAGGATTCTGTGAAGAGTTTATCCAACAGTCTTTGAAGTTACCCTCAATGTTCTCATCTCTAAAAGAAAGAGAAAGATGGATGCTTTTTCACCTCAAGGCCTGAATGAGTTAATACAGGTTAACACTTAGAAGAGAATCTGGCAGATATTAAATATTGAACGCTGGTTATCTGTTTTTATGATAATTGTTGCCAAATTCTATATCCATGTTATTCTGAATCTCTAATGATTTAGCCACACAGATACTTCAATATTAAGAGAATCTTTTCATTAAGCTTTCTAAGCAAGATTTATGAATACTACAAAATTATCTACAAGAAGTGAAGCTTTGTAACATGTTCTAGTTTTCAGTCACATTCTAGATATAAAGATCAGTGTAAGAATACAAATGCATATTAAACAGTCACATAAATGGACTTATAATCTATCATGGTTTTAAAAATAAGGAGTATCCACAGAGGTGTGAAAGTGAGTAACCAACAAAGTACCACCAAAACATATCAGAGGTTGTAAAAGAAAAAAGTTGTAATATTCTATCACACTGAAACTTGCCTGATTCTCAGTGTCAGAAAAACTGTATCAGGCTGTAATTCTTTTTGCAACTCATTAAGTGTTAGCTATTTTAATATCAGTGAAAAGTGCTGATTTACTTTATCTTCATATTTGGTTTTTGCAACATCTATAAGCATTCCTCACACAAAGGCTCCTGAGAAATTTTTGTTGCAGAAATGAATAGATGAACAAATAAATGAATGAATCAAATCCCTACCATTATGGATCTTTAGTTTCTTGCCTTTCAGTTTAGGTCTTATTCTTTCTCTCTATCTGTACATGTCTCCTTCTTGGAGATTGCTTCTCCTTGTTATCTTCTTTCCCCACCTCACTCACTCCCTCAGTCATTTTTTGTCCATATTCAATCTCCCCTTCACTGATGGTGTGAATAAACTGATAGGATTCCAATTAAGAATAAAAGATTAGGGCCTCCCTGGTGGTGCAGATGGTTGAGCGCAGCGCTGTGAAGCTGCGCAGCCTCTGCAGTGCTGGTTTGATCCCAGCCAGCCAGGGAGATGCTCACATGGTGCGGCAGACCTCTCCTGTCTTGCCCGCTGCTCCCCTCAGCAGTGTATTTCAGTCACTTCCCTGCTCTGTCTCTGGTGAATCCTCTCACCCCTCCCACACATCTGGTCTGTACCCAAGTTCTTGTATACACAAATAAAATAAATAAATCTTTAAAAAAAGAATAAAAGATTAAAGACGGGTTTGTAAATTCCTTCCCCTCTCAAACCTCCTCTAAAATGAAAATATAGAATTTTTGCCAAAGGTATAAATCCTCAAAAACAAAGAGAACAAGAAGGAGACAGCAGCAACAAGATTTTAGAGGCTAGAATTCAGATGAATAGTAAAAGTAATTCTGAAAACCCTCCCTGCTATATGAAGCAGCCCTTAAATCATCCAGTGAACACTGCATGCCACAAACGTGTTAGGAACTGAAGTTACCTGGCATTTTTCAAAGGAGACAGTACAGGAAGTATTGACTGACTAGAAAGAAGATGAGTACCTCTCCAGTCTCCACAAAACTTGTCCTCAGATGAGGTGAATTGGGAGATGATAAAGGGTAGCAAGCACAGTGAACATCACTGTCATGAAGATGAAAATGGCTAGACTAAGTGAAAGTCCATTGACTGAATGGTGAGAATGGAAGCTTAGAGTAGAAAATACCAGATGGAAGCCTTGAAAGGCCAGAAACTAGAGCTGGGGGTAGAAATTATTAAAGTCAATAAACCAGTTATGGAAAAATCTTTGGGCATGGATTTCTATGGACAATCTATAGGCACAGACTGGAGATAAAGATAAAGAGAATTGTTGGTCATTACAAAGAAACAAGACTCCTTACAGATTACCCCAACAAGACCTAAGAAATGAAAGATTTTACAATAGATAAAATTCCACAAGGGAATGAAAACCCCCCTCCCCAAAAAAGAACACTACATCAAAATACCCCTTATCCTTTAGCTTGTTTGTGTCTATGCAAACGTCTTTACCTTAGTAAATTTGCCAGATGTCATTCAATGGGAAACTCAGGCAAAACCTTTCTCAAAGATAACCCAAGGACCCCCACCTATTCACTAAACCCCAGCATCTTAACACCAGTAGTGAGACCATAGCCCCTTGTCCAACTGACATCCCAGAACAGAGTTAAGTAGACTTATACCTTCCAGGTTGGTCAATGGAAATGTGGTCCACTAGAGAGAAGAGACCTAATGATAGTGATCACAAATGACTGCCACTGCCAATTAAAGGACTTGGAAGAAGCCATCTCTTCTGTCCCCACATATGATGCTTAGAATTGAGATTGTAATCCTTTACCCTTTAGAGTGGTAAACCTGGGAAAACCAGACATTTGCAGAAAAGCTCCCACATTACATAGATTGAATCAATCAGGGAAAAAAGGACATTGAAAAAGAGCATAGATATAAGGAGAAAAAAAAAATCAGTGTTTCTCAGAGATGAGGAATGATCTTAGGACCTTGAAAAAAAGAAATATGTAACATTCTGAGACAAAAAGAAAATTCTTGGAAGTTAAAAAGTCAATAACACAAAGAAGAGGGGGAAAGTCTCTTAGGGAATAGAAAATAACTTGCATGAATTCTCAAAAAGGAACTCAAAAAAAAATAAGAATTGGAAACAAAAAATGATAGAGAATTAGCCTGGGAAACCCAATATCCAAATAACAGAATTTCAGATACAGAAAACAAAGTCAATGAAAGTAACTCAAATAAATGATTCAAAAGGAACTCCGCAATTAACATATATGAGTTTTCAGAATGAGGTTCCTATGGAGTAGCCAACACAAAAGAAAAGAGAAAACTTAAACAAGGTCCTTCTTAATGAGAGTTTAAAGCAAAAGTGAAAAAATTTCAGAGATCATCCTTTAAAATGAGAAAAGAAAGCAAACATTGCTCAAAAAAGGAACAATGATGTAAAATATATATAAATCATTGAGTAAAAAAATAGAAAATTAAATAAAATTAGGTCCAGCCAAAATGGAACTATAATGACAGTGAAATGCTCAATATGACTCTGAAAACTAGCAGACAATAGAAAAATCACTTAATATTTTCTCAAGAAAAGTCACTCATCATCTAATTTTCCTTGACAAAGAAAGGTGTTCATTGAAAGTGTTGAGGGGGGGGAATAAAAGGTCTCTGAAACTCTACTTTTCTTTTTGAGGACATTACTGCTGGGTATGCTGTGCCATCACAGGAATATAAGCTGAGGAAGAAAAATATGTGAGGCACAGAACTACAGACACAGAAGAGGTGACCAAGGCTGTCCCCAGGAGGATGTTGGAGGACTTCCCTGGACAAGAACTGTGCAGTGGCCAGAGAGGCTCCACCACTGTCAAAGAAATGCAGAGGACTCCAAAGAAAAGTCACCACCAAGAGCATGGTTAGAGGATGCTGGATGTCTTTGAACACGTGAAGGAGAGATTTGAATTTCTAGCAGAGTCCTGACGTAAATTAGTAACAGATATCTAACAATTACCCAAAATGTAATTAATCAAGGAAATATAATAATCATATACTGCATAGCTTAATTAAGAAAAATGTCATCATCACAATAATATAAAACTGAATATTAATCAGACAAAAAAAATGCATGAGGATGGTGAGAGTGTAGATGTGTGTGGACCAGAGGAACAAGAGGATGAAACCACCAGTCTTCACATAAGGCTCTAATGAGAAAAGTCAATTACTTTTTAGGTCAATTGTTTAGTAATACAGATTACAAAAATACCCAAATATCTTGCTTCTTATTCCTATTCTAATACTCAGTTTAAAACGGTTTGCCTTTTCACCTGAAAGACAACATTAAAAAAAAAAAAAAAAAAACAACTTACTGGTGATCTTCAGTTTATTCTCCCCTGTAGGTAACAGGTTTAAAATAAGGATGGGGTGAGTCACTGCTATTTCAGAGATGAAATTCTCCATGGATTGTCCTTCCTTACCTCTCACCCTGTCCTTTGTCCCCTTCACCCTTCAGTATATACCCCTAGTCCTCTCGCAGTAGCTCTAGTTTTTTTTTTTTTTAGTTTATTTCTTATCCTGTCTAATTTTTGCTAGTGAATGAGTGAAACATTGCTAATGATAAAGAGACTATTTCTTATAGTTTTTGTATCCCCAGTATATAAAGAGTACTCAACAAAAGTTCATTAACTTTAGGTGGAAGGGAGGGAGAGAAAGATTATGAGGAGGGAAAATGGGCTAGTTGTGAGTGATTGTCTCGACATTGACTATGATACACAGAAAAAAATGACATCTCAGGTATTCCAAAATTTCAGTACAGAAAAGAAGACAGGGGAGAAAGTAATTATAATAAAGTGAAAACCAAAATCAAGAGGCAACTATAAACCAGAGACATTCTGCAGGGGGGGAGAAGGGAATAGGATCAAAACAGGGCTGGGAAGGGGTTTCCCTGGTGGTGCAAGGGGTTAAGACGCAGCCTATGAAGCTATCAACAGCCACTGCAGCACAAGTTTTATCCCCGGCCAGGGAGCTACCCACATGGTGCAGCAGACCTCTCCTGACTCACCCGCTGCTCCCCTCAGCAGTGTATTTCAATCAATCCACCTGCTCTGTTCTCCACTCTGTCTCTGGTGAATCCTCTCACACCCCCACACCTCTGGCCTGTAACCCAGTTCTTATATGCATAAATAAATAAGTCTTTTAAAAAACAGGCGTGCGAAGAGCACAAGGGACGATGGTGATGGTACACAGGTGAAGTGAATTGGTGATGGGAATTTCATGGGGACTATAAACGAGATGAGAAAGTATACATTGTATAAAAATGAAGAATGATGTGAAAAACATATAAATTTTTTTTAAAAAAAGCCAGGAAAAGAGAATGAGAAGGGGGGTCTCCCTGGTGGCACGAGGGTTAAAATCTCGGCAGGCAAGCTATGCCAGTGAGGCATGAATTCCATGCCCGGCCAGGGAGCTAACCAACATCTGGTGCAACAGACCTCTCCTATCTCACCTGCTGCTCCCCTCAGTAGTGTATTTCAGTAGATCTGCCTGTTCTGCTCCCCACTCTGTCTCTGGTGAAACCTCTCACCCCTGCCCCCCACACCTGTGGCCTACATCCAAGTTCTTCTAATTAAAAAAATAAAAAATAAAAAAAAAAAAAGAAAGAACATAAAATGAGAAGAAACCACCAGGGAGTTAGAAGGAAAATGGGAGATGTAGAGTCATGGGAGGGCACTAGTTAGAAAGATCTTTAAGGTGCACCTTACCACGCTCTGTGGAGAGATCAGGTCAGATGAGCACAACCTCCCCCACATCGCTGGCAGGTAGACATAGTTGGTGTCCTTGAAAGGAGCCATTTCCAGAGAGAGGTGAAGGAAATGTCTCCTTGGGCTGCTTTGTGGAAAAATGGAAGCTAAATGGAGATAGTAAGAAGAGCTTGGTAGATGTGCTTACTGTAAAAGAGAACAGTAGCAGGGAAAGAAGCAGTGTAAATAAATTTATTGACATCAATATCATTATAGCACATACTTGTGGATAGGAACTCCAGTGTAAAGGCAGAAACTGGTGACAGGAGAAGAAGGGCATACTACTGCAAGAACAAATCTCTTGAGAATGTAAGAGGTGTTGTAGAGGGGCTGGCTTAGCAGTAATAATAAACACATGTAAGGCGAGGAAAGGTATACTCCATTGCAACAGAGGAAGATGAACTGGTGAATTTGGTGTGGAGAAGATGAAATAGTTCTCTCCTATCTATTTTTCTAAGAAATATGCAATATTTACGCGCAGTGAAAAGGGAAATTGTTCTAAAAGAAGTATAATTGAGTTGTATAGAGAAAAACTCCAAGTAGTTTTTTTAGAAAAAAATATATTTGTTGGGGAATAAAAATTGATACAATGCCAAGCTGTGGAACATCCCTCTAAGAAATATTTAAAAATGTTCTAAATCTGTAAAGGAGAAAATACATAATTTGACTTTACCACAGACAACTACCCAAGCAACCACTAGCTCAAGGCAAGAACCCCAAAGACACAAATGGCTCTTTAGAGAACATTTAATAATAAATTCCTAAATGTCAAAATGTGAAAAGCCCTAGTATATTAGTGTTCACATATATTTTAATTATCTTATTTTTTTAATTTATTCATATATATATATATAGATATTTTACATCATTGTTCATTTTTTACAAACGTTTGCTTCCCCTCTCCTCTCAAGTGTAGTCCCCATAGGATTTCCTTCACCAATGCACCTGTGCACCATCCCCTCAGTCCCCTGTGCTCCTCCCTCCCTTTGATCCTTCTCCTGCCTCCTCCCCTGCAGGATGTCTCTGATTGATAATTGTCTGTTTGTTTTTGTTTTGTTGTATTTTGTATTGTTATTTTTTCCCCTGATGTCTTATTTGGTTCCCCTATATTCCTCCTATAAGTGAAACCATCCAATATTTCCTTTTTCCTTCTGACTTATTTCACTGAGCATAATCCCTTCTAGCTCCATCCATGTTGCTGCGAATGGCATGAGTTTAAATATAACACATCTTCTTGATCCAGTCATCTATTTGGGGGCATTTGGGTTGTTCCCAGGTTTTACCTATTACAAATAGTGCTGCAATAAACATAGGGGATACCTTATTTTAATTCTCATAACAAACTTATGAATTATGTTTCCTTTAAAATGGAAAAACTGAGGTGCAGGCGGTTGAGCGCAGCACTGTGAAGCTGTCCGCAGCCTCTGCAGTGCCAGTTCAATCCTGGCTGGCTGGCAAGGGCCCCAGATGGCACAGCAGACCTCTCCTGTCGTGCCTGCTGCTCCTTTCAGTAGTATATTTCATCAGTCTGCCTCTTCTGTTCCCCACTCGGTCTCTGGCGAATTCTCTTACCTTCCTGCGCATCTGGCCTGTACCCCGGTTCTTGTATGAATAAATAAATAAAAATCTTTAAAAAAATAAAAATAAAATAAAATGGGAAAACTTATACATCACATGCTGCCATAGTCATTTCTTTCTATAACCCTGTGCTGAGTGACATCATGATTTTATGAAATGCCATAATTTTTAGAATACTCACTTAGCTAATACTCCAGACTTAATCTTTGTACTTTTAAGTTCCATTTATCATTGTACTCAGAATTACAATGCATAATTTACGTCAATAGTGATCAGGAAGAATTAATTCATTTTCTCTATACACATTAATAAACATTGCTTAGGTATACCTCTCAAGAACAGAAAGAGGTTATGGGAGAGATGCAACTAGAAAAAAGAATTAAGTTTGAAATAGCTTCAAGAGCAACAGGGGCAGGGGCGGCGGAGAGTCACATGCTGAAAATGTGTCTGCATTAAAACAAAAAGAAAATTTTGTTTCCTGTAAAATGGTATTAAAGCATATAAGCAAGCCCTCTGGTATAGTGTCTGTCACTTAGTGAGTGTCCAGTAAATGTTTTCTTCTCACTCATCCCTAACATACCAGAAACTATAAAGAGCAAAGATTTGGTGTCCTAAATACATCTTTAAAAATAATCTAAGAAACAGAAAATTTGGGGTAACATATCTTAGATGTTCTCTGGGTAAATATCACTAGTCCATTAATGGGATACATGTATGTGAAATATCGGTCACTTTGATCTCAGTGTATTTCTATCACTTTATGAGGACAACATAAAATAAAGTAACTTATTTTAAGATATCTAAGCTATTTTACAATAAATACACATGGACTGTATTTTGCTGCTATATTAAAGGCACACAATGAAATAAGTGACCTTTCTCCTTGACTTTGCTTCATGTGTATGGCCCACTCTCCAGGCATTTTTTTTTTAAGATTTTATTTATTTTTGCATAAAGAACGGGTTGTAGGCTAGAAGTGGAGTGTGAGAGGATTCATTAGAGACAGAGTGGGGAGCAGAACAGACAGCAGATCTACTGAAATACACTGCTTAGGGAATCAGCGGGCAAGGCAGGAGAGATCTGCTGCCCTGTGTGGGTCAGCTCCCTGGGTGGAATCAAACTCAGGCTATAGCAGTTATAGCACTGACACTTAACCCTTAGGCTGCCAGGGAGGCCCTCTCCAGCAATTCTAAGTATTACAAGTCTAGATATGGGAAGTGAAAACAAGAACCACCACCCCCCTTTGCTATTTGAATGTCCAAACCCACACATCTATAAAAATGGGGAAGTAGGAAGGGAAAAAAAATCACAGAATTGAAAATCAGCAAACCTAGTTATAAGATCAGTACCACCAGGCAGTATGAGCAGTCATGCTCCATATGTTATGTTTTTGAATGGATCCTGTTTAAAACAAACCAACAACAGATAGTTGTTGGTGAAATTTAAATATGTACTGTATTGGCTATTTTTTATTATTTCATTTTTAATTTGAGGGGGGGAGGGAGTTGATAATTCCCATGTGGATATAAAGAGAATATCCTTATTTATAGATGTTTATGGAAATGTTTAGGAGTCAAGTGTCATGATGTCTAATTTATTTTTATTTGTTTGAGTAGAAACATATCTCTGTCTATATGAAGAGAAATAATTGCAATGTGGCAAATGTTAATATTTCTTAATAAATCTGGATTACAAATACATAAGTACTCATTTCATTATTTTCCATTTTTCTATAGTTTTCACATTTTCAAAACAAGAAGTAAGGGAAGAACTAATAAAATGGGAAATTTGCCATTATTCTGGGTAAAAAGTTCCAATATTTCAAATTATAAATTATCTCCATTTAAATCTGTAAATTCAACCAACCCTAATAAAAATCACAATGGGATTATTTATGGAAATTGGCAAGTTTATTCTAAGATCCATTAGAAGGGAAAATAAGGTAAAAAGAATGTTAATTTTTTTTTAAGGAAACCTGCCTATAAGAGGGAAATGATATTACCAAACATTAAAATATCCTATAACTCTACCCCAGGTAAAATATCATACCAATATTAGCACATGGGAACATAAAAGGAGCAGCACAGAAAATAGAGAAATAAACCTTGTATAAATGCAAACAGTTCAGGACAACAGTGATATTTAAGTAAGAGATGACTTGATTACATAAATACTACAGTGAAAACTGGTTATGGGTTATCCATTTAGAAAGTATAAGTTAAATCATGCATGAAACCATGAACACAAGTAAATCCCAGATGTTTTACTATTAAAAGAGCAAAATTATTTTTAATAAAGATATTAGAAAAAAACATAGGAGGAAATGACTCAATAATATGAAAGTAAGCATATTTTTCTGGGTGCAACAGAAATCCTGGAAGCACATGCACAAGAAAGAGAAAAAGAGAGATTGATATGGCGTCACAAGAAATTAAAATCTTTTGTATGTCAAATAACTTATTTAAAAGGTAGAGACAAACAACTAGGAAACAATTCTTGTACCATGTTTAAAAGGGGAAAAGTCACTATCTGGAATGACTACATATTAAGTCAGTGCCATTGAAATCATGTGCTCCAAGGAACAACTACAATTCCTAGGGATGGAAAACATCCTTCTCTGTGCCTTCTCCAGATTATATTATCCCCAGAAGCAACAACAAGACCCAGTTAGGGAGAGATCTGCTGATATTGTTTTCAGAATCTGCACTATCTTCAGGCAGAATCATAACCAGGAATATATAAGAATTCTGCTCTTAAAATTGCATGTCAAGTAGTTATTTTTTGTAAAGTCTCCATTTAAGGATGAGAATTTGAAGCACAGAATCTAAGTGTCTTATTCATGGTCACCTGATCACACAACTGACTCTCATATCCCTAGCATTATATGGGTTCTCCACCTTTATTCTGAAATGATAATACCAGATACAAATGAAAAAAAGTAATTATAAGAAATTTTGGCTATTTATTGTAATGCTAAGCGTAGAAAATGGGAATTGGCAGAAGTCTGAGCACTCGTCCTAGGTGAGCTGCAACTTATGACAAGGCTGTGGGCAACAACCCCTCCTGTCTGGTCCCACTTCTCTCTCAGATGTTAAATAAGAGGTTTGGTCTCCCCTTTAGTGTTTTCAGCCCGAGCTACACATTGGAATCTTAAAATAGCATGGGACTTGTGTTAGCTCAGACCAATAAAAGTCAGACTCCAAGGTGGTGAGATACAGGCAGTTGTAATGTTGAAACCTCCCCAGAGGATTCTAATGTACTGTCAAAGGCTCAGAATCCCAGGCCCACACATGAGTGCTGTGTTGGAGTATATGATGCTTCAGCTAATACTGAGGCCAGGCTCTTGATCTGAGCACAGTAACCTACCCAGAGCTCTCTGTCCACCTGGACTTAGCACACACATGAAGATCACAAGGAAGCATGGCTCATGGGGTGATAAAACAGCCTTAATATTCCCCTTCGCCTGATTACCCTTTAGAGCAGCTTCATCCTGACCAAGGGAATCTGGACTCAATTGTAAATTCTCTCCCTGCCCATTTGAGCCCAAATCTCCAAGTCTTTCTACTTTTACAACCCAAGAATATCTTTCTCAAGAATCAAGAAAGTGGGCCACCCCGGTGGCGCAGTGGTTGAGCGCTGGGTTGCGAAGCTGCCCGCAACCTCTGCAGTGCCGGTTCATCCCCAGCAACCAGGTGAGGGTAGCACATGGCGTGCAGACCTCTCCTGCCAACCACTGCTCCCCTCAGCAGTGTACTTCGTCAGTCTGCCTGCTCTGCTTTCCACTCTGGCTCTGGTGAATTCTCTCACCCTCCCCTGCTTCTGATTGTACCCAGTGCTTGTATAAATAAATAAATAAATCTTTAAAGAAAAAAAAAAGAATCAAGAAAGCATTCCTGTGAAATATAATCAACAAAGAAGATAGTACCCCTATTTCCAGTATCTACAGAGGGTCTAATTTCTATGAACTCTAACTAGCAAATAACAAATGACCTGGATGGGGGGCGGAGCAACATGGCGGCGAGGAGACCCTGCGAGTAAGATCTCCCATTAAAAAAAGTTAATAGGGAGGAAAAGCGGCAGGTCCCAGTGAGAACTGGGACACGGAAGATAAACGGACGACTCCAGCAAACTGCCCAAAGAAGAAAGTTGCCATAAAAGAGGACCAGAAGGGAGGGAAGCGCAGAACCCTGCTCCCCTCCCCCGCCCACAGAGGCAGCACTCTCCGACCGGCAGAGAGGAGGGAAACAACAAACCAAAATGGCCAACAAGAAAACGGACGCAGCAAGTGGGACTGTGAGTGGAAAGGAACTATTTCAGCCACCACATCCCGTGAACGGGAGCTGTGGAGAACCCTGCAGGATCCGCCGCAGAGGTGAGCTCCAGGCGCCATTAAAGAGAGCCCCGCCCCCCAGGAGGAGACCAGCACCAGCACACAGCCCCGGCCACCCAGTAAGCTTGCGCGGAAAGCAGCGCTCTGATCCGGATTGGAGGGCAGCTGCCCAGGTCCCCGCGCCTGCGACCTAGGCTTGCAGGGAGACCTCAGAGGCCCTCCCTGAGTGAGCAGGAACAAGGCGCCCAGGCAGGGAAGCGGGATTCAAAAGGCGTCATTCCCGCGCCACTGATCTGGGTTACAGCCCGCGTCCTGGAACTGAGGGCTTTGGAACTGAGACCCGGGGCACGAAATTAGGGGCGTGGGTTCCCCACGACGTGGGGCACAAGGCAAACACAGCACCCCAAAGCCGTTGAGGTGTACCCTACCATCCCCGCTCTGCTCCCTGTCCCACGGGGTGGAAAATCAGCTCCCCAAGGGCTCTAGGAGAGATCTCTGGCGCCACCTAGTGACTTGAAGCCAGCAGAGGCTCCTGAAGGAGCTAGTGGCCAGCTGGGGAGTTAGCCCACACCGGGCCCCTTCCGAACAAGTAGTCTGAGCCCACAGGGAGAGCGAGCACCCACAGCCGGGGCAGACCAGGCGCGCAGAAGAGTGTGCCTGAGACCAGACACGCAGGGAGTGTGTCCCACATCACCATTTTAGAACAGGGACATTTCTTCAGTAAAGAATACCTGCAGAAGGCTTCCTCAGGAGCCAGAGGTGAGCAGGGGAAGTTCGCCCACGCCAGACCCCCTCTGGCCTGCAGTCCAAGCCCAGAGGGGGAGCAGGAACCCACCGCCGGGCAGACCAGGCGCACAGGGGAGTGTGTCCCCACATCGGCATTTTAGAACAGGGACCTTTCTCCAGTAAAGACTGCTTGAAACTGACAGATGACTCCTGGAGGAACCAGAGGGGAGCAGAGAAGCCCACCCAAGATGCCGGCCAGTCCCAACAACACAGTGTCCCAACGCATACGGCAAATTAGAAAACAGACAGTAGGGAGGAGAAGAACCACACGCAACCTAGCAACTCTCCAGAAAAAAAGCACACCACAAAAAGAAAACCAGCCCCCAGAATGCAACGACAATAACTTGGAAGAATTTCTGAGCCTTCCAGAAAGAGAATTTAAAATTGCCGTGATTAAAAAACTGACAGAAGTCATAAGGAAAACAATGATAAGGGAAAAATAATCAACGATCAGAAGAATGCAATTGAGTCCCTAGAGAGGGAAAACAATGGTCAGAAGAAAGAAATTGAGTCCCTAAAGAGGGAAGTAAAATAAATGCAGGAGATCAAAGAATTAATGGAAGAACTAAAGAATTCTGGGAAAAGCAATGAAAGCAGAATAGATGAAATGGAAGAATGAATAAGTAATCTTGAAGACACAGAAATAAAAAGAACCAAAACAGAAAAGGAGAGAGAAGTACGAAGGAAAAAGAACGAGGAAAGACTTCGGGAACTATCTGACTCCATGAGGAAAGGAAATATAAGAGTTATAGGAATACCAGAAGGAGAGGAGAGAGATGTAGGAACAGAGAAAATATTCAAAGAGATAATTGAAGAGAACTTCCCAAATGTGAAGAAGGAGCTGAAAATTGATATACAAGAAGCAAGAAGAACACCAAACTTCCACGACGAAAGGAAAAATACAGCAAGACACATAATAGTAAAGCTCCCAAGAATCCAGGACAAGGAAAAAATAATGAAGCTGGCAAGAGGGAAGAAACAGATAACATTCAAAGGAAAACCAATCAGGCTGACATCAGACTTCTCCGAAGAAACACTACGGGCAAGGAGAGAGTGGAGGGACATAGTCAACAGACTCCAAGAAAACAGATGCCAACCAAGAATACTCTATCCCGCAAAGCTCTCCTTCCTCTTTGAAGAAAGAATATGGACCTTCCCAGACAAACAGAAACTCCGGAATTTCATTGCAACTAAACCCCCACTCCAAAAAATACTACAAGGAGTCCTAAAGCCAGAACCACAGAGGGATGAATAACAATGAAAGAAGGCCAAAAAAAAAAAAGTTATTAAAAGAATAAATAAATAAAATCAAAGGAAAGACAAACAATGGCAAATACAGATGTTAACATATCAATATTAACTCTAAATGTAAATGGACTAAACTCTTCAATAAAAAGACACAGAGTTGCAGCCTGGATTAAGAAACAAAACCCAACCTTTTGCTGTCTCCAGGAAACACATTTAGCTACAAAAGATAAAAATAGGCTCAAAGTTAAAGGATGGAAAACAATCCTACAAGCAAATGGACCAAAAAAGAAAGCAGGAACAGCTATACTTATATCAGATAAAACAGATTTCAAACTCAAAAAGATAAAAAGAGACCCCAATGGTCACTACATTATGATCAAGGGGACAATACTTCAAGAAGAAATAACACTCATTAACATATACTCACCAAACGAAGGAGCACCAAAATATATCAGACAACTGTTGTCCTCTCTGAAAACAGACATCAGAGAAAACACATACGTAGTGGGAGACTTCAACACACCACTATCAACAATGGATAGATCAACAAGACAAAAAATAAGTAAAGAAACCAAAGCTCTAAATAAGGACCTAGAGCAATTGGGCTTAACAGACATCTATAGAACACTAAACCCCAAAAAAACGGAGTACACATTTTTCTCAAGCTCACACGGATCATTCTCCAGGATCGATCACATACTGGGGCACAAGACAAACATCAACAGATACACCAAGATTGAAATCATATCAACCATCTTTTCTGACCATGAAGGCATCAAACTAGAAATAAACCATAAAAAGAAGGCAAGGAACTTTCCTACCTTATGGAGATTAAAAACCACACTACTGGAAGACCATTGGACTAATGAGGAGATCAAAGAAGAAATTAAAAAATTTTTTGAATTGAACGACAAGGAGGACACCAATATCCTAAATGCATGGGATGCAGCAAAAGCAGTAATAAGAGGAAAATATATAGCAATAGAAGCTCACATCAAGAAACAAGAAAGAACGCAAAGAAACAACCTAATCTCGAAGCTCAAAGATCTAGAAAAAGAACAACAAAAAAACCCCAAAACCAGTAGAAGAAAAGAAATAATAAAAACCAAAGCAGAAATAAATGAAATTGAAACTAAAAAAACAATCCAAAAGATCAATGAAACCAAGAGCTGGTTCTTTGTTGTTGTTGAGTAGGCGAAACACTACGTGATTTGCACATCAAAGACATCTTTACAGACACATCACCCAAAGCAGTGATAGTGAAGGCAAAGATAAACAGCTGGGACTACATCAAATTAAAAAGCTTTTGCACAGCAAAAGAGACAATAACAAAAACAAAGAGAAACCCCACTGACTGGGAGAACATTTTTGCACCCAACACTAATGATAAAGGACTGATCACAAAAATCTGCAAAGAGCTGATGAGACTCAACAACAACAAAGAAAATAATCCAGTCAAAAAATGGGCAGAAGAGCTAAAAAGAAACTTCTCTGAAGAGGAAATGCAAATGGCCAACAGGCATATGAAAAAATGTTCAACATCACTTGTCATCAGGGAAATGCAAATCAAAACTACCATGAGATACCATCTTACACCAGTGAGAATGGCACATATTAAAAAAACTAGCAACAACAAATGTTGGCGAGGGTGTGGAGAAAAAGGAACTCTTCTGCACTGTTGGTGGGAGTGCAAACTGGTCCAACCACTGTGGAAAGCTGTGTGGAGATTTCTGGACCTACTAAACATAGAGCTTCCATATGATCCAGCAATTCCACTCCTAGGTATTTACCCAAAGGACACAGAATCATCAATTCCAAAGAACACCTGCACCCCTATGTTTATAGCAGCACTGTTTACAATAGCTAAGCTTTGGAAACAGCCCAAATGCCCAAAAATAGATGACTGGATCAAGAAGATGTGGTACATATATACCATGGAATATTACTCAGCATTCAAAAAAGATAAACACATGCAATTTGCAGCAACATGGATGGCGCTGGAAGGGATCATGCTCAGCGAAATAAGCCAAAAAGAAAAAGAAAAATACCGGATGGTCTCACTCATAGCAGGAATCTAGAAAACTTAAATAAGGGACCAGGAAAATGAATAACTATAAGAAAGTGAAAATCAAAATCAACAAAAAACTATGAACCAGAGACACTTATAGGGGGGCGGGGGCGGGAGGGGAGGGATTGGGGTCAGAATGGGGGGGCTGCAATTGTATGGGGAATATAACAATAAAATTTATAAAAAAAAAAAAAAAACAAATGACCTGATCAACCTCCCCCACTAATGTTATTTTTGCACTATCTCACCCCAAAGGGGTGCTAATTTTTGCACTGGCGTAAAATCCTTCACACCTTTTGTCTCAGAGTTGAGTTCAATATCTCTACCCATTGTAGTAGTGTTTTTCCTCCAAATTATGTTTATTGAGGTAAAGTAGGTTTATATCTCTGTAACTTCTCTCAGGTTTATATGTTCAAACCATTCAAATGTATTCGTTCACTCCCTGCTCACCACTAGTACCCTAACAATCCTCCACCATGTTCCATTGGGTCCCTCTCTCCCCCACTCACACCCAACCTTCTTCCCTGGTGGCCTCAGTTCAAAACAGATGGGGGAGAGGGGAAAGATGCAATTGCTTGCATTGAGAGTCTACTGTATTGTGCTTCAGACCCCATAACAACACCCCATGGAGGTAGGTGTGACCACATAGCTCTTGCTGTCTCTATTTTACGGAGAGGAAACTGGCTCAGTGACATTATGTAACTTCCCTACAAGGGAAGTACAAGGGCTCAGCCTTGTACTAAAAATCCAGGTCTGTCCCAAATACTCAATTTTGTCCATATTATTAATGAAATGTCTAAGAACAGACTTGAAATTCATCAAATTGACAACTGCTTCTTGCCACAAGATAGTTAGACATATGCACTTATCATGTCCTTGCACTTAGCTCATTGTCTACTTTTCAATGTCTGGACAGGACCAGGAAAAAGGATTATTAATTTTATGACTAAGACTATGCAAGTTTATAGGAAAGTCAGCTGTGCCTGACTACTTAAAGAGTCACTATTTTAAGAAGAAATTTTATAATTCTACTATTAAGATGTTATATTTCCAACTTAGCTGACTTTGATCACCTAACAGATGTGGAATTTTTTTCTTCTCTTTTAAGGTTTGGCCTATTAAATACTCTTAGACTTACAAGGGATGTGTTTTTGTTGTTCTATTGTTCTAATGTTGTCCATACATACAAGGTAGTTAAAAAAAATATTCTCTCAATTTAACAATGAATTTTTGTTTCCTTCCTTTAACATCCTTGGGTGGACATTATGTTGATCATTTAGTGCTGAAAGCTTCCAAGTGATTTCTTCTAAGTTCTTTATTAATAGATGTAACTCCTTACAGTTTCCTGCCTTATATTCACACTTCTAAAATTTATTTAATATCTAGGTCCTAATCATCATTGATCTCCTCATTTGTAAATATAGCTCCTACAGCAGCTTTTTTCCCTGAAAACTTTGTAAGTATAAACTCCATTCTTGGTTTGCTCTCTCTCTCTTTGACAAGTCACAATTTAATCTGGTCTCTTCTTCCTCTTATCTTCTTTATTCAAACCATAAACCTATGATCTATGTCTTATTATTCCATGCTTTTCTGTCGAATTTGCTCTATGCAATATTGGTTCAGTTCTTGGCTCTTCACTACAAGAGATGATTTTTTTGGGGGCCCCTTTCATTCTTTTTCCTTAGAGAAATGGAAGCAATTTAACTTCCTTAGCTCTGATTCATAGGCACTTTCATATGCTTAGGGCTTTTGATGTCCTGTTGCTCGTTTGATTTGGCAAATAAGTGAACATCCACAAATTTACTTCCTGGCTATCTAATTCCTTTGTCAGGCAGTATTTTCATAGTGCCTTTCAATACCTGACAGACATTCAATTAAAAGTAGGACACAAAGGAGGAGCAGGGATGGTGAACAGACCCTCCTCCTCCCAGCACTGTCTTTTTTGATTAGTTGGCAGTCAGAAAAAGGCTCCCGGGTGCCAGCTTTCAAAGTCCCTGAGCTAAGAACAAGGGAACAACTGGACAAAGAGATAATTCCTCTTCCTGAAGAGACTCCAGGCGTAAAGCCAGAAAAATGAGTGCCATCATGTTTAATAATTTAACCCGAAAGGGGAGAGGGGAAGGGGCAAAGGAAGTGGGAAAACTGCTAGAAACAGCTTGAAAACCCATCCACATCACCGGATTTCATCTTGAACTGTTTGCAAAAGAAGTAAAAAAGTAATTAGAAACTTGAGCAACATTTTGACCCACATTCTTCATTCAACCCTCAACATCCGACATTCCGATTGTCCAAATAAAAGTTTCACAATATTTCCCATGCTGAAAACTGAATTCCTTAGGTTTTAAATGGTGGGAGGTAAAGGCCCAGGGAACATCAACCTTAAGGGATACAAATAAAAAGAGATCCCAAAAGCAAAGTATGAAAAAGGAAAAATGATCAAAGACATGAGAGCAAAGGATAAGAACATACAAAAGAAGGTACCAAAATTGGGCCACAGTGTGTGCTGATACAAGATTGTATAGGGAGGGCCTCCCCTGGTGGCGCAGTAGCTGAGCGCTGGGCTGTGAAGCAGCCCGCAGCCTCTGCAGTGCTGGTTCAATCCCCGGCCACCAGTGAGGGTCCCACATGGTGCGCAGACCTCCCCTGCCTTGCCCGCTGCTCCCCTCAGCAGTATACTTTGTCGGTCTGCCCGTTCTGTTCCCCGCTCTGGCTCTGGTGAATTCTCTCACCCTCCCGTGCTTCTGGATGTACCCAGTGCTTGAATAAACAAATAAATAAATCTTAAAAAAAAGATTGTATAGGAAAATGATTCAATTACAGTGTGTTATTCTTCTTTTGCTAGAGGTGAAGATGATGCCATGTGAAAAGGGTACACATTACTTCAAAGACAGTGTATCTGTACACCTTCAAACTAATCTGTTTAGGTCAGTTTTTTAAGAAATGAAAAATACCTTAAGTGGTCCCATGTATGATATACCTGATGGAGGTTGACATCTAAACCTTAACCCTAATATTCAGTCTTTATTGCTACCATGGGTTCATGTGGGAAAACTAATCACACAGCAGTTCTCAGGAGAAGGATGCAGCTAGTCTGACAGCTATTATGCAAAATGCAAGCTAGCACAAAGTACAAGACAATTATTTTTGTTTTCAGCAAATGTTGACTCTAAATTGTGTTAGATGTAATTAATAATAATTCTTTGAACAAAGAATAGCATATTGGCACATAGGAATGAGTTTATTAGTCATCAAATTAGTCATCAAATTTGAATGATCATTTCAGAGACATGTTCAGACTATTTCACTAGCATATAATAGAGGAAAAAATGTCACATTTTAGTTATCCAAAATGTGATTTTCATTAAATGTTATTTCTGAAGACAGGAATATATGTTGTGTTTCAAAATTTCCATAAATCTAATATGGATGTGTCAAATTGCATAAACTTTACTAACCTTCCACAGCTACCAGTTTCCAGTTAATAACAAAACTAATGGTGGTGGACCTCACCTGTATCACCAGAGAAACCTTCTGCATAAATCATAAAATGGAGATTGAAACTAGGAGGATATTGTGAAATATTGAAATATAAAAAAAATGCTATTACTTATTATCAATGATGTCAATTTGGGGGAAAGGAGACCCAGAGAGTAACAGAAGGTTCTTTGGTTTGCCCCCAAGAGGAAATCAAACAACTAAGCAGAGGGACACTACACCAAAAGAGCCCCACACTTGGTATGAAACTAACATCAGTGACCAACAAAAAGTGCATGGAGGAGATTCACACTTCATTGAATAAGAGGTCAGTGAACAGAGACTCCTGAGGCTGTGATATGAGATAGGGGTCATAGACATCAAGGCTGCTGGCTCAGCCATGAGCCCTGGGGACGGAAGAGTGGAAATGTTGCAGATGCACACACTCCTGAAAGAGGAGGAACTGATATGGAATATCTAGGTTACTCAATAAAGGTATGTCTCCACAAAGGAAAAGAATAAAACATGCTCTAAACTGCACTCCCAATCCCCAACCCCTCACCTCCTGGGTTGTTAAATAACTGAAGCACGCTGACAATGCTCTGATTGCAAAGTCGCAGATATAGAACACAAGAAGAGATGGTTCCACACACATGAACCAGTCACCCCCATACCATTACATTTACATCAGCAGCTGGATCCCTCCAGGTACCTCCCTAACCCAATTGACTCAACTACAAAATGAGACTCAGTAGCTACAGAAGCCTGCTTAAGTAAAAAAAGGGCAGATCAAATCAATTCCAACCAGAGCACCCCTGTGGAAAAGTGAAAGTATTTCAATTCTCTCAGTTAATGCTAGAGATACTACATTAAAAGGGATGTGGCAGGGATTTAAAGCATAGCAAAATGGAAAACAAAAAATTGTATAACATATGGCAAATTCAGATCTCAAGGGAATATGATATCACAAGCATAGCATAACAGTACAGCCAAAAAAGGTAACAAGAAACAGGGATGGACATTAAATAATGATTAAGGGATCAATATCTCAGGAACACATAATACTAATCAGCATATATGTACCAAATTTTGGAGGATCAAAATACATAAAGCAATTAGGAACAAATCTTTAAAAAGCACTGAAAGCAACACAATAATAATAGTGGAATTCAATGACCCACTTACATCAATGGACATATAAATCAGACAGAAAATCAACAAGGAAATAACAGTCTTAAATGAAGAATTTGGTCAAATAGCTTTAATAGATACTCATAATACACTACACCCACAAAAATATGAGTGCACATTCTTCTCAAAAATAAGTGAAACAAGGTCCTCCCAGTGGCACAGTGGGTTGAGCACAGAGCTGTGAAGTTGTCCACAGCCTCTGCAGCGTGATTTTGATTCCCAGCAGGCCAGGGAGATACCTACATGGTGTGGCAGACCTCTCCTGTCTCGCCCGCTGCTCCTCTCAGCAGTGTTTTCGGTTTGTCCGCCTGTTCTGCGTTCTTTCACCCTCCCTTGCCTCTGGCCTGTACCCTAGTTCTTTTATAAATAAATAAATCTTTAAAACAAAAAACAACAAGTGAAACATTCTTGAAGCTAGATAATTTTGGGTCACAAAACAAGTGTCAATAAACTCATGAAGATTGAAATGAAATGGAATGAAACCAAAATGAACAAATGGAACAAATGAAACCAAAATCCATAGAAGTAAGGAAATAATAAATATTACAGTGAAGATAAATGAAATAGAAATCAAAATGACAGTACTAAAGATCCGTGTAACCAAAAGATGGTTCTTTGAAAGACAAACAAAATAGACAAATCTCTAGCTAGATTCAGTAGGGAAAAAACAGAGAAAACATTAATAGAATCAGAAATGAAAGAGAAGCAGCAGACATCTCAGAAACAGGGGATCATAGGAAACTACTATGAACAATTTTATACCGATAAACTGGATAACACAGGAGATATGGACAAATTCTTTGACGAATGAAACTTCCAAGAATGAATCAGGAAGAAATAGAAAGTCTGACCAGACCGATTACAAGAAGGAAATGGAAATAGTAACTAAAAATCTCCCAGAAAAAAAACAAAAGCCAAGGACCAGGTGGTTTCACTAGTGAGTCTAACCAACCCCTCAAAGATGACCTAAAACCTATTCTCAAAATCTTCCAAACTATAGAAAAGGGAATGCTTCTCAACACATTTTGTAAGTTAACATTACTCTGATACCAGAATATCTGATACTCTGATACCAGCAGAAAAGGACATCACAGATAATACAGAAATCAAATACTGTTCAAAAATTAACAACAATGTAAGAAAATAATTTAAACCAAATGGAAAATTGGTGTTAAAAATAAGACCATTACCTCTATAGACCATTACCTCTGATGAACATAAATTAAAAAATCCTCAACATAATCTTAGAAAACTGAAATCAAGAATACAAGAATTATACATCATGATCAAGTGGAATTTATTCCAAGGATGCAAGGATGATTCAACATATGCAAATTGATTGTAAATTACTACATCAATAAAAGGAAAGAAAAACCATATGATCAATCCATAGATACATAAAAGGCATCTGAGAGGATTCAACATCCACTTACGATTAAAAATTCTCAAGAAAATGGGTATAGAAGAAAAATACCTCAACATATTAAAGACTATATATGACAAATCCAATGTTAACATTAGTCTCAATGATAAAAAAAATTCAAAGTTTTCATCTAAGATCAGATACAAGACAAGGATGTCCACACTCACCACTACTATTTAACATATTATTAAGACCTAATTAGAGAAATTAAACAAAAGAAATATATAAAAGGAATACAAATTGGGAAAAAAAGAAAAAAGCTATCAACATTTGCAGATAACTTGATAATACACATAGAAAATTCTAAAGATTCCAGTAAAAAACTAACCGAAACAATAAGTTAGTACAGTGAAGTGCCAGGTAGCAATACCAATAAACAAAAATCTCTTGCACTCCTATGTAAACAATGAACTAGAAAATAAATCAAGAGTACCACCTCATAAGGGGGTTAAATATCTGTACAATGAAAATTGTAAGACATTATCTAAAGAAATAGACAATACCAAAAAAAAAAAAAAAAGGGAAAGATATCTCTTGCCCATGGATTTGGAAGAGGATTCAATACAATCTTTTTTTTTTTTTTTTAAACTGGAGTACAGGCCAGAGGTGCGGGAGGGTGACAGGATTCACCAGAGACAGAGCAGGGAGCAGAACAGGCAGACGGACCAGAAATAATGCTGAGGGTAACAGCAGGCAAGACAGGATAGCTCTGCTGTGCCATGTGGGTATCTCCCTGGCTGGCTGGGAATCGAACCCGTGCTGTGGAGACTGTGGCCAGCTTCACCTGCGCTTAACCCGCTGCACCACCAGGGAGGCCACATTCAATGCAATCTTAATCTTAGATAATACTGATGCTCTCTGCTTCCAAAGATATTAAAATCCAAAGACCACTAAAAATGGAGCTACCATATGACCCAGAAATTCCACTCCTAGGACTCGACCCAAAGAACACAGAAACATTCATTCAAAAGGATATCTGCACCCCTATGTTTATTGCAGCACTATTTACAATAGGTAAGATAGGGAATCAACATAAATGGCCAAAAATAGATGACTGGATCAAGAAGATGTGGTATATACACAATGAAATACTATTCAGCAATCAAAAAAGATAAACTCATGCCATTTGAAACAGCATGGACAGAGATGGAAGGGATTATGCTCAGCGAAATAAGCCAGAAGGAAAAAGAAAAATATCAGATGTTTTCACTTATAGGAGGAATATAGGGGAACCAAATAAGGTATCAGGGAAAAATAATATTAATAAATTTTAAAAAATTAGCAGGCAACTATAAATCAGAGACATTATGCAGGGGATGGGGGAAGGGGGATCAAAACAGGGGAGGGAAGAGCACAAGGGACTATGGTGATGGTGCACAGGTGAATTGCTGGTGGGAATTTTATGGGGACTACACCTGAGAAGAGAAAGCAAACATTGTACAAAAATGAACAGTGATGTAATACATACACACACACACACACAAATATTAAAAAAAAAATCCAAAAGCCAATTCAGAAGACTATTCATTCCCAAATCCATAGTGACATTGTCCAAGTAAGTGGTGACTGACCTGACTTGCTTTTGTTTGGATCCATAGCTTTATGTCCCTGAACATTTGGATAAAACAAAAGTTAATTAAGTAGAGGAGCTTCTGTTCTGCTGCTAAAGTAATGTTCATTCCATCAACAGACATGGACTATCCTTAGAATACCATGAACATGCATGATAAAGTGCTGAAAAATAAAGGGAAATAAAGTGAACAGTGAAAGAGGATTGGAAGAAAGACTGGTGTCCTTCCCCACTGAATGCTGTTCATCTCCCAGCACCAAAGAAAAAAGAGCTCATTCTTTCAGACAAAAAGTTAAAAGATTTGGGGGCATGAAGTTGAACCTCAGGTTAATCAAAAGTATCAGGGCACAGCAGAACAAAAGGGTCCACCACCATCTTATTGTTCCCTTCTAATCAGTCACTCAGCTCTCACAGCTAGGTGGGAGCCAGAACAAACTTCTCCCCCAAGCAGCTCTGCTTGGAATAATGAGTCAATGAGACCTTAATCTTGTGGTTCAGTTATTTTAATACAACAGATATATGCAGATTCAATCTCTAACTGATTACACATCAGAGGATTTTATTGGGGGTTTTGATCATTGATGATTAGTGTTCTGCCTCTGTGTAACAAATCATTACAAATTTAGCAGCTTAAACAACACATTTATTGTCTCACAATTTCCATAGGATGGGAGTTAGGGTACAGCTCAGCTCTCACACGGTTGCAAAGTGTCAACATGGTTATACTCTTCTCTGGAATTTGGGGGACTTCTTCCAAGATCAGATGATATTGGTAGAATTTGGATCATTGTGATTTTAAGACTGAGGCTCTCAGCTCCTAGATACTGGCTGTAGTTCCCTGACCGGTGGCCTCCCTCTAGACAGTGCATAGCAGGGACATTGGCTTCTTCAAGACCAACAGAAGTGCTCTTATAAGATGGAGTCCAAGATAACAATTACGGGGTGACATCCCATCATCTTTGTCATATCCTACTGCACTCAAGGGAGGTTGTTATACTAGGGCATGACTCACTGGAGGTCATTTTAGGACATTTTGCCACAACTACTGATGTGTAATCCTGATATAAAAGAATCCCTTTATTTTTAACTATTCCCCAAAAGAATTCATAAATGCACAGTGCAACAGACAGGGTGAAGGAACTACATTTTCAAGGCATTTCAGTAACTCTCAGGGACATTTTTTGTTTGTTTGTTCAAGGCCTTCCCTCCAAACCCCATCTTCTACAGTCTCTGCTCCTTCTCCCCTTTCCTCCCTTTCTCTCTCTCTTATTCCAGAAAATGCAAGTTTATTCCTCACTCTCCCTCAGCATTCCCAGAATCTAATGATAGATTCTGACCTTTAAGAATAGTGATGTCACTTAATGAAAATTCTTACTGCAAGGGAACAGTAGGAGAATGAAGAGCATGTCTCACTATGCAAGAGTAATTGAGCCTTCTCCCTCCACCTTAAAAGGAAAAAGTAATGAAATATGTCATCTAGTAATAATTCTTCCCCAAAAATGCTTCCACATCCTTCATCTGGTTAAAAGCTCTTTAGATTTATAAAAGTTCCAATGCCATCATTTTTCAGGACCCATTCCACAATTTCAACCATCAGCATGGATGTCCTCCATGTGAAATGACCCCGAATACACATTCACAGTCATTCCTATCACTTGAAAGACCTCAATATATATAGTTGTTGCTGAAAAGGCAATGAATCAGAAGTAGAAGCTAAACTACTTGCTTCTTCCTTCAATTTGCTTTCTCCAGTCTTTGCAACTATTACTAAAAGTACCATCCTCCTCCTAGTTTCCTAGATCAAAATTCTGTCACCTTCCTTTCCTCTCATGAGCCCTCTTTCGAAGATTGCCCCTGACAGCCGTCTCTGCAGCAGTGTCCACAAGCAGCCTTGCCTTTCCAGTCAGCTCCTTCCCACGTTCCTCCTCCCCTGCAGCAGTGAGGAGAGGCAACTCCTGTCTTCTTCCCATTCCCTTTACCATCCGTTCTACACACTAGTCTCAACACTAGCTTAAAACACTGAAAAGGCAACAGCTCTCTGAAGAGCTTGACAAAAAATAAAATCTAAAATCCTTTGACCAGGCATTCAAAAAATTTCCAGAATAAGGTGCCAAATTATATTCCCAGCATTATTTTCTTTGATAATTACACTCCCAAGTTGTCACTGGGTCTTAATCTCCAACTTACTATATCAAAGTTTCCCTTTCCATGCCTTACACACTTATCATTGCCTGGAGTTCCTGCCTTTCCATACCTAACAGATGACAGTTTGTCTCATCTTTTAGTAGTTATCCTGACAGCCACATGCTCCAGAACCTTTCCACATTTCCTCATCTGTACCCTGGTTTTTAGAGAGGAAATAAAACAAAGCACTGTCATGGCAGTCCCCATGAAAAGAATAAAAAGAAGGAGGTCTTTCACTTTCTATATGATATCAAGAAGCCTTGACTAGGTGATGGTATTTTCCAGAAACTTTCCATGGAAATAATTTTACAAAATTTTTCCCATTTACCAAACACTCATTTAACTTTTTAATCATATTTCAAGAACTAATTGTAGATGTTGAAGAACAAAGATAAGGATTCCTTGTGGGGTTTCTTTTTCTGTTTGCTTAGTTTTGAGGTAACGGTTTACAGCACTGCATTGATTCAGGGGAACAGGTTCATACCTGCCCAGATCCACACCCCACCATCCCCAGAGCACTCACATCCCTTTATCATATACCTTAGAGACCCTCCAAATTAACCTGCCTCTCTCTTTACATAAATAAGGTGATATTTTGGCCTTTATCTTTTCTTTTGTTTTTATTTCCCAAACCATTTGAAACTGTTTTGAGGAAGAAGGGTGTTAGTTTTAGAGACGATGTTATTTCATACTTTATGGGTGTCATTCTCTCAGAAAAGTTCTTGGCATGTGCTATTTAATAAATGATATTATGATGATAATAATGATTTATCAGGAACTTTATCTGAGTTCCTATCAGCCCTTATCACATTCAGGCAAATGGCCAACTTGGAAGTTTGGCAAGGACTCTAAATTGAGTTTAAATTTACAGTTGATTGATTCCAGACAACTGACATGGAGAGACATATCCATATGAAAAGGGATTTGCTCCCTTTTCCCTGTGCAGTTGAGCTATTCCTATACTCTTGAAAAAACTTATGTAAAAGATTTCTCAGAGAATAATTCTACTTAGGACAAATGCTTTTGGATCTCAGGACTGGCCTCTAAATTTTCTGGGCACAGCTGAGCAGGGCTAAACTAGCATGCCCAATGGCTCTGATCTCTTGAAGGTGAGACTCCCAGGAGGATGGGAACTCATTGAACCAGTACAACTTTCTGAGGACCTGAAAAATCCACACCAACTTTGAGCAAGGATAGCTCAGGATGGAGATGCTGAAGAAATCATATCCTCCGCAGGTACCAGGAGCTCATATGGCTGAATCTGGCAAGAATGAAACCTTTTTAAGAATAATTTTTCAAGACAGACTTTGGACTTCTAACTTACAAGGATACAAAAATTTGATGTGGGGCTTTGACATTCAGATGTAGGCAAATGTTGTGACTGGCATTTTATATTGAAGAATACAAATAAAATTTAATATACAAATATCTTAATATTGTCATTCAATCTCATTACAGACCTTTGATAAACTGTGTGAGACAATCTGGTCAGGCCAATTTGGGTGGGAAATAGAACAGGGAACAAATTGTCAGTCCTGGGAATGATTCCGCCTCAGGGATATAGCAAGTATTTGTATAATTTCAGATTCTAGAAGCAGAATATAGTTTGTTCATCAACAGTCCAGGAGGATACTCAAAGGAGCAGGGGTAGATACAAGGGTATCAGTTTTAGGAAGGAGAAAATATGACTGTGCTGAGAAATTGCTGATGTCCTCTTCTGAGTGTGAGAGTTTTCCCATTTTTGACCATATGCTTAATGGTAAGTCAAATGGGTGTAAAGAAATAAAAGTGGGAGAAAACTAAGGAATATTAATAAGAAGCAATATTTTCCTCCTACCACTGTTTTCATCTTATGAAGAAAGATTAATTAATAACACTCTGATTTTCTTCACCCTAATACTTTTCTTATGTTGGGTAAATGCTAAAACTTATCTGATTGATTCATTTGTGGAAAGTAGTGGGAGAAATTTATGCCAAACCCTTTCTTAAAAAAAATCTTTTTTTTATTTTTTTAATAAAATTAAATTTTAATAAATTTTTTTAAGATTTTTTTAAAAATTTATTTATTTGTTTGTTTGTTTGTTTATACAAGAACCAGGATACAGGCCAGATGTGCGGAAGGGTGAGAGAATTCACCAAAGACAGAGCGGGGAACAAAACAGACAGACTGACGAAATACACTGCTGAGGGGAGCAGCGGGCATGACAGGAGAGGTCTGCCACACCATGTGGGACCCTCACTGGACAGCCAGGATCAAACCTGCGCTGCAGAGGCTGTGGACAGCTTCACAGCGCGGGGCTCAACTGCCTGAACCACCAGGGGAGCCCTAAGATTTATTTATTTATTTATACAAGCACTGGGTACAGTAAGAAGTGCGGGAGGGTGAGAGAATTCACCAGAGCCAGATCAGGGAGCAGAACAGGCAGACTGAGGAAGTACACTGCTGAGGGGAGCAGCAGGCGCCGCAGGAGAGGTCTGCACGCCATGTGGTACCCTTGCCGGCCCGCCAGGGATCAAACCGGTGTCACAGAGGCTGCGGGCAGCTTCACAGCCCAGTGCTCAACTGCTGTGCCACCGGGGAGGCCCCCAAACCCTTTTTTTCCTTAGGAGAAAGCCTTATCCAGTAGACTGTTTCCATACATAAACAGTAAAGAATAATTCGTACCAGAGGTAAGCCTGCCCTGATCCAGCTCTGCCTATAAGAGGGTGGATAAATTGGAGGAATTGTGAGGTTCAGTTCATGTTCATTGACTCATGCTAACCTATGTTTGCCAACATAACTCCATCTTTATTTGTTATGTTATCTCTTACATGATTCAGAAACCAAACAGAAACTTGAGTCTATAAACATGACCCCACTACCTCATCTTTTCTAGCCAGACTATTAACTGGTCTCCAAACTACCCCCAAATATCTTGCTTTCATGTCCCTATTGTTGTTTCTGCCTAAATATACTCCTGCTTAGTCACTGCGTATTCGACTTTTTTCAAACTTCAAGACCAATGCAAATGCCTCTGTCTCCAAAATAAAGTAAAATATTATATTTTGTTGGCTGTATCTCTCATGCATAGCATGTTTCTGAAACACATTAGATTGCTAAATGTACTAAGAATGGTTAGAATAAAATGAGGCAGGCATTAGGAAAAAGATTACTGCATGCTTAGAGAGAATATTTGGGCATTAGTTATAAGATAATTCATGTTCATGCCTTCAAGTAAATCAATTTAAGGGATAAATACATGTAAACAAATAGCAGAAGTTCATCACTTTTTTCTTTAATATATGGTTGTTTTATATATGTTCTTTACATCCTTAAATAATCCTCAAACTCTTTGAATAAGGGAAGAATTCAGAAGGCATTACCTATTGTGAAAAACGTGTATTGGTTTAATGGACAACAGAATGCATCATTTATTAGGAAGCTTTCCAAAACTGAGGTTCCATTAACTGCTACCCTTAACGCAGATGTAAACAACTTCTTTCTCCACCCCCTGCCCCAAATCAGCACTGTACTCAATTCTACCATTCCTAGTCAGGTCTAAGGGTGAAAAGATAAATTTAAGTCATTGTCTCATTTATCTGATATGCATGTCAGTAAAAGCTGTAGTCATTTATGGTGGGAAGCTAGCCTGTGCTCCTGGCCTCTGTAATTGTTGAATTTAGTTATCTTCCCTCATTAGTCCACATGCCATATGATTTTCTGTTATGAGACTGATTGGCATGCTTTGAAGTGTGAGATGACTTGCGTGGGGCTGTCCACAGCAAAGCACTATTAACTACCACGTCATTAACATGAAATTAATTTTTTGTTGATATTCCTCCTATGACATTTCTATAAAATATTGGTTTGAAGAATTAAAATATACAGGTATCTGGTATCAGTAAATCATATATTATGAGGCAGCATAGAGGACATTTAGGAGATTTACGTACCTTAGACATGATCTTTGAAAGTTCTGGTTCTTAGGGCCCATCTTTCTAGTCAAGCAGCCCACAGTATAGAACTGAATTTGACCACATTTCACTTACAGTTTCAGTTATATATTTTAGATCAAATTGTAGTTTCATTGCCTTATTTTTTTATTAGCTTGATTTTTAATAAGGTAAAGATAGACATTATAGCCATTTCTATTCCATGTGCACTAGAGATCCTATCCATTGCAAAGAGAACCCTTATTCCTTAAATTCAGATGGTGCATAGACCTCTTGTGGAAGCTAAAAAAGTGTTTAGAAAAAAGCACTGTTAAATATCTTCATCTTAACCAGGATAAAATCATTAACAAATATTAAGAGATTGAACTTCACTGAAATGAAGAACATCTGTTTATTAAGTTACCATCAAGAGTAAAAAGGCAAGATACAAATTGAGATGGTTGATATATATAGGTCTAAATATGGATGCTTATACAGAATATATAAAGACCTATAAAGCATTAAAGGCAGATAACATGACTGGAAAAAAATGATAGGGTACTTAAAGAGGCACTTAAAAAATTCAAATGGCCAACAAATATGAAAATTAAATTCCATGTAATTATTCATCAGAGAAATAGTAATTATTATCTCAAATATATGCCTCTAAACTCAGCAACACTGCTAAATATAAAATTGAAAAAAATACCAAGTGTTGTCATGGGTGTGAAGTGATTAGAACTCACATTGTTGGTAGGAGTGTAAATTGGTACAAGCACATAGATCAGCAGCATCTACAAAAGCAAACATATGGCTAACCTATGACCAGCAATGCCACTCATGGCAATAACCCCAAGAGAAATAAGTGTACATCCATCCATCAAAAAGGCATGCACTAAAGCATCCAGAATAGCTTAATTGACAATAATCCCAAGTTGTATACAAACCTAACATCAACAGCAGAATGAATGAAAGGGTTGTGATATAGTAATACAATGGGATACAAAAAAATAAGGGGGGGAGTATGAGCTACTGCTATGTATAGCAGCATGGGTGAGGAAACAAGAGTGCATTCATTATGATTACATGTATATGAAGCTTAAAAAAGAAAGCACAACTTACCTATATTGACATAGATCAGAATAAAGGCTACAGTGGAACCAAAGACCTAATAGAATACTGAATAAATCTGAGAAGTGTTACAAGGCAGTACACCTATTAAAATATCCAATGAGGTGTATCTACTTGAAGAGTGAAAAAACACTAATTGGAATGGGTGTATGCATGCCTATCCTTGCATCACTATTTACAATATCCAACTTATGGAAACAACCTAAGTGCCCAACAACAAGGGAGTGGATTAAGAAGATGTGGTATATATAGACAATGAAATGCTATTCACCCATACAAAAAAAGATTACATAATGTTGCTTGTGATTACACAAACTAAAGAGGATTATGCTCTGAGTCAGGAGGAGAAAGACAAATCTGGATAATTTCATGCGTATGTGGAATATAGAAAAACAAAGCAATAGTCAAAACCAAACCAAACAAAACTTTGAAAACTGAGTGTAGAATTGAGTCTATCAGAAGGGGAGGTTGAGGGGTGGGGAGGCCCAATGGACAATGGTGGAGGACTGTGAGGGATTTGCTGTGGCAGGATACATCTAAAGAGGTATGAACTTAAAACCCTAAATCATATACAGTGTAGTAAGTCAACTGTACCTCAATGAAAGTTATACAATAAAACTATGATTTGAAGTTAATCTGCCTTCTTCAGCTATAAACCAACCTCACCTGCTGGAGGACAAAATTGTAACTGGCAGTTCAAAGTTTTGTCTTTTGGTTTTGGGGTGAACTTGCAAGTTGGCTCCTTTCATACTCCAAGTATGGCTCCTTTCATTGCCAAGTTGCCAAGTTGGCTCCTTTCATACTCCAGCTCCCCACAAAATCTGTGGCAAATTATCTATTTATTGTTAAAGCTGGATCAATTTAGGGGATGCACTGAAGCAGAGTCTCCCTCAATGACAAGAGTGGGGTAAGAACCAAAACTGTCGATGTCTTCCCTGCCTCCCCTAGATCCCAGAATTTGATGTTCTAACCACAAAGAGGCATACACAGGCAAGTAGGACAGTACAGAGAAGGTCCACTTATTCTCCGTGTATAAGTTCCAGAAATATGCAAGAGAAAGAGACTGGTTAAGGTGGCGCTTGAATTGGGCCTTGTAAGTTTGAGAATAACAAAGTATTTGCGTTTGATTCCCAGACATAAAGATGAATTTTAGTCATTAAAAAAACATAGAATGGAGGTCAGGGGATGGTAAGCATAGCTCGTTTTAGTGTGTCACTTAGTGTCAGTCAAAGACCCTGAGGAAGAAAGTGGGAGCAAGGAACTCAGTGCCCCTATCCAGGAGCCTGAAGTGGGGACCAGGAATGGTGGCATGAGGGCTCTCCTCGCCTTTTGAAGAGCATGGTGTAATAGCTTACTAGGGCTCTCACCACAGACTGGCTGACTTAAATATCATAATTTGTTTTCTCAAAATATTGGAGGCTGAAGTCAAGATCTCAAGGCAGGATTCTTTTCTTCACCTCTGACATGTCTTACAGATGGCTGTCTTCTCCCTGTGTCTTCACATCATCTTCCCTCTGTCCCTCCCTGCCCTAATCACTTTTTATAAAGAGACTAGTCCTATGGATTAGGGCCTACCCAGATGAACTCATTTTAACTCAATTACCTCATTGAAGTCCCTATCTCTAAATGCAGTGACATTCTCAAAGATTAAGAATTCAGCATATACATTTTGTAGGACACAATTCAGTCCATAACAAAAGGGAAACATCTGCCTGAATTTTATGGACTTTTGTCCTATGATTGAAGTAGGATTCGTCTCTTCTTTAATTACATGTAAAAATTATCAATAGGTAGGTTGGCCGGTGTGGACAAAATTAGTGTGAAAATGAAGATATATAGATGCACATGTAGAAAAGACATATATCTTCATTTTAATATGGAAAAATATTGATCTTCATTTACATATCTTCATGTAGTATTGAGATCTACATTTTCTCTGAAATAGGTACCTTCAGCAGACAGTATTTCATAAAGGAAGATTTAAAGAAAATTAAAAAAAACTTAGACTTAAAAAGACACAGGACAGACTGGTGGAGAACTTTGGATCTAAGTCTAAGAAATATGGAGTTGGTCAAAGTGAAGGTATAAAAGGGTGTTTTAAATAAAGGTGTAATAAGAACAAAGAAATTCCTTTTGAAGCTTAAATTTAAAACATTATTTAGGGTGGGCTAATGGTAAAAGGAACACATTTCACGGGATAGGAAAACCTAGCCTGTGAGAGCTTATATCAAATGGGGGATAGTGGAGAGAAACTAAAGAGAAAATGAAGTGAAAGATCATATTTAATAACAAGTTGGAACTCAAGAAGGATGAATAAAAGATAATGCCAAAATTTAAACATGACTTATTCATCACCACCCTTGATAGCAAACAGTTTTCACTTTTTCATTTTAAACTCCTAATTAAATTGTCACTTAAAAAATATAGAACAACAATTTCTCTGTGGTTGAATGTCTGTTTATTAACTGATTTGCTTTAGCAAAGCTGTGAATATTATTTAGTGAGGACACCTATTTTCCCTTCAGAATGGTCTTTCATTCAGTGAAATGTTAAATTATTCACAAAAACTTACTAATTAAATTGGCTGTAACTGCCACTATTAAAATGTGATGGCCAACATAATTGGCCCAAAACTGACTGCTACTGTCTCATTCATAGAGAACATGCAAATTAATTTTATTGTTTCCAATTTCAAAACACAGTGTCTCCCTCCCTCCCTTACCCATCTGTCAGTCCCTGCCTTCATAACCTCCCTCACCAGACTATGCCATTGCTGCAACTCTTGGCTCCTGAATAGTGGTTATGGTGGGAAATAAACAGTCTCATCTTAACCTGGGAGTTTAGACATAGTCTCACGGCCATCAACTCATGTTCCCACATGCCTAACGTAAAATTCACAAATTATGGTTTATCCTCCTTTATCCCTTTTCCTCTTCCATGTATGCAAACAGGCATTTATACACACACACACACACACACACACGTGAGCACACACACAAACACACACACCTTGTTCCAAGAGCCGCTGTGAGCATCTGTGTCAGCTTCTCAACTCACAGCTTTTGTTCCTGTCTGATATAACTCCGCCCCAGGCTCAGCCCACCTGGTTAGAGCCTTTATGATTTGATGCCTTCTGACAATTATCTTCACTTAAAAGTGGAATCCTGCCCTAGACAAGAATTGAATTATTTTGGTGAAATAACTAGAAACCAATCACCCAACTGAAGTTCAACTATTTCAGACTTGAGTCAAGTCACCTGGCTTCTTAAATGTCAGAACTAAGCTGAGTTTGGTCCTCCTCCTCCTCCTGTAGGAAGGGTTCATGTCCCATGTAGACCAAACATCCTTTCATGTCTCCACAGATCCTTGTCTGAACTATCAGGAGGTGTCAGAGCTGAGCCCATGTGAGCTGATGCTGATTCCTGCTGGCATTTCAATGTGGCTGCCTTCACCAGTGAAAGAGGAAAGCTCATATTCCACAATTCTAACTTATTCCAAAAACAGACATAAAAATATTGCTACAGATAAGAAGTCAAAAGAAAACTTTAATAAAATGCAAATCAACAGTAACAAGCCTGAGGAATGGTTAAGCAATTCCAAAATCCTTGGGGAATCTGTTAATTCACTATCTCCAAAAGGTAATAACATGGCAGAAAGAACATCTATCTCAACTTTTGTTGTTGGTTTGTTTTTGTTTTTGGGTTTTTTTTTTTTTATAGACAGGTAGTTTATTAGCTTTTACAATGGAATCATACAAACAGTAACAACAATCCTCTAGAATTGTCTGGAATTTAGAAATCAATTTAAAGCCTTCAGCTTGAAAACCCTTTAAAAATAGTTGTCACAAAATGTTTCCAAGCACTTCAGAAGTCTATTTGACTTAATCATACAAACAACAGTCAAGCGATTAATCAAATTTGTTTGACAATATATTTTCTTCTTGAGAAGTTGTAATAAAACAGACTAGGGAATTAGAACAAGATGATCTACTTCAGTGACCAGTGTATAGTCAAAAATGACAAAAATCCATTCTAGGAAATAGAAGCAGACAGGACTTGATAAAAGAGAATTTTGTAACTGAGAGAATCTCTGTGGGAGGCTGGTGAGCCAGACTTACTCACTGCATACTCAGGCACGATGCAGCTAGTTAGCACTCTGCCAAGAGGACGCTCACATGTTCCCATGAGTGATGCTATAATGTTCCAATAATGGTGCTATGCCAGAGGACATTGCCAAGGTGGGGGACGGTCACTGTGGGTTCTCACCCATCTGCTCAGTTGCAAGACCACTCAGGCTCAGGTTCCAACGACGGGGTTTATTTAACAAACAAGAGATTGGGGAAAATGAAAGCGTTTCTGAGACCACAAGTGGCCAGCTATGTCACCTCAGATAGTGTCCACAGTGTGCTATAGTCCCAAACGAAGGCCACTTATGCTAGATGGCACCGTCCCTTCAAAGAGGGCCTGCTGGAAGTGCTCACAGGTGGGGCTGCCAGGGTAACACCATAACAGCCCACAAAAATGGTCTGAAGCCAGAATGGACAACACCACAATCCACATCCTCTGCAGCATGAGTTCAATGACTGGCCAGACAGGGAGCTACCCACATGGCACAGCAGACCCCTCCTGTCTCACCCACTATTCCCGTCAGCAGTGTATTTCAGTCTGCCTTCTGTTCCCCACTCTGTCTCTGCTGAATCCTCTCACTCCCACACCTCTGGACTGTACCCCAGTTCTTGTATGCATAAATAAATCTTAAATAAACAAAGAAACTTTGAAACATTGAATACCTGTGTCTCCCTCTCTAATACTAAGGGGTCCTCCCTTCTTCCAAGTCTGTCTGACCTCCAGTCCTAGAATCCTAATTATTGATAATAAACCTGGTACCAGTTACTAAGTTAAGTCCAAGATTTGGACATTGGTTTTTCCACCTCCTAGTCTTGTGATCGGATGCATTTTTGATGCATTTTTAACAATAAAATGGAAATAATACAACATAGTTTTTTTGAGGATTAAAAGTATGTGAAAATGCCTAGTGTTACACTTAGTAGATCCTTAATATATGTGAAGTAAAATTCATCTGATAGGAAATGGTAAAAATAATTTTGGGGTGTACAAGCATACAGAACAGAACGAGCAATGGGACAAAAGCCACTAGTTGAGATCCATGATTATCTAGAAAGACTGATGAAATACATAAAGAAAAAAGACATTACAAGGCATATAATCGCAGCAGAACAACACCCTAGGGTAGAAGCAGCTGCCATAAAGCAGAGTAAAATTTAATGGAAGGGTTTTCTACATCTAGAGATTTAGCAAAGGGTAAACAGGATGATCCTTCATTATCACAGCTTAAGAAGTAGAGTGAGTAGGAGCAGAGGGGCTGTTTGGAGGCCCAGAGAATAGAATTATCCATCCATGAACTCTTTATGGCAAGTCAAGCCATTCCAGGAAACACTACTCAGCAACAGGACTAGACAGCATGTGAATGGCAGCTCTTTCTGCTGCACAGGAACATGGAAGTTGATGCTCATAATGGAAATGTCCTCCATGAGGCATCTGCACATTGTCTCCCAATAGCAGCTCTCACCCAGCAGCATGGGCAACCTGCTGGATGTCTTTGGCCTTGGCAGCCTCCAGGGTAGGTCATCCCCAGCAGAGGAAAGTAGGTGATAACTCAGGTCAGGGCATAACTGCCCAAGGTAATGCATGCTAAAGGCGGGGACTGCAAAGCAGGGAAGTTGATGCAATCCCTTTAAACCAGGTTAGGCAAGAACCTGGAAAATTATCAAAATCATGAGGAACATGCCCTCTGGCTTATGTGTGGAATTAATTTGAAGACAGTAAGACTATACATTGATTTTAACTAAGTTATGAGTAGTCAGATTAGAGAAAAAAAAATTCTTATCTGAATATTTAGTCTATTTTAGATCAAAGTGCACATTCTAAATATTTAAAGGGGAAAAGTCCTGGAGAAGTGAGGTTCACTACAAGATACAGTTTTTGGGAGAACAGTTGACTGCATTTATTATCTTTCTATCATATTCTTCAAAGTTCCCCACCATACTTTGCAATATTTTCTACCTCTGACCTTGATGCATAGATTCCCAGGTTTCCAGTGAGATAATTGGACTCAGCAATTATGGTTCCCAACCTGACTCTACCATGTATTAACTGAGTGACGTGGACATGGAGGTGAGCTGCCCAGTCCTTCTCCACGGAAGACTTGCTGCCCAGCTGGAAGTATTGTCAGCGCACAACCATCAGCCATCAGCTAAAACACATCAGATAAAACAGCCAACAGATAAAACACATCTATTTTCCTGCTAAAAGCCTAAAATTGTTTCCAGTTTATACTGAGAGAACAAAATTCCTTCCCCAAAACTAAAATTATTTACAGGATATGTTGCCTACTTATCCCTTCAACTTCATTTCTATTAATGTTGTCCCTGAACCATCTTTACCCCATGACCATCTAATGCCTCGCTTACCCCAGGATACTGTTCCTTCTTCCAGAAAACTCTCACCAGTTTCCTTTACTAGTTTATTTTCCTCATCCTTTAGACCTCATCTCAAGCATCACATCATTAAGGAATTTTTCTCTCTGTCTAGGTGATATCTCTTTTGAGGGTGGGATAAGTATTACATACATTCAAATTTAGAGATACAGCATTTCTGTAGTAATCACCCTAGTTGTAATTTTACTCTTTATTTTTATGTAACTGTCTGTTCCCCCACCAAAGTATAAATTCTCTAAAAACAGAGAAAGATTTCAATACTACTCACCACCAATCCTAGCAACTATAATAGCACTTGGTACATAATAGTACTTGCTAAATGTTGAATCTGTGGATAAATTGAAACACCAGCTATTTCTAGACTGATATTTTGGTGGTAGTTATACAGGTGTGATATTGCTATCTTGTCTTTTCCCTCTGAAAACACAAAATACCAAACTTCCTGTTACCTTGTAGTTAGGTATAACATGTAACTAGTTGTGGTTAATATGTTGTAGATGGATGGAGCATTTAATTGTCAGCAGAATGTTAATAACTCTTTTCCTTTTGATTTCTATGGTGATCTTGGAAGCACATTGAAATGAACATTACATCATCTTGAATCCCTGAACAAGGACAGCACAAACAAGAGTCTGTCAATCATCCTGCAATGGATAGATAGTACAAGTGAGAATAGACCATTACCATTTTCACAGATATCAAAGTTTATTTGAGCAGCATAACTTATCTTGAAAGCAAGAAGTTGGTACTAGGAATATAATGTTCCTTCATTATACAGTGATAACATACTTAAGAAAATGATTATGTATCATAAGTTGGAAAATAAATATATTTAGTGAAGATGTATCTTTAAAAGAAATAGGAATCAGAAAATTAATAATATGTTCTTAGTGTCCTTGACTTCATGTGTAGGGTGTATTAGTTTCCCATGGCTTCCTTAACAGAGTACCACAAACTGGGTGGCTTAAATAGTAAAAATGCAGAAAGAAGTTGTGGAGGCTAGAAATTTTAAATCAGATTGTCGATAGGGTTAACTCCTTCCGAGACCTGTGAGAGATAATCTTACCAGGTATTTCTCCTAGTGCCTAGTGGCCTAGTGCCTGGCAATCTCTGCTGGCATCTCTGCTGGCAATCTCTGGTGCTATTTGGCCTGTTGATGCATTACCCCAATTTGTCTTCACCTTCACATGGTATTCTCCTTGTCCCCCTGTTCCTCTGTGTGCACCTGTCTCCGTGTCCAAATTTTTATTTTAAAATGATGTCTGTTATATTAATGTCTATTCTAACAACTCCATCACAGCTTGTTTACCTCTGTAAATACCATTTCCAAATAGGTCACATTCTGAAGTACTGGGGAGTTAGGACTTCAACAAATATTTTTTGGTAGGATAAAATTCAACACATACTACAAGGTATTAGAAGAAAGATATAATCAGGAAATAATTAGCCACATTGCAAGCAAAATTGTTAGGCAATAGAGTCCATAAAACACAAAAGCTTCTAAGTTTGGAAGATAACCATTTTCAAGTCTAATGAATAAGTGGAGAGGGTAAATGAGAAATATCTTGAGTAACAAATGTCAGTTAGAACTCACTGCTGCAGAAAAAAAAAATATACCAACATTTTAGCTGTCTTATCTACAGTTAAAATCTCTGCACTGATTTACGTGACATCCAGTAAGTCATGTGAGTTAGGGGGGAAATGGCTCAGGAAAAAGTAGACTAAGTAAATAATTCTGCCAAAAATTCTGATAGTCCATGGCATTAACAAGTAAGAGAGAGGGAGGGAGGTGAGAAAACATAGATATGAAGCAAATTCAGGAAAATACATAGAAAATAACTGTGGTATGGCTCTTTGCACATTTTGGCCACTGGACTAATACAAAAAACTAAGTTATTTTAGAGAACTGGATTGCCAAAAGAAACCAAATTTCAGAGGAAACTTTGCTATGAAACCTAAAAATAACTTTTGTATCTCAAACATCTATAGGCAATAAGTGGCCCAAGAAGACTGGGAAGGTCACAAGAGAATAATCCCAAAATTCATATGTGACCAAAGATGAAACAGGAACATCAAAAATTCCCCAGAGAATGGAGCCAAGTGCAATGGAGAGCAATATAGAGGAAACTTGACACAAGTCTAATTGCTTCCAGTTTCTATCTTGAGATCTATAGCAGATATAATGGTCCTCTCCCCATGCTCGTGTGGATTACTCTGCATTACCCAGAGATCTTGGACATTGAACTTGATGCTATTACTAAATGAAACTGCAGGATTGTGATCCTCAGAGAGGGGGGAGTGCAGTTTGTGTGTGGCTAAGAGATTAAGCCCTATATTTGATGAACATGTGGATAGATTATGGTAGTTCTCACTTATGCTCACTGAAATCCAGTTCTCTCTTCCTTTTGGGAACTTGGAAATCAGAATTTCTGGACTCAGTTTTGTGGAGTAGAGGCATGAGATGATGTTGCTCATTTCCAGGCCAGAGTATTGAATTGCTGGTATAAAACCCTCTAGATTTATTTCACCACTTCTCCTGAGCTGAAAACTATCACTATTTGCAATAACTTAACAGATAGTAAACGCTAAAGACTACACAACAACAAAATGTTAGAATAAACAAACTCTATAAAGTTGTATGATGCAAAACCAATAAATAAAAATCTATTGCATACTACACTCTAATAATATGTTCATTATAGCATTAATTACAATAACAATGTGGACGCTATCAATAGATGAATTTAAAAAGATGGTTTCCACACGCATCAGCACTAAAATACATATATACTAATAAACAATTATACATAAACACTACACACACACACCCTGTAATATTACTCAATCATAAGAAATTAAAAAAATCTTGCCATTTGACACAACATGGAGGAGACGTGGGGGGGCCACTGGCAAAGTAAATTAAAGAGAGAAAGACAATAAAGAAACATATGATCTCGCATGTAAACTCGAACCCCACCGCACCACCAAACAAAAAGCTGAGCTCAAAACCAAAATGGCCAACAAGAAAAACAGACGCAGCAAGTGGGACTGTGAGTGGAAAGGAACTATTGCAGCCACCACACCCCGTGAACAGGAGCTGTGGAGAACCCTGCAGGATCCACCACAGAGGTGAGCTCCAGGCGCCATTAAAGAGAGCCCCGCCCCCCAGGAGGAGACCAGCACCAGCACACAGCCCCGGCCGCCCGATGACTCCTGGAGGAACCAGAGGGGAGCAGAGAAGCCCACCCAAGATGCCGGCCAGTCCCAACAACACAGTGTCCCAACGCATACGGCAAATTAGAAAACAGACAGTAGGGAGGAGAAGAACCACACGCAACCTAGCAACTCTCCAGAGAAAAAGCACACCACAAAAAGAAAACCAGCCCCCAGATTGCAACGACAATAACTTGGAAGAATTTCTGAGCCTTCCAGAAAGAGAATTTAAAATTGCCGAGATTAAAAAACTGACAGAAGTCATAAAGGAAAACAATGATAAGGGAAAAATAATCAACGATCAGAAGAATGCAATTGAGTCCATAGAGAGGGAAAACAATGGTCAGAAGAAAGAAATTGAGTCCCTAAAGAGGGAAGTAAAAGAAATGCAGGAGATCAAAGAATTAATGGAAGAACTAAAGAATTCTGGGAAAAGCAATGAAAGCAGAATAGATGAAATGGAAGAACGAATAAGTAATCTTGAAGACACAGAAATAAAAAGAACCAAAACAGAAAAGGAAAGAGAAGTACGAAGGAAAAAGAACGAGGAAAGACTTAGGGAACTATCTGACTCCATGAGGAAAGGAAATATAAGAGTTATAGGAATACCAGAAGGAGAGGAGAGAGATGTAGGAACAGAGAAAATATTCAAAGAGATAATTGAAGAGAACTTCCCAAATGTGAAGAAGGAGCTGAAAATCGATATACAAGAAGCAAGAAGAACACCAAACTTCCACGACGAAAGGAAAAATACAGCAAGACACATAATAGTAAAGCTCCCAAGAATCCAGGACAAGGAAAAAATAATGAAGCTGGCAAGAGGGAAGAAACAGATAACATTCAAAGGAAAACGAATCAGGCTGACATCAGACTTCTCCGAAGAAACACTACGGGCAAGGAGAGAGTGGAGGGACATAGTCAACAGACTCCAAGAAAACAGATGCCAACCAAGAATACTCTATCCCGCAAAGCTCTCCTTCCTCTTTGAAGAAAGAATATGGACCTTCCCAGACAAACTGAAACTCTGGAATTTCATTGCAACTAAACCCCCACTCCAAAAAATACTACATGGAGTCCTAAAGCCAGAACCTCAGAGGGATGAATAACAATGAAAGAAGGCCAAAAAAAAAAAAAAGTTATTACAAGAATAAATAAATAAAATCAAAGGAAAGACAAACACAATGGCAAATACAGATGCTAACATATCAATATTAACTCTAAATGTAAATGGACTAAACTCTTCAATAAAAAGACACAGAGTTGCAGCCTGGATTAAGAAACAAAACCCAACCTTTTGCTGTCTCCAGGAAACACATTTAGCTACAAAAGATAAAAATAGGCTCAAAGTTAAAAGATGGAAAACAATCCTACAAGCAAATGGACCAAAAAAGAAAGCAGGAACAGCTATACTTATATCAGATAAAACAGATTTCAAACTCAAAAAGATAAAAAGAGACCCCAATGGTCACTACATTATGATCAAGGGGACAATACTTCAAGAAGAAATAACACTCATTAGCATATACTCACCAAACGAAGGAGCACCAAAATATATCAGACAACTGTTGTCCTCTCTGAAAACAGACATCAGAGAAAACACATACGTAGTGGGAGACTTCAACACACCACTATCAACAATGGATAGAACAACAAGACAAAAAATAAGTAAAGAAACCAAAGCTCTAAATAAGGACCTAGAGCAATTGGGCTTAACAGACATCTATAGAACACTAAACCCCCAAAAAACGGAGTACACATTTTTCTCAAGCGCACACGGATCATTCTCCAGGATCGATCACATACTGGGGCACAAGACAAACATCAACAGATACACAAAGATTGAAATCAGATCAACCATCTTTTCTGACCATGAAGGCATCAAACTAGAAATAAACCATAAAAAGAAGGCAAGGAACTTTCCTACCTCATGGAGATTAAAAACCGCACTACTGGAAGACCATTGGACTAATGAGGAGATCAAAGAAGAAATTAAAAAATTTTTTGAATTGAACGACAAGGAGGACACCAATATCCTAAATGTATGGGATGCAGCAAAAGCAGTAATAAGAGGAAAATATATAGCTATAGAAGCTCACATCAAGAAACAAGAAAGAGTGCAAAGAAACAACCTAATCTCGAAACTCAAAGATCTAGAAAAAGAACAACAAAAAAACCCCAAAACCAGTAGAAGAAAAGAAATAATAAAAACCAAAGCAGAAATAAATGAAATTGAAACTAAAAAAACAATCCAAAAGATCAATGAAACCAAGATCTGGTTCTTTGAAAAAACCAATAAAATAGACAAACCCCTAGCCAGGCTCACAAAGGAAAAGAGGGAGAAAGCACAAATAAACAGGATCATCAATGAAAGAGGAGAAATCACAACGGACACAGCAGAAATGAAAAGAATAATCAGTAACTACTATGAACAGTTATATGGAAACAAGTTTAACAATCTAGAGGAGATGGACAAATTCCTACAACTCTACAATCACCCAAAGCTAGATAAAGAAGAAATAGAACACCTAAACAGACCAATTACAATTAGCGAAATTGAAATGGTAATCAAAAACCTCCCCAAAAACAAAAGCCCAGGACCTGATGGATTTACAAATGAATTCTACCAAACATTCAGAGACGAATTAGTGCCTATCCTTCACAAACTCTTCCAAAAAATTGAGAAGGAAGGGACAATACCAAACACGTTCTATGAAGCCAACATTACACTAATACCAAAACCGAACAAGGACAACACAAAAAAGGAAAACTACAGGCCAATCTCCCTAATGAACACTGATGCAAAAATCCTCAATAAAATTTTAGCTATCAGAATCCAACAATGTATCCATAAGATAATTCACCACGACCAAGTTGGATTCATTCCAGGGGCACAAGGATGGTTTAACATCCGAAAATCAATCAACGTTATCCAACACATCAACAAAAAGAAATATAAAAACCATATGATAATATCAATAGATGCTGAGAAAGCTTTCGACAAAGTGCAACACCCATTCATGATAAAAGCCCTTGAAGTTCTTGGGATACAAGGAACATACCTCAACATCATAAAGGCCATCTATGACAAGCCAACAGCCAGTATCATTCTCAATGGTGAAAAGCTGAAAGCTATTCCATTAAGATCTGGAACAAGACAAGGATGTCCACTCTCACCATTGCTTTTCAATATAATACTGGAAGTCCTAGCCAGGGCAATAAGACAAGAGAAAGACATCCAAGGAATCCAAATAGGAAAAGAAGAAGTCAAACTATCACTATTTGCAGACGATATGATATTATACATAGAGAACCCCAAAAACTCCACAGAAAAGCTAATTCAACTCATCAATCAGTTCAGTAAAGTGGCAGGATACAAAATCAACACGCAAAAGTCAGTAGCCTTCCTATACACAAACAATAAATCTGAAGAAGAAGAAATCAAAAAGACCATCCCTTTTGTTATTGAAACAAAAAAAATCAAATATTTGGGAATAAATCTAACAAAAGAGGTAAAGGACCTATACAAAGAAAACTATAAAACACTGTTAAAAGAAATAGAAGAAGACACAAAGAAATGGAGAGACATCCCCTGCTCATGGATTGGAAGAATAAACATTATTAAAATGGCCATCCTTCCAAAAGCAATATACAGATTCAATGCTATTCCAATCAAAATTTCAATGTCATTCTTCAAAGAAATAGAACAATTATTGATGAAATTCATATGGAATCACAAAAAACCCCGAATAGCCAAAGCTCTCCTGAAAAAAAAAGAAGGGAATGGAGGCATCAGACTCCCAGACTTTAAACTATACTACAAAGCCATAATCATCAAAACTGCATGGTATTGGAACAAGAACAGACATACAGACCAATGGAATCGAATAGAAAATCCAGAAATAAACCCACAGATTTATGGTCAACTAATCTTTGACAAAGGAGCAAAGACTATGCATTGGAGCAAAGAAAGTTTGTTCAATAAATGGTGCTGGGAAAACTGGGTCGCTACATGCAAAAGAATGAAGCTTGACCATCACCTCACACCATACACAAAAATCAACTCAAAATGGATTAAAGAACTAGACATAAGACCTGAAACCATAAAATATATAGAAGGAAATATAGGCAAAACACTACATGATTTGCACATCAAAGACATCTTTACAGACACATCACCCAAAGCAGTGATAGTGAAGGCAAAGATAAACAGCTGGGACTATATCAAATTAAAGAGCTTTTGCACAGCAAAAGAGACAATAACAAAAACAAAGAGAAACCCCACCAACTGGGAGAACATTTTTGCACCCAACACTAATGATAAAGGACTGATCACAAAAATCTGCAAAGAGCTGATGAGACTCAACAACAACAAAGAAAAGAATCCAGTCAAAAAATGGGCAGAAGAGCTTAAAAGAAACTTCTCTGAAGAGGAAATGCAAATGGCCAACAGGCATATGAAAAAATGTTCAACATCACTTGTCATCAGGGAAATGCAAATCAAAACTACCATGAGATACCATCTTACACCAGTGAGAATGGCACATATTAAAAAAACTAGCAACAACAAATGTTGGCGAGGGTGTGGAGAAAAAGGAACTCTTCTGCACTGTTGGTGGGAGTGCAAACTGGTCCAACCACTGTGGAAAGCTGTGTGGAGATTTCTGGACCTACTAAACATAGAGCTTCCATATGACCCAGCAATTCCACTCCTAGGTATGTACCCAAAGGACACAGAAACATCAATTCCAAAGAACACCTGCACCCCTATGTTTATAGCAGCACTGTTTACAATAGCTAAGCTTTGGAAACAACCCAAATGCCCAAAAATAGATGACTGGATCAAGAAGATGTGGTACATATATACCATGGAATATTACTCAGCATTCAAAAAAGATAAACACATGCAATTTGCTGCAACATGGATGGCGCTGGAAGGGATCATGCTCAGCGAAATAAGCCAAAAAGAAAAAGAAAAATACCGGATGGTCTCACTCATAGCAGGAATCTAGAAAACTTAAATAATGGACCAGGAAAATGAATAACTATAAGAAAGTGAAAATCAAAATCAACAAAAAACTATGAACCAGAGACACTTTTAGGGGGGCGGGGGCGGGAGGGGAGGGATTGGGGTCAGAATGGGGGGCTGCAATTGTATGGGGAATATAACAATAAAATTTATTAAAAAAAAAAAAAAATTTTAGCTATCAGAATCCAACAATGTATCCATAAGATAATTCACCACGACCAAGTAGGATTCATTCCAGGGACACAAGGATGGTTTAACATACAAAAATCAATCAACGTTATCCAACACATCAACAAAAAGAAATATAAAAACCATATGATAATATCAATAGATGCTGAGAAAGCTTTCGACAAAGTGCAACACCCATTCATGATAAAAGCCCTTGAAATTCTTGGGATACAAGGAACATACCTCAACATCATAAAGGCCATCTATGACAAGCCAACAGCCAGTATCATTCTCAATGGTGAAAAGCTGAAAGCAATTCCATTAAGATCTGGAACAAGACAAGGATGTCCACTCTCACCACTGCTTTTCAATATAATACTGGAAGTCCTAGCCAGGGCAATAAGACAAGAGAAAGACATCCAAGGAATCCAAATAGGAAAAGAAGAAGTCAAACTATCACTATTTGCAGACGATATGATATTATACATAGAGAACCCCAAAAACTCCACAGAAAAGCTAATTCAACTCATCAATCAGTTCAGTAAAGTGGCAGGATACAAAATCAACACTCAAAAGTCAGTAGCCTTCCTATACACAAACAATAAATCTGAAGAAGAAGAAATCAAAAAAACCATCCCTTTTGTTATTGAAACAAAAAAAATCAAATATTTGGGAATAAATCTAACAAAAGAGGTAAAGGACCTATACAAAGAAAACTATAAAACACTGTTAAAAGAAATAGAAGAAGACACAAAGAAATGGAGAGACATCCCCTGCTCATGGATTGGAAGAATAAACATTATTAAAATGGCCATCCTTCCAAAAGCAATATACAGATTCAATGCTATTCCAATCAAAATTTCAATGTCATTCTTCAAAGAAATAGAACAATTATTGATGAAATTCATATGGAATCACAAAAAACCCCGAATAGCCAAAGCTCTCCTGAAAAAAAAAGAAGGGAATGGAGGCATCACACTCCCAGACTTCAAACTATACTACAAAGCCATAATCATCAAAACTGCATGGTATTGGAACAAGAACAGACATATAGACCAATGGAATCGAATAGAAAATCCAGAAATAAACCCACAGATTTATGGTCAACTAATCTTTGACAAAGGAGCAAAGACTATGCATTGGAGCAAAGAAAGTTTGTTCAATAAATGGTGCTGGGAAAACTGGGTCGCTACATGCAAAAGAATGAAGCTTGACCACCACCTCACACCATACACAAAAATCAACTCAAAATGGATTAAAGAACTAGACATAAGACCTGAAACCATAAAATATATAGAAGGAAATATAGGCGAAACACTACGTGATTTGCACATCAAAGACATCTTTACAGACACATCACCCAAAGCAGTGATAGTGAAGGCAAAAATAAACAGCTGGGACTACATCAAATTAAAGAGCTTCTGCACAGCAAAAGAGACAATAACAAAAACAAAGAGATACCCCACCAACTGGGAGAACATTTTTGCACCCAACACTAATGATAAAGGACTGATCACAAAAATCTGCAAAGAGCTGATGAGACTCAACAACAACAAAGAAAAGAATCCAGTCAAAAAATGGGCAGAAGAGCTAAAAAGAAACTTCTCTGAAGAGGAAATGCAAATGGCCAACAGGCATATGAAAAAATGTTCAACATCACTTGTCATCAGGGAAATGCAAATCAAAACTACCATGAGATACCATCTTACACCAGTGAGAATGGCACATATTAAAAAAACTAGCAACAACAAATGTTGGCGAGGGTGTGGAGAAAAAGGAACTCTTCTGCACTGTTGGTGGGAGTGCAAACTGGTCCAACCACTGTGGAAAGCTGTGTGGAGATTTCTGGACCTACTAAACATAGAGCTTCCATATGATCCAGCAATTCCACTCCTAGGTATTTACCCAAAGGACACAGAAACATCAATTCCAAAGAACACCTGCACCCCTATGTTTATACAGCACTGTTTACAATAGCTAAGCTTTGGAAACAGCCCAAATGCCCAAAAATAGATGACTGGATCAAGAAGATGTGGTACATATATACCATGGAATATTACTCAGCATTCAAAAAAGATAAACACATGCAATTTGCAGCAACATGGATGGCGCTGGAAGGGATCATGCTCAGCGAAATAAGCCAAAAAGAAAAAGAAAAATACCGGATGGTCTCACTCATAGCAGGAATCTAGAAAACTTAAATAAGGGACCAGGAAAATGAATAACTATAAGAAAGTGAAAATCAAAATCAACAAAAAACTATGAACCAGAGACACTTTTAGGGGGGCGGGGGCGGGAGGGGAGGGATTGGGGTCAGAATGGGGGGGCTGCAATTGTATGGGGAATATAACAATAAAATTTATTAAAAAAAAAAAAAAGAAACACCATCTCTGTATTACACTTTTGAAACCTGGTGTGTACTTTACACTCACAATGCATCTCAGGTCAGACTGGCTACATTTCAGGTACTCAATGACGTGTGATTGGTGGCTGGTACCAATCAGTGCAGCTTTGGAATATGAACTCCCTGGGCAAAGATTTGATTTACCCACATATAACCCAACAGCTAGAAGGTACTCTGCACCTGGTTTTTAAATTAACTAATTATTTAATTAACAGGTTTCTTATCTTGCATCTAGCAAGCTCACGTTGAATATAAACAACTTAGGGGACAAAAAAAAAAAAAAAACACCACCACAGTAGGAATAAAAATGATTATACTAGAGTACTCACAGTCTGGCAAGGAAGGTAATAAGTGATGTATAGAAACAGAAAGTCAGAAGGGTAGGAAAAAGTGTAAGGAAGGAAAAGGAAAACAACCCATATCACTTTTAAGGGGAGTTGCGAGGGATATGATTAATAAAAAAAAAAAAAAAAAAAAAGCTGAGCTCAGAGATATAGAGAAAAAATTGGTGGTTTTGATAAGTGGGTGTTGGAGCAGGGATGGGGGAGATGGGTTGGAGCAAAATGGAGAAAGACATTTAAAAAGTACAAATTCTGAGCCATAAAAACAAGTCATGGGGATATAATGTAGAATCTGGAAACTATAATTAATAATACTGTATTACATATTTCAGAGTTGCTAAGAAAGTAAATCTTAAAGTTTTCATTATACAAAAAATATCTGTAACTATGTATGGTCATGGTGGTTAATTAGACTTGTGGTGACGATTTTACAATATATATAAATATCCAGTCATGTTGTACACTACACCTAAAGTGAATATGTTATTATTTTAATTATATCTAAATTTTTATTTTTTTGAGATGGAGAAATACTTTCATAAGTTTTTTTTTTTTTTTTGAAGATTTATTTGTGCATACAAGAACTGGGGAACAGGCTGAGGAGAGAGGACTCACCAGAGACAGCTTGGAGAACAGAACAGGGGGATCGACAAAGTACACTGCTGAGGGGAGCAGTGGGCGAGTCCCGAGAGGTCTATTGCACCAAGTGGCCTGCTCCCTGGCTGGCCAGGGATCTAACTCATGCTGCAGTGGCTGCGGATAGCTTCATAGGTTGCATCCTAACCCTTTGTGCCACCAAGGCAGGCCATATGTCTAAATTTTTAATTGAGCTATCAATCAAAGCATGAGGAAATTTTAAATGTATACTACTAATTGAAAGAACTCATCCTGAAAAAGTTATCTACTGTATGATTCCAACTTTACAATATTAAGGGAAAGGCAAAACTATGGAGACATTAAAAGATCAGAGGTTGCCAGGGGTTTGTAAGGAGGAGGAGGATTTAGGGCAGTAAAACTATTCTGTATGAAACTGTAATGATGAATGCATCTCATCACGCATTTGTAAAAACTCAGAATGCAAAACATAAAAATTAAACCCTAATGTAAACTATGAGTAATAGTTCCGATACCTAATATATTGAAATTGACTCTTAAAAAAATAGAGATTAGTTATAACTGAATCATAACTTTCCCTATTTGTTGGCGCCTTACCTCGTGGCATCAGGATACTTCCCCCTTCCGTGATTGGCTGTGCTCCTTTCGGCCCAGTGTGCATGACGACCTCCGGCGCACCAAATAAGGGCATGTGCCCTTCCAGGATTAGCTGTGCTTCTTTTGGCCCAGTGCGCATGACGGCCTCCATCGCAACAAATAAGGTTATGTGTTTAATCATTGGCTAGGCACTGTTGGCCAGCTTCTTCCGCTTCCGGTCCCCAGCTATAAAGCCCCGCCGAAACCGAAAGTGAAAGAGACCTGCGATAGCTGAACGAGGAGTGTATGTGTCTCCCTCCGTGGTGTACCCCTTTTCTTCAGGTCGCTGCTCTCCCCTCGAGAACCTCGTTGACCAGTCCGCGGGCTCGGGCACCTATTTTTTTAAGATTTATCTATTTATACAAGAACTGGGGTACAGGCCAGAGGTGCGCGAGGGTTGAGAAAATTCACTAGAGACAGAGCGGGGAGCAGAACAGGCAGACAGACCAAAAACACTGCTGAGGGGAGCAGCGGGTGAGACAGGAGAGGTCTTCTGCGCCACGTGGTTATCTCCCTAGCCTGCCAGGAATCGAACCCACTCTGCAAAGGATGTGGACAGCTTCACAGCATTGAGCTCAACCTACTGCATTACCAGGAAAATCCAACTTTCCCTATCTTAACTGATAGAAATGAATCAATTAGTTTACTGAGTAAATATAAGGCAAAACAGTATGTGTGAATGTAAAATAGGCAAAATTCAGATTTATCAAATTTTTACTTTGGAAGCAATTGTATTGAATAATAAAGTGGTAATAAGTGAATAAAATAGCATAAAAGCAATTAGGCTTCTAAAGGTAAAATAGTTTCTCAAAAGTAACATGTCTAAGGCCTCCCCTGGTGGCACAGGCGGTTGAGCGCCACACTGTGACGCTGTCCTCGGTTCGATCCCCGCTGGCCAGCGAGGGTCCCACATGGTGCCACAGACCTCTCCTGTCTCGTCTGCTGCTCCCCTCAGCAGTGTATTTCATCAGTCTGCCTGTTCTGCTCCCCTCTCTGTCTCTGGTGAATCCTCTCACCCTCCGGCGCATCTGGCCTGTACCCCGGTCCTTGTATAATAAAACAAATCTTTTTTTTAAAAAAAAGTAACATGTCTATATTTAATGAAAAAAAACCCAAACTAATAAATCTTAATATATCACAAAAATATGGGCTTGATTAGCCCAAATTAATAAGAATTTTTGGGTAAATTATAGTGAATCATTTCAATCCTCAAGTTGCCAAGTCTGCAATTCTAAAGCAATTGTATTGGATTAATCGAATGCTCCTGTTAAAAATGCAGGTGCTGACTCCATCCTAAATTTATTGACTCAGAATCTGAAAGAGATCCAGGAATCCCAAGAATGTGAAACTTGCAGGTTTGACAGTCACTGACCTACATTTTGTATAAATTTTGGAACTCCATATAATAAATCTTTCACTCTAAAGATGCTAGTTTCTAAAGGCATTTTGTGGCCACATAAGCACTGCTTTCACAATTAATCTCATGCCTGCCCTCTATCCAGAGGTAGATGCACACCTGCCAGGGCACTAGAATTTCATACAGCCCTTGAATGGTAGTGCAAGGCATAATTGTGCAATAATCTGGTTCAGAGTAGAATTTACTGACAGAATGAAGTTCAAGCAAAAGGAAAGCCCATAAATGATTTTTCATTTTTCCAAATGCAAAACTGAGCTGATACTTTTTTAAATAGTTTTTTATTAATTTTTTTACATCATTGTTCATTTTTGAATAATATTTGCTTCCCCCCTCTGGTGGAATCCCCATAGAGTTTCCTTCACCAATGCACCAGTGCACTATCACCTCAGTCCCCTGTGCTCCTCTCTCCCTCCCGCTGAACCCTCTCCCTCCTCCTCCCCTGCAGGATGTCTCTGATTTATAATTGTCTGTTTTGTTGTGTTGTGTTTGCACTGTTATTATTTTTTTACACTGATGTCTTATTTGGCTCCCCTATATTCCTGCTACAAGTGTAACCATCCGATATTTTTCTTTTTCCTTCTGGCTTATTTCGCTGAGCATAATTCCTTCTAGCTCCATTCATGTTGCTGCAAATGGCATGAGTTTATCTTTTTTGATTGTGGAGTAATATTCCATTGTGCATATATGCCACATCTTCTTGATCCAGTCATCTATTTTTGGGCATTTTGGTTGTTTCCAGGTTTTACCTATTGTAAATAGTACTGCAATAAACATAGGAGTAGAGGTGTTCTTTTGAATCAATGTTTTTGTGTCCTTTAGTAGAGCCCTAGGAGTGAAATTTCTGGGTCATGTGGAGATTCCCGAGTTGATTCTGAGCCTAAATTTTCCTCCTGTTCACATTCCCAATAGGGGATAACTAGGACAACTTGAGGTAATGAGGCTTTGCAGTAAGGATATTGATAGAAAACAAAACAAGTTACAAAGATCTTCAAGTGGTTCTTTTGGGAGACCCAGCATTACGGTGGAGGCAAATAGCAACCAAATATAATCCAAATGGAACAGTTCATCCGTTGGTTTATTTTTTCCTAAGAGTGACAACACAATTTATTATTCTCAGCGTTTCTTCCAGTAATTATTTTATTCCATAATTGCACATCTCTGATTTTTACAATGAATCTATCAAACACAATTAAGTTCAGGAATGTTTTGCATCTGAAGAGTATGAAAAGCCTCTGCCATTCTTAGAAATCAAAGATTGGTCAGCTAAGAACAGTTCTATATGCTAAGTACAGCGAAGTTTAATTTATATATATATATATATATATATATATAGAGAGAGAGAGAGAGAGAGAGAGAGTAAAGTCAACTAGAGGCAAGAGTAGGCTAAGTCTCATTTAATGTGATTTATTCAACCTATACTGACCTTTCTCTTGTCTTAATGATATTTAGATTCATATTCAACACCACTTAACAATTCTCTAGTACTTATATATACTACTTGTCCTCCCCCAAATTTTTTAATGTAAGCTTTTAGAGAACAGAGGCTATATCTAAATGAAGTTTTAGCTGTGGAAACAGTTATTGACTATAAAAAACAACACAATGTTAATTATTATCATTACCATTCGTATCTTATTCTAAAACAGCAGAGGAAATAGAATCATTTAAGTCATATCTAATGAATACTTTTCTCTCAAAAGACTATTCAAAGATTTAAATTTATTTCATACTAATTAAATATAATACACAAGCTATATCTTGGTTTCACTTTTAATCTAGACTTTACATTATATGCTCACCAAGAAAAAAGCCATGGGTTATAGAACTATAATGATATCATAGTTTTAAAAAGGGCAAAACTAAGGTGTTATATGAATAGATTCATTGACAGATTTCTAAGTTAGCTATTTGGTAGTGGTTTTTTTTTCAGGGATGAGTAGACTTTCAAGATTTTTTAAAATATGAATACAAATTTGCATTTAATCTAAAATAATTATCACAATCACAATTGTCTCAGTGCCCGAGCATGGACTGAGTAAATAAACACTTCCTGATGAATGGGTATGAGATCAAAAATATGTTCCCCAAAAGGACTTCTTACACTGGAGGCAGCCCCACCCTGGAAAATCCCCATCACCACAATGGCTCAAGGCCTACAGACCTTCCTGGGGATAAACATGCTTGCATGTCAAGCCATCAAATAAAACTGAAGCTACAAAGAAGGTCACATAGCTGTCTTAGAGGTAGAAGTACTGGGGAGGAATTGTAGTGAAAAGGAAGCTGTGAGTCAAAATCTGGAAGAAGGAAACAAGACAAACAGGATCTGTCATGGGTTTGACTTACAATGCAGGAAAAATTTACAATGGAGAAGAGAATTGATGGGCATGTGGTTTACTTACTAAAATAAGATAATGTTTGTATTGGAAAGCACCATGTACAACACCTAACTCACACTATGTGCTTGGTGTTTGGTTTGGTATATTAATACTAATTTTGTAATACATGCAGTCAGAGAGCCTGAATTTCCACAAAACTCTATTCAGAGTTCCTCTGTTCTGTCAATGTGTTGTAAGACACATTCTGAAAGGAAATGAGACTCCAAGGATAATCCAACAGATCTGAAGGGTTAAATTATGGTGTCCTGCCATCTATGATGCGGTTGCTCTCTATAAAAGACCATTCCACTGCCAGTGCCCATTAAGATCCACTGTTAGCCCAGGACACAGACCCTGACACCTGACTGGGATGCTGCTGCAAAGCAGATGTACACAACTCTACTCCTTTCTTCTGGTCAAGCCTGCATCTCTGAGATCACAAGAGAAGAGAGTTTCCTGGGCTTTATGGAAGTGACAAAAGATCAAAGAGTCTGTCTAGGGGTCCACAGCACCTCTGGACTCCACCACCACTTCCAACTACTGTCAGTAACCATACTACACTCTGCTTTTATAGGTTTGACTAAATTAGATACTTCAAATAAGTAGAAGTATGTGGTGTTTGTTCTTCTGTGACTGATATTTTACTTAGCATCAGATGCTTACTCAAGGTTCATATGACATTTCCTTTTATGAGACATTCCTCTGTGTGTGTGGGGGGGGTGTGGATATGTGTGAGTGAGAGAGAGAGAGAGAGAGAGAGAGAGAGATTATACCAAAATATACCACATGTTCTTTTTTCAGTCATATGTTGATGGACATTTAGGTGTTTCTACCTCTGGGCTATTGTGAACAATGCTGCAAAGAAAATGAGTGCTCAAATACCTATTCAAGATCCTTTCAACTCTTTACCGAGCAGTAGGACTATTGGATCAGAAGGTGGTTCTGCTTTTTAATTTTTAGAGGAATCTCTACACAATCACATTAACAGTGTACAAGGGTTGCCATTGTTTATTTGTTTGTTTGAGAATAGCCATTCTACCAGGAGTGAGGTGATAAAAAAAAAAATAGCTCAGTGTGGTTTTAATTTGTACTCCCCTAATGATTAGTGATATTAAGCAGCTTTTAATGTACTTGTTGATCTTCTTTGAATAAATTTCTACTCAGTTCCTTTCTCCAATTTTTAATCAAGTTTTTTTTTTCTATAGGAGTCCCTTGTGCATGTTGTCTATTAACTCCTCATCAGATATATGATTCACAAACATTTTCTATCTTTCCATAGGTTGCCTTTTCACTGTGTTAAGTGTTTCCTTTGCTGATGTCCTACTTCTCTAATTTTTTTTTGTTAACTTTGCTTTTGTTGTGACATCTAAGATAACTGAAAGATCAATGTGATCAAGCTTTTCTTGTGTTTTCTTATAGGAATTTTATAGTTTCAGGTCTTGTATCTATGTCTTTAATCCAAAAGGGTCCAATTTCATTCTTTTGCATGTGCATACTTAGTTTTCCCAGTACTATTTGTTGGTACTCTCCCCATTGCTTAGTCTTAGTACTTTCCTCAAAGAAAATTTGACCATATATACATATCAGTTTATTTATGGACTCTCTAGTGTATCCCATTGACATATATGCCTGTCTTTATGACAACAATCATCACACTGTTATAATTATTGTTGCTTTATAATATGTTTTGATGTCAGGACATCTAAGAAATCTACCTTTGTTCTATATGGAGATTATTTTAGCTATTCAGGGACTTTTGTATTTCCATATGGAATTGATATTGCAAAATAAATTGCATCGATATATTTGAGATTTACAGCTGTAACAAACTCAGAAAATATCCTATCTATATGCAACAGAAATATATGTACTTTTTAAAAGTGTTTTTTAACTTAAATACAAATTAAGATGTCTATTATGTAGCTCAAGAATTAAAAAAAATGACATGGAAAAATAATACTATTCTCATTTGAAATATAACAATGCTGTGATTAGTAGTAAAAAATGATACAGTGGCTATGTTGACTAGAAAGATCATGGCAACAGTGGTTTATATATTTAAAAATAGAAAATATTCAATCACAGATGCAAATTTGTAAATGTACCCATTATCTTTGGTCCAATTTCTGTCATATTCATCACTCTAGTTGCTTCACAGACAGGAAAGCATGTGTCTCAAACTTTCCCTGCTGGAAACTCAGCAATATAAAACTTCAAGCAGCTGCACATACTTCATTTCTCTTTTGTTTCTCCTATTATATACACAGTTTGACCCCTTTTTAAATAAAGTCAGCAGTGAATAAATGCTTATTGACATATGTAACCATAAACCTCGAGGAACAAATTGTTTTTCCTTTCCTCCAACTGTTCCTAAAATGAGAAGCCACAGAAGTGATTTATCAGGAAAAAAATACAAATCAAGTCAATAAGAAAGTGCTTTCATTCTAATATTTCAATTCATTCCTATTAAGATAAAAGTGTAGATATTTCACAACATTTGGCAGAATGTTCTACATTTAAATACCTAATTTTTTTTAACAAATGTAAAAATGCCAACTAATTTGGCTAAAACCTGAACGACAGAAAGGAGTCTATGACTGAAGAAGCTGAGGACAAACTTTTCGAAAAGGAGGAGAGTTAGGGCACATGTCTAAAGGCAGGATAAGCACGGTGTGCTTTACAAGGGAGAGCAGAGAGTGTAGCTAAAGGGCATCATGCATTAAAGGAGAATTTTAATGAGAGGAGAATTACCAAAGTAGTACGGGCCAGGTCTATAGGACACGTAGATCCTGGCAAGTAGTTGAATTTTATTCTATAGAAAGCCGAGAGCCACTGGAGAATTTTAGCAGGAGAATGACATGACCCAGATGACATGTCAAAATGTACATATGGACAAGATCTTGGTTGGGGGTATGGGGGTAGAGGAAGAGCTGATAGACTATCATAGGCTTCCAGACAGCAGGTACTGGTGTCTTGGAATAGGGTGGTAGTAGTTCTAGCTGGGAGAGAGAACAAATTCAGGTCAGCATTTGAAGATGTTTCTAGGGCTTTGTTGATCAATGTGACGAGGAGATGAGGGGGAAAGAAAACAAGGATGTAGAAGAATACAAACACAAATTGAAGATGGATTTCTAGGAAAGTGTCAAAATACGCAAGATAAACTTTCATAAGAAACCACTTAACATTCTCTTCTTCAACTTTATAAAAACCCAATGCACAAGTTTAAGACTTGGTTTAACAGAGTGTGTGTAAAACAGGTTTTGGAGTTTTTAATCAAGCCCATACTTAACAGAACCCAACATAACAAGTAATAGAAAACATGGTCCCCACTATGTCCATGAGTATTTTTAAATACATATGTGCAATACACAAACACAGTGTTATCACTCAACAGTGAATTTATGTACATTTATGTAATCACAGACTTCATACAATCATTATTTTATTAGTGGCATAATGTTCTATTGATTAAATATATCAAATGTACAAAATAGTTCCTTATGGAATACATAGGTTATTTCCAGGGGTCCTATTACAGATAATTATCACAATGACTATCACACTGTATATAACTTTCTCAAATTTTAGCTCAATTCCACTGAGAAAAATCCTGCACAGAGAATTTTGAAAATAGAACTGATACATATTTAGTCACCGGTATAGCCATCTTGATTTATAACATATTAAAATATGTCCATATAAATTAGCAAACAACCACTGCCTAGCACCTCCTGAGAGGTCCCTATTCCTCAACAGCAAAGCTCTTGGAATCACCTGATATCTCCAGGATCCCAAAACAAAAAGTTAACATTTGGCTGCAAAAAGATTTCTGGACCCTGCCCAGGCACCATGACCATAGGCCTGATTTGTCACTGGCCATGTATTAGCAGTTATTAAATATTTTGACTTTTCAGGGTCCCCAGCATTCATACAAACTATTACGTTTATACAACTTAGCTCAGTTTTAATCATTTTAACAAGTTAAATTTAAATTGTATTAATGAATCAGTGCTATAATATTATAGGGCAAATGATTATCTCATCCAATTCATCCTCTTCTGATCATTCTCATATCTTCTGAGTCTAAAAATATCCCGCACAACATTGCCCACAGCTCTCCCCACCCTTTTCCACCTGTCCTCTATGCTCTCATAGGTGTCCTTTCTTCTTCTGAAGTGCTTAAAAAAACCTAACAGGAACCTTCTGTACTTCTCCACCACACTCCTCACCTCCATTTCAGTAAGTCTTGGTGGGTTCCTGCTGGTAACCTTTTTTCTCTCCTGTGTAGAAAAGGAGGGGCTAAAATATTTTTTTTTATTTGTTCATGGTACACAATCTATATTTTTTACTGTTGTCCTAAATATATTTTGGCTTTGGAAGATCATAAAATCGTACGTCCAGGGGTGCTCAAGCATCACACAATTCTGAACTCAATGAGTAAGTTATTATTCTCTATATTAAATAAATACTGATCTGTACAGGAAAGATAATCACTATTTAGTGAAAAACTCATATAAGCAATTTGTGTTGAACACGTCCTTCAAAAATCTTGAGCCAAGGGCATTATTACATAGCATCATAGTCACTGCTCAGGGTGTCATTGCATTATACAATAAGTGCAGCGCAAATCCCAACCAATTTTGCAGTTCTTCTCATATGTTATCTGCTTACTTTTGGCTGTACCAAATAATTTTGAAAATTATTCATAAAGCAACATGAACATAGCATAATTCAATTAAATCAGGACACATGGAAAGAATTCAGGATAACTGGGGATTCAATCATCAGAAAGGAAATTTGAGATGCTATGAGAAGGCTATCCTAGAAAGAAATGCTAGACTGACATCCAATAAAGAAAGTCTCAAAATTGTCTTAAGATACTCTTCAAATAAGTGAGAACATTTTTAATGAAATTAACATCAAGAACATCAAGAAACGAATACAATCATCTCATCTAAGACTCTTTTCAAATACTATTGAAAGAGAAAATCCATCAATCCAGTGACTATATACTTATAACTTACTATATGTGAGCGACAGTGATAGGTGATCCATGTGATAAATAAAATATGCAGTCCTCAGGGATTTTAAAGTCTTGTTCGCAATTGGATACATAGAGTTGAAAAACTATACTAAGGTCCAAATAGGAAAATCACTTACATAAGTGAGTTTTCCCATATGTTACAAAGTGAGCATGTGCTGGACCATAAAGGGTAAGAAACCTCTGAGAAAGTGGAGCAATGTGTAATTGAGTTCTAAATAATGTCATTAATAAAGAAACTGAAATAGAAATCTTTCAAGAATAATAAGTAGTTCCTCCTCAAGTCTATAAAGAGCAGTCAGAGATGTAATTAGTTTAATAGAGGACTTTGCATGTTTAGATTTGGAGCTTCCCTTAAAGGCAATAGGAAGTCAATAAACAGAACAGTGGTCAAAAGACATATTTGAGGAAGCTTAAACATGAGTCTATATGGCAGATTTTAGCTGGTAATACTGTAGTAGTACAAGGAAATGATGGCATGCCGGTAACAATGCTTATCAGCTCCCTAGAAACTTTTCAAAGATCATATATTCTTTCTACATTTGTCATTAGGCAAGTGGGAAATCTAGTAAGACTAGAAGAAAGGAGATATTTCCTTGTTAGATGAGCTCGTACCCTGCCTACCTGCCCTACCTGCTTATCAGTATGAGTGCTGCTCAGAAAACTTAGAGAGAACCACCCACAGATTCCCCTCTACCATCAAGTTCTCAAAAATTTCATCATAGGCTAATCAATTTTAAATAAACAATAGCAGAAATTGTTAATATGGCCATTAAATATTAAAATCAATCTGGGGCCTCCACGGTGGCACAGTGGGTTAAGCACAGTGCCGTGAAGCTGTCCACAGCCTCTATAGCACAGGTTCAATTCCCGGCCAGCCAGGGAGATACCCACATGGCCCAGCAGACCTCTCCTGTCGTGCCCGCTGCTCCCCTCAGCAGTGTTTTCACTCCATCTGCCTGTTCTGCTCCCCGTTCTGTCTCTGGTGAATTCTCTCACCCTCCCGTGCCTCTGGCCTGTACCCCAGTTCTTGTATTAATAAATAAATCTGTTAAAAACAAACAAATAAATAAATAAATAAATAAATAAATAAATAAATAAATAAAATCTGCCATGGTCCTAAGTGCCCCACCTCCACATCCTTGAAGTGTATACTCAGCTGCAATGCCTACCTGTCCCCAGAGGGATTGCTGAAACTAGTCACACAGTAAGGTAACCACAGAGCAACTTATGTGTGACTACCCACACCCCACAGGCAGGAGACTGGCTTATTCACTCTTTGCTACAAAAATTCCTAAGCCTTTGGCCCAGTATTCCTCTCATGTCACAACCAGCAAAGTGTGTCGTCCTTGTCTGGACCCATCAAGATACCCTACAGGACCTAAGGACAGGGAAAATGTTTTCCCCCCCTTGTTGACACTCCTGCTGCCTGATGTATTCAATGGTAAGGTGCTTTCTCAGCTCCTCTGTGTTTTGTTGTCTATTTTGTTTCTTATGGAATGATGGCACCGTTATCTTTAATGAGGCTGGGTTCTTCTTAAATAGCAGGTTGGGTGCCAAAAGAAAAATACCGGATGGTCTCACTCATAGCAGGAATTTAGAAAACCTAAATAAGGGACCAGGAAAAAGAATAACTATAAGAGAGAAAAAATCAAAATCAACAAGCAACTATAAACCAGAGACACACTATGGGGCAGGGGGTGGGGGAAGAGGAGGGATTGGGGTCAAAATAAGGGGGGGTGCAATTGTATGGGGAATATAATCAAAATGAAAATGCATACATTGTGCAAAACTGAAAAATGATGTAAGAATTATATAAAATAAAATACAACAAAAAAAAGACAAGAATCCTATTGATTAGGCACAGGGACATAAGAAAATTTCTAGGAATCAGGAATAAATGCTCCCACATCCAAGTGATGGGCCAGGAAATGGGGGGAATAAATAATCCCCATTGTTCTTTCTTGTTTATGAAAAGAAATTGAAATAATTCAAAATAAATTCAAAATAAGCTGCCCAAACAGTACCACGGTGTTCTTGTTCACCCATAGAATAGTAGACTAGGAAAGCAGCAGCAGAACCACACCCTGTTTTGACATCCACAAATACAATCATCTTCGCAGGGGAGCATGTCCGATAGAGTACACCACGCTCCACAGGAGGGAGGGATGGGAACTTGGAACCACTTGTCAGACAGAGGATCTATTACAGACATAGCCAGTGGATTTCTGTGATGAGAGAATGACAAAAGTCACACTCCGAAAAGATGAATGGCAGCATCGAGGCCAGCTCGCACGACACCTCACGCTGCCAGGTATGCCAGCAATTCAGCTGGCACCACCATGGTCCTCAATAAGGCCTCCTACTTTCAATTTCTGTTTCAATGACTCTATTATGACTGTCCCAGAAAGTCTTCCAATGGAAGGGAAAGTGCCTCTACAGAACCAGACTTCTCTGTGGAGATCAATGTTGCTCTACTAAAGAAAGTTAAGAGTTGGGTGACTTCCATAAAACAAACTTTCTTCAGCAGTTCTACTGCCTGGCCCTGCACTTCTGTATCCTGACTTGAGAATCTTTAGAAAAATAGGAACTAGGGATGTGTCCAAGTTTTCTCCGTTCTCAGGAGGATCAAAGTCTTATATATAATGGACTATGCATGGCTCAAAACCCCCATCTCTTTCTGACAGATGTCAATGATCCTCTGCTGCTATCTCATCACCACCACCAGTATCTAAAGACCCTTGAGAGTTACTCCAGTTGCTGACACACCAATGCAATGCTGCATACAAAGACATACCCTGTTATTGGATATTCAGACCCTTTACAATAAGACAGTGGTCCTACTCATGGCTAAAGAAAGTCAACAGTTCGCAAAAAGATATGGTATTCAATGGGTATTTCACATTTATTTTCCTGAGACTTCAGGCATAATAACAAGGTGGAAAGCACATTTAAATACGTGAATGAAGATTGTTGGACAGAACATGTCAACATTGTATACCAAAATCTTAGGGTGACAACAAGAGCATTAAATATAGTTGTTCCCAGTAAGAGACCATGTCCTTTGGAATGATTGCTTGGGGGAACTCAAGACACAGGAGGAAATGGGGAACGGAATGGGAAGTTCAGGTCTCTCTGTGATTCCATCAGTCTGACAATACCAACCCTCCTCTTTTTTTTTTTTTTTTTAGAACTCAACTATCATTTTTTTTTTATTTTTTGCATCATTGTTCATTTTTTTAAATAATAAATTTTATTTTTATATTCCCCATACAATTGCAACCCCCCATTCTGACCCCAATCCCTCCCCTCCCACCCCCCCACCCCCCAAAAAGTGTCTCTGGTTCATAGTTTTTTGTTGATTTTGATTTTCACTTTCTTATAGTTATTCATTTTCCTGGTCCCTTATTTAAGTTTTCTAGATTCCTGCTATGAGTGAGACCATCCGGTATTTTTCTTTTTCTTTCTACCAGCCCTCCTCTTTTGCCCCACTGATTGTGGTATCTGGGAAATCTAACTGGTTTTATCCTAGAGTGGTGACTAGAAAGAGGGTATAAGTGAATTCAACCTAATGTTTGAACTATACCTGGCTTTAGTTATTAAGTCTAACAGATAACAGACCATGAGGAAAAACAACCGGCAGCAGCTCTTAGTGTGGAACTCCTATCCCCCACATATGAGACCTATGTAAATTGTCACAACCTTGTTTCTATATGACTGATATGAATTCAAATGTCGTCTCCTGAGGCCCAAGTAACCTTGGATTATACCATGTGTGGCAAATGAGTCTCTGACTACCTGGTGACTCTGCCCATGAGGCTTAATTGAACCCATGAAATGGTGAACAAACTTAGTTTAACATCAACAGTCAAACTGGAGTGATTTATGCCCTTGGAGTGATGTATTTATATGTGAAGGAGAGTGGGTTATGGGGTGACTGCTATGGAGACAGAAGTTGCCTTTTTGCCTCTGTATTGCCCTCTGTAATTGTTGCACTGACACTGACCTATCTCTGGTGACATGTGCTCTTCTCCTGCAGAACAACCCACTGCACACTGGGTTCATTACCCTCCCTATGGGACTCCCCATGGGACTCCACCAAGGCCACTAGTGCCTCCATCATTTTGTTCCTTCTGTTTTCTGTGCTGTGAAAAATTATCTTATTCAGCTCATTGTATACTACACAGTGGTGGAAGGTTTACTACTTGTTGTTCATTAGGAGCTTGGAGGTCTTCCCTGACAATAAATAACTGAATAAGCCAATAAAGAATGCTAAAGAGAACATGAGCCTCATTAGAGAAAATATGAACCACATACTCAACGACTTTAAAGAAATGATGAGGAGGGAAAGTAAATGTAATGGCATTCACTAAAAATAAATACACACGTACATACATAGTTGAAACAGAAAAAGAAAGTAATAATAGCAATCCAGGTTGACTAATAAATTTTAGATAAAGTGAGAAAATCCATAAATAATTGAGAATTATTTATTTATAAATAAATCATAACAAATGATAGTACTGAAACTGGTAGTTGAAAAGAAAACATAGTTCTGGTAGATTTTTTTTTTTCAAAAATTGATTCATAAGAAAATATCATGTGGGTTCATGTAATATAAATTAATCTGTAAGGCTTTTTAAATACTGGATCAAAAATTACTCAGTTTACAAGAAAGCAAAACAGGTCCATAACTTAGCACATTAAAAAAATCCAAAAATGACATCCCCGGTGGCGCAGCGGGTTGAGCACAGCGCTGTGAAGCTGTCCACAGCCTCTGCAGTGTGGGTTCGATTCCCTGCCAGCCAGGAAGATTCCCACATGGCACAGCAGACCTCTCCTGTCTCACCCGCTGGACCCCTCAGCAGTGCTTTCGGTCTGTCTGCCTGTTCTGCTCCCCGCTCTGTCTCTGGTAAATTCTCTCAGCCTCCCATGCCTCTGGCCTATACCCCAGCTATTGTATAAATAAAAATAAATAACAAAAAAAATTGAAGCCAAGATGCAGAGGGAAATAAGAAGTAAATTTAAAAAAAATCCAAAAATGTGGATCACCAATATGTTGGCATATATTTAACAATTTCTACAGAAAATGAAACATTTGTAAAGTGTGTGCCTGTTTCCATGATATACATGAAATCACTATGGCCAGTTTTAAGTTGTCTACATGTTATTAATCAGAGTTGGAAAAAATTGTGCAGTTGGCTCTTGTGAACTGATATCTCAGCCCTGGCAAGCACTAAACTAGGGCGATGGACAAAATGCTGCATGAATTTCAATGATAGAGACAGCCCAAGGAAACAGTACAATTTATTGGGGGAAAATGTAGGCTGTGGTCTTAGATATATTTAGGTTAAAAAAATTCTTTACTATTTGCTTTTGTGTGGTCATAGGATTGCAATAAAGTTACTTCAATGTTGTTAGATTTACATTTCTATATGCACAATTGGAAAAACAAGAGATTCACCTTATCTTGTTTTTTTAAGACTCTATGAATGTAATTTTAAGCATGTAATCACTTGCTACTGTGCTTCACAGAGTATAAAGAAAAACTGCCTATCTTAGCTAACAATAGAATATGCTCAAACTCCTTAATATAATACACATGGTCCTTTCCAATCTAACTGGAAAACCATAATTCCTGCCTTCTCTCTTCATGTTTAGTCATTGACTATAGTTTCCTGAGCAGGCTAAGCAAATCCAGGCTACCTTACCTTAGTTTGTGGTTATTTCCTTTGTCATTTTGCTCCCTAGGAAATATCCTTTAGAGTCCTGCTAAAATCTTTGGTTTCTCTATGAATCTTTCTGTGACAAGTTCAACCTTCCCTCCTTTCTCTGTTTCTTCATGTGGCCATACAGACTTTTTTATAGTATTTGTCATATTATGTCTTAATCATTTGTATACACATATCTGTCTGCCTAACAGTATCTTTACCATCACATGTATTTACTCACTTCATGTCTACTATCTTGAGAATAGTTTATCATACTCATTTTTATATCCTAAGCCCTCCCCACAGTGCTTGGTGCAGTGCCTCCCATTGTTTGATGATTTAACGAATGAGTCTAAGCAATAACTATAAAGGTCTGGGATAAGGTAGACATATTAATCAGTATTCTTTTTAAAGTGACAGAAACCCAAATTCAATTCCCTTAAGCACAGTATTTACAGACAGTAAAAAACTTGGACAGCTCTCTGTATGCATTGGGGTTTAATTAAAGACTAAAACACCAGTATTTTGAACAATGAAAATATTAATACAGAGTAGTGTTAATGAGGTAAAGTGTAGTTAATTTCAAAAAGATCTAGAAGAGAATTCCAAGGTACAACAGAACAGCAACTTTAGAGAGTTGCTGCATTCCTAACTGCTGAGAGAAAAATGATTAAGGAAGAAATTTGGAAACTTCCAGGAAGGACCTTCCCTCTACATGAGTCTGATGTTTGAGGAGCAGCTGACCGCTGCAGAAACATGCTGCAACTGATCCATGTAAAGAAACAGGCTTGAAATGACTTGCCAGACCCTTGGGAGCAAGTTGCTGCTGAGGAGACAGTTGCCAGGACCCACTAATCCCACACCAGCATCACTCCCAGGGATAATAGAGGACACAGAAAGAAAAGCCTCTTCTCCCTTGTCCCATTGTTTATCTCCTCCAGCAACACCTATTGGCAGGGGCTTATAAACCAGTCAGGAAGAGAAAAAATGTAGTCTCTGAAGTTCAGCTTCACTATCACAGTGAAGGACCAAAAAGAGGAGGGCTTAGAGATGAGTAGTAGTAACCGGCACATTCCCCAAACTGGAATAAATGCTATAACATCAGGACAGAGACTCCAGGTACAAAGAGCAGAGACTCAAACTCTGGCAGTGTCCTTCCTGCCCCAGCTCCCAATGGGGCCTTTCTCTAAGCATCACACTTCTGCCACCATTCAATCCTAAGTCAGAAATCTCCGACACCCTTGTTGTCCAGGACCACACTTTTCAAATCAAAGCCAGAGTAGAGCCCAAGCTTGGAAGGCAAGTATCTGCTCCAGCTCCATCATAAATAAAGTCTCTATCCCAAGTCAAGGGTCCTCCTTTTTCAATAAGTCGATGTGACCAAGAGGGCACATAACTCTAGCACTTATGTGCATATGCTCATTTCTGAAGGGAGGGAACTGGGGGTTATAATTGTTCCCTCCACATGGGTGAAATGGAGAAGAAAACCTTCCCCAAAAGAAGGGGTAGGAGAAAAAAATCCTACAAATCCTTCAATGGGTCATTCTATGCCACACTTTCTCTCCTTCAGGCTATATGTTTTAAAGCACTATTTCTTTTTTTAAAAATTACTTTTGTGTAGAAGAACTGGGGTATAGGTCACAGGTGGGGTTAAGGAGGGTGAGAGGATTCACCAGAGACAGAGTAGGGAGCAGAACAGGTAAATCTACTGAAGTGCATTGCTGAGGGGAGCAGCAGGGGAGACAGGACAGGTCTGCAGCACCATGTGGGTTAGCTCCCTGACTGAGGATCAAAAGGCCCCAATGAGAGTAGTGCTGAGACTTAATTGCTAGGCCACCAGGGAGGCCCTCTACATCAGGCATTATCTAAGACCCTGTCGGTAAAGCACAGATGGAAGCCTACAAATCTCATGAAGACAATTGCACTCCTATACAACCACCTTGCTCATGTCTAATCTTGGCCTCCATTTCAGCAATGGCCGAAATACACGTCAACAGGCCGCAGGAGAACAACGACGAGACAGGGAAGTCCTAGCGCTGGCTGAATTTCACTGCTGAGCTTCTTAAATGCAGGACAAAGATGATTTGAAAGACAAGTTAAAGTTTTCTGTATTAGAGATAACAGGTTTTAAATTAAAATCCTTCTTTACAGCAAACCAATAAAGATTATGACTAAGGGGTTTTTATTCAAGAAGAGTAATATACATTGCTATGGTATTTTCTTTAAGGCTCAATTTATGAAACTGACAACAAACTTTGAAAATCTGACAACAAACTTTGAAAATCAATTTTTGAGCACTTAGAAATTTATTTTATAGCTGATTAATTAAATTTCCTTAAATAATTTAAATTATAATTATAAATTTAGTATATTTGATCCCTTTCTATTAAGCATCTAAAACAGCCAACAAAGCAGCTGTAAGTACTGACTACAAATTTTTCCAATTATAACTTCACTGCAACAGAATTAACTTTATTATGTATCTTATTTGAAGCCACAATACCTACACTACCTGTAACACTACAGCTAGTTATCAATGTGCTAAAATCTTCTTATCATTATTTTGATACATTGCTAGTGCTCCTATTTTTTTTAAACACTCTCAGACAGAAAGCGAAAAGGTGACTCGCATACAGGTCAAGACTGCAGATTCTGAGCCATGGACTAGGTTGTCTGAGCAGGGCTCTTGATGTGACTACAGCGTTATAGTAACTCAAGCTTGTGGAACAGCATCATAAGCTACATTCTTTTATACAAAAAATGTTTTTTAAGTTTCAATCTTTTGTACTGGTAGTTTTTTACCCACAATCTAGAATCAACTTATGTTCTTTTTTTTTTTTTAATCAAATCAGCACTGGTTTACAATCGACATTTATGTTTTAGAGGTATAGGATCTTCCCCTCCAGGTATTATTGCTCTACCACATTGGACAGCAAAAGAAACCATCAGTAAAACAAAGGACACCCTTCAACATAGGAGAAAATATTTGCCCACCATACATCTGAAAAGGGGCTGATGTTGTAAGTTTTATGGCTGATATCCAAGAAACTTGTACCTTTTCTGAAAATGATGTACATTGAAACCTGTCTGCGTGCTTGCTGATTCCTAATCTATGGTCTGTCATTGTGATATAATGGACCTAACCTACTGACATTATTAAAAGTTATATATTTTTACCATTTTTTTTAATTTTGCTTAATGGAATCACCTTGTGTTTAGTATGTATGGATAGTTCACCTCTTTAGGAAATTAGGCTAATTGGTTTTACTGGGGTAAAAATAGCTTTAAAATAGCTATCTTCTTGACCAACAAATCTGATAAACTTCTGTTCCTGATTTGCTAGATCCTTTCATATGACCAACAGTGCTGATCACTACTTTCTGCTCCTGGTAAAGTTTCTACCCTGTATATGATTCCTTTCTTGCTTATTTACTTACACACACACATACACACACACACACAGAGCAAAGCAAAAGTCCCTATTATACCCATAATTTTTTTAAATATCCAAGTACATATAAGTATCTTTTATATATTAAATACTCTTTGCTGAGTATTTATAATAAGAATATGAAAACATTTTCACTTGAGGTCTTGGAATTCATGCCCTTCTACAGATACATATTTCTGAGTGTTGTTATCATCATTATTGGATCCTCGTAGGAAGTCCTCTTTAGCAGACCTGTTCTCTCCATTTTACTGCCCTTTACATCTTGGGATATTCTCTTGTTTTCTGACAACAGAACATTTTGTTATATGTATAAGTAGGAGATAAATCCCATATGTTGTAGAAACACTACCAGTAACATATTCTAATTTTTTTTAATGCCTTAAGACAGGAAGAAAACAAGTACCTCCAATGAGACCCTATCCCTTTTATATAAAAACAAAATCAGAGATTAAACAAAATCTGGACAATAAGGTAACACTATAGAGATGGTTTTGGGGAAAAAAGACATGAAATGCTGTCAGACTTTTCAAGTGTCTGAGAGTAAAAAAAAAAAAAGTTTGCATGTGTTTAAAAGTATAACTTTAAGCTAAGTTTTCCAATTTTCTATGGTAGGTTTTTATTTCCTTCTTTCCTTATAGTACACTATTTTAATAACCTCTAGGATTTTTTCCTATATTGATAGTAAAATTTCAATAGCTCAGAAAGAGATCCTCAAGAGAGAGTTAAAAGTTTAGGATTACACATTGCTTACATAGCCAAAAGTTTAGGATTACACATTGCTTACATACAATGCACTAAAAGTAGAATTAAAAGAAATTTGTAAATAAATACATATGCTAAGGATGAAAAAATTAGAAACGGTGTGATTTGGGATTTCGGAATGGGGGATTACTGTAAATAATGAGACAGCCACATCTAGACAGAAATGCCACTCTCGCTGTGAACATGTGTGGCACTAGCAGTTGAAGGGTGGACTGCAGAGAAAAGCCAGCTACCAAGAAACAAGCAGCCAGTTTCATAAGAGTTTGTGGATAATAGTGGTGGATTAAATCAGTCCTACTTAAAGGAAATTTCTACATACTCATGTATTACCAAAGTATTTATTATAAAATCATATTTGCTGAAACTAGTCCAGAATTACTCAGTTATGTATTACTTTTATTATAGTATTTGACTTTCATTAGATATTCTGGAACATACTGAAATTTGATTAGAGAAATGGCAGCAGTGGCAGCCCAGTTTCTGAACCCCTTCAGATCTCACATTTGAAAGCAAACAGATAACTGAAAGCAAACAGAAACAGATATCAGCATCTTCAACAAACTTAGGTCACAAGGTGTCTTCATGCACACTAAAATATGGACAGAAGTGAACAAACTTTCAACAGCCACAAGACATGCACAGCTTCTGTGCCAGAGGAAGCCTAAGGAAGCAACCAAGTATGCGATGGTCCTAAGAATCCTACAATAGCTGACAGGAACTCACTAGATATTTCAGAGGATCAGTGTGACAACAGCAGCTGGAACCGTGGATTCTGCATTCTTTCCAGCGAGCATGCAAGGTGAGTGTCAAGCCTCTTGCACTAAGTTCTGGAGAAACTGAAGTAGTCCGTGCTTATGAACTCATAAAATTCCTTCCAGGACAAAGCCCAGTGCTAAGGATAAAATGCTAAGAATAAAATCTAATTTGAGAAGCATAGGACAACAGAGAAAAGAATAAAGAATAAAGAGGAGGTTCACATAAAAGCTGTGCATGGAAAAGAGCCAAGATACTTCAGAAAGCAAACCACCATATTTTCATGCTATACAAAATGGTACAAAAGTCAGCTTTGGGCTGCAAAAATTAGAAAAGTTATTTTAAACAACTCTTCCTTCTACAAGTTCACAAGTTGAAGAATAATGATTTTTTTAAAAAAAGGTAAGCCAAGGATAAGATCAATCTCATAAGTTAATGTGGGAAATATATTGTTACTAGAAGAGGGGAAATGAGTAACATAATGTTTATAATAAGTGAGGTCCACATGAGTATGCACCAGTAAGCAGCTTTTGAATATTTACAGAGTGAACTGGAGGTTACACTGATTATACTTAAGACAGTGAAATGGTAGACTCTTGGCTATAGATACAGAAATAATAAAATGTTACATCTGTAGAATGCTTTACACTTCCATATAATTTAAAATTTGGTCCAGCATTTGGTATTTATCATAAAAAGATTAGGAATTATTCTCATTTTATTACTGGAAAAGCTGAGATTCATAGAGTGAAATTTTTTCAGGACTACATTGCTTAAAGTGCTAGAATGCAAGTTTGCCGCAAGCGCAGTCTAAAAAAAATATGAAAACTATAGTATGTCAGAATGAACTAAGTACACTATAAAAAGTGGTTTTAAAGGATTAAAAGATTAGCATAAATCAGAATTAGATGCCCTGCGATGTTTGCATATGCTGGCTTTGTAATAAATAGTGCATACTTCAAAAAAAAAAAATCCTCAAATGAAGTGATAGAATTCAGGAGAGAATTAGAAATAATTTCAGAAAAAGAAAATGCTGACCTGGAAGCAATAGAAGGCTGAAAAGCAGGCATTAGACATAATAGAGGTAAAAGGGAGGGAAATGTTAATAATCAAAAAGTTAATAACTATGAGATACCAATACACACTTACCAGAGTGAAGAAAATCCCAAACGTTGACATCACCAAGTGCTGGTAAGGATGCGGAACAACAGGAATTCTCATTCACTGCTGGTGGAAATGCAAAATGAGCAACAGTCTGGCAGTTTCTTACAAAAGTAAAGTAAGCATACTTCTACCATATGCTCCAGCAATCACACCCCTTAGTATGTACCCGAGTGAGCTGAAGACCTATATCCACACCAAAAGCTGCATATGCATGCTTATAGCAGCTTTGTTCATAATTTCCAAAATTTTGAAGCAACCTAGATGTCAGCAGGTGAGTGGATAAATAGTGGTACAAACAATGGAATATTAATCAGCACTAAAAAGTAATGAACTATCAAGTGATGAAAATATATGGAAAAATTAAATACATATTAACTATAATATTAACCATAAATTTTTACACTATTAGTATTAATTTTGAAGATAATTATTAATGCCATTAAGTAGAAGAGCCAGTAGAAGAGGGATCAAAACAGAGGCAGGAGGAGCACAAGGGACTATGGTGATAGTTGCAGGAGAATTGGTGGTGGGAATTCTATGGGGACTACACTGAGAAGAGAAAGTAAACATTGTACAAAAATGAACAATGATGGAAAATATATATATATAAATAAATTCTAAAAATGTAAAAAAAAGAATAAGAAGAACCAATAAGAAAAAAAAAAAGGCTATATATGGTATATGTTTAACTATGGAGACAGTAAAAATCAGTGGTTCCCAGGAGTTGAGGTAAGAAATAGGAGTAGGCAGAGGACAGAGGATTTTAGGTAGTAAAACCATTCTGTGTGATATTATAACTGTAGATAAATGTTTTTCACATTTGTCAAAACCCACAGAATGTGTAATCCTGGAGTGAACTCTATTGTAAATTACAGACTTTGGGAGACAATGATGTGTCCATGCAGGTTCCCAGGTTATAATAAATGCACCATTGTGGGGGAAGATGCTGATAGCAGGAAAGCCCAGGGAATGGTGGGCTTATTAATAAGGGCAAGAAATCAGAATTCTATCAGAAATTTCAACTACAATGCTTTATGTAAAAAGAAAATAATGTAACATATTTAAGATATCAAGGAAAGCAATGCAAGTCAAGCTGATTTGCAAATAGACTGAACACATCCAACTAATATCAGCACAAAAGAACGCAGATATAGTTTTCTCATGATTATCCTGAGAAAACCAGTAGATAACAAGTGTCAGATCCCCAAAATTACACATTTCCATGAGGATACGAGATGAGCATTAAGTCCTACACATACTTGGTTAAAAGAGTAATATTATAATGTTTCATATCTGTGACAAAGATATCACACAATTAGTTTTTTGAGTGAAGAAGAATGAATAGAACCTAAGCATAAACAAATGCTGTTTCTATATTGGTGACAGTATTAACATGTAATTCTGAATCTGTTGTGGAATAAAGTAAATGAATAGGTGATGGTCTATTCATCCCATGACCATAAGAATCAGAATTCCTGATGTTCAAAGATTGATTCATGAAGATATAAGTTATGAAATAGAGCCCCATGAGGTCATGAACTTGACTTGGAAGTATCATTTCTTAGTATGAAATTTTTAAATTTATTTTGAGATATCACTTTTTCTTAATTCTGTTCACTGAAAAGATCTAAAAGTAATGAAAAGGCCTACCAATCCATCATCAGTGAGAAATCCTAGCACCTAGATTAATTTCATGACTTTAAAAGCTGGATAGGGTTATTAGAAGAAATGGAAGGGGTTATAAATGGAATAATAAATTGCAAATATGAACTTGCAGGGGCTGCAAAATTAACATAACTGACAAAAACCTATGTCTTCATTTGGGTTATTTGCGAATGTATCTGCCTTATAGTAATTCACTAAGTTATCCATTTGTTTTTTGTATTTTGTACAATGAAGATTTAAAAAAAATAAAGTGAATATTTTTATAAATCCTTTATATCTCAGGCTTATCTTTTGTTTTTTAACCTGATGTTCTGAGCATGCTTGTTTTATAACATCTCCCCTTTCTAGAGTCACCATTTTATTGGTAAACTTAATTTACCTATACTCTTATCTACGCTTGGAACAGAACAGTACATACAGCAAGAACTCAGGAAGTGGTTACAAAACAAAGTGAAATGTGACCCTAATAAAGAAATCTAAATGTTTGAATACTAACAGAATATCCATGGAAAAATAAATATAAAATTTTTATGTTAGCTCTAAGGAGAATGTGGTTTGTTCCTTCTAATATAAAAATAAAAAATAAAAACAAAACAAAACTGCAGTGTTCAGAGTTGGGGCACGCAGCAGCTGTTTGGGCAATGAAAATTCTGCCCAAGCAGCGGCAGTGTGTACTTTTCATCTTTGAAATGAAGAGTAGCTTTACACGAGGCACAGAACTCTATAAAACTATCTTTGATTGCAATTGATCCTCTCAGATTGGGACTTCCGTCCCTCGGAGGCAGATGCCCAAAAGCCAAGTGCGAGTAGGTATTTATTTCAAAAGATTGGTGAGTCCATTGTAGGAAGCGACGCTCGCAGGCTGAAAGGATGGCTGTCCACAGGAAAGCTTCCTTTAACATCCAGAATGTAAGTAGTTGCTCATATTTAATAAAATTCAAATTAATTTTAAAAAATCATTGAAGGTTTTTTCCTTATATCTATGGGACTCATATACTTTGTTTCCATTCAATACTATTTTCCCAGCTTTTTATTTTGAACATTTTCAAAGCAACAGAGCAGTTGGAAGTCTAACACATGAACACCCATATGCCCTTCATCTAAATTCACCATTTTTTAACATTATTGGCAATGTTATTCTCTTGCTGTTTATATTTTCTAGATCGTTTTATAATTAAATTGCAGGTTTTGCCTCATCATTCCAATAAATTAGCATCATTTCCTAAGATTACAATTATAAACATTCTTCTACACAACCACAATAAGACTCTCATACTTAGTAAAATTAAGACCAGTAAGGAGGAGGGGGCGGGAGAGGAGGAAGACATTCAAATCTTACCAATTGCTGAAAATATTTTAAAAGATTAGAGTTTTCCTTTTTTGACCCAGGATCCAACCAAGATTCAGGAAATGAATTTGGTTGTTTTATCCTTGGTCTTCTATATAAAATAGCCACTTCACCTATTCCTTGTTTGGGTTTTGTTTTTTGTTTTTTGTTTTTTCCAATGTCATTGATTCATTTTGCCTCAGGACAAGCTAATGGTCTTGTAGAATATCTCACATAATGAATATGTCTGACTGATGCTTCCTTAGTAGGTTCAGCTAAAACACTTTTTGCAAGACTAATACACAGGAAATTTTGTGTGATTCTTATTTTGTTGAATCAAGATGCCCATAACACCTGTAGGAACTCTTAGGAATGCTGTTTGATCACCCGGTTAAGAGAATCTTAGGTATATATCTGCATTGCAAAGGCTCATTTTTCCCTTTGTAAATATAGAGTTTAGGGGCTACACTTCAAAATCATGTGAGAATCCTGTTCCCGCAATAACTTTGCCCATTAATTTTAACATCTATTGATATTATTCCATTGGAGGTTACAAGATAGTAATTTCTTAATGCATTTATTAGCTAACGTATCACAGTAACTTTTTTTGTTATGTATTATCTTATTAAATAGATTTAAAAAAATGATTTTCATACAAGAGAGTAAATTTTCAGTAAGGTTTGAAGCCACAGATGTAGGCAGACACTGAACATTTGGCTGGAGACTGTGGGAAGGTTCCACTTCCCCCACACAGCTCACTGCTTCACCACATAGGGCAATTAGTTCTCTCAGAAGCTCTGTTGATTGACAGCATTGCTGTCTGAATTATTCGTGAAGATTTCGTTATTAGATTTAATAAGGATTAACATAATTTTTAACAAAACTGGAACTTCATTGTTCTTGGCACCTAGTATTAGGACTCTGCAGCTGTAGGAAGAACTGAAAGCAGGTGAAAGCTCAGCCAGGAAACATTCAGCACATGACAGTGTAACCCCCATCTTTATACATGCAGAGAGCAAGAGGATTTTAATATTTACTGCTTAATTTGTCTTCATTTTGCTTAATTTCTGATGTGTTTAATCCAAAGACTGCATGGGGCCCTGTTTTTAAACTTGTATGCACGTTATTCAGCAATTTGTGATTCCCTGGGCTTTTCTTGATAATCAGCCAGAAATTGCTACAGGTACAGAATTCCACAGTTTAAAAATTGTATTCAAGGAGGCCAGTTTCATTAAGCAATAACATGGTATATACATACTTCAAGTACTCAGACATAAGGGTTTTAATTACTTATTTTCTGTGTCAAACCAAGATTTTGGCAGGCCTGTCCTCCCCCTCCCAGTTTAAAAACAGTTGAAATAGGAGTTCCAATTCATAGAAATATCTCCACAGAGGTGTATATTTAGTTTTTTATTCTTAAAATTTCAAGATTTACTCAATTATCAAGTCTACCCACATAAATAATGACAGTCTCTTTTTCTGATCTGGGATCATCTCCCCCAAGGTAAATAATGGTAGTTATTTGAAATACGCAGAACTCTGAGATCATTATAGTCGAGAGGTCATACCTGAATTATTCTGTGATGATCATTTGTTTTCATCAAATTTGAAGGACAGTAATGTAGCAAAAACTTGCTTGTAGGAAACACTAGCTTACAAGAATTATGAAAATAAGTTAAATGAAAAACATTAGTCCTTGGATAGTCTTTAGGAATCATTCAAATTTGGGAATGAATCCTGGAGAAAAACCTAAAACAATGTTTTGTGCTTTTATCAGAAAATCACACTGTATTCTAATAATATGCTATATATTTTAAGATTAGCAACTATGATTTAAACAAAATTCTTATTTTTTTTCTTTTAAAGATTTATTTATGCATACAAGAGCTGGGTGTGAGGGGTGAGAGGATTCACAAAGGACAGAGTGGGGAGCAGAACAGGCAGATCAACTGAAATACACTGTTGAGGGGAGCAGTGGGCGAGACAGGAGAGGCCTGCTGCGCCATGTGGGTAGCTCCCTGGCGGGGGATTGAACTCATGCTGCAGTGGCTGTGGTGAGCTTCATAGGTTGAGTCTTAACCCCTTGCGCCACCAGGGAGGCCCCAAACAAAATTCTTCTATATAAAAATCTAACTATTTCCAAAACATGAAGAAGCTTGCCATTACAAAGGCAAAACACATAGACGCGTAAGTTTATAAAACAGATATACGTTTGCATGCTAAAGGCAAAGAAAAGCCATTGGTCTCTCAGTCTACAGTTTGAGCAATGTAAATGAGTGAGTGTCATTCTTTCAAGAACCTCTACCTAATACTAATACCTTTGGATTAGCAGAGTTCTTATTTGGGGCTGCATGTCACAATCAACCAGGAAGATTTCCAAAAATATGCATGCTGGAATGCACCCCCAGAAAGTTAGATTCACTGCATATAGGTATATTCATATCTGAAAAGTTAACCCAGATGACTCAGATATGGACTGCCATTTGGAACGAGACTCAGCCTAACTAGTTATGCAATATTGAGAAAGGTCCTTAAAACTCCAGAACCTTCCTTTAATTGTGTGTAACTGGGTCACAGCAAAATGAAAATAGAATCAAATGTCATCTTATTTCACTTTCTACTATTTGTGATTTTAATTTTGAAAATTTATGCATATATTTAATATTGTGTTTTTCTCCAAAACATCATGGTTCAAGTTGTAGTGATTCTTACTTATGATGAAAAATATTCTATGATGATGAAGTAGAATTTGGACCCAGTGGCAATACCAGTACCCCAAGTTGATGCTGCCTTTAGCTGCCTCAAACAGTGTTCTTTTGGCCACACAATTTCACTCTACTGTGCCTCAGTACTAGTCACAAAGGACCTATGAACCGTAAGAAAATTGAGTCTGAAAAATCAAGTCAGATCATTCAGACACTGGAAGCATGAATCTCTGTAAGAGTGATACCTAAATTTGGCTAATCAAAATCAGTTTACATTGTACCATCCCAGAATGTAAATATAACCTTAAAGTAGTACCAGAAATGATTCTAATCTAAATTTAGGTTCGTATACAAATTCTTCATCTCTTCATACCACCTTCAAAAGACACAGTTTTATTGCTTCTTTATCTTAATCATGTCTAAGATACTCTTAGGGTAGATAACTGTCCTTCATATGTTTGCGACACCACATATCATTACTCTTATCATATCCTTTTATAATGAGGAATACCTTTCTAACAGCAAAACTGGCATCTTCATTACCATTTTATATCCATTGGGATCTATTGTATTATGACCTATCTCAATGTATTAGGTATATCTAGCAAGAATTTTAAACTCCCCTGCCTCTCTCCATTTTATATCCTTTGCATGAGTCATATTAGTAAAGGAATGTTAAGTGTTCATGAAGGAGAAATTATGAAATGCAAAGTAGGTAAATGATTCCACAGCAGAAATTTATTTTATCTTCTTTTATATTCATAAGAGCTTATGATACAGAAAATTTAAAAAAAGCTAATACTTAGCTCTAGTTTTCACCAACTTTTCATTTAATTTTGGTTCAATGTTTCTGTTCTCTTTTGCTAGGCAATAAACTATCTAAAGGTTAGGATTTTGACTTATCACTGCATTATGCCAACAGCTCTGCACAATGCTAGGTGTATAATAGAATATCATTATAATTCTATTAAATGAATAAAATCATGAATGGTCCACTCGATCATAGAAAACTCAACTCAGAAGTCATTCCTGAGTCAGAATGGGAATCCTCAGACTTTAGATGGCAAGTAGCAGTGACTTTCTTCTTATAATATCTATAATATCTCCTAATATATCTAACATCTATCACAAGGCTCCTAATACCTAACATCTCTATAAGGCTCCCAGAGGCCCATGTCCTGGTAAGGGGAACTACTGTCTTGATCCAGGCTATAGGTCCTATCACATATGTGACAATTCTCATTTTGCTACATGAGATATTATGTCTGACATCAAATATATGGATACAGTTGTTGACATGAGACACTATAAACCTAAAACCTGGACAGTGTTGTAAACTAAAGTTACCTCTTTTAGAAGAAAAAATGACTATTACAAAAATGCTCCAGTAGGCAAATTATAAACACTTTTAAAACAAATTTAATAAATAGAAAGACTCATCAAATCCACAGGATATAAAAAATGGAAATTTTAGAATTTACAAAATATAATAAAAGCATTTCAAGGCAAAGGAATAGCAGTTGAAACTCCCTGAAAAGAGGCAGGCATGGGATACATTCATTTTCTTAACTCATACAGACATGACTTCACCAAATAGTTTAATTAAAAATTCTCAGTTTCAAATTGTACAAAAAATTTCTAAAAATTCAATGTTGCCCTTACTTATACCTCTAAGATAAGTTTTCTAACTACACAAATTATCTTTACAGTAACATATACAGTATCCATGAGCTCATTTCTCTATCATTTGCAACAGAGCTTTTTGGAAAATACTTATCAAATAGTTGCCAAATCTACTAGGACACTTAGTTCTAGCTAGCAAGGAATACAGCAAAGACAACTAGGTTCTGTCAAAAGGGCACAGAAGCTAAGCAGAAAGGATTCCTGTCAAAAATAATTAGAGCAATGGGTTTAAAAAATGAGTATTTTAAAATTCATGAAATCATAATGCTAATTTTATTTTTTATTTTTTTAAAGATTTATTTATCTATTTATACAAGCACTGGGTACAGTCAGAAGCGTGGGAGGGTGAGAGAATTCACCAGAGCCAGAGCGGGGAACAGAGCAGGCAGACAGACGAAGTACACTGCTGAGGGGAGCAGCAGGCGGCAGGAGAGGTCTGCGCGCCATGTGGGACCCTCACCCGGTGGCCGGGGATTCGCAACCCAGCACTCAACCACTGCGCCACTGGGGAGGCCCCATAATGCTAATTTTAAAAGAAATAAATTATAAAAGTTATTGAACATCTTTTGAAAATAACTAAACCACCAATTTCTTGTTCTGAAACTTGGTAAACAGAAATTAAGTAGAAAGAATGAAACAGTCAGCTTGCCTTCCCTACATGAACTATATTTCAGGGTAATTAAATACTATTAGCTGATGGAGATTTTCTTTAAAAAAATTAAAATTGAAGTAGTATCATTAGGGAGGATAACATTTAGAAAACCACTACTTCAGAATCCATGAGTGAAATAATTGATTCAGGCAACAAACATCAGAGAGATGAAACCCTTGGGTAGTAGGTTGATGAGGAGTTTTACAATGAAGAAATCAGGTTTCAGAAACTGAATGTTAGTATTGTGAGGATTAAAACAACCAGATGTCATTGTGTGCTAATGTGATACAGCTGGAAGCACATAGCACCAATCCTATGAAGTGTTCTTGCTAAAAAATGGTAAGCCAGCAGCAAATAAAGTATTAATACTTTATAGGAAAGTTTATAGGAAAGACAGAGGTGGAAAAATGGATTAAATAATACCATCTGGAAGCAAATAAACTATTCTGTACTTAGGACCTTCTACAGGTTTCTCTTGACAAGTCACTGACCCAGAGCATCAAGAATTAAAAATGTCTCTGGTTTATAGTTGCTTGTTGATTTTGATTTTTACTTTATTATGTCTTTTTCCCAGTCCCTTATTTAGGTTTTTTAAATTCCTGCTATGAGTGAGACCATCCAGTAATTTTCTTTTTCTTTCTAGCTTATTTCATTGAGCATGATCCCTTCCAGCTCCATCCATGTTGCTGCAAATTATATGAGTTTATCTTTTTTCATTACTGAGTAATATTACATTGTGTATATGTACCACATCTTCTTGATCCAGTCATCTGTTTTGGCACATAGACACACTACAGGAGGCGAGGAGCGGGGGTAGAGAGTAGGATCAAAACAAGGGCGGTGGGAATTGTATGGGGACTATAACCAAGATGAAAGTGCATACATTGTGCAAAAATGAAAAATGATGTAAAAAAATACATCATGGCACAGCAGACCTCTCCTGATTCACCCACTGCTCCCCTCAGCAGTGTATTTCCATCTATCTGCTTGTTCCGTTCCCCACTCTGTCTCTGGTAAATCCTCTCACCACCCCCCACCCCACACCTCTGGCCTGTACCAAAGTTCTTGTATGCATAAATAAATAAATCTTTAAAAAAAATACTTGAGTTTAAAGTTCTAATGAGTTTGCTTTAAAATGCAGTCACTTTTCTGTAGAACCAAGGCCAGCAGAGGAGGAGCACAGGGGTAGGGATTACAGGGGAAGGGGTTCAATGGATTATGGTGAAGATGGTGAAAGATTATGGGTATTTTGGTGATGGGCATGGTATGAAAAAAATCATATATATATAGAAAACATAGAAAATAGAAAACATAGGGAAAAATAGAATGCAATAACTTCTGTTTGGTCTTAACTATCATATTATTTTTAAGGTAAAAATCACCATAATTCTTAAAATACCAAACCCCATTTTTTCATTGATAATGGAAAACAATGTCAGGTAGAAGAGAATTGTTGGGCTTTATAACCATTCCTCTCATCCAGAGATTTACCTATGCATGCAGAGATTACAGCTCCTTCACAGGAGACCACTAATCCCCTAGCCAAACATTACAACCTCTAGCAAAATTGAATGAAGACTGTCACAAACAATAATTTAGTTAAAATTTGGGGACAATATGCACTAATAGTAACACATACTCAGATGAAGGCTATGCCAAGACTGACCTCTTGATCCAGGCGTATTGGTATCATTTGAGAATCTAACACAATTACAAATTTGCAGACTCCATTCCAGACTTAGTGAATCAGAATATCTGTGTACTGTCGTTTAAGATTCTGTGGTTTAAGAAACTTTCTTTTCTTGCAAAAGTTTAAGAATTACAGAACTTGGTAACCTCCAGAGATTCTGATTCAACTGCTTTATTATAATCATTCTCAAATATGGTGGTGCAATAAAATCACTTCGGAGAGCTTTTACAAGCCTTAACAGCCAGGTCTTACAACAAATCAGTTAAATCAGAGATTCTGGAGTACATTCCAGGCATCAATAGTTTTTAAACTCCTCAAAGGATTCCATTGTGCAGTCAAACTTTAGAGCCATTGGTGGAGAATCTGGCATGACACAGACATTGGTATTGTTTAAAAATTTCCTGGATAATGCTAAAATGCAGCCTGACCTGAGCACCAGTGAATGATTTATGGCTTATATTGTTGATCTATCACATCTGTCTTACATAATGGTTCTTCCAAACTATCTCACTATCTCCATATGACATTGATAATTTTTCCCCTGTACAACAAAAATGTCCACAAGCATGCTTTGATTATACAAAATTCAAGGAAGGAAGAATGAAGGAGGTCATAAATCCCCTCTTCCGCCATTCAGTGTTGCATTCCAAGTTCTGATAATTATCTCCCATAGAAGAGTGATATCACCCTCACCATGAGAAACTCCATTTCCTACCCTTAAAGGGTATCTTATGCCAAAGACATCAATAGACAGTCATGTCAGAATCTACCTCAACACAGTAACTTGAACAATTGAACACTGAGACACTAACTTTTGTTAGGAAAAACAATGCATGTTATCTTCATAAACCAAAAATAATGCAAGTTAAGTATTTACATATCCAGGAGTAGAGAACAAAGATATATGTACTCTATACACATGCGTAACCTTCTCTTGATTTGTAATTGAATTAATTATAAACCCTAAAGTGATTAAAAAATTTTAATATTAACATATAAGATTTCTGAGGGCTTCAGTCTCCAAATAACAAATCCTTCTCTGACTGATGCCATCCTGAACTACTAATAGAGGATATTACCACATTATGAGTTGGTGTTCTGGATTTAGACAGATGTGCTGTTAAAACTGGATCCTCCAGTTACTAGCGATATGATCTTGAAATGCACTATCTATTTGAACCTTGCTTTCCTCATATTTGAAATGAGAATGATAATGATACCTGCCTAAAGGAACTAATATATATGATATACTGAAAAATTGCTTAGCATATAATTTGTGGTCAATAATAGGTAGCTGTTGTTTCCAGAACACACTGTCATTTCATGCTTTTGTGATTTTGCCACACTAGTTCCTCTGCCTTAAATGTCTTTCCCTTATATCAACGTGGTTCATTGATTCACCTAGTACTTATTAAATACTTATTATGTGCTGGACCTCTATTAGGCATGAAGGATAAAATAAGTAATAATAACAATAATCAACTCACATGCAAGCCATCGACAAATCTTATTGACACTAAACTCATAATATGTACCAAATCCAATGGTATTTTACTACTTTCGCCTACACCAGCTAATCTAAACCTAGATTACTGCAGCTTCTGCTATCTGGACTTCCTACTCCTACAGAAGTAATTATCTACCCAATAGGCAAAGCATTCTCATGTTTGTTTGCTTTTTTATACATTAGCCTAATTTTTTTTTCTTGAGGTAACTGTACATAGCACTGTACAGTTTGTAGCACTGTAGATGATTTAGAGGTATAGGATCATACCCTTCATGCATATATGACCACATCACACCCAAAACCAATATACCCATAGTCCTCCACCACAATCTATTGTGCCCGCTTCCCACTTTTCTCTCCCCCCCATCTTCATCCCCCTCTGATATCCTCAGTTCTACATTCAGATTTTTATGGCTTTTTATTGGCTTGGCCTTATCTGACCCTTTGTTTTGTGCCGGGGACCAGCCTCTGGCAAAACGTCGTGTCAGGGTTCCTGAAAGGATGAGACAGCGTCGGCGAAAACGAAAGATCTGAAACTTAAGGGCTGAGGGGGAAGGGGATGAGGTAGAATGAGGAGACACTGACACTGGTGAGGTGCTAGTATCTTCTGCCGAGAGACTCAGCAGGTCTTTATTTATTCATTATTAGTAATAATAATAACAAAATACATTATCATGTGTAAAGCATAAACAATTAGTATATTATGTTTCCCATAGACTACTGGCCCCTACAGGTCTCAGCTAGACGGAAGCTTTCAAGGTTAACAGATAATAAACCAAACCTAACATTAAAACTACTTATTTTTTCATTTAGACAATTATTTAAAACAGTGAATAACCGCCAGTGCATCCCTATCAGCTAAAGCCTAAGCATCAAAGGACTATTTTATTCACATGACCTTCAGCCGGAGACCAGCTGTTGCTTAGCTATCAGAACTTTTTCTACCTAGAAATTCCTTAACTCAAATAGCTTTATATTAAAAACTTTTCCAAGAAACTTCAAGAGAAAACAAAATAGAAGGACCTATTATAATTATTGTATTGTAATGCTTGTCAGGCATGTTTAATAAACCATCTCCCATTGTCAAGTGGGCCAAACTGCCCAACAACTAATTTCTAAACAAACAATTTTTCATGCTATTTACTTACAATATGCTGATACATATAATTTATTGCCTAATATACTTTTTGATAAATTTTTCTCTCTCTATGACCAAGAACAAAAAGCAAAGGAATGCCAGATCTTCAGCCCCACGGTGTGAGGCCCTTTCTCTTTGCTGCTTGTCAGTATCCTATCTGGCTGGAGCAACAAGGCCTCCTGCAGCAGTTTTGTATCTCTATATATTCCACATGGAAGTGACACCATATGGCATTTGTGTTTCTCCTCCTGATTTATATCACCGAGCATAATCCCCTCCAGTTCCATCCATGTTGTTACAACACAGTTCCTTAAGTCCCAAGCTTCTTACCATGACCGGCATAACTCTGCACAATCTGATAGTTGCCTATTTATCAAATCTCAGGTCGCATTACTCTCTCCACCTCACTCCCTCTACTCAAGTGTTCTTCAAATATCCTGAGTCAACCCCATATTGGGGGTTTCACACTAACTTTCCCTGTGTTGCAAAAAAACTTGTTCTAGTTATAAGATCGGGATTCTCCATCTTATTCAGATCTTAGCTCTAATAACTTCCTGTAGACCTTTCCAAACAATGCTATTTAAACTCCTTCCCCACCCCCTTATCCTTATCTAGCTTCTTCTCCTGCACCATTGTTCTTCCTGACACTCACCATCACCTGGTCCAATATTATATCTAGTATGTTGTCATCTAGCTCCCACAATAGAATGGAAGCTCTATAAAGGAGAAATGTAATTCCACACTACCATCTCTATTCAGCATCCAGAGCACTGCCTGGAAAATTGTGGGTCCTTTAATGAAGAGTTCATGAATGAGGAAAATGTCAGAGGACATTTAAAAAAAAACTGGGAGCAAGGGTAGGAAGGATGAGGAACTGTCATGGAAACTGGAACTGAAAAGAGGTTACAGAAAACATCCTTCTCTTCAATTAGAGAGTTTTTATCAGAGACAGAACATCTCTAACCTAATTATGTTAGCAGGGATCTAACTAATTTTTAAATACTGTTTAAAAGACACAGTAAACACTGTAGAGAATGTCAAACTTCTGACAGGAAAATGACAGTTGAGAATTGTCATGAATATGTAGTGAACATCTACTGACTGAGAAGACTATGATTAATAGATTGCATCTTAGAACAAATATGTTTAAGTAGTGAATATGGAATTTGATAGCTTTCAGTTATCACATAAATTCACATTATATGGCATTTCTTCCCCATTTATTATTAAAGATTATTAATACCTATGATGGATTTTAAATTTACTTTTTAATCTCTCACAATCTAAGAGAAATATTCATTCTTTCTCATATTTTCATATTTAATTTGTTCATCTTATAGTTTTCAGATTGCCTAGAATTGCTAAATTTAATAATAGATATATTTTCCCAAAAGTGCAACAGGGGAAATAAAGCATTATTTCTTAAAAACCTTAAGAGTCTACACAATAACCATCTCCCTGTATATCAGCCCATTCAAACTCTTTTCAAAGGCTGTGCTTCCACCATCCCAGTTAAGTAGGTAGGAAGCCAAGGTATCGCTGCTGTGGACATACTGTAGATAAACTGAACAGAAGTGGATAACTTTCCCAAAATAGAGACATTCAGATGGTATTTTCTGACCAACAGTGAATCAAGAAATTGAGTTAGCAACCAAAAGACTCTCAGCACAGAAGAGTCCAGGAGCAGATGGTTTCACTAGTGAATTTGAATTTGAAAAATTATCAAAATTTCTTCTCCAACTCTTCCAAACAAGTGAAAAGGAATACTTCCACATTCATTTTATAAGGACAACTTTACTAACTCCAAAGACAAATGAAGACACGCAAAAAAATTGTACGCCCATATCCCTGATGACTATAGATGTTAACATTCTCAACAAAGTATTAACAACTAAATTCAATAAAACACTGAAAGGATCATCCTAAGATCAAGAGGGATATATTGCTCAGATGCAAGGATGGTTCAACATATGCAAATCAACAAATGTGACACATCACATTAATAGACTGAAATATAAAAATCATATGATCAACAGATGCATAAAATGACAAAAATACATTATTTCATAATAAAAATGTTCAAAAATAAAAATTTAAAAATCTGGGTATAAAATGAATGCTTTTCCAGAAAGAAAAAAAAAATACTGGATGGTCTCACTCATAGCAGGAATCTATAAAACCTAAATAAGGGACCAGGAAAAAGAATAACTGTGAGAAAGAAAAAATCAAACTCAACAAACAACTATGAACCAGAGACACACTATGGGGGCGGGGCGGGGAAAAGGAGGGAATGGGGTCAAAATACTGGGGTTGCAATTGTATGGGGAATATAAAAATAAAATTTTTAAAAAAAGAAAAAAAATAAAGTACAGGAAAAAAAGAATGCTCTTCTACTTTAAAAGGCTTTATACAACCCACAGCTAACTTCCACTCTAAAGTGAAAATGCCTTTTCCCCTAATTTCAGGAACAAGTCAGGAATGCCCTAGCTTACCACTTACACTCAACAAAGAAGTAGAAGTCCTAGTCAGAGAAGTTACACAAGATAAAGAAATTTAAAAAATAAAATCTATCTATTGGATAAGAAGAATTAAAATTATTATCTGTTTGCAGAAAATATGTTATCAACGGAAAACCATTTAAAAAAAACAGTAGAATATCTGAATTCAATAAAATTACTTAGCTTCTTACTTAACTTGTCAATAGGTTCTTAGAAAGTAGCATTAAGCAAAATTACATATAACAAAACCAGATTCTTGAATAGCCAGATTTTGTTCAAGTTCACCAGGATTGTTGTTTTTTTTTTTTTCTTATCAATGTTACAACCAGATTACATTGAACAAACTGATAATATTCAAGGATTTGCTGTACAATGAAATCTGAAAGACATTGATGAGAGAGATTAAAGAAACACAATAAAAGGAAAAGTAACTCAAGTTCTCAGATAGGAAGAATTAATATATGAATGTCCACACTATCCAAAGCAATCTACAAATTCAATGCATATTTACCAAATTTCAATGGCATTTTTTATAGAAATAGAAAAAATTATGCCAAAATTTGACAGCAGAAAAGTCACCAAAGAGCCAAAATAATCCCATGAATGAAGAAGTTAGAAAACTCAAAATTGGGCCTTCCCTGGTGGCACAGGCAGTTTAGTGCTGCGCTGTGAAGCTGTCCACAGCCTCCAGCACCGGTTTAATCCCTGCCGGCCTGTGAGGGTCCCACTTGACACAGCAGACCTCTCCTGTCTCACCCGCTGCTCCCCTCAGCATTGTATTTCTTCAGTCTGCCTGTTCTGTTCCCCACTCTGTCTCTGGTGAATCCTCTCACCCTCCCGCGCATCTGGCCTGTACCCCGGTCCTTGTATAAATAAATAAATCTTTAAAAAAAAAAAAAGAAAACTCACAATAGATTTCGATCTATATTACAAAATTATAGCAATAAACACAGAGTAGTTGTGGCATTAAAGACAAGTACACAGGGCCCTCCCTGGTGGCACAAAGGGTTAAGTACAGCACTGTGAAACTACTGGCAGCCTCTGCAGCACAAGTTAGATCCCCAGCCTGCCAGGGAGCTACCCACATGGCCAAGCAGACCTCTCCTGTTGCGCCTGCTGCTCCCCTCAGCAGTGTATTTCAGTCAGTCTGCCTGTTCCGTTCCCCACTCTGACTCTGGTGAATCCTCTCACCCCCCCTCCCAACACCTTTGGCCTGTACCCCAGTTCTTGTATGCATAAATAAATACAAGAGCAGTGGAAAAGAAGAGTGTCCAAGCATAACTTCCACATACACAGTCAAATAATTTTTGGCAGGGTTGCCAAGAATAAACAATGGGGAAAGTACACCATTCAATAAATGGTGCTAAAAGAACTGTGTATATCCACATGCAAACGAATGAAGCTGGACAACCATTTTATACCACTCACAAAAATTAATTAATGAATCAAAGGTAATTGTAAGACTTGAAAACATAAAACTTGTAGAATAAAACATGGGAGAAAGAACCTTGACATAGGTCTTCACAATGATTTATTAATTGACTAGTGCACAAACAACAAAATCTAAAATAGGATTACATTAAAGAGGTTTTGCACAAAAAAGGAAATAATGAATAAATTAAAAGGTAACCTACAGAATGGATGAAAATAGTCTCAAACCACAAATCTAATAAGGTACTAATACCCAAATTATGTATTTTTTTAAATCTCATACAACTCAATAGCAAAAAACTGCAAATAATCCAATTTTAAGATGAGCCAAAGGACTGAATAGACATTTTTCCCACAGACATGCAAATGGCCAATAGAAATATGAATATCACCATCATCAGTGAAATGTTGAGATATTGCCTCATACCTGTTTTGGTTTTTTTTTTTTAAAGATTTATTTATTTATTTATACAAGCATGGGTACTGTCAGAAGCGCAAGCGCGGGAGGGTGAGAGAATTCACCAGAGCCAGAGCAGGAAGCAGGACAGGCAGAAGGACCGAAGTACACTGCTGAGGGGAGCAAGAGGGACAGCAGGAGAGGTCTGCGCACCATGTGGGACTCTCACCCAGTGGCCGGGGATCGAACCGGCGCTGTACAGGCTGTGGGCAGCTTTGCAACCCAGCGCTCAACCGCTGCACCACCAGGGAGGCCCATACCTGTTTTTTTTTCCTAATTAAAATTTTCTTATCAAGCTAACATTGCTTGTGTTTTAGAGCTATAGGATAACCCCCCCTTCCAGGTGTAGTCACCATATTTCTAATAAAGGATCAATATGTGGATTATATAAAGTACTGTCATTGGTGCTGATCACAATGGAATGTAAGCATGATCACAAGACAATATGTCAAAATATAATGCTGGATACCTGACACATATGTTATAAACAAATGATATCTCAACTGAAATAAAAAGAACTCTCAGAACTCATTAAAACCATTTTGCAATTCAATCCAAAAGATATGAACAGACATTTCACTGAAGAGATGGCAAATAACCACTGAAAATATTGGAGAACCTAGTTAAAACCACATTTCCTGTAGAATGGCTGACATGGCAGTGAATTCTGGTGCGGCTATAGAAAAGTCAAGTCACCTAAGTGTTGGTAGCATGGATATAAAATGCATAGCTACTGTGGACAATTATTTGGCAGTTTTTAAAACTAAACGTATAATCACTTCACAGCCCAGCAATTATATTACTGTCAGTTATCCCAGAAAGCTTAAAACACACATACACAAATCCCTGTCCATGAATGTTTATACTCACTTTACTTGTAATAGCAAAATACAGGAAACAATAGCTGCTCCCACAGGTAAATAGGTACACTGTGGTGCATTCACACTTCAGGCTACTGCTCACAACAAAAAGAAACCACTGGCACACAAAACCCTGGATGTACCCCTCAGTGAAAAAGCCAATTCCAAAAGGCTATACTACCATTATTCCATTTGTACACCTTTCTTGAAACAAAATTATAATGGAGCACAGATTAGTGTTTGCCAGGGGCTAAGGAGGAAGTGGGGACAAGAGGAAGTAGGTGTGGCCATAGAAGAGCAACAGGGGGGGTTTTAGGGAGGAAAACATTGTGTATCTGAACTGTGTCAAAGTCAGTATCTCCATTATCACTTTGTGCTATCATTTTGCAAAATAAAAACATTGTATTATTGCCTTACAGGGTCTTGCCTTTGGAGAAAACTGAATAAAAGTTACATAGGATCTCTTTCTTAAACCTTGAGGTGAATCTACAATTATCTCAAAATAAAAAGTTTTTTAAAGGAGCAAATCTCTGGAGTTTGAGCTGAGATGATGATTTAAAATGGAGAGGAGGGGTGACACTGGACTAGGTAAAGCAGAGAACATCATTTGCTGTGAATGATTGGAGAAGGAAGCAAATGTGGCAGTTGGAACGAGCACCTAAGAAAAAGAAGCTGCCTAAGTGAGAACTGCCTTGATTCTTCCTGAATGTGGAGGGTTTTTTTTGTTGTTGTTCCAAATCACAATTGTGCTTCCCCTTTTGAGATCTGAAAAATTCATGCCCATGTGTCCTTCCAGTTAAATTTCCTTAGGGTTTAAGCCAATGCTGATGGGCTCTGTTTCTCCCTGTCAAATAATCACTAAACAAGAAAGTCATGTTCACAATTACCTTGAATTTCAGAAAAAAAAAAAATGGAGTGTAAATAAATATGCAGGCGATACAACACAGGTTGATTTATTTTGGTATTACCGTGGCACACATTTTTTAAAGAGCCTGAAGAAGTAATATTTATAATATTACCAATATTGATTACAGTTATAAACATGTACCTGTCCAGAGTCATTAACCTATTTATAACTGTGAAATAGGAGGGAGATGTCTCATTTCAATGGGAAAATTCATGAATTGTTTTTTAGTAGTTGATTAAGCTGTTTATATTCTACCTCAACTTTTACTCCTTAAATTAACTCATGGTCAATAACCAGAAAAACAAAAGGAGAATGTTTAAGAGAAATATTTTTAGAAAACATCTATTTTTTTAAGCTAGATGTCATAAATGTTAATTTCTATCAGTATTACTGGGCTATGTGCATCGTGGCCAAAACCTAATCCTTACACTCTTATGCTTATGCTCTTGCTCATGCCCACAATTAAATGCAAAAAGGTGGTTTTGATTCCTTCTAAGAAAGCAGAAGAGTAATTCAATTTTAAAATATCCTCTCAGAAACATTTGTATCAGGTTTGTTTAAAATGGCCATTACACTTCCATATCACAAAGTCCAGATTTATAAGAATTAGCCATAATTCTTTGTTTCAGAAATTGTTTATTTTATATAGTGAAGTACTCTCATGCACATGTATTATCTATTTAAGAGTTACACATTGAGCAATACAGTGCTCCTCAATGAACTAGATCTATAAACGCAGAGCCCTTAAGAGACCACACATGTGGTGAGCCTGTGAACTACATATCTCATGATTATAAATGATTAAGTGTATTCTTATATCTGCAAAGGCAAAAAATCAGCAAAACTTGGCCTGGTCAATGTAAAACTAGTGAGCCTGTATTTATGTATTCTGGGTATAAATCTAATCACATCATTATGGATTTGAACATGAACCAGTCTCATAACTTGTACAACAAATAAAGGTAATCAGGGACCTTTAGGAAAATGTCAGGATTCAGTTCTATGGAGGAAAAAACACAAACCAAAAGCAAGACAATGTTTTAGAAATTAGAGCTCTTGCATTAGACTCTAAAAAGTGCTTTTGAATAGAACATGCATAAAATTCAGTATGTCCCCATGAGCTACAACCATAAGGATGGAACTGTTTTATGTCAAACAGTAAGAGATTTCTAGAACCCATAAATTTTACCTTCAGGCAGTTTGGCATATTTTTAACTCAGGAAATCACTAAAATATTATCTCTGACATTTTCTGTGAAAGGGACAGGTTTCCAACTTGCTTCTGCTTATGTGAAAATAGATTACAATGAAAGAGGCATTTTAATAAGTTGAGCAAAGGTGCTTAGTGGTATATGAAGCACCTTCTTACCTCATTAAATTGCCTTGCTATGAAAACATATTAACAGCTACCATGATTATAGTCCTAATTGTTCCATTTGAGTATCTATCACATATTAGGTACTACATTTTGTACACTCTAGATGCTACTGCATATAATTCCCACAATGATCCTATGATTTATTACCACCCCAATTTTATTGAGGAAGGAGTTGAGACTCAGGATGATTTGGCTAGCCTCTGATCACAACCCACAGACCCAGTTAGCCACAAACACAAGTCTAACACCTTGTTGTGCTTGGAATGATGGAGAAGAAAGATGGTGATGGCCTCTGGGAAGTGAAGTTTAGGTAATGGGTAAACAAGCAGAACTTTCATTTTTATTTTAGGTATCTGCCTTTTTTTTTTTACAAGGAGAATGGATTGCTTTTATGATAAAAACTACTGAATCCCTTGATTTGATAAAACATCCACTATATGAAAATGTCAGATCCCTTGAGTGCTAAACACATAGCAGATACCAAGTAAGCATAAGGCAAAACTAAACTGGATTTAAATATTTTATTCTTTTAAAAATGAAAGAATATAAATTAGCTAAAGAAAGAACAAATAATGTGTCTATATCATATTTACAAAGCATAGATTATATATAAATATACATATTTACCTTGAATAAGTAGATATAAATAGATGGCTAGAGAATATTTAACAGTGTATAAACACTGCTAAAAAATATCAGTGGTTCTCAACTTCTGTTGTATAGTGAATTTCTATGAAGTTATTTGCTTTTTTAAATTTGCTTTGCTTTTTTAAATTTATTTTTTTATTTTTTAATTTTATATATTTTACATCATTTTTCATTTTTGCACAATGTGTGCATTTTCATTTTGGTTATAGTCCCCATGCAATTCCCACCCCGCCCTTGTTTTGAGCCACTCCCTCCTCCCCTTTGATTTTTACTTTATTATGCCTTTTTCCTGGTCCCTTATTTAGGTTTTCTAAATTCCTGCTATGAGTGAGACCATCTGGCATTTTTCTTTTTCTTTCTGGCATATTTTGCTGAGCATGATCCCTCCTAGCTCCATCCATATAAACACCGCCCCAACTAGATGACCTGAATATGAATCCCTAAGGAAGAATTCAGTCATGTTCATTTTGGAAAAATCACCACAGATATTTGTTAAATGGACCGGTGACTGAGAATCCCTACTAAAATTTTTTAAATCAGCATATACACAACAGAAGTGCTCTTGTTTATTAAAAGACTTTACTAGACTAAAAACAGCACAATTTATAATAGTCCAAAACTACAAAGTAACCAAAGCCTTGGGATAGTAGCTTGAATTAGTTCTAGTCTGTTAACACAACGGAATATTCTAGAGCTATCAGTACTGACATACAACAGTAAGATGAATCTCAAACAAAATGTTGGACAAAAGTTACCAGACAGAAAAGACAAAATACTCTATAATTTCATTAAGAACTGATAAAACTCACTTTTGCTGTTAACAGTCAGGCTATGGTACCGTTGGAGTTGGGGAAGTGTGAACAAAAGAATAAAAAAATTCTTGTATACATATATTTTTCTGTTTCTCACTCTAAGAAACAGTCACATGGGAACATTCAGTTTAAGGAAACTATTCAAACTATACGTGTATGATATGTGCAATTTGCTGTAACATATTATACAGTGCTACAATAGGGTAAAATAAACCTTAAACATCCATACCAAATAGCAATTGCGGGCTAAAAATTTTTAAATCACAAAAAATAAAATTCTTATATCAGGACAAAATAAAAATTTCAAATACATGGGAAAAAATGTGATATCATAGAAAGAGAGGGGATGCTATCCCGCCAGCCCATTGACTGTAAGAAAGATGAAACTCAAACAAATCTGTTGCCTTCTCTGAGGACATTTGTGTCACAGTTTCATATTTCACCTGACTTAGAGTTGGGCTACATAACATATATAGTTTAAGTATAATATTTAGCACATGATTCAATAAGCATTCATTTCTTTTCTTCCTTGCCTTTTCTGAAAATAAGATATATATTTCGTACAAAAGCAACTACTATATTCTTAACTAGTTTAAGGAAAGGTGTAGTAAGGGTGTATAACCAGTGCTCAGTATCAGTGTGGGCAAGCATACAACAGAATGTTTGCACTAGTTCATAATTAGGTAATTCCAGAGGATTTTCAGATAATGACAATTTTGCAAGCTTTTCTAGGGTGGTAAAGCAAATGTAAACTACCAGACAGACAAATGTAAGACATACTGGACAGATCTGGTTCTCCACCAACCATATATAATTTGATATCTGAAAGAACAGTGGCTGTGACACACTGCCTTTAGCACCCAGGAACTGTGATCCAGATTCTCTGAGGTGTTACTAAAGTAAGTACCACTGAAGGAGGAAGTAATGATCAAACTCCGGCAACCAAATTCAAATGTGTGGAAAAAAGCATGTCTGGGTATGGAAGGATACTAGTCCTTGCTAGCATTTTTCCATTTTAAGTGCAAATTGTTATCAGATGTGGTGAGAACTGGGACACTGCTAGTGTTAGTACCCTCACTAAACATGTACTGTGCACAGAACCTCTAGTTTCACAGCCCAGTTCTCACCTTGGCTCTGCAGCTGAAGGGATTTGGAGGAGATTGAGAGGAGCAAAGGTTGAAAACAAGACAAGAAAGTAAAAGCTAAAATTAACTAACATTACTCACACAAGGAAGTGGTAGGGTACAATTCAACAACATCTTTCATTGTGTTTGAATCAAATGATAATACAGAGGACAAATAACTGCCTTACAAAATCAAACCAAGCGATCAGCTTTACTATTTTTAGTGCCCTGCCTATTAGTTACATTCCTACTTTCCCAGGTGGAAGTAATGATGTCTCCTTCCCTGGCTTTATTTTGTTCTTAGAACAACACAGTCAGGATAGAATCACTATAACTTCTGACTACAGTAATGGAAAATGCCTGGAAATGAAAGTAAAAGGACGAGAGCAGGAGAAGATAGTAGTTGGGTGGGTAAAGTTGTTTTACATTTTATGATTCTCCTTTATATTTCTTGACCATTGGGTCAACTGCAAACAGCTCTAAAAGTCATGGGATCATGACCACCCCCAAAATAGATACTAACAAAATTTAGGGTCAGTTATACAGTCATGAAAGATCAATATATTACATGACAGACTTCTGAATATCAAAAAGGATGACTAAATACAACAGCAAAATATCAAAATGTTGCTCTTTATCTTTAAATCTTTTTTAAAAATTTAATTTTCTGGCATCTTCCAAAAATTTAATTGATTGCTTATAAAAATGGCATCAGTTCTATGGCAAAGACATAATTTAAAAGGTCTTGTTACAAGCCAAGCTTTCACATGCCATCTACTAGGATGACAGATAGGAAATGGAAGTTTCTGATTTATTCTTAGAGTAACTTTAAGAAAATTAGAAATGGAATTGTAAGGTAATAGATAATTAGTTCTAGATCAGGAGTGGGCAGATTTTTTTCTGCAGAGGGCTGGATAAATACCTTACAATATGGAGGCCAAATGATTTCTGTCACAAATACTCAACTCTACCATTACAGCATGAAAAAAGTCATAGAAAATATTAAGTAAATGAGCATGACTATATTGTAGTAAAACTTTATTGAAAAAATATGAGCAGCATTTAGCTCAGTTGGGGCTCTAGTTTGACAGCCCCTGCTCCAGAGAGTATTGCTAAGACCATCTTCCTATTCAGTGGATACATGGAATATATGAAACAACTTTTCTACCAAAGCTGGTAATAAGAAGACATTAATTCTCAAAAGCCTGCCAAAAGCTTAAGCACTGATACCTTGGAAGAGCCCGAATTCTCCATCAAGTTTCTTTATGTTTATAATAATCAGAAGACCTTCTCTTCCTCATGTCTAAATGTGTATTTCACCGGTTTTCACAAATTTAGAAAGCATACTATTAAAAAAAAAACCCTAAAATAAATAAAAAATAAAGGCTTAACATAAAATAAAATTGGTAGGGAAGAAAATCTAGTCTGGCTACTCAGACATTATTCATCTCAACACAACAAGATGTCTAATTCTAAAATATGTACTTATGACAATTTTGTTCCTTTGTCCTTTCAATAGCAACATAAAACACTATTAACAGTTAGGAACAAATGCAGGCTTCATCTTCAACAAAACTATCTTTTATGAGAAAGGGCTGCCAAGTTCAGGGGAGCTGAGTGAGTGATGAGGGAAAAGGTCAAGAGAGGATGTCATAGCTACAGATCCCAGTAAAAAATGTCACCTCTGTTTTTCAAGAGATGGCAGACTAGGAGAGGGGAGACTAACCATCCCCTTTTCGTAAGTATCAGAACGGAGCAGGCACACCGACGACATGAGCTTTACTAATTCTATTTGGCAGAGAAGACAGAACTGACTAAGAAATCAGGACACAGCCTGTCAGTGAGGCAAGGTGACCATGGGAGAATGTTTGCTCAGCTAGTTGTCCTGACATATCGATTTGCTTGTTAGAAGTAAAGATCAAAATCAAACACACACGTAGTATCAAGACATTGACCAAACCAGATGTAGATACCACTAGAACTATGCATAAATTCTATTAAAAAAAGAATACAGTGGGGAAAGACTACAAATAGAACGAGGATATTTCCCTTCTGAACAAAAACTTATAAGGAGATTAAAATTTTCACTGAACCTATGATAAGGCCCTACTAAAGCAATCCCCACATAAACTAGAACATGAAGCAGTGATTTTAAGTCCCAAGTAACCACAATTAAGATTTACAGGAACATCAGGAGGAGATAAAAGCATCTGGCTTACAAAAAATAGCAGTCACAGACAATAACCACATTAGAAGCCACAAAACAATAGACATTCCTAAACATAGTAACAGACAAGACAGACAGGAGTGAGAAAAGTGAATAAAAGGAAACATGAATAAATAAGCATTACAAAGAAAATGGTAGCCCCCGAAAACATAAGACAATAAGATATACTCATAATGGGCATCCCTGAGGAAAATAAAATAATTCAAAGAAAAATTTAAAGATATAATTGAAGAAAATTTCAATATTTGAGTAAGAGAAGCAGATGGGCTATGGACATGGGTGGTTTGATGGAGGGTGTTAAAAAAAAGAAAGGAGAGTCCTCCTTGGTGTCCTAGGGGTTTAGTCTCAGCACTATCACCACTATGGACTGAGTTTGATCCCCAGCCAGGGAGCTAACCCAAATATGGCACAGCAGACCTCTCCTGTCTCGCCCACTGCTCCCCTCAGCAGTGTATTTCAGTCAGTTCACCTGCTCTGCTCCCCACTCTGTCTCTGGTGAATCTTCTCACCCCCCACACCTCTGGCCTACACCCCAGTTCTTGTATGCATAAGTAAAATAAAACTTTTTTTAAAAAAAATGAGTCTTTACAAAAGAAAATTTTATAGATTTTGAAGAAGTTGATATATACATTGAAAGGGTACACTATGTTACAAGAAAAAATGACAATAGTAATGCAATTCTAATCAATAATAATATAGCCCCTAATAAACTTACTAGGTAACAAACATTTAAACAACCAACAGAAAGTTATTGAGCATCCAAACAAAATTCTTAAGACTATTAAAAGGCAGGTGAGGGGATATCTCAAACCTCTACACATCCATAGTCAATTCTCAATTGGTAAAACAATATGTACAGGGTCATCTTATTCACATTCAGCAAGATGTGGAAACAACTTAAATATCTATTGATGAACAAGTGGATTTTTAAAAATGTGATATGGCATACTATTCAACCTTTAAAAATAAGGAAACCCTGCCTTTGTGACAATATGAATGTACTGGAAAGACACATGCAAAATGAAATCAGTCAGATACGGAAGGATAAATATGAGTGAGAATACTTAGGAAAATCTAAAATAGTCAATCTCACAGAAGCATGAAGTAGAATAGTGATTGCCAAGAGCTAGAGAGAAAAATGGGAAGGCTCTGATGGTGCAGGCAGTTGAGCACAGCACTGTGAAGCTCAGGTTCCATCCCCACCAGCCGTGGAGATACCCACGTGGTGCAGCAGACCTCTCCTGTCTCGCCCACTGCTCCCCTCAGCAGTGTATTTCAGTCAGTCTGCTTGTTCTGTTCCCCGCTCTGTCTCCGGTGAATCCTCTCACCTTCCCACACATCTGGCCTGTACCCTGGTTCTCGTATAAATAAATCTTTTTTAAAAATGCATTTCCTTTAAAAAAAAAAAAAGAAAAGGAAAAATGGGAAGGTGTTAGTTAAAGGGTACAAAATTCCAGCTATGCAAAACAGATCACTCCTACTTGTGTACTATAAGCCCAGAGTGAACAATAGTATATTGCTACAAAAGGTACATTGTATGTTGTTTCTGTGGCCCCAAAAAAAAAAAAAAAAAAAGAGGTTGGGAAAAAAGTTTTGGAGGTCATGAATAGATTTGTGACATAGATTGTGGTGATACTTGCACAAATATGTAATAGTCTCCAAACCAATCAAGACATATACATTAAATATGTACATTTTTTTTTTACATTACACCTGTACAGTGTTTTCAAGGAAGGAAAATGTGACACAGCACTTTAGACTAAATATTTTTCAAGTATAAAGATAACAGAGAAATATCTTTTTAACTCCAGGAATATAGTTCCAGGAATATAGTTCCATGAGTCATTTTTGTTTTTTTTTTTTTTTTGGTTTTTTGTTTGTATTTTAGATTTATTTATTTATACATACAAGAGCTGGGGTATAGGCCTGAGATGAGGGGTGTGAGAGGATCCACCAGAGACAGAGTGGGGAACAGAACAGGCAGACTGACTAAAATACACTGCTGCGGGGAGCAGTGGGTGAGACAGGAGAGGTCTGTTGTGCCATATGGGTATCTCCCTGCCCTGCCGGGCATCGAACTCGTGCTGCAGAGGCTGCAGATTGCTTATAGTGCAGTGCTTAACCCCTTGTGCCACCAGGGAGACCCATGAGTCATTTTTGAAGAAGCCAATAGAGAACAATGTTCATACAACCAAAAAATTTTGCTACTATGGTAAAATAGATTCTGGTTTGCTTTCACCCCAGTAAGATGAAGCACTAAGCCTGAAACAGATGTGGGGATTATGACTACAAAATAGGATTTAGTGACCCCATGAACTATTTAGATATAATTAACAAAATTGGAAGGAAAAGAGTGAAGACAGTGACAAGCAATGTGTATGATTTTCTCTCCCTTTACAGATATTATTTAAAGCTGACAAATCTAACAACGAAAGAATACATATAAGTAAGGAGGGGGAAAAAAAACCTTGACGGCACGCCTCTGCACTAGACATGGAAGGTTAATTTTCACAATGCACTGATAGGTAAAATATTTTCTCCAAACATGTTATAACCTTTGACTTACTTTCAATGGCAAATGAAAATGGCATATGATGTTTGTAGGGAAATTATCTGGAACCAAGTCACTAAACTGCATTTAGAATGAACATTGATGAAAATGATAAATAGAGGGAATCTCAAACTGGAAGATGAAGATATTACAAGTACAAATTGTGATTTTTCTGAATTATTAAGATATGGCTTCTAAAAATGGCTATGTTATAGACCCTGAAAGTTTATGTAAATGAAAAAAATCAAAAATACCATAAAATTTTCATAAATATTTATTCTCATAAATATTTTATTACTTAAAATGTTTAATAGTAAGACACAGTTTTATTAGAGTAAAACTGGTAACTTAATGAAAAGGTGTAAGATGTAAATTTGTTAGAGTTGCCAATTTAAAGAACTCTATTAGGTATAGGGAAATACTAAGTTGATGGAATTATAAATGAAAATATTATTTTGATATTTTTGATGCAATTTTTGAAATTTAACACAAGCAATCATAATGCTGTAGCCTGTATATCAAGAGTGGTTAAATGAATTATGATATATCCATCAGAATTCTGTCAATTTATTCATTTTAAAATTATTTAAATGTATATAACTTTAGAATGATGTCACCAAGATAGCTACATAGGCTGTTCCTGACTTTGCTCCCTTTCACAAGAAGAAAAATGAACAACTATTCATGAACTAAATCTAGAACACAAGTGTGAGGCTGAGGCACCCACACAACATAGAGACTGAGACAGACTACATTAGAAAGATAAGAGAAGCAGTTCTATACTGACCACATTGCTTCTCCCCCAGACTAGCACATTACGTGGAAACTAAGTCCCAGAAACACCCAAGTGGAGAGTCTGGCAGGTAAGGTGGATAGTCTATGGAGCAAATCCAGTGGCCCCATTCAACCAGCAAACTAGGGACCACAAATATAGAGACTCTGACCTTGGAGTTAGTTCTGCTGCTGTGCCCACGCAGGGCAACTAATCCGTTGCCCCACAAGTGCTGAATGCAGCCTTCAGCCCATCCAACCAGGGGACCTACACAGAACACAGGGAACACAGCTCATTCAATAGTGTTGTTTACAGTGACGCTTGAACAGAGAGAACAAGTACAATGTGGGTCTTTTCCCATCTACAGTATAAAACTAGTGACCTCATCTGAAGGAAATTTAGTGCACAGTCTTCCTTGATCAGGTCCCAAAACAATGAGCTATGTAGGTCCTGGGCCATACCTTGTTGCCCTGCCATCAGACCCAAAGTAATATATAAATTCAATGCAACCTCTATCAAAGTTTCAATGGAATTTCTAAGAAAGTGAACAAACATTACTGTAATTTATGTGGCACCAAAAAAGATCACAAACAGACAAAGCAATATTGACAAAATATAGAGGAATGGAGGTCTCATGCTGCCAGATTTCCAAGTACACTATAAGGCTATAGGAATCAAAACAGCACATTATTGTGATAAAAATAGACATGTACACTAATGGAATAAAATTGAGAGCCTAGAAATAAACAAACATTTAAATGGTCAGTTAATCTGTGACAAAGAAGCCAGGGGTACACACTGTAGAACGAAAGACTTTAACAAATGATGCTGGGAAACCTGGACAGCCACATATAGAAAAATGAAACTCTCTGCCACCATACACAAAAATTAACTCAAAATGGATCAAAGATTTGTATATAGGGCTGAAAACCATAAAATACACAGAAAAAACAAAGGTGAAGATTGGGAAGATGGCATTAGAGGAAGTTCCCTGCTTCGCTCCTGGGAGGATAATCTAAAGCAGTACAGAGGAGCACCGGATCTAGAAGATCCTATGATTTGGGGCAAAACTAGAGCACCTGGACATTGGAGACCAACACTGATGGCAATAGAAGAGGTACTCGGGAAATTCAACTTTATACAACAAAGTATGGCTGGATCTGTTCTCCTGTGTTCGGCTGGTACCTTGGAGATGGGAGAGCTGATTAGTGTGGAGGAGCACCCTTAACTGAGTGGAGACACATGTGTATGTGCTGACTTGAGCCAGGCAGGCAGGGTTCTAAGTAAAGAGACAGGGTGTGCAATGGCATAGCCCACCCCTCCCTCAGGACTCAAGCTGATACTGTGAAATGGTGCCTGACCTACGGACACAGGTCTGGAAACCCAGAAAGAATTGCTATCGATGGTACAACACACATAAGCCACTCCCTCACACCATTTTCACCAGTGACAAGACCCTTCCAGACCTCTTCTCCACCCTGACTCAACAACTACAGAGCAGTTCTCCATGACATACAACTTCATACAACCTACTGAAATTCAATCAAGGGAAAACTTTGAGAAAAAAAAAAGACACAGCACCATCTGCTGGAAAAATGGAAGCTCTGCAGCCTAAAGATACAAAAAAAATAGCAAAATGTGCAGATGGAAAAATACAACGAATGGCACTCTGTGTCGTCAAGAGATTGTTTGACCACCAAGAGAACAAATCTCCAGAATCTAACCATAAAGATATGGAAAATATTTTCCCTATCAGATACAGAGTTCAAAGTTACCATATGAAAATTCAAAGAAATGGAAGCAAACACAGAAAAGCTGATCAAAGAGATACAAGAAAACCCAGAACCAATAAATATTCTAAAAAAATAAAACTTCTGATCAGAAGATAGAAATTGAAGCTTAAAATAAGAAAATAACAGATGCAGGATGTCAAAAGATTCATAGAGGGATTAAAAAAAAAAAAAAAACCTCTGGAGAAAGATATGGAAGTAGAATAGACCAAATAGAAGATCTAATCAGGGAACTCAAAGATGGTAATGCTCAAAGAAGCTAGGTGGAAGAAGAGAAATATAAAGAAAAAATGAAGAAACACTTCAAGAATTATCCAACTCCATTAGGAAAGGCAAAATTAGAATGTATATTCTGGAAGGGGAGGAGAGAGAGGAGGGGGTAGAGGACTTATTTAAAGAGATAATAGAAGAAAACTGTCCAACCTGGGGAAGGAACTAAACATACAAGTCCATGAAGCTAAAAGAAAAACAAAAAAAAATCTACAACACTTTGTGCAAAATTTATTGTTCCATTAAAAAGAAAAGAAAATTTCAGACTGATTTTCTTGATGAATCTACATGCAACAAATCTCAATGAAATGCTAGCAAACTAAAAAAAATTAAAAGGATCATTAACCATGATCAAATGACATTTATCCCTAGAACACAAGGATAGTTCAACATGAATAGAATGAAAGGGAAAAATCATGATCATCTCAATAAATACATAAAAATCATTTGAAAAATATAATATTCAAACATGAATTACATAAAAATGTAATAAATTGTATAATAAAGGGACATACCTCAACATAATAAAGGCCATGTATGACAAGCCTACACCTAACACCATATTCAGTGGGAAAGGGTGAAACTTTTTCCAGTAAAATCAGGTACAAGACAAGTCTGCTCATTCCCACCACTCCTGTTCAAACTAGTACTGGCAGCCCTAACCAACATAAAGAATTTATTGGAAATGAAGATGTAAAAATTGTCTCTATTTGCAGATGACATGATTTTATGTAGAGAAACCTAAAGGTTCCTTCAAAAAGCTAGTAATCAATGAATTACTCATTAAATTGCAGAAAATACAATATACAAAAAAAAAAAACAGACAATAAGCTCTCTCACATCGCTTTAATGAGGTCTGTGGGCTCATCTCCAACAGCAAGAGAAACAAAAGCAAGAATTAGCAAGTAGGACTGTATCAAGCAAAAAAGTTTCCACACACCAAAAGAAACCATCACCAAAACAAAAGGGCAACCTTTTTTGGAAGAAGATAGTCACAAATCAAATATCTGACTAGATTTAGTATCCAAAATATATAAATAACACATGCAACTCAATAACAAAAAATAAACCACTCAATGAAAAAATGGACAAAGTAGCAGAATAGATACTTCTCCAAGATGACAGAGACGGCCAACAGGCTATGAAAAGGTGTTCATCATCACTTATCAGGGAAATGCAAAGCAAAACCACAATGAGCTATCCCCTCATACCTATGAAAATAACTGTTATCAAGGAGACAAGAAATAACAAATCCTAAGGAGGATATGGAGAAAAGGGAACACACACTCATTCACTGTTGATAGGAATGTACACTGGTGCAGCAACCATGGAAAATATGGAAACTTCTCCAAAAAACGAAAAAAGAACTACCATATGACCCAACTATTCCACTTCTGGGTGTTTATCTGAACGATATCAAACCACTAACTCAAAAATATGTATGTACCCACATGTTCACTGCTGCACTATTAAAAATAACCTAAGTGCCTGGGATGGCTATAGTTACACTACTGTGTGGTGTGTCTGAAAATATTTGAGAGTTAATGTTAAGAGTTGTCATCACAAGGAAACTTTTTTTTTCCTTTTTTTAATCTATATGAGATGGATGTTAACTAAATTTGTGGTAATAATGTCACAATATATATAAGTCTTATGCTACAGACCTCAAATTTTTCGTCAACTATAGCTCATAAAATTGGAAAAGGCTTAATTTCAATACATAGTATATATGAAAATATATTTATATATTACCTATATGTGTACATGTGTGTATATATGCGAACATTTACATATGCAAAAATATTTGGAGGAATATAAAATATGGAAATTATGACTGAACAGGTGATCCTCTTCTTCATGATTCCTTTTTTTACAGTATGTATTTTATCAATAAAATAACAAAAACCAAATATAATATATAATATCAACTTTTCATTAACTAATATTTTTAGATATCCAAACTAAAACAGTATCAGATGGAAAGCCTAAAAGGACATGGTAATCCACTAACGTCATGAGTATTTTTTTCTAAAAATTCTTGAAATATCTTTCCTTCAGCACCTCTATTCTGAGAATTTACAACCTCCGGGGGCCAATATGGTTTGTGGTTCTGGCAGGAAGTTCCCTAGAACCACATCACCCTAACATGGTCAGAGGAATGACTTCGGGAGAATGCCACCACATGAATGTGACTACCAAATAGCACAGGGAGCAGGGTGCTTCCATGAGAATAGAGCCTGTTCTTGAAAGAGCAGGAAGAGGCCTCCTCACAAACACTGTGATCGTCAGCACTGGACGATCATTTTAATTCTCTCCAAATTAGTAGGACTGACCTAGCTGGTCTACGGGGCCAGAAACTCAAAGGAATGTAGGGTATTAGGGGACTTCAGAGGGCCACATTGGGTTTCCTGGTTTAAGGGCAGAGATGAGCTCATATGATTCATTTTTACAAATGAAATATGGCCATCTTTTTTACTGCAAAATAGTGGAGAAGGATTTAATGGTTTATTGGTATAGTGTATTGCCTTATACTAAGCAACACAGCTGAGCATAATTTGAAATGAAAAATAAAACAGGTGTCCATATAAGTGTGGTTATATTTCTGGGCTCTCTATTCAGTTCCATTGGTCTGTGCATTTGTTTTTGTTCCAATACCAAACTGTTTTAATTATTATGGCTTTGTAGTATAGCTTGAAGTTTAGAAGTGTGATACCTCCTTTATCCTTTGTTTTCATCAGTAGGGCTTTGGCTATTCGTGGTTTGTTGTTGTGCCATATGAATTTCATTAGCATTTGTTCTATTTCTTTGAAGAATATCATTGAGATTTTTAATAAGACATCAATATAAAAAAATAACAGTACAAAACACAACAAAGCATAAACAGACAATTATAAATCAGAGACATACTGCAGGGGAGGAGGAGGGAGAGGGATCAGAGGGAGGGAGGGAGAAGTACAGGGGACTGAGGTGATGGTGCGTGGGTGCATTGGTGAAGGAAACTCTATGGGAACTACACCTGACGGGGTGGGGGGAAACAAATACTGTTTAAAAATGAACAATGATGTAAAAAAATTTAAAAAAATAATTAAAAATAAATAAAACAAATCCATAAATCTATAAGAGAAAATTAAAAAAAGAAAAAGAAAACAGGAAGAGTAATTTCACCTCGATGTATAGTGTGGCCTTGGGAGAAACCAAATAAAAGTAATGTTTTCATCCATTTCAATAGATTCTGGGGCCCCATCTGAAATATTTACAGAAGACCCTGAGGGGGTTAACTACCCGAATCATCAATATCAGGTGGACAGAAGGAAAGATTACTGGTATATTAAAAGTGGCCCCATGAAGGTGAAAACTTGTCTTTTCTGCTATGCTGGTATACTGCTGAGGAAGCAACTGATCTGTGGCTATTGAATTCATTACAATACAAACAAACCAACTGTGAAGTCTATCTATTTTATCCTGTCAAAATTCAACACTTCCTTTCTCTTACGCTGCCACTCACCACAAAAGAGGAATAACTCCAATGTGGGTCAAAAGCAAGGACACATTTAGGCCACACAGCCAAAAGATACAGCCTTCATTGAAAAGAGCAAAGAGATTAAATATTTATTCTCTGAGCAGTGAGTTCTCACTACTTACTTTTTTAGATGTATTTATTTCCCCCAAAATACTGTTTTTCTGAAAGTGCTAGTTTTGTAAAATTGGCCCAAAGGGTTTCTCTCCCTGGGAAAGTACCCAGATGATCAGCCTCCCACCCCCCACTCCACCCACAGTGTTAAGAGAAGCCCAACAGGCTTTTAGGCAGGCTCAGACCAGACAGACAGAACTCCCACAGCCAATGTGGATTTAGTCTTGTTCACTACATGCCCCAGTTAGGAATAAGAAGTAAATTTGCCTAGAATATTCCTTCAGCACATACCACATAAACAGGGTGGCTATGCCCACGGCTGGTGCCCAAATAGAATGAGTTCCTACCCAACAATCTTCCTTTGAGATACAACCAACAGGCATATGCAAAATTTTATGAGGTCATTTCTTTGGGGCTAGCAAAAATATTTTGCCTCAAATAGTTCTGTGCTTTTCTTATAAGAAAGAGGTTATCATCTTGCTCAATAATGAGAATCTAAGTGATAATGTATTCATTTTTTTCCAAACCAAGGTCATGACTGGTAGTAAATTAAATATTTCAGGAAACACACCCTTTTAGGTCACTGACTGACTGGAGTGCTATTTACCTCCCAAGTAAGAATACACCAAATGGCCTCCTCACAACTGAAATAAATGTGATGACTTTTGAAACACCTAAGTATGACTCAGACAGCAGAGTCAATCTGACTGAAAAAAAACACTTACAGAAAAAATAATAGATAAGCCAAGTACTATATTCCACTAATAGAGTAGAGAGTCATCACTTTCTCTGGGCAGAATCTCTGCTTAGGAAGGGACTATTCCATGTAGCCCCAATGAAGCCAGCAATCATGGCTTACCACTCCCCACAAATACAGGCAGGTGGTGGGACCCTTGCTGGCCACTTCAGGTGCTTGATTACACTAGCCACCATGATTGGTTCAAAGATGGGCAACCAGGATCTTTCACAAAATATCACCAAGTTAAATCATTTTCCAAACGCTACAGCTATGCAAAAATTAGAATTGTTGACAGTCACATTCTCAGCTACATAAAGGAAGTTTTCTGCAGTATAAGAGAATCAGGTCATCTGAGGAAAGCTGATTCCAGAGATAGAAACATAATCTACATCTTTTGAGCTTCTAGATCCAGCCATGCCTGAAGTACCAGTTTCACTCATAGATTTGTCAATTACACGAGTCTCCTTTGACAATTTTTTGACTTGGATCTCCGCCACTTGCAATTGATAATCCTGAGTAATATAACCACTATTGCTAAAGAGAACAATATATATATTTTTAATCTCACTTTGAAACCAATATATATCAGTCATTGTGAGAACATAAGATCATTCCTGGCTCTCTTCTTAGGACCTTTAATTATTCTAAATATTTTTAAAATAATTATTTTATATTTATAAATATTGCATGCTTCAGAAAATTTATAAAATCCAAAATAAGCTTAAATTAAAAATCACCACATTTTTGGAACCTACACAGTATTTTCCATAGGAGCTGGACCAGTCTACATTCCCACCAGCACTTGTTGTTTCTGGCCTTTTTGACATGGGCCATTTTAATATGGCTGTGAGATGGACTTCATTGTGGTTTTGATTTGTATTTCCCTGATAAATGATGATGAACATTTTTTCAGGTGCCTGTTGGCCATCTGTATATCCTCTGTCTATTTAGCTGTTCTGCCCATTTTTTTTATTTTTTTCATATTCTTTTTTAATAAATTATTTTATTTTATATAATTCTTACATCAATTTTCTTTTTTGCATAATGTATGCATTTTCATTTTGAGTATATTCCCCATACAATTCCCACCCCCTTTTTCTGACCCTAATCCCTCTTCTCCTCCTAGCCCCCCACCGTGGTATGTCTCTGGTCTCTAGTTGCTTGTTGATTTTGATTTTTACTTTATTTCAATTAGTCTTTTTCCTGGTCTTATTTAGGTTTTCTAAATTCCTGCTATGAGTGAGACCATCCGGTATTTCTTTGTTCCCTTGTTGTTGACCCACATAAGTTCTCTGAAGATCTTGGATATTAGCACCTTGTCATATTACGATGTGAAATGGAGGGGATTATGTTAAGTGAAAAAAATCAAAAGGAGAAAGACAAATATGAAATGATTTTACTCATTTGTGCAATATAGAAAAATAAAACAAGGAACAGATAAACATTAACCAATACAAATCCAAGAAATATGACTGTAGAACTGAGGTTACTAACTGTGAGAGGGTGGAGAGCAAAGGGGGAAGAGGGTCCAATGGATAATGGTGTGGAAGATTTTAGGTGCTTTGATGGTAGGTGTGGTGTGGTAATACATATCTAAAGAGATGTGAGAGATGTGAACCTGTACATCTGAATCACATACCACCAAAAAATAAAAAGATAAAATTAAAAAAAGTCACCATTGCCTCTTGGCCCAGATGACTGATGTGAACTATTGAAAGCATTTCCTTTCAGTTTAGGAACATGTATGCGTTTTGTTTATTTTAAGTTTAGATCACTTTCTATAGAATTTTTGTATCCTGCTTTGTTATTTAGCATTAACTTGTAATTTCTCATAAAATGAAATATTTATATGCATATCAAGGATAGGATTCTTAAAAGCTTCATAATATTTCATTTGGTCTCTCTACTCCTTGAAATGTTTCCTTCTCTTGGGTTCCAAAGCCTCACATTCTCTGCTTTTTCTCCATCATCACCTCCTATCCCCGTCTCCTTTGAGTGTTCTTCCTCAACTCCTCATCTCTAAATGTTGAGGAATCTCTGCATTCATTCTTTAGATTGCTTCTTTCTCTTCTCAGATACTTGTGAAACTGCATTCTATCTCATGATCTTAGTACCAACCATATAATGGCAATTTTCTAACTTATATCTGTAACCTAGACCTCTCTGCTCTACTTCAGACACTAATAGTCAATTGTCCTATTTGTTTATCATAAGACAGCTCAAGTTTAGTATCTCCAAAACTGATCAGAGATTCACCCAAAACTTACTTCCTGTAAAGCCTTCCCCATTTAAGAACAACTCCACCTTTTTACTTGCTCCTATTTAAAACCTGAGAGTCACTGTGCCACATGTTACATCATATCCCTCTCCATCAGCAAGTTCTGTTGCTCAAAACTTCAAAACTTATATGACCATTTCTCACAAACCCATTGCTACTACTCTAGTTCAGTCACCATCACCTGTCACCTAAAACCAATGTTATGCCTCTGTCAGAGCCTGGAATAATCCTGCCCAAGTCATCAAAATGGCTTCTGAGTAAATCCTTTCAATGGTTCTTGTAAGACTATCCACAATGTGACTGCCCAGTCCCCCCATGCTGCTCCAGCCACACTAGCCTCTCTGCTGTCCCTCAAACTTCTCAGTCACATTCCCACCTTAAGGCTTTATGCACATAGAAACTTGCAGTCTTCTGTATCTAGAACATTCTTTCCCCAACCCCATCTAGATGCATATATTTTCACCCTCCTATTTCAAGCAATTGATCAAATACTGATTTCCCAGGAAGTCTTGCCTGAACACTTAATTTATATATCCTCTCTAACCTCTATCCCCTTCCCTTGTTTTCGTTTTCTCCATAATACTTAACATTGTCTACACTATATAATCTATGTTCTCACACCCTCACGGAACTCATCTACCCCACCACCAGGTTGCTATTGTTCATTTTAACATTGTCAGTGAAACTAATCTTATCAAGGTCACCAACAAAACCATGCTGACAAATCAAATGGTACCATAACAGATATCTCAATATCAGATTTCTCAACTGGTGTCTTTCTTGAAACATTTCTCTATTGGGTTCTGTAACATCAGACTCTCTTGGTTATTTTACCATGTAAAAGTCTCTAAACTGAGAAACCAGCAACTGGAAAAAGTTCAAGCAAGAGCTAACAATACCAATGAAACCACTGTAAAAAATTCAGCAATTAATTTCAAGCAATCATTTACTAGTTAACATTTAAAGATTGGAAACTACCCCCCCCATAGAAGGTGCAATTAATTACTAAAGCAATTCTGCCCAAAGTCAATTTTATTGTGAAGTTTAAAGTTGATTTAAATTCCTCTGGCAATAATTACATAATAATTATTATGTAATTGTCTATAGTACTCTACGTTTATGACAAGGAAGCACTTATCAACAGCACTTATCAACTTTAGACCTATTTTCTGTTCTCTCTGAGACACATAGTTGCTACAGAGGTGACATTTCAAGGTGTTAAAACACAAGTGAAAAAAAAAATGCATCTCTTAGGTTGTGTGTTCTAGGAAACCAAATCTAAGATAGCCTTGTGTGTAAGAGATTTATTGGGAAAAGTTCCAGATCAGTAACTGCAGGAGAGCTAAGGAAGCAGGATTAGGCAGGGGGAGAAGTTTAACACAGTCACAATAAAGACCTCAGGACATGATTAAAAAAGGGAAAGGGAAAAGAGGTGCAAGAAATGAGTAGAAGGGGCCATTTTGATAGTGTAAGTGGCATTAAAACATTGATGGTGGTGGGCCTCCCTAGTGGCGCAAGGGGTTAAGACATAACCTATGAAGCTATCTGCAGCCACTGCAGCACGAGTTCGATCCCTGGTCAGGGAGCTACCCACAAGGCGCAGCAGACCTCTCCTGACTCACCCACTGCTCCCTGCAGCAGTGTATTTCAGTACATCTGCCTGTTCTGCTCCCCACTCTGTCTCTGGTGAATCCTATCACCCCCCCACACCTCTGGGCTGTACCCCAATTATTGTATGCATAAATTAAAAAAAATAAACTTTGGTGGTGGGTGCAGAGAGGCTTGTCTTCATATCATGGTATAAAGCTGAACTTACAAAATTTATATAGTTTTGTAATATTGTAAAGCAATGGTAAATCAGTGAAATTTTATTTTAAAATTATAATACATTCCAACATACATAATTTTAACTCCCAAGTCAATCCTCTGTTTTCATTATTCCCTATTGGTAGATGAGGAAATTAAAACACAGAGAGGTTAAGTAACTTAATGGCGGCTACACAGTGGGTGGGAGTGGGATTTACAGAGGACAAAACTTGGGAACTGAGCTTTGAGAGCTGAGTAGATGAACTTTCACCAGATGGAAGCAAAGAAAGGGGGATGGTGAGAGCATTCTACTCACAGGGATCTGCAAGCACCAATTCTTTTTTTTTTTTATTTTTTATTTTTTTTTAAATAATAAATTTTATTTTTATATTCCCCATACAATTGCAGCCCCCCCCATTCTGACCCCAATCCCTCCCCTCCCGCCCCCCTAAAAGTGTCTCTGGTTCATAGTTTTTGTTGATTTTGATTTTCACTTTTCATCTGCAAGTAAGCTACATGTAGGGGAAATAACAAGAGTCCAGTCCTGACAGCAGCAGGGGATGGGAAAAGATAGAAGCAATGTGCCCTCTAAGGGAGAGACTGGAGGAAAGTAGGCAAAAACTGTTGGGAGTGACATCAGTTTTGTTTTTTATAATATCAGCAAGAATATTTAAAAAAAAAAATAAAATGACTAGCGTTTGTTAAAAGCACCCTATTAGTTGGGCATGGGGCTAAATATTTTCATGCATTATCTTATTTTAGCTTCATTACAATATTACCAGGGAGGTATTATTGCTATCCCATTTAACAAATGACAATAGTGAGACTTAAAGAGGTGACTAAATTGTCCAGAGTTCTATTGTTTATGAGTTAAGGAGCTGGGATTCCAAACTAAGGAGCTGTGACCACAGAGCCAGTGCTCTCAGCTACCTACTCTAATGTGTGTGGGGGCCACCATCCTCCTCCATTCAGGGGTGCAAAGGGTAAGAGGATGGCAGAAAGACCAGGGAGGGGCAACTCATGTACATGCATCCTGAACCCAAGAAGCCAAGAAGCTTGAGCTGCAGGCTGAGAAGAAATCTGAAACGCACGCGCACACACACACACACACCACCACCACCACCACCCCCAACACACACCACCCCCCCCACCCCGCCCCCAGCGCTTGGCACTGGAGAACAATGGAGACTTGTGAATAACAGTGGGTTATCTAAAGAGATGATGACTCCATTAACATGGGTGATTCCAAAAAGACTGGAGGAGAGAAGCACCAGGTTGTGGGCAGGGGAAGGGAGTGAGAAGACACTGAGGTCCAAGTCACCCTACAGACAGGAGAGCCCAGTGGGGAGCTGGATAGCTTAGATGGGGGAATCAAGGAATATAAATTTCTATAAAGGTACAATCTGGCCACAAATAGCATATTGAAAGCATGAGGGTAGTGGGATTTTTTCTAGGGAAAATGTAAAGAAAAGACAAGATGATGTAGAGAAATCTGGAAAACCACAACTATTCAGGAAGAGTTCATTTTCTCATTTGTAAAAATAAGGATATACATTTATTTGTATTTGAGTGTGTGTGTGTGTGTGTGTGTGTGTGTGAACGGATAAGTAAATGCCTGTAGAAACCTGAGAAGAGGTTCCTTCATAAGTAAAGCAGGGTGTCTTCCAGGATTCATGTCTGAAAAAAAGCAAGTTATTCTCATCCAGTTAAGAGGTTTTAATTACATCTAGGTGGAATATTAGCAAATGAGGTAGTTGAATGATGTAGGTATTTAAGAATAAAATAATATTTTTAAAATAAAAATACAAAACACTTTATTGCCCTAATCACCAAAAATCTGCTTGAACCCTTTGGACCCAATTTGCCCACTGCAGTTCTTCCTTTTCAGTCCTAAGCACTGTAGCCTTCGGATGGACGCACCCCCTGCTCACAGTGCTCTCAGGATATACCATTTTCTAGCCTTATTTATGTTATTTGCTCACCATTCACCCTAAAAAAAAATCACAGTGCAGCTCACCTGTCTTAGGATTTGGAACAAAATTGATTTCTCCAGTTTCTCTCTTTCAAAAACAAAGGCAAACTTACCAATGTAACAAAAAGGAAAAAGAAAAAAAGGGGCAGTTTGGTCCTCCCTCCCTGGCTGTTGCTACCTCGCAGTTTCTGACACACGGATAGAGGGAGGTCTGATGTGAACGGAGGCAGCCTGCGAGCTGGTCCATTCCCGGGGAAACCACGAGTCCCCAGCGCAGGCGGCTCTTCCTACTTTCCAGCGTGATTTCTTTTGTGCGAGTCCAGAGGGGCTGGTGAGTGATTTCTGAATGTGCGCATCCTCGCCGAGGGGAGCCGCGCGGGGAGGGAGTCGGCCGGCTGAGAGGCTTGGGGCAGAGGAAGTCAGCGCCGACCACGCCGGGCTGGGACTGGCTCGACAGACCCTTCCATGCAGTTTCTGAAGTCAGCAAAGCAGAAATCAAATTACTACCATATTATGCGGGTGGAAGCTCAAGGAGAAGGGACTTTACATCAGCTTAATTACTGTGAGAGATGGAACCAGACACAGAACAGCGAAGTGTGTCTGACGTATGGACCCTGAAGACAAATGTAAGTTCTCATGTTTTCATGCTGCTGTATTTTATCGCTGTGTAATTTTCTCTCTGGCTTGAAATCATGCTTGGACAAAATGTAATCATGTCAGTGAGCATTTCTAGTGTGGAAAGTTGGCTGCTAATCTTTGCTTAAGACTTCTTTTCTTTTATTAACCAAGCAACATAAAACAAGCTGAAATTCCTGGCAGCTGCTGTGGCAATTCAGCCCAAGACTGACTGAGAACTATAACCCAAAGTACATCCAATTACTATGGGATTAACATTGGATGTATTTTTAATTGACTTTCTTATTGTAGAATGCTTTCAGCGCCGCAGTTTTCGGATAGCATGCTGTTTTAATCCTGGTGTAGCTAAGGTAGCCATCAGCATAACCACCAGAATGAGATACAGCTAACAGATTCCTGGTAGTTACAAAACTTTTCTTTTTTGGCCAGGACCACATTTTTCTCCCTGAATGCTCAAAACTCTGCAACCTCTATTCTAAAAGTTCATTTGGCTTTTTTTACTGTACTTTGGAGAAAACAATGAAATCAAACAGTGGACTCTACTAAAATTGCAAATCAAGAAGATATAAAGAGCCTTTGCACTTCTTTAACTACTATTGTAATAATGGGAGGGAAAACGCCAACCCAAGGACCCCGGCACGTACACCAGTGTCATTGTGACTGTGTGGAGACATAGAGATGGTTGGTGAGCAGAGCCTGTAACTGGCTAGTTTTTCTACACTTCATCTGCTACAAGTTCCGACTTAGAAATGGATATTCTTTGCGAAGAAAACACTTCTTTGAGTTCGACGACAAACTCCTTAATGCAATTAAATGATGACACAAGACTCTACAATGACTTTAACTCTGGAGAAGCTAACACTTCAGATGCATTTAACTGGACAGTGGACTCGGAAAATCGAACAAACCTTTCCTGTGAAGGCTGCCACTCGCCACCATGCTTCTCCTTACTTCATCTCCAAGAAAAAAACTGGTCTGCTTTGTTGACAGCTGTAGTGATTATTCTAACCATTGCTGGAAACATACTCGTCATCATGGCAGTATCCCTAGAGAAAAAGCTGCAGAACGCCACCAACTATTTCCTGATGTCACTTGCCATAGCTGATATGCTCCTGGGTTTCCTTGTCATGCCTGTGTCCATGTTAACCATCCTGTATGGTGAGTGGCGTTAGCAACCCAGTTGTACACACTGGTAATAAAAAGCATGTGCATGCCATTAGCAGGTGAGCTGGGGCTGGGGACAGATTAAACACAGCCTCTGTTTCTAGACAAAGGTCTATCGACTTACACAACTTAATTTTTACTCTTAAAATGGGCTTTCACATATGAAAAAAATCAAGGCACCCTATTATCTGTGATCCTTGGAGAGTGTCATGCTTTGAAACATACTCTTTATGTAGAAATTATTATAACTGCCCCCGGTACTGTCTGTCATAAAGTAATTCTTGCCTGTCATGCTGAATTTCGTTGCTTTTTGCTTCTTTAAATTTCCAACTAAATATTCCAACCTTCAGGACAGAACAGTTTCATCTTTGTCACATAGTTTTCAGCACTTCTAATGGAGTGGTAAAACCTTCCCAATTACCTTGGAACATTTGCAGAGAGAATATTGGTGCAGTGGGTTTAATGTTAAAATATGCAGAATCTCCATTTGAATAAATGAATTACTCCAGTTTTAATTGTTCCCTGCTTAGAGAATCTAATTTGGAAGTGTGCCTTTGCGTTATACCCTCAACTCTTTAAAAATGCATATGCATAAACTCCTCTAGTCTGGATGGGAGGAGGGTGGAAAACAAATGGGAATCTCGCTTGCTTCTCAACAGAGTTTGCAACAGTGAAATCTCTGGCAAGTCAGCAAATACTAGGACGACTTTAGAGGGAGCAGAATGTGATATTCTTTCCAAGTTATTAGTAATGCAATCAGATTTCTCCTTAAAAGGAGAATTTTGACGCTGCTGACAGGCACCTTGGGAGTCACCTGGAGTTAGGAACAGTTCATAAACGCCGTTTTTTAAGAGGGGATTTTTTTGGCCAAGTCTGAAGGGCTTAAATAAATAAATAAATAAATGCACCCACCCCTGAAAAATGGGAGGAAAGGTGGTGGTGAACAACAGAAATCAAGATCAGGCACCGGTTTGCACAGGGTGATAGCAGACATAACAAGGGGAGCTACTGCTTGACCACGCAAATGTCACAGCGGGATTTCATTAAATTTGCCTGTTATTTCCCAGACATTCTGGAGAGGTTCTCGCATCCGAAAACCCCGCCCCTCTCAAAAGCAGACTCCAGGGGTGGGGGAGGTGCGGACTTCACCGGGTTGGTCTGGGGACCAAAACCATCACAGGAAGGCGGGAGAGGAGGTGACCCCAACAGCGATTGGGGGCAGACACCTACCCAGCCAGGTTAGAAAAATAGGAACCTGCCCACTTGGGGTGCAACCACGCCCCCTGGTGGCGGCCGCCCCTTGCGCAGCCAGTTCCAGCCTGGAGCTGCACCCTACGCTGATGTGGTTCTTTTGCCTGCCCAGGGCTAGGAAATGCTCCCTTCTGTATCCCGCCGCCGGAAACGCAGACTATGACCCACCACTGCCTCCTTGCAAAGAACGTTCTCTAAAGGACCAACATCAGTTCCGACCAGGCTGTGCATGACTTCCCCCGAGGTGTTGCTAAGGAAAAGTCTCTCGTTTTAGCTTAAGTTCTTTGTAAATAATCAGAGTGAACCGTGCAAAGCAGGCTTGTATCTAGATCTCTTCACTTTCCGAAATACTCGCGGTGGCACTTTATAGAGAGAATGTTTCAGTTTGGAAAATATTCAGTTTGTAGATCTGAAATATCATTAAGGAAAGGTAGTCTTTCTGATTTTTCTCTGATGCACACCTATCTATCATTGAATCATACTGTTACCTAAACTAATTTAAATTTATTTGACAGCTGAATCCCCCACACACAAACACACACTAAAATAGACAGACTCAGGACACTCTGCTTATGTCCACAAGGTATATTCTATCTTGCTTACAGAACAGGTGGCCTCCTGCAATGCTCTTCACACTGGAGTCATCTCTGGAAATTTAACATTTTGATGTTAGAAGTGACCTCTCTCCTCCCTCCTGCTACAGCCCTAGAGAAAAGCTCTCCAGCTACGCAGCCCATTGCCCTAAAGGAAGGTCACCAAAGTGTAGTTTCCGGCCCAGCACCACCTTGGGAACTTGTTAGAAATGAAAATTCTGCCCCACTAAATACTCAGACTCTCTGCTACAGAGGTCCGTGCAGCAGCTACATTATAAGAAGCCACTAAGGATACCCCTGCCCTGAAGCAATTCTCACTACAAACACCGTGGTCTCTGCATTTCCCCTCACTTCCCAAATTTGAGTTTAACACTCAGAGCATCATTATGTAATTTTTCATTTTTATGGATAAAGATATTCCTACTCAGATTTTTAACCATTTATTCATTAACACCAATAGTATTTATTGCCATAACACTAAATGTGTGAGACTATGTGTGAGTTATAATAATGACTAAGGAATGGGTTTAACCTGGAGAATCTACAGTATATGAAAGCTATATGAATAATGACAGCACACTGTCAGAGGGGCACAAAATACATCCTAACTTCTGAGTTAAGTCATTGAAAAAATAATAACCCTAAATAGAGACAACTGGAGTTGACCAAACTATGATACCTTAATTCTAGCCACGAAAAATTTTCAAACCTTGCATTCATCAGCCAGTGCAGTCTACTGTGGTTAAGTACAGTTGTTATTTGGCCCTTTGAGGTATTGCAAATATCCTGTGTTGGCTTTTGTCACCATCTATGCCTTTTCCCAGGATGGAGACTGCTGTAGCAAGGTAGAAACCCCACACCAGACAAGGCCCAGGCCAGACACTGATGTAATTTTCTGCACTGTAGGATACCGGTGGCCTCTGCCCAGCAAGCTCTGTGCTGTCTGGATTTACCTGGATGTGCTCTTCTCTACTGCCTCCATCATGCACCTCTGTGCCATCTCCCTGGACCGCTACGTGGCCATCCAGAACCCCATTCATCACAGCCGATTCAACTCCAGAACTAAGGCATTTCTAAAAATAATTGCTGTGTGGACCATATCAGTAGGTAAGTGGGAGAAAATATTTCAGGTCCTCGTTTGAAATGACAGCTTTTGCCTTCCATGATGTTTTGTTCCATTTTACTGCCCTGAAACCTGATGTCCTGCATTTATTGTTTTGTGTTACAAAATCTGTTACACCATTGTAATAACCAGGTTAGTTTTAGGATAGAAAAATCTGCTAATGCCACTGACTGGCAGTTTAAATATGTATCACTTCACACAGGTAAGACTGTACATACCAATAGAATCAAAACTGGGAATAACTGCAGCAGCCACTTCCAAATACTACTTCTTTATCTCATACATTCAAATTCTACTCTAAATCCTGAGTACTCTACTTCCTAGAGATCCAGACATTTATAATCACTGGACTTTTGGTTGATGTAAGGAGATTGACACACATACACAGAGAACACAAAGCTTCTGGAATCTAGGGAAAATAGCAGGAGCTGTAAGTCAGAGGTTGGAAGGGGCAGGATTTGCTCAGGACCAGGGCCTGTCACCCTGATATTGAGACAGGGCACACCAGAGGACTTCAGCCTACCTCCCTTAGGTTGATTACATGCACTCACTCACTTCCTGCCAATACTGATCATTTGTCACACACCTAACAGCCAGAAAAGCTCAGGTATTAGAAGTCAGAGGGGCAGCTCCAGGCAGCTAAACCAATTGTACCTGTCACCTCTGCAGGTGTGGTTTGTAACTAACTAGTCCCAGAGATATAATTTAAAGTTGCAAAGTTTTTCAAGCAAAAATGCTTCATCTACTTACAGCCACGTGGGTGCCAGTATCTACTAATATGAGAGATGGGATTTGATGACAGGCTTGAAATCAAGGACGTGAGTCTACCCACATCTTTGGACAGATAAAAATACAAAATCATTGCAAAAGCAATAGCCCAGCAAAAGATAATCTCTTGTGCTTTTTATTTAGTTCCTCTTGTTTGCCTTGCTCTTGAAACAAGTTGACAGCCCCATGTTCTAGAGAATAAAATAAGTTCAGAAAGTGTAAGGAACCAGTAAAATTGGCATATATTAAAAAAAAAAAGCTAGCAACAACAATGTTGGTGTGGATGTGGCAAAAAAAGGAACTATCCTACACTGCTGGTGGGAATGCAAACTGGTCCAACCACTAGGGAAAGCTGTATGGAGGCTCCTCAGACTAATGAAAATGGTAGTAGGGGATCCATTCTTAGGGATCTACCTAAAGGACACAAAAACATTAAAGGATACCTGCAACCCTATGTTTATTGCAGCGCTATTTATAATAGGTAAGACTTGGAATCAACCAAAATGCCCCAAAATAGATGACTGGATCAAGAAGATGTGGTATATATACACATGGAATACTATTCAGCAATCAAAAAAGATAAATTCATACCAATCACAGCAACGTGGATGGAGCTAGAAGGAATTATGTTCAGTGAAATAAGTCAGAAGGAAAAAGAAAAATATCAGATGATTTCACTTATAGGAGGAATATAGAGGAACCAAATAAGGAATCGGGGAAAAATAATAACAATAAAAACCACAACAAAACAAACCAAAAATAAACTGACAACTATAAATCAGAGATATTCTGCAGGGGAGGGGGAGGGAGAAAGATCAAAAGGAGGGCAAGAAGAGCATAAGGGACTATGGTGATGGAGCACGGGTGCATTGTTGAAGGAAATTCTATGGGGACTACACCTGAGAAAAGAAAGCAACCATTGTACAAAAATGAGTAGTGACATAAAATATATGTAAATAAAAAAAATTTAAAAAAGAAAGTGTAAGTAACAAGAGCATAAAAATGTTTTCATAGTGAGCTGGTTGCCTCTCCAACCAGTGGCAGTGTTAGGACTCTGGACTTCTGTCCGCAGACCTGCTCTTAATGTTGAATGCATCAACTTCCTTAGGAAATGCCAAGAAAATGCTGTGGCTTCTGGGCCTGTGCAATGATGGATTCATTATACTAGGAGCAAGAGAATATAGAACTAGTGGTTCTCAATTTCAGCTGTAGATAAGAATATCTGGGAACATTCTGAATTTAATGGTTCAGGTAGACCAAGTACTCCAAAGTGGCAGCCAAGATTGAAAACCATTGAAATGACTGTCAAAGAAGAACACAAATATAGTCAAAGAAAGCAAAAATAATGCAAATGAAGAAAAGTTATTGCCATGTTTACTGTAGTTTACTCCTGCACACCATCCCATCAGTGAGACAGATGCTAGGAGGGTCAGCCATCTTTTACCTCCAGCCATACTGACTTCCCTGTCTTACTTAAGCTTAATAATAGCAGTAGTAGTCAGGGATATTTCTGAGGAACAACTTCAGCCCATTAGTGTAAAGAGTACCTTACAAAATGTAATCTATAAATTGTACACAACTGGTAATTAACCCTGGTCATTCTGACTCCAAAGCCAAGCCTTTTCTACTGCCCAATAAAAATAGCTGCCTCATGCTCCTTCCAGCTATCTCTCCAGGAGGCAAGGAGGTGAAATTGGTTAGGTGTGCTGCTCAGAGGTGACCATTCCTCCACGTAGCAAAATTTCTGTTTTGTCGCTATTATGTCCTTGGCACTGATATCCTAAGTGAATAAGCTATGCATCTAGAGATTCCCATAATATGGTAGGGAAGATTGATAAGGAAACCCAGGAAAAGCAGAAGTTACATAAGCTCCATACCACAAGCCTGTAGATGTATGGTAGAGGAGGGGCCACCTGGGCAACAACAAAAAAGAATAAATTCCAATGAAGGGCCTTTAGGGGCTTATTCTCCTAAATTTTCTCTAGTGCTTCCCTTTCTATTGTCCTTTTATTTATTGTTGTGGTTTTACATTTAGTTCCTTGGACCAGTTAGAATTTGTTTTTATCGAGGGTCTAACTTGTTTTCTTAAAACAATGATTAAAACCTTTCAGCATCTATTGGTCAGTTTCTCCCCTTTGATTTATTGATATATTTCATTTCCTTGATAGAGTTCCAAATACTGAACTTCCCTTTCATACCTGAAATATACTCATAAATAAAACTGAATTTGGATGACTTTGTTAGTTGATGTATTATTCTCACAAAGTTTCTTTTTCTAGTTTCATTAAATAAATGTGAAAGATTTTATCTTTTTCTTTATGGTCTTGATGTATGTTCTTAAAAGTTTATGTAGAACTTAAAATAGTTATAAATCTCTCTGATCCTGGTGTCTTTTCAAGAGATATTCTAATCTCTTCAATAGTTATTTAAGTTACATTTTCTATCTCATCTTCAGTTAATAACTGCATGCAAATGTTAAGCAGGTATCTTTAACACTGATTTTTTATAATTATTAAACATAATATTACTTGCCCTAAAGTCTGTTTCATCTGATATTAGTATAAACTATGTGGCTTTCTTTTGGTTGTTATATTCTCAAGGTATCTTATTATCCCTGGTTGCTGTCAAACTTCTGACTTAAAGTAGCTTGACAAATACATTGCTTGTGAGCAATATAGAGTTGTCTTTTGTCCAGTTAATCTCTCTCTTTGAATTGGAACATTTACTCCATTTACATTTAATATAATCCAGATAGCTGGGTTTAAATGTACCCTCTTACAATTTTCCTTATATTGTCCCATTTACACTATATACCATTTTCTATTCTTGCCCTCTTTGGGGGACTGATCAAGAATTATGGATAACATATGGGTTAACATTCATTATGGATAACAAATGGGTTATCCATTCTTTTAAATCATCTTAGTAATTACAACATTTAATTTTAATCTAATACAGTTTATTATTTGTCCTACTTTTGGGGTAGGATTAAAAACCTTAGAAGATTTTTATTTCTGTTTACCTCTATTGTCTTTTAATTTTTTTCTGTTTTTTAATTCTGTTGTCTTTTTTAAGCCCTTGAAAAATCATTATAAATGTTCAACTCATATTTTCTTACATATTTGATGCCCTATTACTATTTTTTGTCATTTTCATGATTCTACCTGGGTTCATATATTCCTAATTTCTGAAAAACTTTTAGAACATCCTATTTTTTTCTTTTACATTTAAGTATTTTAGACATTTTGACCTTAGTTTATAAACATATTTTTGCTCAGAATTCAAATTTGGCAGTTGTATTTTTCAGCAATATAAAACTGCCATTTCAAGTTTTCTAGCTGTCAAACTTGCTGTTCTTTAGAAACCACTATCTTAGTACATCTTGCTACTTTAAGATTTTTTTTCTTTGTCTATGTGTTATAGAAATTTAACTGTGATGTGCCCAAGTGCAGGGTTTTCACACTGCATGGTGTTGTCTATTGGTTGTTAAATTTGTGGTTCATGCCTTTTGTCGATTTGAAAAACCTCATGACTATCTTTTCAAATATTGTTTTTGCCTTATCTTCCCCCTACCACCACCACCTCCTTTCTGGACTCCAATTTCATGTATGATAGACCCTTGTTTCTTACAGCTCAAATAGTTTTCTACATTTCCACCTTTTTCTTTTTCTTCTTACTTTAACGTGGATAATTTTACTGACTTTGTTTCTGGATTATTAATGCTCTTATCAGCTACATTGAGGTTACTGCTAAATCCATCTTTTATATTCTCAATTTCAGTTATTATATTGTTAATTCTAGAATTTCCACTTAATTTTATTTATACATTCTAGTTCTTTGCAGTAAATCTTCATGATTTTATCTATTTTCTTAAACATTAATCACAGATATTGGACATTTGAATTACCTGGGGATTTCTATTTTCTGGAAAATTTTTCATCTTGGTTTAGTCATTTAGTTTACCTAATAACTTTTACCAAGTAAATTTTTGGATACTCTGTTGATTTTTCCTCTAAAGACGGGTCCTTCAGCAAACAATCAGTATAGGTTTCCTAGCCCAGTCAGGGATTGCCCTTACTTTAGGCTGAGTTATGGTAAACACGACCTATTTTACTTTACCCTCACACCTAAGGTATATTCCTCCATGGTCCTAAATGCCAGTCTGACGTATTCTCTATTTTTGATAATTTTGAAGTCCAATTTTTGTATTCTTGGAACCATAAGAGTGCTGGTAACTCTTTTTAGCTATTCAACCTCAATCTGTCCATCTAACCGGCAAAAATCTTGAAAGTAAAGGCAGCAAATACAAAGACCTTACTTTTTATTCTTCCTTTCACTCCAGAATCTTAACTACTCATATTCTGGCTACTATGGTATCTCTAACATAATTTTTAATCTTCCTAACACCCTGGGACAAGATTTTGAGTCTTGAATTGTTTTATTTGTTGTCAACATTACCATGTCTTCTCATTTTTGTTTGATCTTTCTATCTTGTATCCTTTGCTCGTTTTAAATTTATCTTTGCTTCTTTGCTTTATGTTTATTTTTTAAAAAGATTTATTTATTTATGCATACTAGAATGGGGTACAGGCCAGAGGTGTGTGGGGGGGGGCGGTGGTGAGAGGATTCACCAGAGACAGAGTGGGGAACAGAACAGGCAGATTGACTGAAGCATACTGCTGAGGGGAGCAGTGGGCGAGTCAGGAGAGTTCTGCTGCACCATGTGGGTGTCTCCCTGGCCGGGGATTGAACTCGTGCTGCAGTGGCTGTGGACAGCTTTACAGGTTGCGTCTTAACCCCTTGTGCCACCAGAGAGGCCCTATGTTTATTTGCAGAAGTGACTTACAGGTGGATTTTTTTTTTTAACAAATCTCAACATGTTAACTAATAGCAAAATTCAGCCTGCCTGCATTTACCATATTTGACATGATCAGCTTTATTCTTCACATCTTGCTTTTGCCATATATTTTTCTTTGTAACAATTCATTTTTCCCCATTGCATATATTTGTGATTTGTACAATGTCTTCATTACCTTCACCACATCCCAATTAATCTGACTTTCTACTTGACATTTTAATTCCCTCATAATTATTGTCATTCCAAATAGTCATTATGACTATTTGGTATTTTTACTAACATCTAAAAAATAATCCCAGTAAGAGGTTTCATTTCCTCATTCACTCTGAAATCCAACTCATAATTTTTTTTCCATAATTTTGAAATAACATTGTAGTGCAATATATATTTTAAAACAAGTCAAAAAATGCAGAAGTCCTAGTGAGAAATATGATAATTGATTACATAAAACATTTAACATTTTGTATGGCTAAAAATCAAGACAAGAAAGATCAAAAGAAAAATATTTCAATGTAGATGATAACAGACCAAGAGTTGATATCATTAAAGTAAAAAGGCAACTATAACTTTATAAGCAAAAACAAAAAATAACAATCCAATAAGAAAAGATATAGGTAAGCTATATGAACACTCATTTCACAAAAACATAATTTGAAATGGGCAATAAAGCTCATGAAAACACGTTCAGCCTCTTTAATAGTCATGGATATGTAGTTTTAAACAATGATGCAGCATCACTCTTCACCCATATGATTGGAAAAATTAAAATGAGTGAAAACATCCAGTGTGGTTTTGGATATTATGCCGTATATATTTTCATATCCTGTAAGTGTGAATATGAACTGTTTGTTCTTGGACAATCTCATAGAATTTATTAAAATTCAAACTATTAATCCTCCTTGAGAGGATCTGTTTTACAGAATAACTTAGGTATGTGTAAGAATCTTTGATAGAGCAATTTTGGGGAATAAAAAGTAGAAGATTGGGCTGGGGTTGAATACATTATTAGTATCGTAATTATGGTGTATTTTACAACTCCTAATTACTGAGTTGCATTTGATATTCAACTGGAGAAATGTCCATGACATTTCTAATTGCACAAAAACAAGTTTCATGGTAGTATGCATGGTCTTGGTCCATTCAAGTAAAATGGCAAAAATAATAATATACAGGGATATTTACATGTTGACACTCAGGTTTGAAAAATTCCACATTTGTCAAAAGATGAAATTATAATGTTAGTGTGTTATATTTTTCCTTATATACTTTGCATAATTTTATTGGTTACAAGTACTACTCTTCGATGATCAAGAATGATCATTGAATGATCATCAAATGGTAGCCCACAGCATGGAAGACTGCTTCTTGGAGGAGGTAGCTGATAGTCACTGTTTGCTAGAATCTAACAAATAGTGAGTTTGTCATGTTACACAAGATCACTCAAGTTTTTTTGCACTAGGTGTTTGAGATTTGCTGCTTCATTCACCCTGCTTGCTGCTATCAGCTTGGTCATTTCACTGCTTGCCAAGGCTTCCATCTAATTCTGAGAGAAATGAACATAATTACAAATCAATTGAGTTTTCCATTTGTGAACTTATCTGGGTAAAGAGGTGATGACAGAAAAGATTGAAGCACTGGGATTCTCTGTGGATGTCATTTTCCCTTAATAAACCTAATTCCCCTGATCAGAGGTAACTATGACTTCAGTACAACTATAAAATGAGCAAACCCTTTCTTCTTGATGATTGCCTTGCTAATGCCCTATGAGGACAAAAAACGATGCTCCTTTATTCCAACTGTCTGTAGCATGTAAATGTATAGATCAGATAGAAAGAGTGAAAATGATTATTTTCACATTGTCATATTCTGACAGCCAAGTAAAGACACCAATTAAAGATTTTTTTCTTGTACTTACTTCAGAAATATATGTGCAGTTATAGAGTAATTTTGAAGTATCCTGGGTCTAAATTGGGATATTTTTTCCCTCAAGCTAAGCATGACCATGTATTTTCTGAATTATTACTATTGTAATAGAAAAGGCAAACTGGTCTCATTTATTCAGAGCCTTTGCCCTCACAAACTGACACCATTCACAAAATGGCAAAAAACATTAAGGTCACTGGGTCCAATTTCTTGCCTTCAGGCAAGTCAGAAACTCTCCTTCTATATAGGAGGAGGCTCTACAGGACAGTGAGAATGATCATTTTAATTGCTTTATTACATACAATTTTGAGTATTACATACAATTTTTAACATCTTTTGTGCTTATAAACAAATCTATATTTTGCTTTCTATTGTTGGTTGCTCATAGTTTTTGCTGTAGAACTTTGTGGTTATGAGCAAAATGTTTGGAGCCAGACTATCTTGCTCTGTCCTTGTAAGCTGTGTGGCATGACCTTGGGCAAAGTTATTTAACTTTTGAGGCTTATGTTCCTGATGAATAAATGATGATAGTAACAGAACCTATATTACAGGGCAATTTTAAGGAGTAAGTTTGTCTCATATAAAGTGTTATGTAAGTTTACAACCTATTTGAACCCTTTTCTTTAAGGTTCTTGTTTTTGTTTTTCCGATCTTGTAAAATAGCGGGATTAGCTCTGGTGTTATCACAGTTTATCTACATATCTACATAATCTTAAAGTGCTACTTGTCCCTTGACATTACTTATAGGTTTTTTTCTCCCACAGAGTTTTTATTTTTATAAGATCCTATTTATAAGTGTTCTTTTCTTTTATGGCTTCTGAATTTTAAATCATTTCTAAAATTGCCTTTTCCCTTACAAAGTTATAATATTTTCACCCATTACTAATTACTTTTGTTTTCCACATTTAAATCTTTGAATCATTTAGAATTTAATATAGTTTATTTTTTTCTACAGTTACCTGTTGTACCATTAATTTTCCCCATTGATTGGACCACCATCTATGTGGCATTCTGATTACCCATGTATTTGGGGTTACTTCTGGACTTTTCTATTCTATCGATGCAGTCTATTCATTCACCTATAGGGTTGCCTATTTAATGCCATTATCTCTTAGGTCTGGTGCTCCCTCAGTGTTCTTCTTTCTCAGACTTTTCCTGACCATTTTCATTTGTATCTCTGTATTAGTTTTGGAAATCAGGGGTTTTTTTCCAGAAAATTTATTGTAATTATAGCTTTATAAATCAGTTTTCTAGACCTTTTGGTTGGCATACGTGTGTGTTCTTTTGGTCCTGCTTTTCTATTTGAGTGTGTGTTTGTGAAAAGCCTCTAATTCTACTTGGAATCAGGTAAATGTATATAAACAAATATAGCTACCCCAAATATTAACACTTAGGCTTTAAAAAACTGCATGCATATTCAGGTCCTGAAATATTTACGTTTACTTCTGCATTCATACATACCATGTCTTCTAGAAAAAAAAATCGGCTGCATAAAATGGGCTAGAAACCAGATGATATCCCATTGACATTTATGCTGGGACATATTCCCAATTCCCCTGCCTGAAAATGAAGCATCTGAGGAGCCTAGTTAGGATCCCCTTGTCTAGGATCCTTCAGGTTTATGCCCAGTTCCCTACTACTGAGAGTCAGTCTAAGCAGTGGATTTCAGAAATGCATCGTGCAGCAGGACAGAAAGGGAGTAGGGTTACCTCTCCCCCTCCCACTGCTTGAAAATCATACTGCAGTAGGTTAGCGCCTACTAAGAAAAAGAAATGTGGAAGAATTAGCTGCACTCACTTTTCCCTTCATTTTCTCTCTATTTGTCTCCTGGGTGGAGTGAAATTTCCTTCTCTTTTTCTTTTTTTACCTCTGTCATACACACTGTCATACCCATAGGTACAGGAGGGAGTTCTGGGCACCCTTCCAAGATGCTGGCGGGTCAGTCTGTGTGCAGGAATCGGGATGCTCAATGACCATGGAGCAGCTGCCTCTGCTCCAGGGTATCATAGCATTAGTGAGCAGCCAAGTAGGTGGCCATGCTGTCACTGCCCTAAACTCTGCAGCATCTGGCCAGTCCGCGCACCCACTTTCTCTCGTCCCTTTTGTGCAGCAACCCGTTCCCTGTTCTGCTCGTCAATACAGGCAAATTTAAGGACATCTCTTCACCCAACCAGACCTTCCCATACCCAGGAACATAGTGTGCTAGACTACGTCACAGAAAGGCTAATGCTCTTGGAGGATATGTCCTCACCACTGAGAAAGAGGACACTTAATGTCCTGGTCAACTCGGTCTTCCAGGGGGGCAGCAGACTCCTCTCTGCATGGTAGACTCCAGCCACAGCTATGAGAAACCACACCCAATACACCAGTGCTGAGTAGTGTACACTCTCTAGGGTCACTGGAAATCAGTGAGAAAAAATAAGAAATGATCCAAGGAACACTTTGTCCTTTTGACCTGGCTTGCCTCAAGATGAGGAGTTCTTTGTTCTTTTGCTCATCATTCTCTTACAAGAGGAGGGGAGGCAGGACTGGAATAGCATCCAGATGCCACCCCTCTGACTCACCTCCTACCCAGGGGCCATGCAGAAGCCCACAGTCTATGGAGGCTTCCACGTTCTTCAGATCTGCCTGGTCTTTCCAGGCTAGAAGGCAAGAATCTTCACTAAGCCAAGAGCCATAGCAGATCACCTGGTCATCTTTTTCCACCAGCTTCCTTCATGTCCTTTTTTCTCCTTCATTGAAGAAACAGCATCCAGCCCTGGATCACTCTACACCCAGCCTTTACTGTCGCTTTGGCCATGTAACCAATGGCGACTGAAACCGGCTTCTTGAATCTGGCAGCTTCCCGTACCTATGTTTACAACCTCACCCAGACTGCTTCACTTCACTTCATTGCTTCACTCCATTGGCTTGGCCTGAATAGATTTCAAATCTTTTCCCTACTTACCTCCTCTTTGCAACCTTGGATTGTTACTCTAAGCAGATGGGTGTAACTCCTTCTCTAAGAAGAGATCATAATCACAATTCCCTTCCTATTTTTTCTACTTCTCCTTTCCAATGCAAACTTCCAGTTTGCAAACAAATATTCCAAAATCCTGTGTCTACCTCTTACCAAAAGAATCTTCCTTGAGTCCTCCCCACCCATTGCCCTCCAATTTATGTTAATTTACCCCCAAAGACCCTGTCCATGCTTGTTCCATTGTGTCACCTTTTGTTCACAGCTCAAAACAAAATCTGGCTTAACCTCCCTCCCTCTTATTGCTCTTCAAGAGCACAAAGCCTTCTTGATTTTCCATCAAATCCAAAAGACTATCTCACCATTAATAATGTGCTCACGATACAAGAAAACATTCTCAATGTGATAGAGTCAAACAGCTCAGACTACAGAGAATACAAAGTGAATTTGTACTTCATCCCTCCCTGCCTCTCCAGATAAGTACCCACAGCAACTGTGCTAACCTTGATCCTTGCTGTTACTGTTTAGTGCAGAGCATTAATAGGGGAGGCAGGCCTGAGTACTTCCAAGTCCCTCATAGGTCACACTTCTTCTTGTAAATCCTTTGACTCCATATTTGTATTTTAAGAAGTTCCCTTCAAACACTGCTGAACTTCGTCACATTTTTTTTTTTTTTTGCACTGACCTTTTCTACTAGTTCTGTTTCTCACTAAGCCAGATCCCTCCCATCTGCTGTGCCTTCCAGAGATTTCTCCATTTGTAAAATACTAATGAGATGCTTGTTTTAATTTTATAGGTTGTTATAATTTATTCTGACTAATGCTTATTATTTTTTAATCATTAAATGAAATTCAGGGCTGGAGTACTATAGATACATGTGTTAAGATACTATCTTGATCCACAAAAAAACAAAAAAAAAAAACCTGAGTGATACTGTTTGTGTGTGTGATCATGTCTTATCTGCTAATCTTTTATGTATTTACTTCTATGGATTGATCTCTCTTCTTCAGAACTGTCTCCTTGCTCAGCTCCACCCACCTTCCATCTTCCATTGTTTTTGTGAATTCCTTTTTTCTTATTCCTTAAATGGTAGTAGCCTCTGGAGATCCATTCCCCATCTTCTCACTTTTTATCCTCCTTGCTTTTGCTAGGTCATTTTTATTTCGATGGACTCAGCCATTAGGACACTGATAGACTGCTCACTCTAGATTCCAGCCCACAGTCCTCCCGAGGGCTTCAGACTCTGGCATCCACCTATCTGACTGACACTTCTAGCCAGAAGTCCCACAGGAACTTCAGTCCTATGAGATTAAAATCTGGACTTGTCTGCCTACTCCTCCCCCCTGAAATCTCTACAGTTGAGTAATAGGGCATTAAAATCTCTTCAGTTTCAAGACCCAGGAGTCCTCCCTTACCTCTGCACCCAAACAGATGAATAGTCCTTTGTGTCTACTTGCCCACCGTTTCCAAAATCATTCTTCCTTCAGGCTCTCCTGTGCCACTGCAAGTGTCATCCTGACCACAGGCTTGTCATGCTCTACCTTGCCACTGAGTCAGCCACATGCAATATAGATGTAACAAAATCACTCTCCTTTAAACTTTGAATGCTTCTGTTGTCAGTAGAGTATATCCCTTAACTGAGACATGCGGCCTCTCTGCATATGGTCCTTGCCCATCCCTTAACTTCTCTCCTACCATACGTTGTCCCACATTTTATTCTCCAGTTATAATAAATTGCCCATAAATTCCATTCTGAAAATGCATATTTACCTCCTTGCCTAATTTCTAATTTCATTTTCTTTTGGCAGCACCTACCCCATTTTGATTTTCCCAAAACCCTTCTATATATTAATTCACATGTTATATTGTGACCATCTGTTTCTTTCCCCACTAGATCATGAATTCCTGAGAACAAGAAATGAAAAACAAACAAAAGCAAAAAATAAATAAATTCTTTACCACAAGCTCGGCATAGATAATGCTTAGCTTGTTAGGCAGGCATACAAAAAATAACTTTCTAGAATCTGACACTAAAAGCACCTTTAAGAAATTTTTGTTTCCTTCTGCCATTGGTTTCAAAAGTTATTTTTTACATTGCTTTCTCCATAATTTAAATAAAAATCAAATGTGTGTTTAATAAACATTTTTCTACTTAATAGCAACCATGTTGCAATTATTATTATTAGTAGTAGTAATACCCGATTAATAGGAATTGTAAGAAAGATGTTGTGCATTTTTTTCTTCTTCATGAGATAGTGAACTTTGGTTTGGTAAGATATGAGACATGTCCTTGTCCTCTAAGGCAAGCTCTCTCATATCAGACCCTATGTAGCAACTCAAAGCAGCTTTTTTGCCATTAAACTGCTTTTTTAATGGTTATAAAAAGGAGTATGATGTATCTCCTAAGGGTCTTATAGGAACCCCAAGCAGGATCTCACCATTTAGCTAGTCAGTGGGTCTCCACATTCTACAGTTCAAGCATCGGCCTTATAAATTCAGATTTCTATTTACTTTCCTCTTTACTGCATGCTCTACTCTGGGAAATTGATTTAAATAAATCAGATTTCAACAAACTGATGTAATATGTAATTAACCTATATCCATTTTCTTGGATTCACCATATACTCCTTCATGGTAGGGCAAACCTAAATCTATTCTAAATAGCAATATAAAGTTAGTGAGGGTCCACATTGGACCAGGAGTAGTACAAGTATATAAGGAATGTAGGAAGAATTAAATGAATCTACAAGCACCTAGCATAGGCACACGCTGTGAAATCTACATTCTAAAATTTGTGTGCCTAGCTAGCTATAACCAAGAATAGAATTATAATAAAAATGCAAAGAACTCAGCAGAGTTGAGATTAGAGAAGGTTGTGTGAAACCTTCTGTTGATCTTCAAAGGATAAGCAGAATTTGGGAAAATGAGGAATGAAACACGACTTTTCAAGAAGAGAATGATGTGGAGGAAAGGCATTATGATTTTTCATAATAAACAAGGAGCTGATGTTTATTAATTTAGATGATTTTAAGGTATATTTTGATGACTGTAACACTGGTGAATTGCCCATTTCTTAACCAGTGACATTTGTGTTTATATAAGCAAAACTAGTTGTCTAGAATCAAAACATCTTTCCCCTAGACGGTACTGAAAAATGTTGTTTTCTTAAGTGCCAGAGCCTTTAATATTTATCTCGTTTATCAAATTAGTCCATTATATATTAATAACGTAAGATTAACTCTTGCTTTCGTTAGTTGATGGTGTAAGTATTTGCGGACTTTTAGAGTAGCACCTTGGGGCAAGAACTAAGAGGAAAGGACCCACAATGGACTGTGGTAGGTGACTATGGGTGACTGGTGGGTACAATAGCACTGTGTTGGTGCTATGTAATGGGGGCATCCAAACATTGCCTCAACTAAAAATAAATCAATTTAATTGAAAGAGTAGAGATGTATTGGGGCCTCCCCTGGCGGCACAGGAGGTTGTGCACAGTGCTGAAAAGCTGTCCGCAGCCTCTGCAGTGCCAGCTCGATCCTGGCTGGCCGTCAAGGGCCCCACATGGCGCAGCAGACCTCTCCTGTCTCACCCACTGCTCCCCTCAGCAGTGTATTTCGTTAGTCTGCCTTTTCGTTCCCCGCTCTGTCTTTAGTGAATCCTCTCACCCTCCAGCTCATCTGGCCTGTACCCCAGTTCTTGTATAAATAAATAAATAAATCTTAAAAAAAAAAAAAGAATAGTGATGTATCGTGGAATCTTAGATGAACAGGGAGATAAGCTTATAGCAGAAACATTTTTTAACTTTCTGCCCGATATTCACTTCTAGAAAGACTTCTATGGATGAGCAGTTTCATACATTTTATCATGTTCAATCTTGACTTTATTTCCAGAAGGTGGAATTTCCTGACCTTCCACTTCATTCTGAACTGTTGTTTATTTAGTAGTCTCTATCAGCTTTTGTATTAACCTAAGCAGTTAAGAAATGAAGTATGCCATCACTTTAAAATATCTTCCTAAAGTTGGTTTCTAATATGTCTTCATGTTTCTCTTTTTTTTTTTTTTTTTAGTTCATTAAATCTTGATTCCGGAATTAGGACTGGTAGCAGTTGTGGGGTGTAAAGGTAGAACATTCTTGCTGGCTTCCAATTAGAATTTTTCATAAGAATATTAATGCTAGTAATGCTTGCCAATGTCTTCATATTTTAAACATCTTCAGAAATGTCCATATCCCTGTTTTCTGTGGAGTGAGCTCATCATGACTCTTTCATATTCCTATTTCCTTTTTTTAAAAGATTTATTTATTTATGCATACAAGAGCTGGAGTGCAGGCCATCTCTTGTATGCATAAGAGTGCAGGGGGTGAGAGGATTCACCAGATACAGAGTGGGGAGCAGAACAGGCGGATCTACTGAAATACACTATTGAGGAGCACAGCAAGCAAGTCAGGAGAGGTCTGCTGCAGCATGTGGGTCACCTCTCTGGCCGGGAATCAAACTCAAGCCACGGTGGCTGCAGATAGCTTCATAGCGCTGTGTCTTAACACCTTGCCCCACCAGAGAGGCCCCCATATTCCTATTTCTTAAATCCCAAAGTGAGTCATTGTGAAGATTTGTGAGTGACCATGTTTATGGGCTACTCAAATAGTCACTACATGACCAAGTCAAGTCCTACTGTGCTTTATATTTAAGGAAACCACCCACCCTGTACATTTGATCTAGAGCCTTTGGAAACCACACAGTTGATATATAAAAAAAGAAAGGTCTACTTAACACAAGGGTTAATTTTTATGTCTTCCAAAGCCCTGCTAAATGTCCATCACATGCCATAAACAATGAGCAGTTCCCTATACATTTCTCAGCCATCCTAAGTCTCCAACACCTCCCTATACAAGTTTTATTGTGGTCCTGACCATTCTATTCAAGTATCCTCATTCTTTTATGTATATTGAGCCATTACATTGGATATTAATGATCCAGAAACCATCCCTAATCTTCCATCATTCCATTTTAACAGAAGTGCTCCCCAGATGCCCTAGAGTATCTCTGTTGGTTGGTTTTTCTCCTAAAGCCATCTATTAAAAAGTGTGACCCATGTAACAGAACAGCAAATGAAAGTTTGGATGACCATCATAGCTGCATCAGTATTTTCACAGATTTAATGGCTGTTTCCATAGAAACAGGCTTGATAAAGTTGGTCGTAGACAGAATCCAAGAATGACAGAGACATGCCATGAAAACTTAATGTTTAACCAGGCAAAAACTAAAAGTCACGCTTTCGCCTTTTCACTAACTTAGTACCTTAAATTCAGGAGGAAAGTCTTATTAATTCATGTAGGACATATTTTCATTTTTGAAATGAAAAATGAGGTTTCATTTTTCACTGTTTAGATTTCTCATAAAAGTGAAAACAATTACAGGAACAGTGTTACAGTGAATGTTCCTTATGGGAATTGGAGACCTTTTAGATTCTGGTTATAGCCTTCCAAAGCCCCACTGACGGCCCTTTCCTCAGCAAGCCCTCTTAGGCAGCACATGATCATCTGCCTGTTTCAAAGTATTTTCTTCACCATGTGTGGAAAAAACTTTCTGAGTGTCAAAGGAAACTGAAAAACTCAATGAAAGAGTAAGACTGAACTGCAAAATGAAATATTTCCAAGTGACTACAATAACCACTCCTAGACCAGTTTCTAAAAGGATGTGAAACAGATGCAAAAAGTAATGACCCATAGCTGAAGATAATTTTCACCCTTGAACGATAACCTACTTTCTGTGAAGGATGACTTTTCTGCAGAAAATCAATGGACGTGAGTAAGAATTACTGGGAAGTGCATTATTTCGCATCCCCAGAGAATCTGATTCAGATTCTGAGAGAATCTGATTCAGTAGGAATGAGGGGAAACCCAGGAGTTGGAACCCTCCAGGGAGTACTGCCTCAACTATCACTTTAGAATTTGGATAGATTTTTTTTTTCAGGTATACTCTTAATATACATACATGTTTTTTAAAAAAAATCAGTATGTGCATTGTATGTACGCTTGTTTATTTTCAAGGAACTCTGCGAACACTTCCACTAGTAGTGCACAGGGCTGTTAAATAAACCACAGGACAAAAGAGGTTTTAATTTCCCAAGGGCTGGAAAGGGTAAATCTTGTCTTTCAGTTCCGCCCTACTGTTAACAGTTAGCATTCAATAATTGCTTGCCAAAACTGACCATTAATAATGAGCCAGTCCTGGTTTCACCCTGAATCTTTATGACCTCCTCTCACATTTTCTTTGGTTTGAAAGCTATACTTAAATTTACATTTTATTTGAAATTAGCTAACATACCTTCTCACCTCTCAAAAAACACCATATTTTAAAAGTTTCACTGCCCATCAATAACAATATTACCAGACTTTAAGAGGAAAAATAAAAGACAACTCAAGTTCCCTAGAGCCCTTTTGAAATAGTTTAGGAAACCATAAGTCTTATGTGGGATTTGTCTAGAATTAAATTACATTTTGATAATCCTTTCCAGCTCTAAAATTCCATTCACTGCTGCTAGGTCTCACTACCTAAAATAGTCAGCAAGCCTCTGAACAAAAAATGCTTTGTTCTGGTAGCAAGGGATTCTATTTCTAGGCCTCCATATGACCTTCAGCATCACACCCAGAGCAAGTTAGTGCCAGAGATGGCGCTACCACCTCCGATTGGCATGGCCAAATACATGGAGTTATGTGCAACTCCTACCTCTATTTTCCTGGAGAATTTACTAACACTTTGTAATTATTTTGAAATAGGGTTGATACTTGAGTGAAAATGCTAAACCACAGACCTTATAACAATGCTAAGTAGTCTATTTTCAGCATGATTTGCTTGTTTTTTTCCTTTTCTATAATGGTTGAATGGGGAGCAGACAACTGATTATTTACCAATCCAATCAGCGGCTCAGCAGCCTAAAACAATAAGACTGCAATAGAGTTAGACCAGGAGAGAACTAGTAGACCAAAAGGGGTAATTTTTTTTATCCAGTCCCTGCTTCAAGTACAATTGAGTAGATAGAAGGCAGGGTTTTGTGATTGATTTCACTCTGTTTTTTAGATCAAAATTGACCTGTTTAGTTTACAGGCTTTTAAAAGATTTTTTCACTAGGACAGACTAAGAAATCTAATTCAGGTTGCATTTTCTGTTCACTAGGAAATTTTTTTCCACATTAAGCTTCTAATGTGTGCCAAAGTCCAGTACTAGTAAATTTAAATAATTCTCACCAAATAAAATGTCATAAAAGTTGAGGGGGGAATGAAGAAGGTATGATGGTTGTGGTTAATTTGGTAAGAGTAGCAACAAGTTAGCAACATTTTGAAGTTATGTCATAACTTAATTTTCTTTCTGATACCTAATTTAGGTGGTCCAATTTTCCCTTGTTTGCACAAAGTAATTTCGTTTGATTCTGCATAGACCTATTCTTTTTTGTCAGTTCTAACTGCCTCAGAGAGAAGCTAATGGAACATCCATTTGGGAAGAACTATAGTAATAAGTGGTATTACAGGTATCAATCTGGTAAAAACAGGAGTCTGAGACCCCTGTTGTTGCAGACTGCTGATTAGATTGCTAAATAATCGTCTGCTCCCCATTCACCCATAATGGAAAAAGAAAAACAAGCAAACCATGCTAAAAATACACTATTCCTACTTTGACCATAGGAGTATTCAAGTTAAAGGCCTCAGTTGTAAGGCTGGTTAATGTGCCCTGAGGATAGCCCCAGCTGCAAGGTGCTCAGCTCAGCCTCACCAGAGACTTTTATATTGAGGAGGAGGCAGAGAAGAGCCCCGCAGTTCTGGATGGACTCAGAGTGGAGCCCCCAAACAACTGCAGGCCTCCCACACAAGGCCGTTGGGCCTGGACCTTGTCTGTCACTCTCCCCATTCTTGATAATGTCCTTTGAGGCACATATATTTCCTTGCAATTATGTCTAATCTATCTTTTCTGCTGTTGCTGGTGATGTGATCTACTTCAGTCACTTTATTCCTTTCATCCAATTTCCCTTTTTACTTTCTTCACATTCTGAAATGTTAGTTTTCACCATGAGTTAACTTACTGGTTATTAATGGTAATATGGGGACAAAAGGGAAAGATTGTAAAAGCTGTTTTCTAGCAATTTCTTATGTATTTAATAAGCATTTTACAGTATTTAATAAGTATTGAAAGTTTTCTGTGTGGCTATATTAATGGCAATGAACAACTCCACTCCATTTTTAGAAATTGTAAGATTTCAATAACTAGTGAATGTAACCATGGCTTATAAAGCACTTTTTCCTCAAATTTTATTGTTAGTCATTGACATGCTAATATGGGGGCAGATTTTTACACCTCCATATGTACACATGCTTTACTTACATAACCTCCATCAAAAGTCCTGTGTCCATAGCCTATCCCCATCCTTTTCCCCCTTTTCCTAGCCTCCTTCCCCTCCCCCACTCCCTTAGTAACCAGGATGTTGTTCTGAATCTAAGAATTATTTTTGCTCGCTTTGCCAGCTTGTTTTTCTTTGGTTATTTATATTCCACAAGTAAGTGTAACCAACCAGTGTCCTTCACTTTCTGACTTATTTCATTTAGCATCATCGTACTCAAGATCCACCCTTTTGTCCCAAAAGGTACTATTTCATTTTTGATGCTTCCAGGATGAATAGCCACCCTAAACTTCCCCAGGAGGTACCTGATGATAACTAGTGACAATGCTATATAGCAGATAAAATAGTAAGTCCATTAAATATAGAGAATTTAAAATATACTTCCTGTGAACAGGTTCTCTCTAAGGAGTAGGCATATCATTGAGCATCTGATGGTGCTAAATCCCTCATTCAAAGGGGAACATTCCGGCAGTGATATTTTCGAAAAGTGTTGGATAATCTGTCATTCTTTTAGTTAGAGTTAACTTTTGGTCATGTTTGATTCCTCAAAATACATTATCTTCTGGATAGTTTCATTCTCAGCAGCACCTTCACCCTCAAAGACCTTGTGCAAGTGTTAAATCCCAAAACCAAGTTGTCAGAGCACTGCCTTCCAGCTCATCTGCAGGGGGCATGTCCAGTCCCATCGTGGCCTGCAGTGACCCCATCCATCTCAGCTCCGGCCATCTCTGGCAGCCTGTGCATCCAAGGATGGTGAGCTTTCAGATTACGCAAATGTTATGGGCTTCCTGAAGTCTGACCTCTCTGGGGAAAATACATTCCCACAGCTTCAGAGTGGTGGTAGAAAACATTTTTGAAAGTAGAAACAGAATTTCCATTAATAGTTTACCAAACTCACCAACTACTGAGGTTTCCAATTACCTAAGGAAACCAACTACTCAAGGATTGATCATCTCTTTGCAGTGATGCTAGGACAAGTGATGAACTGGCCTTGTCATTTTCCACTGTATGGCCTAGGTATATTATACTTTAATGAGAACAAAGTTAAATATAAGCTCTCAGGAAATTCCTTTAAACTAGTATTTACACATTTTATAGTTTAGCCATCCTGTTGTCACAAAATCTCTAATGCATCCAAATAATAAATGTGAAAACTATGAAGGACAGAGGCTTGATTTTACTCTACTTTCAAAGTGAGCAAATTACCCTGTCAGTTTTGCGGATGCTGGCAGAAAGCAGACTCTTAGATCAGAGATTCCTGGCAGTAGCAAAAGCCAGAGTATCATTTTCTTGCACTGGTTGTCTGAGCCCATTTCCCACAGGGGATGAAAAGAGGGCTGGGGAATGACTGCACTCAGTGTCTAGCAAACAGGAAAGTAATCTGGATTTAACAAACCTATGTCTTTACAATGATCAGTAGCCACCTGCCACTTGCTCAAAGTAGAGACACTATCTCTATCATCCATGGCTGCTCATTAATCAAACATCCTTACAAAGATAATCTTCTAGAAACAGCAACTGTTTATGCTAACGGTTTATACTACATTACACAAACATAGGCAACAGTCTCTGTCACAACATTGATACAAACTCAAGTTGAATTGTAAAGCAAGAAAGATTCAAGTTGAAAATGGCCCCCTCCCTGAGGCTGATCATATTTCAGGATATTGGGCTGACCTTCCACAGTCCTGGGTGCAGAAGCACCAGGTGCTGAGTTAGCACTGCTTATACAGATGTGGACATAAAATATTTTAAATAAAATATGTGCTAAATATTTTATAGCCACTGTATGCATTTTAAGAATAGTGTTACTGCTATTAGCTCCAGATAGAGTCTATCTGTTATTTTATTCTTATTTCATTTTTCAGTTTGTGGACAAATCTGCAATAATTAGAAGCTCTTCCATAGATAAATACAAGTTTTTGTGTGTTTCCTTCAGGCCAAGGATGATTTCTTATAATATCTACCCTGATTCCCCAGAAAAAAAAAACACTTTCTCTTCCATCTACTCCACATCATTTTACCCAGCTTCATTTTCTCCCTTGCTTATGTTATTAACGCCTATCTGCTGTGTATATGCATATGTTTTGCTGTCAGTTCTACCAATGAAATGTAAGTTCCCTGAAAGTATGGGTTTGTAGTCTAGTTCACCAATTTATCTGCAGGCCCCAGACACAATTCCTAACCCATAATGGGTGCTCAACAAATATTTGTTAAGTGAATGCAAGAACTAAGGCTCAAATAGACTAAGTTTCTGGTTAGGGTTTCAAAACAAGGTGGGATTGCAACTCAAATGCTAGTCTTTGGGCATCACTTCCATTACTATTTCTACTAGTTACTTTGCTCAGCCTCTTCCTACCCTCCTCCAGATAGGCCAAACCTAGGTCAGCCTGGGAGCAGAGAGACCCCAGAAAAAGGATAAGACAGAGAAGGAAGGAACTGAGGCTAGACTTGGGGTGAGGAGCAGGTCAACTTTACAGAGAAGCCTATCAGGAAGATTGCCTGACCTAAGTATCTGTGTTGCACCAGCCTTCTGGGTTAATAACACAGATGCATTTTTCTGCACCCTGTAAATGTGAACCGTCAGAAGTCTAATCTCTCCATGTCAGGACTGCCACTGGTAATAAGCACTTTATATAGAATTGTAATCTACAAAGCAATTCATAAAACTGTCACAAATGAATCCTCTTAGGAGTCCCAGGATGTGGGAACCATAAAGATAGCCGAATTTGGAAATAATGAAGTATGTGAAAGGAGAACAGCAGAAAGACCTCAAGAGACGGCTAGAGAGCCCAGAAAACTCATCACATTTGGAGCACCCAAATGTTCCCATTACTGCTAACAGCGTCTAGGAGCACTTCACCCTAGCACCTCCACATCCTCCAGTCAGTGACAAATGCTCATCAGCACCCCATCCATCAGGTTGTTTCCCCAATAGCACAGGTATATGTGGATAGACACACATATCACAGATACACACCCATTAGCCAAAAAATCTATTTCCCTTTAATGGAGTAAACCTGAACTACCCATAGAGTATGTGTATAGATGTTTAACCTTAACTTGATTTAAAAAAAAATAAAAAACCCAAGTCCACACATGGGTACATTTTCAGTGCTCAATAGATACCTATGGCTGGTGGCTACCCTGCGTGCAGTGAAACATAGAACACCACTGTCAGGGGGCCTCCCTGGTGGCACAAGGGGTTGAGACACAGCACTGTGAAGCTATCCCCAGCCAGAGAGGTGACCCACATGGCACAGCAGACCTCTCCTGACTCTCCTGCTGCTCCCCTCAGCAGTGAATTTCAATAGATCTGCTTGTTTGCTCCCTACTCTGTCTCCGGTGAATCCTCTCACACCCCCACCCCCGCACCTCTGGCCTATACTTCAGCTCTTGTATGCATAAATAAAATCTTAAAAAAAAAGAAAAGAAAAGAAAACCACCAGTGCAGAAATTCCACTGACAGGCGTCTATAGAGGTAAGCGAGGTGATCAAGACCTGGTTTCAACCTGTACCTCAACCTGAAGGGCTGAAACTGTTTCCTATGAGAGTTGCCTGGTACTAGAAGTTAAGTCAAATATTTCTTTCAGACTGTTCACTTACTGAGCTTTTATCTAATGCTTCATCTTGTCCCATCTTTTGAGACTAAAGGATGTTTGATTTTTGGCATGTCATACACTCATGGACCTTCAGTCCCAGCTGCTGAGCCTTTCTCCTCACCCACCCAGACTTGTGTCCTCTTTCTCGGCTGACAGTTCTCAGCCATATGAATGTTAGGGCCACCCACCTTATTTCACCTCACTCTTATGATTCATTGTATTATTAATGTTCCATATCCAAGTTAAAGCTAGGGCATTGTTAACTGTGATTGAGGGAAGGATGATAGTATATATACTAGTAGAAACTGGCCAGATTTGGGAGAAATAGGTTTCACCACTGATAGAACTTATCACGCCTGCCGCCTAACGTTTTTGAAGGTCTCCTTTGCTGTCAATTGTAAAAATAGGTGCAACATATCCTAGAGATTTGGTATAAATCTTAAGAACATGTGAAACACCTATATAATCAGTTGCAAGGGTTGTTGGGAAAATTAAAATGAATTCTCTCAACTAGAAAACTCCACAAAAGTTTATTAATGAATACGCGCTAAGAATGTGATACACATCCGGAGTATTCACTAGGAGATTGCAAAGACAAAATGAAATGACTTACAAGTTGTCAAGATCAACAACTAGTCCTCAAGTCACAACTTGAGGACACCAAATATAACCCCAAGTTCACCCTACATTTACCAAACAATGGGTGACTGTCTGTGTTAGTTAACTGGCTGTATACACAAGAAAAATAAACTTTCATATTTGTATGAGGTAGTTTTGCAACTTGGAGGGAAGCACTCACCAAAGTTAGCCTGGTGCCCCACCACAGAAACCAGGAGATGGTAGTTCTATCTGTGATCACTGCATTTCAAAGGATTGGCTCCCCAGTCTTAAAAAAAAAAAGATATTCTTAGTTGTAGGACAAGCAAGAGGCTTTTAAAAAGATTTACAACTCAAGGGGACAGAGAAAGAATTTAACATTACTAATCAGCAAAAGAAAATGCTCTAACAAAAAGGAGATGATGCATTCTTTAGAGAGAATTAAGTTTATTGCTTTTCATTTGCAGTTGTCCCTGTCACCTACACCAGGGATATTAACTCAAAGTTGTATAACCATTTATAATGTGATCTTATTGGACTAAGTGTTACAAATATAAGTCTGAAAGAATCTAAGTGGCTGATGTTTGAAATAAATTTCCACTCTCAAGCGTACATAATAACTAGAGTTATACCAAAGAATGGCTGAATAGAGGTGTTTGGTCTCTTCCTAGAGGATTAAATTGGAAAGTTTTAGAGCAGTGAATTTAATGTAGTATATACACTTGTTGAGTCGCTGGAGGGGTGCACACCTGAAACTCACCTGATGTTATAATGCAATGTTATGTCAATAAAAAATTGAAAGTTGGGCCTCCCCGGTGGCTCAGCAGTTAAGCGCTGGGTTGCAAAGCTGCCCGCAGCCTCTGCAGCGCCGGTTCGATCCCCGGCTGCTCCCTGGCCACCGGAGGAGGGTCCCACATGGCGCGCAGACCTCTCCTGCCGCCCGCTGCTCCCCTCAGCAGTGTACTTCGGTCCTTCTGCCTGCTCTGCTCCCCGCTCTGGCTCTGGTGAATTCTCTCACCCTCCCGCGCTTCTGACTGTACCCAGTGCTTGTATAAATTAAAATAAATAAATAAAGCACAAATGTTTATTTAAAAAAATTTTTTTTAAATTGAAAGTTTTATAATTCATGATTTAAATCATTTAAACATAAATTACTGACAAGTACTTTAAATCAGTCCTCTTGAATATGTATTTCTCCTTGTTAAATAATGAAAATCCAACTGAGTTAATTTTTTGTGGAGAGGGGTGGTAGAAGAAAGAAAGTGCTGTAGGAGGCAGGGCCCCAAGACCCAGATTTCCCTCCCTGAGTGGCCAGAGCAACAATTTGTATCACATTTTGGGAAACAGGGCTTGGAAGAACAAAGGAGTTGAATCTCACTGACTGAGGGTGAGACTAGGGGCACAGGAATAAAGGCTGGGAGAGGGACCAAGGGGACAGAGGAACTCAGAGTTGGCTGAAGTCGACTGGATAGTTATAAATCAGCTCAGCTGGGGGAAGGTCCTTTTCAGTCGACTAGATCTTCCTAAAGGTTGGGGCCCTTGCTGCTGTATACAGTATGGGTGTTTCCTCCTCTTGTTACTGTGGCTCCCTAACCACATTCTCTTGGTTCTGACTGTATGACTTATAGCCAAGATTTAGGTCTTTTGAAGTTGCATCTGTGGAAAGTGCAAAGTTCTTAAGTTGTGCTAACAAGAGTATTGAACTTCTCGCAGAAGGTGGTGAAATGGTGCACTTTGGCCTAGAATCCAATAGTGTGTCTCCATGAGACACTGATGGTGCAACGTGACGGGGTTGAAGCTGACCTCACACACCAGCAACACTCTGGCTTCTCTGGCGGCCAGCTGAGGTGTCCATGGGCACAGCCGCCCTCCAGGAGTAACAGACAGCCCTCCACCCCCTCAATCTCAGTCCCTTCTCCATACCAGTTAAGATCTAATTGGCTTTATCAAACAATTCATGAATTGGGCAGCATCACATCTAGCAAGTAGAAAGATGTTGCTTAAAGCTATAGAGAATGGAATGTTTTCATTGGCACAAAAAGGCAACAGAGGGAAGACAACTATTTCTGGTTTAGGTAACCCACTCATGGGAAGTGGAGAGAAGTGGAGAAAGGTTTTATGATAGATTCTCTCATTTTCCTTTGAAGAATGGATAGGATGACCTCATCAATGCCAAACATAAAATTCTATACTGACCAGTCAAAACTACGTTCCTGGGGTCATTGTAAGTGTAGGGGGCTGGAAACCAGTTAGGTTGAACATCCATTCTTGATGAGCTCAGCACAAAAACCACCATCCTGGGTCTGTCATTCTCACTTTGAACCTACTAATGTATTTTACACTATTTGTGGAACTGTTGGGGGGAAAGGATGTCCTGTGCAAAATCAACAAATATGTTATGGACCCCACCCTCACCATAGACCCAAGAGATCCAAGACACCAAGGACAACAAATCCCATAATGTCATCACCACTGAAGGGAGAATTGCTGGGGACCTAGGGTGGAGTTAAGCAGCCAAGTTTGGTATACAACCAGACTGTGGGCCTTGGGGTCCCTTGGTTTTGCCCCAGCTTCCGGTGTGCTATTAGTGTCTCAGCTCAGTGGAATTGGTAGGACACATTCACCAATTTCTCTCTCTCTCTCTCTCTCTCTCTCTCTCTCTCTCTCTTTCTCCCCGAGTTATTCTTTTCTTCATTTTCCCCTTTTTGTAAATAACTCTTTTGCTAAACTTTTGCGTGTGTGCCTGCAATTGAGTCTCATTAAGTCCCTTTTAAGCGTGTGAGTGAGAATCCACAGTAAGGCAACCCATTTCATATTGGGGTTGCCCAGTAACAGTACTAATGTCAGTAGTACAAATACATTTTCCTATGTATTCTGAATTAGTGACAGTTTTATTATATTAACCACACAAAGAACTTTATTTTTCTTGGATGTATTATTTATACTACTCTGTACCTCATTTGTTGCATTATTGAAAGTGTTGCATGTAAACAATTATATGGTCTAACTTCTGTTATAATTTAGGAAAACTAAAACATGCATATAAATAACATCATTAAAAAGTTGATTCTAATGCTTGATAAAATTCTCAGTCAAGAAAATTAGGTGCCATACCATAATTCAACTCAAGACACAGCACGCTGGGATCCACATCCTCTATAAACATTTCATTCTTAAAAATTGTCTTAAAAATCAAGTGGCCAGAACAGCTTTATGTTGTATTCATTAAAAACATATACCTTTTAACCCCATTGATTTGTAGCTGAATATGTGTTTAAAACAACCCCAGGTTTAACTCATCATTTTTAGGTGTTTTGCAGAATTCAGAGATGTGAACTATGAAGTAAAGATCTTTTATTTTTTAAAAAAAAGATTTATGCATGCAAAAACTGGGGTACAGGCCAGAGGTGTGGGTATGAGAGGATTCACCAGAGACAGAGTGAGGAGAAGAACAGGAGAATTGACTGAAATACACTGCTGAGGGGAGTAGCAGGAGAGAAAGTAGAGGTCTGCTGAGACATGTGGGTCACCTCCCTGGCCAAGGATCAAACTCGTGCTGCAGTGGCTACTGATAGCTTCATAGTGCTGCATCTTAACCCCTTGCATCACCAGGGAGACCTCAAAGTAAAGGTCTTTTAATAACTTTCCATGGCTTTCCATTGCCCTTAGGATGAATTTGAATGGCTTTTACTTGGTTGAAATGGTAAATGAATCCTTGGGCATCTGCTCATTTCTGCCCCTCATTACCTTTCTCATTATCTCCTTAAGAAAAGACTGACTCCCTTACCCCCACCTCCCTACTGGCACCCTGTCACAAGGCTACTAGGTTTCAGGATTGAGATGTCCTTTCCCAGCCTACCTTTCAGTCCCTATTTTTCCTTTAGTTTTGTTTCTAAATTTTATAAAATGGTATATTTTACCACTGGAGCTGTTAACTCTAAAAGCTGGTCATGGGCCTCCCTGGTGGTGCAGGGGTTGAGTCTCAGCATTATGAAGCTATCAGCAGCCACTACCACATGAGTTTGATCCCTGGCCAGGGAGCAACCCATATGGTACAGCAGACCTCTCCTGACTCACCTGCTGCTCCCCTCAGCAGTGTATTTCAGTAGATCTGCCTGTTCTGCTCCCCACTCTGTCTCTGGTGAATCCTCTCACACACACCCCCACACCTCTGGCCTACAACCCAGCTCTTGTATGCATAAATTAAAAATAAATAAATCTTTTTTAAAAAGTTGGTCACTAATTGGTCATTGACGCAGCATAAGTTTTAAGTCATCAGTTAATAGGAGCCACTAACAACTGTGTCTTCCAATGGAGGCTCATCGGTCTGGTTTTTCTTTTATTTATTTTTTTTATATTTTATTTGATAGGAAGCTCTTGAAGACAGCATGAAGTTTTTTGGTTTTTGTTTTTCTTTTAAAAATTCACTGATGAGGGGGCCTCCCTGGTGGCGCAGCGGTTGAGCGCTGGGTTGCGAAGCTGCCCTCGGCCTCTGCGGCGCCAGTTCGATCCCCGGCTGCTCCCCGGCCACCGGAGGAGGGTCCCACATGGCGCGCAGACCTCTCCTGCCGCCCGCTGCTCCCCTCAGCAGTGTACTTCGGTCCTTCTGCCTGCTCTGCTCCCTGCTCTGGCTCGGGTGAATTCTCGCACCCTCCCGTGCTTCTGACTGTACCCAGTGCATGAATAAACAAAACAAACAAATAAATGAATAAATAAACATGCCTCTATTTAAAAAAAAAAAATTCACTCATGCATACAAGAACTGGAGTACAGGCCAGAGATGCTGAGGGGGGTGGGGGAGGGTGAGAGGACTCACCAGAGTCAGAGTAGGGAACAGAACAGGCAGACTGATGGAAATACACTGCTGAGGGGAGCAACACACGAGACAGGAGAGGTCTGCTTCACCACGTGGGCTGTTCCCTGGCTGGCATGGGTTTGAACTCATGCTGCAGAGGCTGTAGATTGCTTCATAGTGCGGTGCCCAACCCCTTGCACCGCCAGGGAGGCCCCCCCCCCACCCTGGTCTGTTTTAATTTCCCTACTTCTCTTTCCTATTTCTGGGCTTTCTCATTAAAGGGCCTCTATATCCGGGCCTCCCCTGGTGGCGCAGCGGTTGAGCGCTGGGCTGCGAAGCTGCCCACAACCTCTGCAGCGCTGGTTCAATCCCTGGCCACATGGTGAGGGTCCCACATGGCACACAGACCTCTCCTGCCGCCACTGGGCGAGGGCCACATGGCACGCAGACATCTCCTGCCGCCCGCTGCTCCCCTCAGCAGTGTATTTGGTCAGTCTGCCTGCTCTGTTCCCAGCTCTGGCTCTGGTGGATTCTCTCACCCTCCCGCGCTTCTGACTGTACCCAGTGCTTGTATAAATAAATAAATAAATAAATAAATAAATAAATAAATAAATAAATAAGTAAATAAGTAAATAAGTAAATAAGTAAAAAAAAAAAAAGGGCCTTTATATGCTAAAAGTCACCTGTTTCTTTCCGGAGTAAATCATACAATGATTCTTTCCCAACTACTTTTTCTTGTACTTTGCATATTTTATTAAACTTGATAGTAAAATATAACTTGTCTCCTTAATATATTAATTTCATGGAGCAGATCCATATTATATAGTACTTATCGCTGTACTGTTGGGTTGCAGTACCTACCACTGAGATAATCTTTAGTGACTGCAGTGATTTAGGAAAACAAATTTTAAGGAGCTACTTGCCATGTGTCTATCCCCTGTAATGTGTGATATACTTAGATTGATTTAAAATTGCATCCGCATTGGTTTTATGCTGTGCACTGATTGTTGTTTTAAGTACACTTACAGATAGTAATTTGTTTCACTTTAATAGAGTGAAATCTAGAAAGGCATTTTACTCATTATGGTTCACTGTTTTTGCATGCTTGAACAGAGGTCATTTTTAGTCCACAGCTAATTTCTTATATAAGGAATGGGCCCAAAAGGAAAATAAAGGTCAAATAATAAAGATATTCTATTTTTGCCTTATGAAGAGGTTGTCACCACGTACATCCAATATACCTCATTATCCTGGGTTCCTTTGCAATATGTAAACATGTAAAAATACTGAAATCCATTTCATTTGAGGAATTAGTGGTCCAGAGGTTTTAGCAACAGATGAATTACACCAGAGAAGGGCCTTCCTTTTCTGAGTTGTACAGCAGGCAAAATAGGCGCTTCCAACTCTTAAGTGCTGGTTTCCCTTCTTTCAAATGAGAATTTCTCCAAAATAATCCACGTGCCTCAGTCTCTACACAACTTGTATTTGGGATAATATTTTAGTTGGTAGAAACTAATAGGTTCTAAGTTATCACCTCTTGCAGGAATCCCTGTTTTTAAACAGAAATCAGAAAGATCAAAAGCTTGATCAAAGCATTGATTGATTCAAAAAAATGAATCTGAGAGGTAGTAGCTGAGCTTCATTCTTTTGCATGTAGCGAACAAGTTTTCCCAGCACCATTTATTGAACAAACTTTCTTTGCTCCAGTGTATATTCTTTGCTCCTTTGTCAAAGATTAGTTGACCATAAATCTGTGGGTTTATTTCTGGATTTTCTATTTGATTCCATTGGTCTGTGTGTCTGTTCTTGTTCCAATACCAGGCATTTTTGATGATTATGGCTTGGTAGTAGAGTTTGAAGTCTGGGAGGTCTGGGAGTGTGATGCCTCCATTCCCTTTTTTTTTTTTTCAGGAGAGCTTTGGCTATTTGGGGTTTTCTGTGATTCCATAAGAATTTCTTCAATAATTGTTCTATTTCTTTGAAGAATGTCATTGAAATTTTTATTGGAATAGCATTGAATCTGTGTATTGCTTTTGGTAGGATGGCCATTTTAATAATGTTTGTTCTTCCAATCCATGAGCAGGGGATGTCAACATCACTTGTAATCAGGGAAATGCAAATCAAAACTACAATGAGATACCATCTTACACCAGTGAGAATGGCACATATTAAAAAAACGAGTAACAACAAATGTTGGCGAGGTTGTGAAGAAAAAGGAACTCTCCTGCACTGTTGGTGGGAGTGCAAACTGGTCCAACCACTATGGAGAGCTGTGTGGAGATTTCTTGACCTACTAAACATAGAGCTTGCATATGATCCAACAATTCCACTCCTAGGTATTTACCCAAATGACACAGAAACAGTAATTCCAAAGGGCACCTGCACACCTATATTTATAGCAGCACTATTTACAATAGCTAAGCTATGGAAACAATCCAAATGCCCAAAAATAGATGACTGGATCAAGAAGATGTGGTACATATACACAATGGAACATTACTCAGCAATCAAAAAGATAAACACCTGCAGTTTGCAGCAACATGGATGGAGCTAGAAGGGATCATGCTCAGTGAAACAAGCCAGAAAGAAAAAGAAAAATACCAGATGGTCTCACTCATAGCAGGAATTTAGAAAACCTAAATAAGAGACCAGGAAAAAAGACTAATCAATACAAAGTAAAAGTCAAAATCAACAGCAACTATAAACCAGAGATACACTATGGGGGCGGGGGGGAGGGATGGGCGGGAAAGGAAGGACTAGAGTCAAAATAAGGGGGGTGCAATTGTATGGGGAATATAACCAAAATGAAAAAGTATACATTGTACAAAGATGGAAAATGATGTAAGAATTATATAAAATATTAAAAAAAATTTAAAAAAATGAATCTGATGAGAAAACTTCTGGAAGGCAAGGTGTATGACAGAGATAATTTAGTAAGAGTTCTTTCCAGTATCCCCTGAACCATCACAGAAGCAAGTTTACTCTTTTGCCCACTGCTGATTCTATCCAATAGGGAAGAGAATAAAAAGGAACCGTGTTGGTACTTTTTGTTGATGGGTCGTGTGTGAGGTGCTGGTCATTTCATGGTTTTGAGGATAAGGGATGGAAGATTTTTATCAGCTAAAAGAAGGAAACCATTTAAAAGGAGAAAAAAAGATGTCCAAGCTTCCAAATTTCAGAAATAATATATAATAGGTTTTCATCTTATTTATTTTACTTTTCTTGATTCTAAGCTTTTCACCTCTCTTTATCTCTGGGCATGGTAGCTTTCTTCACTTTATTGTTTCTGTGAGTTTCCTACCAGCTCTTCTGAAGTACCTTGGAAATTTAGAAGGAAAAACTTCTTATTTTCCCACTTAACTTTTTAGCCCAACTACAACAAAACATGTGGTGACTAATTCTAAGTAATCTTTTCGATATGGGAGCCATTCATATGCTTTTCATGGCTTTCTTCCTCACCTTCTCCCTGTGGTGAACCTGCCTGAGTAAGTAGCTCTATTTCACTCCTGCTTTATGCTCTGCAAATGTAAAACCATTAGCAAATGTTAATAATAGTAAACCAGATTTCATTATTTCAGTAATGGAATCTGTCAAGGTCAGCCCCTGATGACTGTTAATGACCACTTTGTTGATAAATAGGGGGTAACTGCAATAATATTCATTATAAGCAAATAAAATATATTCTGATTAAGAATTCATTCTGCACAGTTGGAATCCAATTAAGCCGGTTTCTGGAGGAAAGCTTATTCATGATCTCTCCACTTAAGAATGTAGTCACAGAATCAACATAGTTTAAGTTTGACTTCATACAATAAAGCACTTACCTTTATGGAAACAATAAAACCTTGTCTTTCATCCAAAAGAAAGTGAAGACAATTGCTTTGCATTCCTCATTTGCAAAAGTCATCTCCATGTCAGACCTTAATACAAACCCACACATAGACCCATCTACCCATTTACTGTATCTGACAGCATGATTTTAACTTATCCACGTTACCATTGGGAATATCTTCTCAGATTATTCTTTTTAAATATGGAGGTTTCCAAGTACTCTGTAGGAATATAAAGTAGATTCTATCCTTGGATTAGAATTCTAGCCAGGACTTACAGTCAAAGTACTTCCCCATCTATAAATAGATACCAACCAGGACCTTATCATAAGATAAAAACAAATACATAATCAAATTAAAAGATAACTTGAAGCAGGTTATTTTTATATTAAAATTTAATATAAAAATTTAATATAAAAGTATATTAAATAGGACATAGTACCATGATAATAATGGGAACTACTTAGAGTTGTGTTCAGGAAAGGATTTTCTAAGAATTTTCAATTCGGCTGGACTAGGAGGAATTAGAAAACAGCCATATAATGGCAACTGGAGACCTTGAACAAATCAGAAATTTTTATTGCAGAGATCTGTTTCTAACTTTCTGTGACAGAATTATTCCATGCCTTGCTACTCCACCATGACCACTCTATACCTGTAGTCTTTTGTTGCATTATCCTCTGGTTCACCAACATTTTACTGCTTTCTAGAGCATCCTTCCTTTCCATCCCCTGACCACTACTATTCATGCTTCAACAACAGCTCAGTGCTCTCTTCTTCCTGGCATTCTCCCCTGAGGTAGGTTCATCCTAGAGGAATCCTTGGCACCTTCCTTTTCCAGGTTCATTTATTTGTTTACCAAGAAGTTCCACTTGACACACTCTCTAAGTATCTCCAAATCAGTTCATCCCAGTTGACTCATTATCTTCCCCTGAAACTTATCCATCTCAGAGTTTAAGTTCCATCACCAGACTGCTCTACAAAGCTAGGAATCCTCAGTCTTTATTTTCTCTCTTGCACATACACCCAGTCAGTTACGAAGTTCTGCCGAAGCTCTTGATATCTTAGAAATCCCCCCACTTATCTGCACCCCCTGGCCTCACTCTGTCTCTTCTCACCTTGTTTACTGCAGCAGCCTCTTGACTGGTCTAGTTCTGCTTTAATCCATTTGCCACACTGCCAGGCCATTTATCTTATTTCCGTTCTCTGCCTAAAATCATTTAATGGCTGCCCACTGCCCTCAGGATAAAGTTAAAACTTGTCCAAATGGCTCACAGGGCTCTTCAAGATTTGGCTCGTGCACATTTCTCCAGGCTCATCTCTCTTGATGATCCTTACCTCATATCGAATTACTTTCAGTTCTTATTATGAGCCAGGCTCTCTTGCCTCTAGGGAATTGATCCAATTTGTCTGGATAAACCCTTATTTTTGAGATCTCAGCTTTCAGTTAGTTTCTACAGAAAGTTCTCTTGATCAGTCCCCAAATTCATGTGCAGAGCTGCTCCCTAATGATTTTCCTAGCACCCAGAAATTGCCACAACCTAAGATTTAATGAACATGCAAAAAATTTGCTGGATGAATGATATGCTTTATGAATCATAGTTCTTTAGCCTAAGTTACAAGTCTTTCAATAAGAAACTCTGGTCTCAGGGTGGAAATACTTTGAAATCATATGCCAAGCAATCGGCATTCTAGATTGCTATAACAGGAGCTATTCATTCTTGTGATGTGTTACTAAGTGGAAGAAAACCCACTGGACAAGGTACAAGCTGATCTTCCCTTTCAAACTTCAAGTTACAACCAAACCTCATATCTATTTTTACAAAACCCTGCTGCATTTTTTATGTTTCAAGTTTTATCAATTTACATCAATGAAGTAACATTTTTCTTCTATTTTATCTACCAACCTGTCTTTGGGAAAAATGGAATTAGGTTTATTGAAATTTCCCTGGGAAGATGGAAAATTGTACCCAGATATTTGCATTTATTTCAAGTGTTTTCCAAATTTGCATATTAGTTTGATTATAAGGTCTTGAGGGATTAATGTTTTGCTTTTTGTTCTGATGAAGAATATTTAGGGAAAGATTGAAATCAGATTGGCAGGGACACAGAAAAGATTAATCTTGTTTTTAATCCACTGTCTATAACGCAGTCACACATTTCTCCCAGAAAACTGAGAGAGATGAAGCAGGACACAAGATTGCTTTCTTCTACCCCATTTGTCCTAAATCCATACTGAATCTATAATCTTATCTGGGATGGCAAAGAACACACCAGCAAGAAAGTACAGTACATTGATACATTGGCGTCTGTACAGGAATTTAGAAAACCTAAATAAGGGACCAGGAAAAAGATTATAATAAAGTAAAAATCAAAATCAACAAGCAACTATAAACCAGGGACACACTACAGGGGGGAGAGAATAAAACAAGGGTGGTGGGAATTGTATGGGGACTATAACCAAGATAAAAATGAATATATTGTGCAAAGATGAAAAATGATGTAAGAAATATATAAAATTAAATAAAGTTAAATAAAAAGAAAGTACAGTATAAAATGGTAGCCAGAGGAAAAGAACATTTGCCCAGATGCCAGGGTTGTTTAAGGTCTTTGTGCACTTTTACTACTGGAGACCTTGCCCATATCATATCTTTTTTTTTTTTTTAAGGGTTTTTTTTTTTTTTTTGGTAAGATTTTTTTTTTTTTGTAAGATTTTTTTATTTATTTATACAAGAACTGGGTACAGTCAGCAGCGTGAGAGGGTGAGAGAATTCACTAGAGCCAGAGCGAGGAGCAGAGCAGGCAGAAGGACCAAAGTACACTGCTGAGGGGAGCAGTGGGCGGCAAGAGAGGTCTGCATACCAAGTGGTACCCTCCTCCAGTGGCCAGGGAGCAGCCAGGGATCGAACTGGTGCTGCAGAGGCTGCAGGTAGCTTCACAACCCAGCGCGCAACCGCTGCGCCACTGGGGAGGCCCGCCCATATCATATCTTTTATATCAAATACAATTTGCATACTCAACTATCAGAGCTAATATGACTAGTTGACATAATGTTCATTTGATAGATAAAATCTTATTCATTTAGAAGTTGCATGTTTGTATTTTCAAATTGTTTTTTTTTCCAAGTCTCACAATTTTTCATAGGCTATTTCATCCCAACTCACTCAGGCATTCCCAAATCCCCAAGATGTGTAGGTCTTACAAAGGCACCACCTGGTAGAAAAAAGGTCAGGCTGGATCATGTGAATTGCCCTTTATGAATGTCTGAAAGTAGGTAAATAAATCTTTGCCTGGGCTTCAACCTAGTAATTCAATGAATGTCTTTGAATTTGAAAAATCCACAGCATCACTTATTCTGGGATACTGGGGAAAGGTGGTGTATTAATTCCCTAAGACTGTACCATCAGACTAATTGACTTAGAAATGGACTGTCAATTCTGGAGAATAGCAGTTTTAAATAAAGGTGTCAACAGGGTAGTTCCTTTTGAGGGAGAATCTGTCCCATGCACCTCTCCTAGCTCCTGGTGACTTGCTGACAGTCCTTTGCAGTCTCTTACATTCCTTGGCTTTTAGTCACATCATCTGATCTCCCCCTTCCTCTTCACAAAGTGTTATCCCTAGATGCCTGCTGTCTCTTAATTTTTTTTTATAAGGTCAAACTGAATTGGAGCCCACCCAGATGACATTATTTTAACTTGTTCTACAAACACGCTTTTCCAAATAAGGTCAAATTCAGTTTCTGTGGATGACAACATTTCCTAGTGGCACACTCCTCAACCCAAAATAGGGGTGAGGGGAGGAATCAATGACCTCTGAGCCAAGGCGCTCATTTGTTTCTGTGTCATGTTAATGATATTAATTATATTACATCCCTGTAAGTCTCTGCTGACTTCCATGAGTAGTCATATAGATCTTAAGCGCCCAGAGCAATTTCATCCCACTCCCCAACCAGGATCACCAGGATGGAAACTGCAACCTCCTGAATAGTTCACTATGGCAGCTTAGCTCCCACAGGGGAATATAAACACACAGAAAATCACCTAGGAGCATGGAAAGCACAATTGCTCTAAAAATAAAACAAGTAGAACCACCTTTACTGACAATTCAGATGTAATACATGATACAATGGAACAACAAAATCAAGTTAACACAGACTTCAGTACTGGGTGCAAAGTGATAATATTCCCAAGATCTTTATGGAAAGAAATCATAGGATACTGGACACAGAGATCACATAACACTGCAGGTCATGCAGCTAAAATATTAACTTTCTCTTAAATTAATCCACTATTTCAACAACTTCAATTCACATGTCAAAAGGATTTTGTTGAGGAAATAAAGTTATATTAAAGAGTTTATGAGAGAGGCGCGCAGACCTCTCCTGCCGCCCGCTGCTCCCCTCAGCAGTGTACTTCCGTCCTGCTGCCTGCTCTGCTCCCCGCTCTGGCTCTGGTGAATTCTCTCACCCTCCCATGCTTCTGACTGTACCCAGTTTTTGTAATAAATTAATTTTAAAAAAAAAGAGTTTATGAGAGAATAGAAGTTCTCCACACCCATAGCTTGCATGAGGAGGAAGGAAGGCCCAAGAGTGAAACCAGGTGTCCGTGTCCCAATGCAGCCCCATTTCAGCCACTGGGCCACAGCTGTGAATTGCATTTCAATAACACTTATATTGTGAAAAGCAGTACTGCATCCTGTGTTATAGAACAATTACCTTTTTCACAAAAAAAACTTTTAAAAGTCAACACATGAGTCTAACATGGCATCAAAACTTATCAAAGTTTGTCCCCTTGAAGAAGAATTCTGGTAAAAGCCAGACCAAATGCACAGAGACCAAGACAACACCCCAAAACAGGGCTATATCCACAGCAGGAGACATACAATCTAGAGAGGAAGGGCTCAGAGACACAGACAGGGAAGCTGGTTCCCGGTTAGTCTGGAAGCCCTCCTGGGCAGGGGCCTGGCGAGCAGAGGAGAGAAACAGCAACCTCTGCCCTGCCCTGTCCAGCAGGCACTGCCGCAGCTGCAGCACAGAGGACCGCAGAGCTCAGCCTCAGCAGCACATCACAGTCACCTGAGTTCTATACCCTGGGCCTCACAAAATCTCCTGAACTCCATGCAGGTGTCAGTACTTTTACAGTTCCCGGGAGGCTCAATGTGCAACAAAGTCAAGAACCACGGAGTGAGAAGGAGGGAAGGGTCAGGAAGTGGAGGGAAGGGTCAGGAAGTGGGCCTTGAGCGCTCTCTCCTTCTACTCCCCCAGGTCCACCCTCTTCCCCAACTGGGGTCACCAGGAGGACACAGGCTATGGTGGGAGCTGTGACCCCTCTGTGGGCAGCATTCATCATGGCGCTTATGCCCCCGGGGGAATAGACACTCAGGAAGAAAACACAAAGGCACAGGAGAAGCTCACTCTCTCGCTCTGTGTATAGATAAAGTAAAAGGCAAGGAAACCCAACTTCACCAACAATTCAGAAGCAACACACCATACAACAGAACAACAACAGAGCCATCAGATTAGCAAAGGTGGCAATACTGGATGCAAAGTGATGACATTGCCAAGACCAAGAAATCATAGCACATAAAATGGGACTTAACCAGTTGAGAAGATAACATGTTCATACTGGGATGACTTCATATTGTAAATTGTAGGGGAGGAAATGTTAGTTTTTCCCCAAATTAACCCACAATTTCAACAGTTTCAATTCAAAAGTCTAACATACTTTTTGTGGAACCTGACGTCACATTATAGGGAAATGTCTGAGCAAATAAAAGGTCTCCACCCATAGCTTGTGTAGAGGGCAGGAATGGCCACGGTGCAGGTTTTCTAATCCAGTAGCCTGGGTAAAGGAGGAATCAGAGTCCTGGAGTCCTCAGTGGCTTTTGCAGGCTTTTTTATTGGAATTTACCAGGCACACGGCAGGCAAGGGTGCTGGGGAGCCAGGCGGCTGGCAGGCCTCCCAGCTCCCAGCAAGTTTTCACTCTATCTGGGCTCTCCGGCCTTCTCGGCTTCTGCTTTGCTTCTCTGCTTCTTTCTCGGCTTCTCTTTCAGCTTCTGCTGACGTCCCCGTGACACCACCCTTAAAAGCCCAGCCGTAGCCCAGGTGAATCCCATCTCCCTAGGCCCACACCCTTTTCCAGGTGCCCGCCATCAGGCATGCATTCAGGACCGCAAGGATCCATCATCTATCCTGATGGCGAGAGGGCAGAAAAGCCTGACATTTTTCCTTACCCTACAGCTTGCATGAGGAGGAGGGAGGCCCAAGGACTGAGACTGGGTGTCTGTGTCTGGCCCAGCCCCATTTCAGCCACTAGGCCACAGCTGTGAACTGCATTTCAATAACAGCCACAAGGCAAAGAGCATTGCTGCTTTCCATGTTAGACAACGCTTAGCCTTTTTCATAAGGCTTTAAAAGGCGCACATGAATCTGGATGATGTCAACACACATCAATTTTGTCCCCTTGAAGATTCTCGTGGTGAAAATCAAACCAAGTCCATGGGGACTAAGACAGCCTTTAACACAGGGGCAGCGGGCACTGCCCTGTCCAAGTGAAAACTGCGTCCTGACCCCTAGCCCGCCTGTCCCCGCTGTTTCCATAAATGCACCAATGACAGCAACACCCAGGTATCTGTGCAGAAACCAGCCTGGGGAACTTGTAAAAATGACCACAAAACAACACTTTTGTTGGGCCTCCCCGGTGGCGCAGCAGTTGAGTGCTGGGTTGCGAAGCTGCCCACAGCCTCTGCAGCACCGGTTCGATCCCCGGCTGCTCCCCGGCCACCAGAGGAGGGTCCCACATGGCGCGCAGACCTTTCCTGCCGCCCGCTGCTCCCCTCAGCAGTGTACCTTGGTCCTTCTGCCTGCTCTGCTCCGGGCTCTGGCTCTGGTGAATTCTCTCGCCCTCCCATGCTTCTGACTGTACCCAGTGCTTGTATAAATTAAAAAATAAATAAATAAAACCAACACTTTTGTTAACTTAAAAAAAAAAAAAAAACACACACGAATTTATTAGTTACAGTCTGGTTCAGATTCTGGAATGGGCCCCACCAGGGCAAAGTCAGGGTGTCAGCAGGACTAGCTTCCTTCTGGACAGTGCAGGGGAGAAAGCGTTGGTGTTGCCTGGCTCTTCGCAGGTTTTGGAAGCCCCTTGCCCCATTCTCAAAGACTGTCCCTCCCTCTTCCACTTTTAAGGGCCTGTGATTACATTGGGGCCACCTGGGTAATCCACGAGCCTCGCCCTCTTATAAACTCAGCTGGTCAGCAGCAAAATTCTGTAGCTACATTCTGCTTGTTTGTATAACACAACATCTTCAGATTCTAGGTAGGTGTGGTAGATGTGGACATTTTGGGGTCATAAAATGCACCAGCCTCATATTTAGTGGACTGTAGTTGGTGAAACAGTGTCCTTATTACTGTCACAAAATTAGAAAAATGGTCGGTTTATCATCGAGAATCCACAGCTTATTTAGCCAGATTCACGACTTTCTGAGAGCCCAGAACATTGTTAAAAGGACCTTCTCTCCCAAGTGCTCTGAACCAGTGCTACCCTGGTAAGATGAAGTGGAGAACTGAAGCAATTTTTCAGAAGTCCCTGTTTCACTGTATGTCCTGGGTGAAAGTATTCTTTATCATGCAAGTGTAACAGAAAATTGACATCTCCTCAGGCTGTGGAAGTGATTGTGTTTTGTGATGTATGGTCTGTGTGTGCTTCAACCTGAATATACAAGTCATCAGATTGATTATTCTTTATCATTTCCAACATTTCCTTAAAATGATGTAGCTCATTAGATTCTTGGCTGCGATTATTGTTTGTGAATGTCCCTTAAAAGAATAAATGTCTCACATATTCTCAGAAAACTACCATGCAGGAAAAAAGGAACTATGAAATTGTCAATCTGTGAATTTACCAGTATACAAACGCACACACCCACAAACACAGGACACAATTTTTGTGCATCCCAGTTCTGTGGACCAGATTCTTTGTGTTACAAAATGTTAGAAGGAATTACCTCTACAGTGCCAGCAAGTTTCCCTATGATCTGAGCAGCCAGGTAAAGGAGAGTCCTGGAGACCCCAGTGGCTTTTCAGGCTTTTATTGAGTTTTTTACACCATTTGTAGTTCGGCACCCAGGTACACAGCAGGCAGGGGGTCTGACTGGCAGGCCTCCCAACCCTGGTGAATCTTCACTCTTCCTGGGCTCTCTGGCGTTCTCTTGTGGTCTCTGTTTCTTCCTTGCTGCTCTGCTGGTTCTGCTTTCATTCTACCACTGCTCACATCCCCGTGATGCCGCCCTTGTAAGCCCAGTTTCAGCCCAGGTGTGCCTACCTATGCACGCCCACAACCTACCAGGTGCCCGCCATCAGTCATGCATGTAGGACTGCAGGGATCTATCATTAATGCTAGTAGTGGGAAGGCAGAAAATCCTGACAATTTTCACTTATCCTACAACCTCTCTCCTGAAAAATGTACATAGCCACAAGAACATAAACTTTTACATTCATTTTCATGGGGTTTCCTCCCCAGCTTTACCCCCAAATCATTTACAGGTTCAGTTGAATGAAAAACATTCACATCAGCATAGGCATGAGGCACCCATCTGCTTTAAGTTATGGAAATAAAATAAACAATATAAAATAGTGGAGGAAATTGTGATTTTATTTCTAAAAAACATTCACCCAGGAGATGCGTATTAAAGACTTATAGCGGGAGGAAACTATTCCTTAACTTCAAGCTCCAGAAGAAAGGTCTCTAGTCCCCAGTCATATCTCATCGTGTCTATGTCTCTGCTATGGGAAGCCCTGATGGCCCCCCCATGGGTAGCATCTCAGTGTCTCTAAAAATTAAATTTATAGCCCTGCAACCCAACACATTGGTTGCTTGACCTATCTGTATCCTGAGTTTTTCCTCAGTAAATGCAGAAATTAATAGTACCTACTTTGCAGGGTTGCTGTGAGGATTAAGTGATCTAAAGCACTTAGAACATTCATGGAACATAGGAAACATACAAGTGTTTTGCTGCTATCAATAGCTTTATTGTTATTATTATCGTTACTACCACCACTGTGAGTATCCTCACTCTTTATGAGTAAACACTCTTGATTCCTACAGAAGCGTCAGTTGATAAAGTTTCATCATTAACCTGAAGAAAATAGAGCAAGTGTAATAGCTATAAGAAACACTCAGATTAAATGGTTTGCCTTCACCTTCTATAAAGCCCTAATTTGTCAGAACATTTAGTCTCTCAAATGACCTTATTTGGGTAAATTCTTGCCCTTGCCACTATAACCAAGGTGGTAAGGAAGTCTAGTATTTATTCATAATTGTTTACTTTCCTTTTTTATGTTACAAGGGCTCCCAGTGGCCTCTGAATTTACTTATCCATTTACTCCATACATCTTCATTTAGTAATTAACATTTAAATACTGTTTCAGGTATTACCTAAGGGAAAAATCCTGCTTTTGTGGAGCTCATATTCAGGAAAATAGACAACAAGCAAATAAATAGACCTACCAATAATTGACATATAATTACAAATACTATGGAGAAAATAAGTCAGAGAAATGTGCTATGTGGTGACTTGGGAAGGGTGAAGAAGAGCTCATTTAAGGTAAATTGTCACAAAGAGCCTCATTGAAGAGAAGGCATTAAAAGTGATGCTAAATAGTAAGAAAGAGCTGGTCTCGAGCATGTCAGTGAAGAGCTGGCAGTGGAATAGCAAGTGTTAAGCCCACCTTATAACCAAGGCAAGTAATTTGGGTGTTATTCTAAATGAAATGTGGGATCTCTCAGAGTTTTAAGTGGTAGGGGGTTACAAATATGTAAGGGTGGAAATAGTGAGCAATGAGAAAGTTCTTGTAACTCAGCCATGACTCTTAACGGCTTGGAACACAGAGATCGCAGTGGACATAGAGACAGAATTGGACATGCAATATATTTTGGGTGTCCAAAATATATTGGGTAGAGTTAATGGAATGACTCTAAGTTTTTAAGCTGAGCCCCTGGATGGATGGTAGTTCCATTAACTAGGAAGGGAATAGAGGAAGTGGGAGTTGGGGGTGGTAGATATGCAATCCACATCCTGCTGTGATTATGTAAGGTTAGGGATGCTCATTAGAGGCATCCAAGTTGAGAGTCCAAGAAGGCAACTAGATATTTGTGTATTACCTATGAACAAGTACTTTGTGACCTTGAGCAGGGGACTTTTATTGAAGAACTCTGTGAGTAAAGTCTAGTTGCATCACTGACAGTACACATCCTTTGGGGGAGGTTTTGCTTTGCATTTCCTACTCCTGTTTCCATTCCTCCCCCTCATATATGAGATCACATATGATGTTGTTATGCATCTCAGGGCTATTTATGAGCAAACACTCTTGATTCTTAAAAACCCCACAAGGATCTGTTATAATAAAATGAAAGCAATGAGGATAGTCAGCACTTGGATGTGTTTAAAGGGCCACTAGCCTAGGGGTCATGAGGAAACGGTCCTCAGAAAAAAATGAGGTACCAAAGAAATCAAATAAATCCTAGGTGTGAATGCTACCTCATTCGTTTATTAATTATAAGATCTAGAACAAGTTATAAAATATCTTGGAACATCAGTTTTCTTCACCTATAAAATAGAGACCATCATTCCTGCCTCACTGGTGCTTTGTAAGGTTGAAATTTGCTGAAATCAGAGAAGACATACACAGTGTCTAACACTTGGTCACCTGTGAATATTTTTCCCACTTATTTTCTCTATCAGTATAAATTGATATGTAAGTAGAATTTAATATCTCTCTAGCTTGGTCCATCCCCTGTAAAAAGAAGATAATTCACAAGATTACCATAAAGCTCTATTTAACATTTTTTTAAATGATGTATGAACTTCTGGACAACAAGGTCAACTTCTTGGTTAAAGTTTCTTTAACCTGATATCAGTACATCTTTCTGCAGACTAAGCTCATATTTAGACTGGGATAGACAGGACACTCAGGAGCAGAAATTTGATCACAGAAATCTCTCTGCAGTGTCAAAAACTGTCTCCCCCTAAATGACTAAAATTTCACTAAAACAATTTTGTGGAAGTTGGAGTAAATGAAGTCTGACTGAGTAGTGAATTTAGTATTCTCGCTGCAAGTATACCCTGAGTGAAATCAAAACCCAACACTGCATCTCAAGCTTCCTCAACCAGGGTGGAACATTTAGACCAATAACAGTGATGACTGGTGGGGTGGAAGCTGGCACTATAAAGAAGCCTCTAGAATCCCAGCAGCTCAAAGAGAATGTGGCTAACACAGAAGGGAGGTAGAAAAGTTTAGCCCAGTTAGAAAAAGGTGTCATTCGTTTGGGACTCTCTGTGTCCCCCTGTCCCAGAGGCACTCTTTGAACAACAGCTTGTCCATCTGTGTGGCAGTAACATTGACCCGAGTCCAGGGTGTGCATCTGAAACACTAGCTCAGAGAGACCTGCTCAATCTAGCACTTAGGACTCAAAGGAAAAATGTATTTGAGGCTGGTGGTGGAAACAGCATTTGCTATTGTGTTGTTGGAAGACATGATGTATTTTTTATATGTTATTCAAACAAAAATGCATCATGATTTTTCTGACAACCCAAAATTTATCAATTTGTCCCTGTAGGGACAGTGACCCCAAGAACAAGGCCAAGATGGCGAGCCCATAAGAGATGTGAATAAAAAGCTCTAATGAAACTTTCTGAAGCTCCATGCCTGTGCCAAACTAATTGAATAATGAGGATTTTGTGTATGCCACAGCTGTTTTGTTTGTCTTGCACAAAGTGTAATTTTACAATTGAATCTGATTGTCCTTAGACACTGTGCAGTTTACCCAGCACCATCATCCTTCCTTCATCTTATACCCCCATATAACTCAGTTATGTTTCTATGCTAGCACCGTAAATATTTGAGATCACAGTTATTAGATGGAATCTCCAAATTGACTCATTTTCAAGTATTAAATACTTGAACATATGCTTCTACAGAGATGATGGGAAAAGGACAATCACAGGAAAAAGAGAAAAAAGGAAAAAGTCAAAAATTCTAGCATCACCATATTTGGAAGAGGTATCTTCCTGTCCCAGATCAGTTACAATAGCTACAAATTGTGATAGACATAGGTCAAGTGAAAATGGATACCTGCTATGTCTGTGGCTGTCCACCCCCTACACCCAGTCTTGCTCTATTTGAGAAAATTCCCAGGAGGCAGGACTCAAATTCCTGCCTCTCTTATAGCTAGATCATTGGCTCATAGCCTAGATTCCACCAATTAGTAGCAGCCTGGCAAAACTGCGATTTGGAAAAGAGCAAAATGAACAAATAGAATACACAAGCTACCTCCATTTTTGCCAGACAGGGGGTGGCCAGATGTCAGACTCCTGGTGGTTGCACAATTGAGTCCCTGATACAGAGAAGCATTGGGGAGGCAGGGGCTTCTGTTGTTCTTCTAATACAGTTCCGTCTTCAGACCAGGTCTTCAATGCAGTATTAATCGTAGGATTTTAGCCTGAAGACCGACCCTCTAAAGAATTCTTTGAACTACTCAGTATCATTTTATTAAACTCATTTTCTGTTAAGTCAGCCAAAGTCAGTTTCTACTGCTAAAAACCAAAGCATCCAGGCATAAAACAAGCAATGGAAGATCCACATTTGAGAAACTCATTGGGCTGCCTTGGGAGAGAGCCATTCACCTTCATTTCCATGAAACCAACATTGTGGGAAAAGCCCCAGATTGCTTTTGTTGTTGTTGTTCTTTTTTTTTTTTTATTTTCTTACATCATTGTTCATTTTTGTACAATATTTGATTTCTCCCTTCAGGTGTTAGCCCCATAATTCTCCCACTATCACAGCACCCGCGATCCATCACCACCATCCCTTATGATCTTCCTTCCCATGTTTTGACCCCTTTCCCTCCCCCTCCCCTGCTGTAGTCCTCACATCGATGGTTTGCCTGCAAGTTTTGTCTTTGTTCATTTCCCTATATTCCCCCATAAGTGAAACTATCTGATATTTTTCTTTTTCCTTTTGACTTACTTTAGTTAGAAAAATACCTTCCAATCCCATGCATGTTGCTGCAAATGGCATGAGTTTATTTTTTTTGATTGCTGAATAGTATTCCATTGTGTATATATACCACATCTTCTTGATCCAGTCATCTGTTTGGAAAAAACCCAGATTTCTTAAGGCCACCCTTTCCCCACATAGGATGTGGACAGTAGAAATCTCAGTCTCTGTTTTATCCTTGCTCTGTGAATCCTAATGTGTACTTCCTAATTGCATACCAACTACTAGTACTCCTGGCAATTGACTTAATTGCCATTATCCACAGAAAAGATCATTAAATATCTTTATCATTTACTACTTGGTCAGTTGTGGAAAATGACAGAACTGAGATGTCCATTACCAACCATTCAGGGACACAGTCTTGCTCTTTGAGGTCCCTAGATTGAATGATGAAGTACTTCCATATTAATACAAATTCTGCACAAAGGAGACAAGACAGGCACAGATGGTGTAGCTATGCTATAAGGAGGACAGTGATATGGTTGTCATTTCTGTTGCAGCCTCACAAAAGGTGCAGGAAGCTTCAGCTGCAGCCGAGATTTTTTTGACAGAATGAAGAACTCTGTACATTAAGGAAGGTTGTAGAACATTCTTCTCTGTGATTTCCATCTGTTGGACAATAGAACACTTAGAACCAATGGTATACCAGTTCTCACTTATATTCTGCATGCTATTAAATAATCTCCATTTTATACCGGATGGTCTCACTCATAGCAGGAATCAAGAAAACTTAAATAAGGGACCAGGAAAATGAATAACTATAAGAAAGTGAAAATCAAAATCAACCAAAAACTATGAACCAGAGACACTTTTTGGGGGGTGGGGGGTGGGAGGGGAGGGATTGGGGTCAGAATGGGGGGGTTGCAATTGTATGGGGAATATAAAAATAAAATTTATTATTTAAAAAAATAATAAATAAATAAATAAATAATCTCCATTTTAGAGGAGTAAAAGCTCAGATGAATTAAGTGGCTGGCTTAAAGTCATAGGGGATACAAACCTGGGTTTTTTTAATTCCAAGCTGATAACATTTCTCCTACATTTTTATTTTTCAAAGTATGTTCCAGGGATCTCTAGGGGTACCTGAGACACTTTCAGGAAATCCCAAAAGACAGTACTATTTTCACCATCATAATAACATAAAAGGAAATGAAATCACTCTCTGGAAAAGCTATGTGTATCCTCATAGTCACTGCAGCGTTCTCCACAATAACCCAAGGCTTGGAAACAACCTAGGTTTCCATTGATGAATTAAAAAGATAATGTGATTTACTATCAAATGTAGTATTTTTCAGCCATATGAAAGAAGGAAATCTTCCCATTTGTGACAATATGGATGTCCTTCAAGGTGTTTTGCTTAGGGAAACAAGTCAGAGAGAGACAAATTCTGTATAATCACATATGTGCAATCTAAAAACATCAAACTCATAGAAACAGAGTAGGACAGTTTCCAGGGGCTGAGAGATGGGGAAATAGGGTGATGTTGGTCAAATGTACAAGCTTTAAGTTACAACTAAATTCCAGGCATCTAAGATTCAGCACAGTGACTGTAGTTAACAATGCTATATTACGAACTTCAAACTGCCTGTGAGCATAGAGCTTTAAACATAACAACAACAACATAACATAACAACAGCAACAAAATGGTAGCTATGTGAGGTGAAGAATGTGTTTCCCCATGTATATTTGTATCAAATTATCATATTGTACATCTTAACCCTACATGAACTTATATGTCAGTTATATCTTAATAAACCTGAAAAAAATAAGGTATTATTGCCCCTTTCCATTTCACCCTTTGATGAGAGTAAAGTTCACTTTTCAAAGGATACCCTGTGTGTGATATAACAAAAGACTAACACAGAAGCATAGATGAGAATCCAGCTGTCTTCTAAGAAGACATAAGTAAGGGGCCTCCCCGGTGGCGCAACGGTTGAGCTCTGGGTTGTGAAGCTGCCCGCAGCCTCTGCAGCACCAATTCGATCCCCGGCCGCCGGGCGAGGGTCCAACATGGAGCGCAGACCTCTCCTGCTGGCCGCTGCTCCCCTCAGCAGTGTACTTCGTCAGTCTGCCTGCTCTGTTTCCCGCTCTGGCTCTGGTAAATTCTCTCACCCTCCCGGTGCTTCTGACTGTACCTAGTTCTTGTATAACTAAATAAATAAATCTTAAAAAAAAAGACATAAGTAAGATTTTCAAAACTGTAAAACACTGCCATTCTTTTCACTATTTGATTTGTTCTGCAAAATATTATTTTTCATAAACATGTTATTTACATTGATATGGGATAGGCTTATTATTTTATTTTTAAATGCACTGATCAATTATATTTTAGGTGTATTTATATAAATATATAAATGTATATATTGATAAAATGTGGGTTTAGAATAACCCACAGAAACAAAAGAATTTTAGCAGTCCTCAGTAAGTTCTAAATTTGTAAGATTCCTGAGATTAAAATATCTGAGAAGAGCCATCCTGCATCATCGCTGCCTTTCAAAATAATCCAGGGTACATTCAGATTTACCTTGATTGAAGTATTTTTAACAATTCAATGGCAATGTTAACATTAGTTTTTCTGTTGACATCTCTGTAACTTCTTCATTCCCAGTCTTGTTTTCAATGGATGAGTTAGAGAAAAGTCTTGAACTGTAAAGTAGTAATTATATACTCAAGCACTTCTTCCTTTCAGAGACCTAACGTACCTAACGTTCTCTTTATGCTCAATTAATATTTGATTGATGGATGAGTGACTGAAATTGATTGCTGTTACAGAAAGGACCAGCTTGACACCTCTGATAAACGATATGTCTGCTGCCAAGTCCAATGCTGCATGACAAACCCAGCAGGACTCAGACCAGCAAGGCCTGGTGCCTCGCAGTCCCATTTGTGCAGTGATCATACACCTGTCCCCTTGCTTTTGCCCTGATCCCCATCTAGATTCAAGTCAGCCATGAGAACCAGCTCAGTAAACCTGTCTCCTAAACACCTTTTCCCCAGAGACACTGACCTGCAATGAGATCACATTTTAACATCACATAAAAATGTTAATCCATGTCATCGAAGTTGCCTTTTTATCTCATTCTGTCCTTCGCTGTTGTCTTACTAGATCAAGTGTGTACATTTGTTTTCCCTACAAGATCTTGAGCTTCAGGAAGATCCTAAAAGTTCTTTTATACACCCCCAGATCCCAGAGTCTAGCATACTGCTGAGTAAATTGCAGTCACTGTCACCTGAAAAGTTTTAAAAATTACTCAGACATATTATCTCACTGTTTTCTCATCAAAACCATTTATCTAAGTTATCATTTGCTACTTGGTCAGTTACAGAAAATGACAGAGCTAAGGTGTCCATTACCAACCATTCGGGGAAACAGTCTTGCTCTTTGAGGTCCCTAGATTGAATGATGAAGTACTTCCATATTAATACAAATTCTGCTCAAAGGAGATAAGACAGGCACAGATGGTGAAGCTATGCTATAGGGAGGACGGTGATATGGTTTTCATTTCAAGTCCCGCTCTTTACTATCTCCCTCTTACTGATAGAGGCTTTATTATTTTTAATAGTAAATATTTTTTAATAATTTTGATTTATTTTTAATTTATACAATAGCTGGGGTATAGGCCAGAGGTACAGGAGGGTGAGAGGATTCACCAGAGACAGAGTGGGGAGCAGACAGACCAAAAGCACTGCGAAGGGGAGCAGTGGGCATGATAGGAGAGGGCGGGTGCTCCATGTGGGCATCTCCCTGGCCAGCTGGGAATCGAACCCTCACTGCAGAGCAGACAGCCTCACAGTGCGGCGCTCAACACGCTGTACAACCCGGGAGGCCCAATAATTATTTTTTTTTTTTATTTTTTACGTCACTGTTCATTTTTAAACAATATTTGCTTCCCCCCACTCCCTCAGGTGTAGTCCCCATAGAGTTTCCTTCACCAATGCACCCGTGCACCATCACCTCAGTCCCCTGTGCTCCTCCCTCCCTCTAATCCCTCTTCCTCCTCCTCCCATGCAGTATGTCTCTGATTTATAATTGTCTGTTTTTGCTTTGTTGTGTTTTGTACTGTTATTGTTTTACACTGATGTCTTATTTGGTTCCCTTATATTCCTGCTATAAGTGAAACCATTCGATATTTTTCTTTTTCCTTCTGGCTTATTTTATTGAGCATAATTTCTTCTAGCTCCATCCACGTTGCTATGAATAGCCTGAGTTTATCTTTTCTGATTGCTGAATAATATTCCATTGTGTCTGATAGAGGCTTTAAAAGAAAACAACCAAAGATGGCCCAGCTGGTGACCGGCAGGGCCAGGAGGCAAACCTTTGCCTTGGGATGGTGCACTCTATGCCTTCTCCACTAGCTCATGATCTAAATTCCTAAGACATTCTTGTTAAGTTTACCTGAGAAGGAGCTTTGAAAAACACAAGAGGCCTAGATGCAGGTTATGAGTCACAGACAGGAATAAACCCACCACATCTCCTGATTCCCACTCAGGTACTATTTTATAGTGATTTTTTCCTTTGTGATTTTATTTTTTTATTTATTTTTCACATAATTGTTCTTTTTTTTAAGATTTATTTATTTATTTATACAAGCACTGGGTACAGTCAGAAGCACGGGAGGGTGAGAGAATTCACCAGAGCCAGAGGGGAGAGCAGAGCAGGCCGACTGAAGAAATACACTGCTGAGGGGAGCAGCGGGCGGCAGGAGAGGTCTGCGCGCCATGTGGGACCCTCGCCAGGTGGCCGGGGATGGAACTGGTGCTGCAGAGGCTGCGGGCAGTTTCGCAACCTAGCGCTCAACCGCTGCGCCACTGGGGAGGCCCACATAATTGTTCATTTTTAAACAATATTTGCTCCCTTCCCTCAGGTGTTATCCCCATAGAATTTCCTTCACCAATGCACCTGTTGTGGTTTTAGCTGCTAGTGCTGGCTTATCTGGTGCAATTACCTCCAAAGAGTACACAAATTAAATGTCACATAAATGTCTATTTTCCCTATTTCTGCCCTCTATGACTGACAGCCTTGTTTACTATATTTTCCCAGCAAAAATAAAGGGGAGCATTATGAAGTTATTCAATAAATTCAAGCTATGTCTATAAAAGTGTATTATAATTTGCAGCCCTCTTTTTATCTCTTCATCTCATTCACTTTTTTTCATCAGTCCCATAGCCATTTGCTAAGCCTGTAACATGACCAAATCTGCTGTAATAGAGTGACTTCCAGCAAGTAGAAGAAAAGATATCTCTGCCATTAAAGAGACTATCTCATGAATCAAATGACTTTTTTGAAGATTTATTTATTTATGCATACAAAAACAGGGGTACAGGCCAGGGGTGTGGGGGTGAGAGGATTCACCAGAGACAGAGTGGGGAGCAGAGGAGTAGAACAGGCAGATCTACTGAAATACACTGCTGAGGGGAGCAGTGGGAGAGACACGAGAGGTCTGCTGCTCCATGCGGGTTGCTCCCTGACAACCAAAGGATTGAACTCCTGCCACAGAGGCTGGTGATAGCTTGATAGCACTGTAACTCTGTGCCACGAGGGAGGCCCCCAAATGACATTTCTAAAGAAAAACACTAAGACACTGAAAGTGTGAACTATACAGTATAATTTGTTTATGGAAATGATGAAACAAAAAAGGCACCCAATTAGCTGCCACGCCTAGGCCTCTGCTACAGGAGAAATTCTGGAGTCCCTGCTGGTTGGTCGACCATTTCAGGGAAATGGCAGCAGAATTGGTCTAGGGCAAACAGAGATGTCTGTGTAGTTCCAAGTTACTATACAGTGTACCTTGCCCCGTGGCGCTCAGGGCTTTTAGGTGAAACCCATTATGCCACAGACATCAAATCAGTTTCAGGCCTGTAGCCCTGAGCGAGGCCTTGTGTCTTCTCTCATATGATGACCTTCCTGTGCAAGACCCATGCCTTCCAGAGTCACTCCTGCTATCTCCTTGTACATGTGCAACTGAGCTTGGAGTAACAGCTCACCACATTCCTCCGCCCCTGGGGGTTACTAGGACACAGAATGAATCCTCTCAGTCTCAGTGGGATACTGCAGTTTCCCAAGCAAGTCACTGAGAGGAGACACCTGTGGGAGCAGACAGACCTTGGGAGCGTCTCGGATCACACTATGTGGTTAGCTGAAAATCCAAGCTGTGCAGTAAGGTTCTGAATAGTCCAAGACATAACGTCAAGAAGAGAGAGAACATTACATGAGTACATCAGAAATTGAGAAAATTGAATAATCACATTAAGACCAATCACAAAGACTTTATAGGATGGGCTGAGTAGTTTAACTATTTGAGTTATAAGAACACTGTAGGTCTCCATAATATAATGTGATAAATGTGGTGCTTTAGAAAGAGCAGCTGGAGGAGGACTTCCTGCTTATGGGCCAGGACCTGCTGCAAACTAACTTTCCAGACTGTTTATACACACATCTTTTGTACCACAGCCTCTTAAATGAGATGTCACACATAAGACTCCTTCTCCATGCTTTCGGAAACAATCAATCTGAATCTTCACTTTAAAACAAATGAAAGGCAAGATGTTAATTCTTTAAACATGAAGTTCAATTATGTGGGGCAGACATGATTTTTTTCTAATAAACATTTGAACATGAGCGTGTTGCTAAAAATATAATGCAGAAAATATCCCCTTCAGCTGGTGGGTAAAGTATTATTTGCTTGCTTAAAAAAAAAAAAAAAGAATTGGAAGAAGTTTGAAGAGAAGAATTTGAAAAGTTGCTCTATTACGTAATACATTACAATAGAAAAATTGGACACTTCTATCTTATCATTCAGATTGTGTTTGTGTTTTGTAACATATCGTCAGGGAAAGATGGATGGAAGTTGATCTGATCTGAGATGAGAGGTGTGGATGAGTTTCTGGGTGTCAAAGTGACAGCTTGCATTGTACATCTAAAAGTAGAATTCAGGGGCCTCCCCTGGTGGCGCAGCTGTTGAGCGCTGGGTTGCGAAGCTGCCCGCGGTCTCTGCGGCGCCGGTTTGATCCCCGGCCACCGGCGAGGGTCCCACATGGTGCGGCATACCTCTCCTGCAGCGCCCACTGCTCCCCTCAGCAGTGTACTTTGTCAGTCTGCCTGTTCTGCTCCCGGCTCTGGCTCTGGTGAATTCTCTCACCCTCCCGTGCTTCTGACTGTACCCAGTGCTTGTATAAATAAATAAATCTTTAAAAATAAATAAATAAATAAATAAATAAATAAATAAATAAAAAATAAAAGTAGAATTCAGGGCCTCCCTGGTGGCACAGCTGTTGAGCGCTAGGTTGCCAAGCTGCCCACAGCCTCTGCAGCACTGGTTCAATTCCCGGCCACCAGCAAGGGTCCTACATGGCGCGCAGACCTCTCCTGCCATCCGCTGCTCCCCTCAGCAGTGTACTTCGTCAGTCTGCCTGCTCTGCTCTCCGCTTTGACTCTGGTGAATTCTCTCACCCTCCCGCGCTTCTGACCATACCCAGTTCTTCTATAAATAATAAATCTTAAAAAAAAAAAATCAAGTTTTTCATTAAAAAAAAGTCTTAAAAAAATTTAAAAATAAAAGTGGAATTCAGGGCCTCCCTGGTAGCGCAAGGGGGTAAGCACCAAACAATGAAGCAATCCACAGCCTCTCAGCACAAGTTCGACCCCTGGCCGGCCAGGGAGCAACCACATGGCTCAGCAGACCACTCCTGTCTCGCCAGCTGCTCCCCTCAGCAATGTATTTCAGTCAGTCTGTGTGTTCTGCTCCCCACTCTGCCTCTGGTGAATCCTCTCGCCCCCTGCATCTCTGGCCTATACCACAGATCTTGTATGCATAAATAAATCTTTAAAAAATAATAAAAGTAGAATTCAGACTCTTCATCTTTCAGTAGACAATCGTCCTGTTAAAAACACAACTCTGGGCAAAAAATGAGACAGACAGGAAAAGGAGTAAGGGTCAGAAGAGCAGGCGACTGCCTTTCTAGGAAGCAGTGACAGGGCAGAGGCCATCAGCTTGGGCAGTACACACTCCTTTAACTTCAGGGAGGTTTTAAGCATTTCTTCCACGTATCTTATACTGACCAGGCCAGAACACAAGGATTTTTGGATATGTATCCATAAAATTTGAACAACTGAAATAAGTGGCTTAACACAACAACCTCCTCAACCCTTTTTTTTTTCCCCCAGACAAGCAATGCCCATGAAGGGATGGAGGAGAAATGGTTTCATTTCCTCTCCTTCAGTTCTCCACTTTGCTTAGGGAAAAATCGATAGATTTACTTAATGAAGGCAAAGGTGAAGCTATAAAACTTTACTTGATCTAGTTTTCTTCCAAAATAAATACACTTTTTCACTATGCTTTCAAGCCAATCCACCCCAGCTTCTCAGCACTTGCTGTACATTAGGTTCACCCAGGGATTCTTTGGCTTTAATTTAAATAAAAAATAACAACTATGTGTGTTACCTGAGCAGTAGTACTTTTTGAATTACTAATGTCAGAACCTCTATATTTGGAAATGGAGTCCAGAAATATAATTTTTAAAAATTCTCCAGGTGGTTTTAATACCCAAAGTCAAGAAGTACTACTATACCAAAAAGAAACTAGATGTTGATTTTAAGGATTTTCATTAAAAAAGTATCTGCCTGGCCTCAAACAGTGAAGTCTGACTAGGGGAAACTTTGACTCTGAGACTTTCATGAAAAAAGAAAATACCAAAATACAGAGAATCGTGAAGGAAAATGTGTGTGTGTGTGTGGGTGTGTGTGTGTTCTGTAAGAAGGGTATTAATATAATTCAGTGGTTATTACCTATCTTGGGAACTGAAACATTTCTAATAAATTGATGAAAGTACTACCTTTCCCAATAAATGTAAAAATATGTAAAATTTGCATTTTTTAGGAATATCACAATTTTCCTGAAACATAGACTTTCATAACTACTACAAAAGGAATAAATAAGTGGATAGAATGAACTATAAGAATTAAGAAACTACATATTTCTTGATTTTGCACTTAAATTGCTGCATGATTCTAAATAAATCATGTAAACTACTAGACCTCCATTTTACTAGGAAGTGAGATTTTTATCTGCCCATATGGAGTGTAAGGGATGTTTTTACAATTTTGTACAAAAATACCAACTGAAGGCAAATAAATACATGTGAAAAGTTACAATTTATTGTTAGAGATACTCAGAGTCAATATAAGAAGAAACAAATTCTTGGATAACTACATGCTGTTCTAACTTTTATGTATGACTGCTCATCAGGAGACCATACACTACGAGGACTTCAACAACTTGAGCTGTATGATGTATGTAAGAAGCTGCTGAGTCCCAGCCCTAGTTGCCCTAATATTGATTTGATTCTTCTCAAGACACATATGACTACTCTAGACTTCACTTGTGGTGCTTTCTCTCACATAACTTGAAAAAAAAAAAAAAGCAGCATGTAAAGGAAAAAGTAGTCCCAGGATGAATTAAACCTACAAACTAAAATTTGGTCTTTTCACCTGAGCCTGGAAGTATTTGTTTCTTTCACGTCCCACACCCCTGGGTCCGGTTGCCATGGTCCCTGTCATGGGATCACTACACAGTAAGGCAACCTTCTCATTGCCAAAGAAACTATCTCAGACATGCATTCATTTCCAAGAAATTAAACACAAAAATCTAGGATTAAGAATAAAGTTTGTCTTTTATAGCCAGTACTTGAGAGTTAAGTCCATTTACCCAGACTGTAATAAGATGTTAGCAGAGGAGCAAACTATATGTGCAGAGTAAGTAGGGCTACCCGAAAGACACTAGTCAAACCCTTCACGTTCCTCACATTCTTCCCTGTTTCTTATTCATTTCATTGTCTGAGTTTTAATGAAAAGAAATAAAAATGTGCGTGGAAGAAGCAATACTGATAATGAATTTTGATTGCTATTTTTCACTCTTCAAAAATATATATAATAAACAAAATGCACAGTCACGTAGCTCAAATTATTGTCTGTTTGCTCATAAAGGAAAATGCTTTATATGCAGAAATTTCAAGTGAGAGGAGATGTCAGGTCTCCAAAAGTAGCTATTATCAAACAAAGCAGCCAGAAAATTAATGCAGTGGAGATGGCTGTGACCGCAATCTTGGATATCAGCCAGCGTCTTCATCTCTCTTGGAAAGACAGTGTTTCTGAACTGCTTATTGAACCCACAAAGGCTATCTATGTGTTCTAGTTCTTTGGTGTAAAATCCCTTCCCCTCTTTCATTGGGTGTTTTTTTTAACTGTCTAGTTACTTGTACCACAAACCCTTACTAACCCCTTCCCATGATTGAGGGTCTGAAAAAGAATGGCATGTGAGAATCCTGAGAATAATTTTATCATATAGAAATATAAATTGGCCATTTAAAGACCCAATCAGTTTGATTCTCTCCCTCTAATTTAAGGTAACCTGCTTGTGCCTTCTTGCCACATCCACTTTCATCTGGTTCTTTATCCCAGGCGGCTAAGAAGGGGAATCTCTACATTAGCAAGTTGACTCCAACCTCCCTTTCTCTCCCTGACCACAGAAATCAAACTGTTCTAGAGGGTGTATGTGTGTGTGCATGGTATTTTAGGTAATCCCATATTCTGATTAGTTGAAAATTGTCACATATAATTCACCAGGTCACAAATAGATAAAAGGGTCTAAGGCAGTGCCTTCCTTTTTATCAATTAGGAAAATTCACACCCAAGATTTTAATAACAAAATAATACACCTTTTTTGAATGTTTAATATTTTGTTTATGTATGTCATGACTAATAATAATAGCTGTAATTTATCACTTCAGAAAAGCAATCAACAGTTTTAACCGTACAAAATTAAAATTGATTGCGACCCTTTGTTATCATGCCAGAAGTTAATAATTATATTTATTAGCTATATAGCCAATAGTCAAACTTTTTTAACATCCTTTTGTTTAATAAAATCTATTTCATATCTATTAAAGTCTAGCAAATGCAAACAAAGCAAATAGAGCAAAGTCAAGTTAATATACTTAATGTGAATAATTCCCCAGAGAAAACTCTCTTATGTTTATCTACCACTGGCAGAACATCTCCTCTGGAATAAATTGTACTGGGTACCCTGATTATTTTATTCTTTTTATCCTCATCACATCCACAGAGGCATGTTGGTGCCAGCCTCAGGTTGTAGATGAGGAACGAGGCCTGCAGGGATGAGGTGTGCAGGCAAAGGGCACAGAGCCAGAGCCAGGGCACAGAGCCAGAGCCAAGACACAAAACCAGGTCTTTCTCACTCCAAAGCATCTGTTCTAGTCACTAAACATCTACACTGTCAACTGTACTCATCTTGTAGGTAAGTAAAGAATACACCTGCCATGGGTACATGTTCAAACACCTGGAAAACAAAACGTTCTTCTTAGAAACCGTCTCTTAACATTTACGATCAGGAGTTTTCTGAAGGATAAACAAAGCTGGTGTGCGTAGTGAGTCTCAAAAGATGTTCCTCCTGGAGTCACAGTTCTTCCATCTCTTCATGGCCCACAGAATGTTCCCAACATCGGGCCAGGGACAGAGAGGAAATGAAAAATCATGAATGCAGGAAGTGTCCCTTAAGGACAGCTCTGATGTCATTTATCGCCACCTTCCAAGAATATTGGGATGGCTTTGCATAGACAAGTGACAAATAATATCAATTAAGTCTGTTAAGATAATGGCAAATATCACTGAGAAAGATTTATTCTAAACATTACATTAACTCAAGCCAATGTCCCTTCTTTGCAAAGATGGGCAGTGTGAGGTGACATGAGGTTAAGACAGTCAGATTCATGACTGGATGGAGTTGAATTCTTTTTTGAGTATGCTAAGCATCTTCAGAGGAATTTTTGCCAGATGATGGCAAGATTCCCAGCTCTGTAATGAACCTGTATTCTTGGCTGAGTTCTTACGACATATTAGATGCAAAAGAGTGGTTAGAAGCAGTGACCAGTACACTCCCTGCTGCACACTGAAGAACTAAGAACATGGGCAGAGGTTAGAATAAAAATGTTCTCACTTTCTCCCAGGCTGCCTGAAAAAGAAGCGATGTTAAACTAAATTGTACAGAGAATTTAATCCATGCTTCCTCTCCTTCCCCATTACCTGATTCTTCCTTTGTGGTTGATTGCCTTGGCCTGACCAGTCAGCAGAGGAAAACACTTGTGTCCCCCCCATACTGCATGATTGTGGCAGTGACCTGTAGGCCACCTTTAATAAGATCCTATCATCATGGGGAAGAGATGAGCATGACCAAAGACCAGGCATTGCCTTTACTCGCTTCTGCCATCTCCTGCCTAAGCCCTGTGCCTGAGGGAGCTCTCGGATTTTCAAAATTCAAGTGACAGAGCAAATAAACATGGGCTCGTGTTGTCATATATTGTTTCTGCCTGTACTAAACTCTTATGTTTTTCAATAAAAGTAAGTGGCCACTGATTTTTTTTGTACTCCACCCTTATGAATGTTCTATTGAAAACACAGGAGTGAAATTTGTGGGACAACTGAATAATGGAACTCATAGCATACGTTCAAGTAATTCTTACTCAAACATTTCAGGAGTCCAGACATCTTCATATCTGTATCCAATGATTGTAAGGAAATAGTAAATTTGTATTTAGGGAGTGGGAATGGTTTTGCAATAATGTTTGGATTTTTTAAAGTGCATAGCTCTTAGATTCATATAATAAAACATTTATAAATTGAATGATAAATTGTTCAGGATTTGTTTCAAAGTGACATGGGAGGCATTGCAGTAGGTAGGGATATAGGTTTGGAGTTCACGGTTGTTGAAATTGGACAGTGGGCTCATTGTGCTGAGTTCTGTCTTCTGTATGTGCTAGAATTTTTAATAACACAGAAGCTCTCCAAAAGAATCAAAATTGGTTAAGTTTGCTTTATATTCACATTAGAAAACCATTTTTAAATAAAAATATTTGTGTAATTTTCATGATTTGCTATTAAATGGAATAGGCAGATCTAAAACTGCACATAAAATATTAACATATATACATATATACTTACATATACCTGTAAAGAAGAAACTACAGAAAATTTAAATTAGGATTGTCCCTAGCTGGTGAGAATATATGTAATTTTTCTTTGTTTATTGTTACTTCTATGTATTTTCTAACTTCTCAAGAAAGAAAATGTATTATTTATAATTTTATAAACCATGCTTGTGATAAAACGTCAATAGAAAAAAAGTTACAGAATTGCATATGAAATAGAGTCCCAATTATGTTTTTGAAAATGTGTATATAATTGTGCGTGTGTGTGTGTGTGTGTGTGTGTGTGTGTGTGTGTGTCTAAAAGAAACAGTATCAAATTGTTAATGGTGATTATCTCTGTCTGGGTGGTGGCATAAATGATAGCTTTTTTTTCTTTTGTCTCTGTATATATTCTCTTGAATTAATAAGTGTAATGATAAAATCAGAAAAATACAGCACGAACAAAGCTAAAGCTAGATTTATTGCATTTCTTTATAAAGAAAGGATTCTCAATAAAGGGCTGTGTATACACACACACAAATAAATCCAAGAGACTTTTAAATTTTCATTCAAAAATATATGTTAAGCTTTTAAACAATGTTGATATGAAGTCCTCTGAACAGCCACCATTACATGCACTCAGTTCCTTAATAACCATGTTTCATTTTCCGTCCATCTCCAGGTATATCCATGCCAATCCCTGTTTTTGGGCTACAGGATGATTCCAAGGTCTTTAAGGAGGGGAGTTGCTTACTCGCTGATGATAACTTTGTCCTGATCGGCTCTTTCGTGTCATTTTTCATTCCCTTAACCATCATGGTGATCACCTACTTTCTAACTATCAAGTCACTCCAGAAAGAAGCTACCTTGTGCGTGAGTGATCTTGGCAACCGGGCCAAATTATCTTCTTTCAGCTTCCTCCCTCAGAGTTCTTTGTCTTCAGAAAAGCTCTTCCAGCGGTCGATCCACAGGGAGCCCGGGTCCTATGGCAGGAGGACTATGCAGTCCATCAGCAATGAGCAAAAAGCCTGCAAGGTGCTAGGCATCGTCTTCTTTCTGTTCGTGGTCATGTGGTGCCCCTTCTTCATCACGAACATAATGGCCGTCATCTGCAAAGAGTCCTGCAACGAGGACGTCATCGGAGCCCTGCTCAACGTGTTTGTTTGGATCGGTTATCTCTCCTCAGCCGTCAACCCACTGGTGTACACACTGTTCAATAAGACCTACAGGTCCGCTTTTTCACGATATATTCACTGTCAGTACAAGGAAAATAAAAAACCACTGCAGTTAATTTTAGTGAACACTATACCGGCCTTGGCCTACAAGTCCAGTCAACTCCAAGCGGGAAAAAAAAAGAATTCAAAGAATGAGGCCAAGACAACAGAAAACGACTGTACTATGGTTACTCTAGGAAAACAACAACATTCAGAACAACATTCAGAGGATGCTCCTACAGACAGTGTCAACACAGTGAATGAGAAGGTTAGCTGTGTGTGATAGACTAGTTGCCATGGCAACTGTAAAGGGCACATTGAGCAAGTTTTCACCTATCTGAAAAGAAAAAGAAATAGAGAGGCCGAAAATAAATTAAGTCAGTCTAGTGGAGCCAACAATAATATCTATATGCCTCATTTTATTCTGTCAATGAAAAGCAGGGTTAAATGCCACAAAATGTGCACTTCAAAAATGTTCTGACAGCATTTCAGCTGTGAGCTTTATGATACTTATTTTTAACATTGTAAATGATATGTCTTTAAAATAATTAGCTTTTATCATATAATTATAAGGAGGCCATACATAAGTTTAAATTAACTTCTATTTTCAAGTGGAAACCTTGCTACCATATTGTTAATTGATGGCATGAGTTGGTTATGTATTGCTGTAAATAAAATAGCTATAAATAGTGAAAAATTGGTTGCATATAATGGCTTCCTAAGTAAAGAAAAATTCTCTTTAAAACTTATGATACATATTTTGAAAAGCAAAAAAAAAAAAGGCACTAAGGACAGTGTTATGAAACCTGGATTGCTAAGATAATTAAATTAAATACTTGACAACTTTTCATACCTGCTTTTTCATAAATGCCATTTTGAAATATTCAAAAAGTTGCTGGCATTTGCTGCATTTCAAGTTCATTATTCTCGGAAGTGAAAAATATTTTAAATGTTATTTAATAACTACTGTTGCTTTTTCTTCCACTATACGTGCTTTATCCTCAGTTTCCAATATGGTCTTGTTTAGCATTTGTTCTACTAGGTGAACTATCAAAAGGGTAATTTAATATTACCAAATGCTTTTCTAGAAATTGCTTCTCCTAAACAGCACCATTGAGGTATTTGGTTTCTTGCTCTTAATGACTGCATCGTGCATGTGCTCCTCTGAGCCATAAGCAGTATTGATATAACCGTGTCAGGGTGGAGAAATAAACTCAGGTTTCCGACTACTCAAAGCAGTAGAGTCTACAGTGCAGGTGACTTTTCTCTTGGCACCCATCATACAAGTTAATGCTTCAAATCAGTCTATTTTACTTACTAAAGCTGTTCAGCTTTGCTTACTATATGTTAATTAATTTTCTAGTATTAGGGATATAAAAGTTATTTAAATAAGATCTTTGCCTTTAAAGAAAGTGACCTAATTGAAATGGTCCTTGTAGAAAACATAAGACATTTTAAAAATCAGTTCCACTGATTTCCTTCTTACCTGGTTTAGAAACAGATTTGTTTAATTCTAAGGTAGTTATCTTAATAAGTTTCTTGATGGGTTACCAATGAATACCAGCCAAACAGAGGGGGGAATATCACTGGAAGTAAAAATTTGCTAGTAGCTTAGAAATATGTACTTCAAACTAGATCCAACTTACGCTATCAAAGTCTTCAGCAACATTTTTGTTCCACTTACCTGAAAACAAACTCACTAACAATGAGCACCATTAAAAAAAGCAGTGATGAAATATTTTGTGGAAAAGTTTGCTACAGAGTAAAAGTGATTAACAGCGGCAGTACATCTTGATATTCTGTTACTTTCAGTTAAATTGCACATTTTTATTGTGATAGCTGTTAAGATGTATGATTACAATACTGAAGCATTTCTATTGAATGAGAAATCATTTTTGCCCTAAGTCTTTTGAAATGGTGACATATTTGAAAACTAAAGAATGTGAGAGATGCCATTGTGTAATTTGGAAATGTGGCAGGTTAGCCTTAATCATGTCTTTATAGATACAAGAATGGTGTTATTTCAAAATCAGAATTTTTAGTAAGCCACTAGTATCAAGGCTGCATTTGAACTGAATACTCTTCCATAATTACACCATGCTGACTGATTAAAAACACAGTGTTAAAATGTCTGCGCTCTAAAGTATTATGCCTTAGTTTGTAACAGCACATCTCATTACATATTAGAGAAAAATGACAGACTCTACCCTTATATCCTCAATCTTGACCAGAATGAACACAAATTTTGCCTGACAGATGTCTTCTGACTATATATATATATATATATATATATATATATATAACAAATGTGCGCTTTTTCTCTTCATAAGTATCTCTTCAAGTGTATATAGACAAGTGTATCTGTATACATGTATAGACATGTTCCCATGCACTTTATTTGATATTTATATATTTATATGGAGGAGAAGCAAGAATCATTAATGAAAACACTCAGTATATATACCTGTGTGCATGTTTGTATCATGTCGATTTAAATGTGAATTCATGTTCTAATGTTTCTATGATTTCATTGCTGTCAAAGCAGATTAAACTATAACATAAGTATCAACTCTTTAAATAAACTGGAAGTTGATCTAATTTTGCAGGAAGATTTTATCACAATTCTATGAGAGCAATGAAAACAATTTTCTTCATATATAGTAGATTGATATTAAATAAAATGGTACCAGCTGGCCCTTTTGTTTAATCTGAGGCTACTACAACTTTTAAAATACAACCTCCATCCCAGTGAAGCACAGTCCTTGAATAATTTAAGGATCTGTGATTAAAGGACTCGACTCACTCTTAGTCAATACTATTAAAATAGAGTAAATGTACTCTAAGTTGAATGGTTGATTCCTCTGTAAAGAAAAGAATTAAATGCCATAATTAGGGAAAACACAGTTTAAAGCATACCTAATCCACTTGGCCACAGCGCCATCTCATGGTCATTTTTACAAGTGCTACCGTAGCCAAATTGAACTAAGTTACTGTACTGCTTCTGGCAAAGGGTGCTTTTCCCATTTGTGCATCAATGAAACATATTTGTAAAGTGTTAAATTATTCTGTGCCATATGTAACAAATACAAGTGAATATTATTTTATGCAGTGATTTTAATCAATGCGATTCTAAAAGATATCAAGAAAGAATGAACAATTGTAAATAAAGTATACTCAAAAATAAATGCAATTTTGTGAGTCAATAGCTGTGTCTATTAAAGGGTGTTGCCCAAAATCTTCAGGTCATCAGAATAGAAACTCATGGATTTTGGGAGTATAAATCCTGATCTTCTTGAGCTGAATGACAGAGTTAGGACCTGCCGAGATTAGTTAGATGTATGGCTGTGAGGCAGTGTCCAATTATCTGCAGCAGACAAATGCTCATGTTTGATCACTTTACCTGGTTCCACACAGCCTGGAGAACTGCCGATGTACCCAAGGCATGCATAAAAATACCTGTGTACACTTGAGGTAGAATTGTACACCAAGATATGCACAAGCACACACACACCCACACATTCACAGGAGATAGTTTCAGGAATTAAACAAGTGACATAATATCAAGTCAACTGGAAAGTTTCCCTGATTCATCATCTCACCTACAAATGCAGGGAAAGTTTGTGAAATAGAAGCAGTGGGCTTCTGTGTTTCTAGCCAGTATGTGCCTGTCTAGTTATTTTGTTTGCTGTACCTTATGGAAATTACAAGATAGGTATTATTATTCCCTCTTTTTCATAAGTGAAAAAACTGATATTCAGGGCAGTTAGTACCATCCCCTCAGCAGTGTATTACAGTAGATCCGTCTGCTCTGCTCCCTCTTCTGTTTCTGGTGAGTCCTCTCACTCCCCACATCTCTGACTTATACTCCACTTCTTATATGCATAATAAATTAATCTTTGAAAAATTTTAAAAAGGAATCCCACAGCCTAGGTGGAAATCAAATCTGCAATATTGTCATCAATCTTACAAAGGCATATAATATATGTGTATGTATGTGTATGTGTATGTGTATATATATATACATATATACACATGTATATGTGTACATACACATATATACACATTAGGGAAGAAAAAAAAGTCAATATAAAGGATACCAAAGACAATGAGGCCTCAATTCCACTCGCAACGGAGATGAGTCGGAACTTTTCATTAAAGAGCCACTCAAATCAAGGGTGACCAAAGGCACCCTTCAATCATTGTGTGTTAAAACTACATACACACACAATGTAATTGTGTGTGTGTGTATGTGTACCCCAGCTGCAATGGTGAGACAAAGAAGAGAATGATTCACTACTTTTGCAGGTCTGAAAAACTTTTGCTGATGAGATGTTTTGGTTGCATCTTGAACAAATACAAAGTCACCAAGCTGACATGTGGAAAGGGCATTTATCGACAAATAACAGATGAGTTCACAGGTTAGAAAAGTGAGGACCCTAGTGAACTTAAGTCATATGTTGAGGAGAATGGAACAACAAAAACAATGTAGAATTGTCCAAGTAGGAGCTAGATCAAAGGGAATTCTAAATTGGAAACTTAGATGTTAGGAATCTCTTCTCTGGACAGCTGGGAGCCTCTGCTGGAGTTAGCAAAATAACATATGGTTAGATTTGCACCTTTGCCAGTGAGGAGCACACTGTTGTAGGTGAAGGTGTTGATGGTTGCCACTGCCCTGGACAGGACCTTATCTAAAACAACTGAGGTAGGGCCTCCCCAGTGGTACAGCAGTTGAGCGCTGGGTTGCGAAGCTGCCCGCAGCCTCTGCAGCACCGGTTCGATCCCCGGCTGCTCCCCGGCCACCAGAGGAGGGTCCCACATGGTGCGCAGACCTCTCCTGCCACCCGCTGCTCCCCTCAGCAATGTACTTCGGGCCTTCTGCCTGCTCTGCTCCCCGCTCTGGCTCTGGTGAATTCCCTCACCCTCCTGCACTTCTGACTGTACCCAGTGCTTGTATAAATAAATAAACACACAGACAAATAAATAAACAACAACAAAATAAAATAAATAAATAAAACAACTGAGGTAGGGATGAAATACAAAATGTTGAAACTGCTGATATAAAGGAGTGATTGTAGATGTAAGAGCTATACAGCAAGCAGTCTGGAAACTGTTATACAACAGAAGCACAATCTTTTAATTTCAATCCAAAATCCTTTCTCCTTAATTCCAAAGCCAAAACACTCTGAAAGTTAAAAAGTAATTTTTAAAAAGATTTATTTATTTATATAATCAAGAGCTGGGGTGTAGGCCAGAGGAGTGGGGGTGGGGTGAGAGAATTCACCAGAGACAGAGTGGGGAGCAGAACAGGCAGATCCACTGAAGTACACTGCTGAGGGAAGCAGCCACTGAGACAGGAGAGGTCTGCTGTGCCAAATGGATCAGCTCTCTGGTGGGAGATGGAACTCATGCTGCAGTTGCTGCTGATTGCCTCATAGTGCTGAGACTTAACCCCTTGTGCCACCAGGGAGGCCCTAAAAATAATTTTTAATAATTTACATAGTCGGGCCTCCCCGGTGGCGCAGCGGTTGAGCGCTGGGTTGTGAAGCTGCCCGCGACCTCTGCGGCGCCGGTTCGATCCCCGGCTGCTCCCTGGCCACTGGAGGAGGGTCCCACATGGTGCGCAGACTTCTCCTGCTGCCCGCTGCTCCCCTCAGCAGTGTACTTCAGTCCTTCTGCCTGCTCTGCTCCCTGCTCTGGCTCTGGTGAATTCTCTCACCCTCCCGTGCTTCTGACTGTACCCAGTGCATGTATAAACAAAACAAACAAACAAACAAATAAATAAATAAAACATGCCTCTAAAAAAAAAAAAAGAAATTAAAAAAAAAAATTAAAAAAAAAAATAATTTACATAGTAGTAAAATCTGACCTGAACTAACCTACAATAATTTTTGGCAATATTTATCCTGAACTGATATGACATATGCATAAATTTTAGTTATTTCATTTGGTGTAATTATTTGTATGTTTCACTGACGAAAATATAGATGACCCTTGAATAATCTGGGGGTTAGGGACACAAATCCCCTACAATCAAAAATCCATGTATAGCTTTTGACTTTCCCAAAATGTAATACTGATTGCCTGCCTTGCTAAACAATCAATTAACACACATTTTGAATGTTATATGCACTATATACTGTATTGTTGCAATAAAATAAGCTAGAAAATATTAAGAAAATCATAAGAAAGATAATTTTTGTATTGAAAACCTAAGTTTACATTACCTATTTATAGGAAGAAATGGCATACAAATAAACCAACGAAGTTCAAACATGTTGATCAAGGGTCAACTGTGTGATTCCTGGGAAGTGCTCTAGGTTCTGCAAGTGATGTTATGAAATGTATGACTTGGGAGTCCAGATTTCCTTTCTAAAACTAGAGCAACTGATTCACAAACACATTTGGTCAAAGGATAATCAGATAAAATGCGAGTGCTGAGGCTGTCCTGTACTAAAGCACCTGCAGCAACAGAGCAGAAATCAATGAGACCTAGGCATGAGCAGGATCAAAAGGAAAATCTTGTTTCTGGTTTGAGTTAGACAATAATGATTATTACTATCCAGAATGAGGAAGAACGAGTTACAAGATAAAAATAGTCTCTATAGGAGTTTAGGAATATTCCAATTCAAGGTAGTACTTTTCAAAATGGCATTTAAGTGGTATATTATGCATAGCTTGAATATGTACATGCCTGGAATATCTTAAACCTCTTTAAAACTAGATAAGTGGAGACAAAGCAATAATTTTGCATATTGCTATAGCGCTTTAGAACTTACAAATTACTTTCCTATAATTATTGCAGTTAGTCCTCTGAAAATTTTTGTATGTATGTGCTCATAGATTGAGCCAAACCTTAATTTGAAAAGGGGTATTCAGTTTATTTTTGTATGTGTAATGTTTAAAAAAATATATTCAATACCAGAAAAGCGCCTATATTCAGGGAAGGCTTAACATTCTGAAGAGCATCTATAGAGCCACATGCAATTAGTTGTGCTTCCAATTCAATATGAGAAATGTTGAAATCTAAGTGAATTCATCAAATAATTATGAGACTTCTGTAGGAGAGAAAAAAAGGCAGCCTGCACCTCTTTCCCTTCAATCATTCTAACAATGTGGTTTAACCACAAATCTTCTTTTCAATCAGTAATTTTTTCTAAAAAAGTATCCCATGATCTACAATAGTTCATCTATTAATGTCAGGTGAATATATCTCAATCTCCTGAATCAATAGCAAGTTTGAGTGTTCCACTCTTGATTGCATTTTTCTTTATAATCCTATATTTATCTCTTGGGTCTATGGCACTTTGCAATGTCCTTGCCAACGGTAGGTGATAAATATCTGTTCCAATTAGCCTATATTTCTAACAAAGTTCATGTTAAAATGCATACATTTTGCTAAATGAAAGGACATGTGTCCTTGGCAAAAGCTGTCCATCTTACTTGTAACTTATTATTGTTGTAAAAGATTTAAATACACAGTAGCACATAGTGAAATGGAAAGGTCCTTGTGTGGCCAGTTAGCTCTCCTGCCTTATATTACTGCACATAGTTTAGTGTAAGTCTTTCTACCTTCCACTCCCTTTCCTATGCTCCAGAAGTAGTTCAAAGGGAGACTGCAATTGCTTTTCTTTTCGTGTTCTTTCTCTGTTCCTCATTCCTTCTCTCTATATTTAATATCTTCTCATCAGGAAATTCTATTGGTTCATTCTTCAAAATGTATCCTTCACTCTATACTACTACCACCCTGGGCCATACCATTATCATCTCTCACTGGGATGACTACAGGAGGCTCCTTCCAGATTTTCTGGGTTCTGTATTGCCTCAGTAATAGGAAACTAATGTGTACTCTGCCTTTCATCATAGCACTAAGTAAGCACTCTGTCTAGATGAAAGTGGTGAACATGGTTCTAACTTTAAAATTTCACTAAATTCATAGTAAATATATGCCTTCCTTCTTATGTATATTTGCAAGTTTGCTTACATTTGTGTACTATATGGCAACTGGGAGGCTGGCTTATTCAGTAAACATGATGCATTAAAAAATAGACATTCAAATAGCAAAAGGGCAGAGCCTCCCCTAAGTTGATTTATCCAAAAGTTACTGAAAGTCTGCCAATAATCATGGCAGTCATATGCCACTAAGTAATACAAAAGAAACTGGCTCATTCAATGATTAAAGGTATGGCCATCATTATTGATCATCAATCAATCAATTAGCAATTATTGATCCATCATCTACTATCTAATATTCTGCTAGATGTTGAGTAGAAGTAGAAGGATGGGTCCATTGGGTGTAGAGGGAATAGAAGGGCATCTTAAGCAGGAGGAACAACTGGAACAAAAGCATGAAAGAGAAAATGAGCACAGCAGGAGTGAATGAGATATTCTAGCACTTGGACAGGGATAAATCTACAACATCTTGTTACTCCAGAAAGTATGAAATTGCTAAAAGGATGGTAGAAACATGATAGAAACATGTCAGAAAGACCTGGGAGTCACCAGGTCTTTTCTTTACATAATAAAGAAAATTAAAATGTGTGAGTATACTCTGGTATAAGCGATTATCAGTGAATGAATGAATGAACAAATAAATAAGAGAGAAGAAATTCCCCTCCCTGGTGGCGCAATGGGTTAAGACGCAACCCATGAAGCTGTCCGCAGCCTCTGCAGCACAGGTTTGATCCCCGGCCAGCCAGGGAACAACCCTCATGGCGCAGCAGACCTCTCCTGACTCTCCCACTGCTCCCCTCAGCAGTGTATTTCAGTAGATCTGCCTCTTCTGTTCCCCACTCTGTCTCTGGTGAATCATCTCGCCCCCCCACACCTCTGGCCTGTACCCCAGCTCTTGTATGCATAAATAAATTTAAAAAAAAAGAGAGGAGAAACTATTTCTTATATTAGAATGTCAGCTAATAAATATAGAAGAAATAATGGAGTTAGAAAAACATCAATGAGTGCTAAAACTAGTGGTTAAAAGCTTTATAAGTCAGAGGAGAATTATTGTGATGGATGCTTGATGTGCCTCAGATCCTACTTGAGGAAACAGGGCCTGTTTACCCCAGCTGCTGGGAAGGCTGGGAGCAGACCTGTCCCCAGATTCCAGTCAACTGCCTTTGGGAACTGTCCCAACCAAAAAATTCATCTCACAAAAATCACACCTTTTATTCCAGGACGCCAGGCAACCTATCTCTAATCAATGACAGGGTATAAAAACCCAGTCTTCTTGCTTCAACTTAGGACAGCTCTCAAGAGTCATCCCATTTTCAGAACATCATCTGAGTGGGCAGTGCTATTTAATTTTTCTCTAACTAGTCCTGCATTTTTCCCCTTTCTTTACATGGGTGTTGTCCCAAGAGCATTCTTTTGAATATTTTGCATACTAATCTCTATTTCAGAATCTGCTTCCCAGGGAGTTCAACCTATGATATTTACATAGTGTTAAAGCATAAGTTATTTCTTAAACGCAAAAATTAAATTTTTCCAAAAATTTGATGAATACCAACTTGACAAGTGACAAATGTGAATCATCAATTTTGAAATGAGTAAACAACATTACTTCATAGGTATTTCTATCAAAAAAAGGAATAAAACATGAATGTAAACATTAATCAACAAAGCCCAAATTAAGGAATACTTTGACTAACTGTACTGTATTCTTTGAAAATATCAAGAGGGCCTCACCGGTGGCGCAGCAGTTGAGCGCTGGGTTGCGAAGCTGCCTGCAGCCTCCGCAGCGCCGGTTTGATCTCCGGCCACCAGCAAGGGTTCCACATAGCAAGCAGACCTCTCCTGCCGTGCCCACTGCTCCCTTCAGCAGTGTACTTCGTCACTCTGCCTGTCCTGCTCCCCGCTCTGGCTCTGGTGAATTCTCTCACCCTCCCGCTTCTGACTGTACCCAGTGCTTGCATAAATAAATAAATAAATCTAAAAAAATAAATAAATAAATAATAAAAAATATCAAGGTCATAAAAGGCAATTTGAGGAACTTGTCCTAAATTAAAGGAAACTAAATTTAGAGATATAACACTAAATGCATGATCCTGAGCTGAGAACAGGAGAATACAGACATGCACACATTTTGAATAATTAAAGGGAAATTGAGAAAATTTAGACATGATTTGTGGTTCAGATAATAGTGTTCTATCAGTGTTAATTCCTTTATTTCCATTATTATGATAGGTTATTTCAAATTTGAGTACTAAATGTATTTGATATAGCAAAAAGGGTAAAAAAAAATACTGCTCCTTGTATTATCTTTGCACTTTTCTGTGACCTTTAAAGGATGTCATAATAATATATTAACCAAAAATTAATATTTGTGACTTGAAAGACTTTAAAATCTGTTTCAACCATTCTTGCAATATACCTTCATGAGGCTGGATTCTCCACTATGGTGGTATTAAAGCAAAACCAAAAAAAAAAAAAAGAATTTAGATATCCTTTATCCCCATGTATTATAAGGTTATCATTCTAGATTAGATAAACTAACACACAAGAAACAATCTCATTCATCACATTGAAATGTTTAATAAGATGTATTATATTCATTCAAGTATGCATATAGAAATTTTAACTTTATGTGTGGGAAGCACATATAACATTTAGTTTACTTAGATTGTAAAATTAATATTATTACTAATCCCATTATCCATTTATATAAATGGACAATAAGCAATAGTTTTATAATTACCTTTCTTTTGTTTTGATTATATTTTCTGAATATAATTTGCATCATTAATCTAATCATTAAACACTGGAACATGAATTTTACATTTTAGTTTCTTCATTTCATTTTACTAGAAACTCATTTTCATTATATTAGTATATGAGTATGAAAATTATATATGCATAGTCTCAACAGACAATTTAGGAGAGACTGATTAAAGAATTGATTAATGCCCAAACAATCCAGCCTCCTAAGGGTATTTGCCTTCTGAAAGGACCTGCTTTCCTTCATGAAAAGAATAAAGCAGTCAAATGGACATAAAGGTTTTAATTTATTTGACTTGAACAGTAAGTGTTCCCATTAGAACTGAATTATGCTAGCAATTATTTCCATTTTAAAGAGTGGTACTAAAAAAGTCCGAATGTGTGGGTTTAATTTCTGAAAGGATCAGCTACTCTTACTTAAGTAGAAATAGTTCAAGACTACAGCCTACACACACACCCCTCTAGCGTACTTACCCAGGGACTGCGAATTTAACTCAGTTTTGGGAAACAGGAAGTAAGAAGCCGGGAACTGTTAGGAGGTTAAAATCAAAGACTATTTAAATCTACATGGAAAGTTCTTTTTAATTTTAACTAGAAAATATTTTTTTTTAATGTTCTCATTGAAACCTTGAAATTCCTGTCTTTTATTTATTTATGCATATAAGAACTGGGGTATCAGCCAGAGGTGTGGGGAGTGAGGTATTCACCAGAGAGAGTGGGGAGCAGAACAGGTAGATTGACCAAAGTATACTGCTGAGGCAAGCAGTGGTTGAGGCAAGAGAGAGCTGCTGCACCATGTGGGTGGCTCCCTGGCAAGATCGAACTTGGCTGCTGATAGCTTCAAAGTGCAGAGACTCAACCCTTTGTGCCAACAGGAAGGACATATGGAGTCTGATTTAATGGGAACATGAGCAACAGTGAAATAGATTAATATTTCACGACTGTATTCCAGATAACACAAATCTATCAGAATGATCTAAGACAAAAATGGTACTATATCCACCAATGGGAGATTCAAAATGCACTCTAGGATCTTGAAGATTCAGTTAAGTCTTTTGTTTAACTCACCGTTCCCACATTTAATCATAAAAACATGAAATTAAACAGTATCCTAGAGAGAGAGGTCGACATGGTGGCGGGGAAATGCTGTTAAGTCCTCCCATTAAAAAAAAAAAAAAAAAGTTAACAGGGTGGGAACGTGTCAGGTCCCTGCAAAAACCAGGACACAGAAGATAAATGGATGACTCTGGCAAACTGCCAAAGAGGAAAGTTGCCATAAAAGAGGACAAAAAGAGAGGAAATCTCAGAACCCTACTACCCTCCCCCACCCACAAAGCCTGTACACTCAGACCAACAGAAAGAAAAAAACAACAACAAGAACAAACTATAGATCAAGTGCCAGACAGAGAGTGGATAGGAACTATTGCAGGCACCACACCCTGTGAACAGGAACTGTGGCGAACTATGTGGGAATCACTGTGAAGGTGAGGGAATGGAGAGACGCTATTAGAGGAAGATAAGGAGAGGATGATAAGAACTCCATGGAGAGACCTACAAATAGCCCAAGGCCAGCCAGTAAGCTTGTGCGGAAAAGTGCACACGCTCGAAAAGTATACAAGGATCTTAGGTGCCCAGATCCCCGTGCCTGTAACTTAGGTTCATGGGGTAAAGCACGGAACCGTCACTGGGGTGAATGACCCTCGCTGAGTAATCAAAAATCAGGCGCTCAGGCACAGGAGCAGGGTGCAAAAGGCGCCATTTCTGTGGACACTGAACTGGGCTATCACCTGCATCCCAGATCTGAGGGCTTCGGAACTAAGACCCAGAGAAATTTGGGGCATGGTATCCCCATGATGTGCGGCACAGGGCAGACACAGCACCCCACGCCACTGAGCCATTCCACGCCACACCCATTCAGTTCCCGGGACACCCACGGTGAAAAAGCACAGCTTCTGGAAGAATACTAGGAAAGATCTCTGGCACCACCTAGTGATCAGAACAAAATCACCAACTTCCTAATAGATGAAAGCCAGGCTTTCCAAAACCACCCGCAGGCTCTGAGAGAGGGTGGGCACGCAAACAGGGGTAAGAAGGGAAACAAGGCAAGGAGCAAGAACCCATTCTGGAACTGAGAGCTAGGCACAGGATTTGGAGTGTGGGACGCGCCATAACAGTGGGCATTGCACAGGGTGACAGGTGTCCTTTTGAATATGAGACCCTGAGATTGAGAACTAGAATGCAGAATTCAGGGTACAGGATCCACACAGCCATGGGAACAGCAACAGGTGAACACAGGGCAGACACAGCACCCAGCGTGAGCAATAGCCCCTGTGTTGAGGTGCTCCCCTCCCCCACTCCATTTTTCAGAGAAGCTCAGGGAAAAAGCACAGATTGGCAAGTGCAGATCTCTCACGCTACCTAGTCACCAGAGCAAAATCACCAACTAACTGATTCCCTGCTGGAACTGAGTAAATAAGGAGGGAGGGAACTGTAAGAGACAGTGCCCAGCAACACAGCCACAGCATCAACACCCTGGTGGAGTTCTGGCCTAGCAGTGCTGGTCTCAGTCTGGCAAACAGTTTCTGATGCCCCTGAAGGAACAATCCAAATGCCTGCCAACACCAGTGGCACCAAGTTCCAATGCATAGAACAAATTAGGAAGCAAACAGCAGGGAGAAGGAAAAATACAAATAACCAAGCAAGCCCTCAGGAGGACACACCACAAAAAGAAAATAAGTCACCAGAACTCAACAACAATGACATGGAGGAACTTCTCTGCCTATCATATAGAGAAATAATAATCATCATGATTAAAAAGTATAATGAGATGAGACAAATAATGAATGAACTGAAGAACAAAAATGAGCCCTTAAGAAAGGAAATAAAAGAAAAGGAGGATACTAAAATATCACTGGAGGAGACAAAGAGCTCTTGGAAAAGCATTGAAAATAGAACCGAGGAAATGGAAGAACGGATCAGTACTCTGGAGGATACAGAAATAAAAAGAACCAAAAGAGAAAAAGAGAGAGAAGTGAAAAAGAAGAAGAATGAGAATACTCTTAGACAATTATCAGACTTCATGAAGAGAGGAAATATAAGAGTTACAGGCATTCCAGAAGGTGAGGAGAGAGACGAAGAATCTGAGAAATTATTCAAGGAGACAATTGAAGAAAACTTCCCAAGTATGAAAAAGGAGACAAATATAGACATATTAGAAGTGAGAAGAACACCCAATTACCACAATGAAAAGAAAGCTACAGAAAAACACATAACAGTAAAGCTTGCAAGAGCCCAGGACAAAGAAAAAATAATGAAACTGGCAAGGGGGAAGAAACAGATAACTTATATGGGAAAATCAATCAGGTTAACCTAAGATTTCTCAGAAGAAACACTAACTACGGACAAGAAGAGAATGGAATAACATATTCAACAAACTTCAACAGAGCAAATGCCAACCAAAAATACTTTACCCTACAAAGATCTCCTTCCTCTATGAAGAAAAATATGGACCTTCTCAGACAAACAGAAAATTCAGAAATTCATTACAATGAAACCCCCACTCCAAAAGATTCTACCTACAAGAAGTCCTAAAACCAAAAACAACAGAGGAATGATCAAGAAGAACAGAATAAAACGAGGAATAAATAAATCACAAAAAAGATAAACAAAATGGCAAATACAGATGCCAACATATCAATATTAACTCTAAATGTAAACAGATTAAACTCATCAATAAAAAGATACAGAGTAGCACACTGGATTAAAAAACAAAATCCAATCTTCTGCTGTCTCCAGGAAACATATTTAACCACAAAAGATAAGCACAGACTGAAAGTAAAGGTTGGAAAACAATCCTATAAGCAAATGGACAATAAAGAAGGCAGAACAGCTAAACTTATATCAGACGAAAAAGACTTCAAATTTAAAAAAAGTAAAGTAAACAGAGACATTGACAGACACTACATTATGATCAAGGGGACAATATATCAGGAATATATAACACTCATCAACATATACTCACCAAATGAAGGAGCACCAAAATATATTAGAGAGTTATTATCAGCTCTGAAAATGGACATTAAAGAAAATACATATATAGTGGGAGACTTCAACACTCCACTCTCAGCAATGGACAGATCAACGAGACAAAAAAATAAAGACATTAGAGCCCTAAATAAAGGAATAGAACTCATGGACTTAACACACATCTATAGGACACTGCACACTAAAAAATCCAAGTACATATTTTTCTCAAGCGCACATGGATCATTCTCCAGAATCAATCACATACAGGGCCACAAGACAAACATCAACAGATACATGAAGATCAAAATCATTCCTAATATCTTCTCTGATCATACAGGCATCAAGCTAGAAACAAATCGTGAAAAGAAAACAAGAAACCCTCTTACCTCATGGAGTTTGAAATCCACACTACTGGAAGACCACTGGACTAATGAGGGGATCAAAGAAGAAATTAAAAAATACCTTGAGTTGAACGACAAGGAAGACACCACTTTCCAGAATGTATGGGATGCAGCAAAAGCAGTAATAAGAGAAAAATATATAGCACTACAGGCTCATATCAAGAAACAAGAAAGAACTCAAAGAAACAACTGAATCTCGGGGCCTCCCCGGTGGCACAGCGGTTGAGCGCTGGGTTGCGAACCTGCCCGCAGCCTCAGCGGCGCCGGTTCGATCCCCGGCTGCTCCCCGGCCACCAAAGGAGGGTCCCAGATGGCGCGCCGACCTCTCCTGCGGCCCGCTGCTCCCCTCAGCAGTGTACTTTGGTCTTTCTGCCTGCTCTGCTCCCCGCTCTGGTTCTGGTGAATTCTCTCACCCTCCTGGGCTTCTGACTGTACCCAGTGCATGTATAAACAAAAAAACAAAAACAAACAAACAAATAAATAAATAAACGTGCCTCTAAAAAAAAAAAAAAGAAAAGAAAAGAAACAACCGAATCTCACATCTCAAACAGCTAGAAAAAGAACAACAAAAAACCCTAAAGCCAGTAGAAGAAAGGAAATAATAAAAATCAAAGCAGAAATAAACAAAACAGAAATTAAAAAAAAAAAAATCCAAAAGATCAATGAAACCAAAAGCTGGTTCTTTGAAAAAATAACCAAATTAGACAAACCTCTACCTAGGCTCACAAAGAAAAAGCAGGAGAAAACACATATAAATAGGATTATAAATGAAAGAGAAGAAATCACAACAGACTCAATAGAAATCAAAAGAATAATCAGAGATTACTATTAACACTTATATAAACAAATTCAACAACCTAGAAGAGATGGACAAATTCTTACAACAATATAATCATCCAAAGATGGGCGAAGAAGAAATATAACACCTACACAGACCAGTTACAAACAGCAAAATTGAGCAGTAATCAAAGCATTCCCCAAAAACAGAAGGCCAGGTCCAGACAGCTTCACAAATGAATTCTATCAAATGTTCAGCAGTGAATTAGTGCCTATCCTACACAAACTCTTTCAAAAAACTGAAATAAAAGGAATACTACCAAATATGTTCTACAAAGCCAACATTACACTAATACCAGAACTAAACAAAGACAGCAAAAAAAATGAAAATTACAGACCAATCTCCCTAATGAACATTGATACAAAAATCATCAACAAAATCCTTGCCAACAGAATCCAACAATGCTTCAAATGAACAGTACACCACGATCAATTGGGATTCATCCCAGAGGCACAAGGATGGTTCAACATACAAAAATCGATCAGTGTAATCCAACACATCAACAACAAGAAAAATAAAAACCATATGATCATATCAACAGAAGCTAAGAAAGCATCTGAAGTCCAACATCCATTTATGATGAAGACCCTTGAAATTCTTGGGATAGAAGGAAGATAACTTAACATGATAAAAGCCATATACAACAAACCCACTGCCAATATTATTCTCAATGGTGAAAAGCTGAAGGCCTTTCCTTTAAGATCAGGAACAAGACAAGGATGACCTCTTTCACCACTGCTTTTCAATATAATACTGGAGTTCCTAGCCAGGGCAGTAAGACAAGAGAAAGACATACAAGGAATTCAGATAGGGAAAGAAGTAAAACTATCACTATTTGCAGATAATATGATAATATATGTAGAGAACCCTAAAAACTCCACAGAAAAACTACTCAAAATAATCAGTTCAGTAAAGTAGCAGGATACAAAATCAACACACAAAAATCAGTAGCCTTCCTATACACAAATAATCAATCGGAAGAAGAAACCAAGAAAACTATCCCTTTTATAATTGAAACAAAAAAATTAAATATTTGGGAATAAACCTAACAAAAGAGGTGTAAGACCTATACAAAGAAAATTATAAAACACTGTTAAAAGAAATAGAAGAAGACACAAAGAAAGGGAAAGACATCCACAGTTCATGGATTGGAAGAATTAACATTATTAAAATGGCCATCCTACCAAAAGCAATATACAGATTCAATGCTATTCCAATAAAAATCTCAATGACATTCTTCAAAGAAATAGAACAAATACTGATGAAATTCATATGGAACCACGAAAAAACACAAGTAGCCAAAGCTCTACTGATGAAAACAAAGGAGAAAGGAGGTATTAAACTTCCAAACTTCAAACTATACTACAAAGCGATAATAACTAAAACAGTTGGGTATTGGAACAAAAACAGACACACAGACCAATGGAACCCAATAGAGAGCCCAGAAATAAAACCACACTTATATGGACAACTGATCTTTGACAAAAAGCAAAGAATATGCAATGGAACATGGACAGTTTGTTGAATAAATGGTGCTGGGAAAACTGGACCACCACATGCAAAAAAATGAAACCAGACCACTACCTTTCACTGTGCACAAAAATCAACTCAAAATGGATAAAAGAACTGGGCATAAGATCTGAAACCACAAAATATATAGAAGAAAATATAGGTAAAACACTTCAAAACATACATCGCAATAACATCTTTAAAGACTCATCACCCAAAGCAAAGAAAGTCAAGGAAAAGATAAATACCTGGGATTACATCAAACTGAAAAGCTTCTGCACAGCAAAAGAGACATTAACCAAAACAGAGACACCCCACTGACTGGGAAAAAATCTTTACACTCCAGTCAACTGATAAGGGACTGATCACAAAGATATGCAAAGAACTCACAGGACTCAACAAAAACAAAATAAACAATCCAGTCAAGAAATGGGCAAAAGTTAAAAGACATTCCTCTAAAGAGGAAATGCAAATGGCCAACAGGTGTATGAAAAAATGTTCAACATCCCTGATAATCAGGGAAATGCAAATTACAACCACATTGAGATATCACCTTACACCAGTAAGAATGACACATATCAAAAAAACAAGCAATAACAAATGTTGAACAGGATGTGGTGAAAAAGGAACTCTCCCACATTGATGGTGGGAGTGCAACCGGTCCAACCACTATGGAAAGCTGTCTGGAGTTTCCTCAGTCTACTGAAATGGCGCTACCATAAGAGCTGGCAATTCCACTGCTAGGGATCTACCGAAAGGACACAAAAACATTGATTCAAAAGAACACCTGTACACCTGAGTTTATTGCAGCACTATTTACAATAGGTAAAACCTGGAAACAATCCAAATGCCCAAAAATAGATAACTGGATCAAGAAGATATGGCACATATACACAAGGGAATATTATTCAGCAATTAAAAAAAGATAAACTCATGCTATTTGCAGCAGTGTGGATGGAGCTAGAAGGAATTACACTCAGTGAAATAAGCCAGAAGGAAAAAGAAAAATATCAGTGGTTTTGCTTATAACAGGAATATAGGGGAAACAAATAAGACATCAGTGTAAAAAAAACCAATAATAACAATACAAAACACAGCAAACCAAAAACAGACAATTATAAACCAGAGACATACTGCAGGGGAGGAGAAGGGAGAGGGATTAGAGGGAGGGAGGGAGGAGCACAGGGTGTATGGTGATGGTGCATGGGTGCCTTGGGGAAGGAAATTCTATGGGGACTCAATCTGAGGGGGTGGGGGAAAGCAAATATTGTCCACAAATGTAAAAAATAATAAATGTTAAAATTTAAAAAAATCTTAAAAAAAAATGTCATGCTGGTGAAAAGCTTGGACCACATGGACAAATAAGTGTTCTGGATAACAGCAGGTATCAACTACAGAGCATGTGAGTGAAAATATCTACCAATGATTCCATTACCCAGCTGTTGAGTGATCCCAACTGTTGTCCTGGACATTATGGATCAGACAATCTTCCTCACTGTGCCATGTCTGAATACCTAACTCAAGGAGGCAGCATAACAAAATGGTATTTCAAATGACTAGGTATCAGAGTATATTTTTATGCAACACAGGGTACCAGCATAGGACACTGGTAAATAAATATGATATATCCACAGAATGATATACACCTACTATACAACTATTAAAAAGTAAAAGATGGCATAGTTTTAGAAAAATACATGTAATATGACCTCAGTTTGATTTATACTTTTTTTACATCTTTTATAAATTTAAAATATGCAAAATAGTTGGACCAATATGTAGTAAAAATATCCATAATAGTTTACCCAATAATTCCTCCTATAAAAATATATCTTAATTGTTCCTTGAAAGGATCAAGGGAAAAATCAAGCAAAAACTAGAAAGAACACACTCGACATTAACAAAATGAAAAGTATGATAGCTATAGATGTAGATACTTTTACTGTAAAAATTAAAATGCTACAGAAAGTATAAAATCTTGACAAAACATTGTTTGGAAACATAAATTATCAAAATTTACCAAAAAGAATTCAAAAAATCTAAATTACCATGCTAGAAAGTGAAAAAAATTTTACTGTACTGGTGCTTCTAAAAAAATTTCAGGTACAAAAAGTTTTACAGGCCAGTATTTTCCAATCTTAAAAGAAGATGACCTATAAAAGATACTAATTTGAAAAAGACAGTCTACATGAATATGGCACTAATTCGGGGATGTTAAGATTTTTAGAGTGAGACGAGATCAGAAATGTACCTTAGATTCATAGGAGTAGGTGCCAGCATCAAGTGCTCATAGCTGGGAAGGATAGGGCCCTACCTTTGTTGGATAGTATTTTTCAATTGAGAAAAAGAAAATACATAAATCTAAATAACAACCTATGTTACTAACTTGAAAATTTTTTTGGATATCTGTAGTTCAAGATATGTGCCATCCAACAATTAGCAGCAATTACCAGATGTAGCTATTTAATTTAAAATTACATAAAACTAAAAATGCAGTTCCTCAGTAGCACTAGCCACATTTCAAGTAATCAAAAACTAGTGCTCACTGTATTGGAGAGCAGATAAAGAACTGTCCACAATAGCATAAAGTTCATTTGGACAGCTCTGCTTTAGATTATCTTTAGGTACTCTCCTCAGTTGTAGTTCATTCTGATATGCCTTCTAGAAATGGATACACAATGGAATATTACTCAGCCTTCAAAAAACATAAACACGAGAGGGCGGAGCAACATGGCAGCAAGGAGACGCTGTGAGTAAGATCTCCCATTAAAAAAAAGTTAACAGGGAGGAAAAGCGGCAGGTTCCAGTGAGAACTGGGACAGGGAAGATAAACGGACGACTCCAGCAAACTACCCGAAGAAGAAAGTTGCCATAAAAGAGGACCAGAAGGGAGGAAAGCGCAGAACCCTGCTCCCCTCCCCCACCCACAAAGTCAGCACTCTCCGACCAGCAGAGAGGAGGGAAAAAACAAACTAAAACGACCAACAAGAACAAACTACACAGCAAGGGGGACTGTGAGTGGAAAGGAACTATTTCAGCCACCACACCCCGTGAACTGGAGCTGTGGGGAGAACCCTGCAGGATTCGCCGCGGAGGTGAGCTCCGGGCGCCATTAAACAGAGACCCTCTCCCCCCAGGAGGAGACCAGCACCAGCACACAGCCCTGTGCCGCCCGGTAAGCTTGCAGAAAAGCAGCGTGCTGGAAAAGCAAACGCGGATCGGGATTGGGATTGCGCGGAAAAGCAGCGCGGTTGAAAAGCAAACGCGATTGGGATCGCGGCTGCCCAGGTCCCCGCGCCTGCGACCTAGGCGTGTGGAGAGACGCGCGCGAAGACCCTCACTGAGGTGAAAGTCCCTCACTGAGTAACCAGGAACCAGGCACCCAGGCACGGGAGCGGGGTGCAAAAGATGCCATTCTGTGGACACTGAACTGGGCTACAGCCCGCATCCTGGACCTGAGGGCTTTGGAACTGAGACCCGGGGCACGAAATTCGGGGCGTGGGTTCTCCACGACGGTGGGGCACAAGGCAGACACAGCACCCCAAAGCCGTTGAGGTTTACCCTACCATTCCCGCTCTGTTCCCTGTCCCACGGGGTGGAAAAAAAAAAAAAACCCAGCTCCCCAAGGGCTCTAGGAGAGATCTCTGGCACCACCTAGCAACTTGAAAACAGCAGAGGCTCCTGGAGGAGCCAGTGGCCAGCTGGGGAGTTAGCCCACACCGGGCCCCTTCCGACCAGTAGTCTGAGCCCACAGGGGGAGCAAGCACCCACAGCCGGGGCAGACCAGGCACGCAGAAGAGTGTGCCTGAGACCAGACACGCAGGGAGTGTGTCCCGCATCGCGATTTTAGAACAGGGACATTTCTTCAGTAAAGACTGCCTGCAGAAGGCTCCTTCAGGAGCCAGACGTGAGCGGGGGAAGTTCGCCCACACCAGACCCCCTCTGGCCTGCAGTCCAAGCCCAGAGGGGGAGCGGGAACCCACCGCCAGGGCAGACCAGACACACAGGGGAGTGTGTCTCCGCATCAGCATTTTAGAACAGGGACCTCTCTTCAGTAAAGACTGCTTGAAACTGACAGATGGCTCCCGGATGAGCCAGAGGGGAGCAGAGAAGCTCACCCAAGATGCCGGCCAGTCCCAGCAACACAGTGTCCCAACGCATATGGCAAATTAGAAAACAGACAGTAGGGAGTAAAAGAACCACACACAACCTAGCAACTCCTCAGGGAAAAAGCACACCACAAAAAGAAAACCAGCCCCCAGATTGCAACGACAGTAACTTGGAAGAACTTCTGAGCCTTCCAGAAAGAGAATTTAAAATTGCCATGATTAAAAAACTGACAGAAGTCATAAAGGAAAACAATGATAAGGGAAAAATAATCAACGATCAGAAGAATGAAATTGAGTCCCTAAAGAGGGAAGTAAAAGAAATGCAGGAGATCAAAGAATTAATGGAAGAACTAAAGAATTCTGGGAAAAGCAATGAAAGCAGAATAGATGAAATGGAAGAACGAATAAGTTCTCTTGAAGACACAGAAATAAAAAGAACCAAAACAGAAAAGGAAAGAGAAGTACGAAGGAAAAAGAATGAAGAAAGACTTCGGGAACTATCTGACTCCATGAGGAAAGAAAATATAAGAGTTATAGGAATACCAGAAGAAGAGGAGAGAGATGTAGGAACAGAGAAAATATTCAAAGAGATAATTGAAGAGAACTTCCCAAATGTGAAGAAGGAGCTGAAAATTGATATACAAGAAGCAAGAAGAACACCAAACTTCCACAACGAAAGGAAAAATACAGCAAGACATATAATAGTAAAGCTCCCAAGAATCCAGGACAAGGAAAAAATAATGAAGCTGATAAGAGGGAAGAAACAGATAACATTCAAAGGAAAGCCAATCAGGCTGACATCAGACTTCTCTGAACAAACACTACGGGCAAGGAGAGAGTGGAAGGACATAGTCAACAGACTCCAAGAAAACAGATGCCAACCAAGAATACTCTATCCCGCAAAGCTCTCCTTCCTCTATGAAGAAAGAATAAGGACCTTTCCAGACAAACAGAAACTCTGGAATTTCATTACAACTAAACCCCCACTCCAAAAAATACTACAAGGAGTCCTAAAGCCAGAACCTCTGAGGGATGAATAACAACGAAAGAAGGCCAAAAAAAAAAAAAAAGTTCTTAAAAGAATAAATAAATAAAATCAAAGGAAAGACAAACACAATGGCAAATACAGATGCTAACATATCAATATTAACTCTAAATGTAAATGGACTAAACTCTTCAATAAAAAGACACAGAGTTGCAGCCTGTATTAAGAAACAAAACCCAACCTTTTGCTGTTTCCAGGAAACACATTTAGCTACAAAAGATAAAAATAGACTCAAAGTTAAAGGATGGAAAACAATCCTACAAGCAAATGGACCAAAAAAGAAAGCAGGAACAGCTATACTTTTATCAGATAAAACAGATTTCAAACTCAAAAAGATAAAAAGAGACCCCAATGGTCACTACATTATGATCAAGGGAACAATACTTCAAGAAGAAATAACACTCATTAACATATACTCACCAAACGAAGGAGCACCAAAATATATCAGACAACTGTTGTCCTCTCTGAAAACAGACATCAGAGAAAACACATATGTAGTGGGAGACTTCAACACACCACTATCAACAATGGATAGATCAACAAGACAAAAAATAAGTAAAGAAACCAAAGCTCTAAATAAGGACCTAGAGCATTTGGGCTTAACAGACATCTATAGAACACTAAACCCCAAAAAAAACGGAGTACACATTTTTCTCAAGCGCACATGGATCATTCTCCAGGATCGATCACATACTGGGGCACAAGAAAAACATCAACAGATACACCAAGACTGAAATCATATCAACCATCTTTTCTGACCATGAAGGCATCAAACTAGAAATAAACCATAAAAAGAAGGCAAGGAACTTTCCTACTTCATGGAGATTAAAAACCACACTACTGGAAGACCACTGGACTAATGAGGAGATCAAAGAAGAAATTAAAAAATTCTTTGAATTGAATGACAAGGAGGACACCAATATCCTTAATGTATGGGATGCAGCAAAAGCAGTAATAAGAGGAAAATATATAGCAATAGAAGCTCACATCAAGAAACAAGAAAGAACTCAAAGAAATAACCCAATCTCGAAGCTCAAAGATCTAGAAAAAGAACAACAAAAAAACCCCAAAACTAGTAGAAGAAAAGAAATAATAAAAACCAAAGCAGAAATAAATGAAATTGAAACTAAAAAAACAATCCAAAAGATCAATGAAACCAAGAGCTGGTTCTTTGAAAAAATCAATAAAATAGATAAACCCCTAGCCAGGCTCACAAAGGAAAAAAGGGAGAAAGCACAAATAAACAGGATCACAAATGAAAGAGGAGAAATCACAACGGACACAGCAGAAATGAAAAGAATAATCAGTAACTACTATGAACAGTTATATGGAAACAAGTTCAACAATCTAGAGGAGATGGACAAATTCCTACATCTCTACAAAAAACATAAACACATGTAATTTGCAGCAACATGGATGGAGTTGGCAGGGATCATGCTCAGTGCAACAAGCCAGAAAGAAAAAAGAAAAATACCGGATGGTCTCACTCATAGCAGGAATCTAGAAAACCTAAATAAGGGACCAGGAACAAGAATAACTATAAGAAAGAAAAAATCAAAATCAACAAACAACTATGAACCAGAGACACACTATGGGTGGGGGGAGGAGGGATTGGGGTCAAAATAAGGGGGTTGCAATTGTATGGGGAATATAAAAATAAAATTAAAAAATAAATAAAATAATAGGAAAAAAAAAGAAATGGATAAAACTCCATGATCCTTTCTTTTTTTTGGACAATATATTCCACTGACTTCCCATGTAAGAGAAACCACACATGATTGTTAAGATACATGTAACTAAGACTCAGCCCAGATTCATTAATTTTACAGATCAAGTACATATTTTGGAATCAGGTACTAGATTTAAATAAATCCTAGATATTCATTTACAACTCATAACAAGCACTTAAGCTCTTTAAGCCTGTTTTTCTATTTATAATTGTTCCAACCTTACAGGATTGTTGTTATAAATACGGACCACCCTGGTGCGGTATGGGTTAAGTCTCAGTGCTAACATGCTATCACTGCTGTGGCCTGAGTTCAAGCCTGGGCCAGGGAGTTAACCCACACATGGTGCAGCAGACCTCTCTTGTCTCCACCACTGCTTCCCTTAGCAGTGTATGTTAGTAGATCTATCTGTTTTGTTCCTCACTCTGTCTCTGGTGAATCCTCTCACCCCCTGCACCTCTGGCCTACCCCCACCTCTTGATTGCATAAGTAAAGAAAAAAAAATTTTAAATCTTTGAAAAAAATAAAAACTGGGAAGAGGATCCAAATAATTCCCCAAAGAAGACATACAGCTATCCAACAGGCACATGAAAAGATGGTACTATCCCTTTTTTTAGAAGATTTATTTATGCATACAAGAACTGGGGTATAGGCCAGAGGTGCAGGGGTTAAGAGGATTCACCAGAGACAGAGTGGGGAACAGATCAGGCAGACTGACTGAAATACACTGCTGAGGGGAATAGCCGGCGAGACAGGAGACGTCTGCTGTGCCATGTGGGTAGCTCCCTGCCTGGGGATTGAACTTGTGCTGCAGAGGCTGCATATAACTTCACAGTGCTGTGCTAAATCCTTTGTGACATCAAGGAGGCCCAAAATGGTATTATTTCTTATTGTTAGGGAAATATAATCAAAGCAACAATGAGCTATCACCACACACCTGTGAGGATAACTAGTCTCCAAAAGACAAGAAATTACAAGTGTTAGAGAGATGTGGACAAAAGGCAGTCCTTGTAGACTGTTGGTAGAAATTGGTGTTACCATCATGAAAAGCCATATAATTTCTCAAAAAATTAAAAACAGAAATCTCACACCCTCTAGTTATCCCACTTCTGGATATTTACCCTAAGAATACAAACATACCAATTCAAAAAGATATATGCTGAGTTGTATAAACATATTGTAGACCTTTGCTATCAATCCCTTATCAGACGTAGTGTGCAAATATTTTTTCCCATTCATTAGGTTATCTCTCTTGCTTTACAGAGAAGCTTTTTAGTTTTGCTTTTTTTTAACAAGATTTATTTATGCATACAAGAACTGGGGTACAGACCAGAGGTCTGGGGTGTGAGAGGATCACCAGAGGCAGAGTGGGGAACAGAACAGGGAGACTGACTGAAATACACTGCCGAGGGGAGCAGCGGGCGAGTCAGAAGTCTGCTGTGCCATGTGGGTCTCCTTCCTGGCCTGCAGTGGCTATGGATAGCCTCATTGGCTGCGTCTTAACCCCTTGCGCCACCAGGGAGGCCCCAAAGCTTTTTAGTTTGATATAGTCCCAGTCGTTTATTTTCCCCTTTGTTTCCTTGCTGCTGGAGATGAGTCTGCAAAGATGTTTCTGAGGTTTATGTCATACAGTATTTTGCCTGTAATTTTCTTCTATGTATTTTATGGTTTCAGGTCTTACATTCAAGTCTTTTATACATTTTGAGATGATTTTCAGGTATGGCATGAGATATTGGTCTACTTTCATTCTTTTGCATGTGGCAGTCCAGTTTTCCCAGCACCATTTATCCAAGAGGCTTTCCTTGGTCTAGAGCATATATTTCACTCCTTTGGCATAGATTAGTTGTTTATAAATGTGTGGTTTTATTTCTGGGCTCTCAATTCTATTCCATTGGTCTGTATGTCTGCTTTTGTCCCAGTACCATGTTGTTTTAACTATTATGGCTTTATCGTATAGTTTGAGGTCTGGCATATGACACCTCCATTATTCACCTTTCTAGTCAGGAAAGCTTTGACTTTTCAGGCTTTTTATGGTCCAGCCCCTATGGAAAGAAGTGGGGTGATTCTTCAAAAGACTACAAATGGGTTCACCATATGATCCAGGAATTTCACTCTTAGATACCTACCCAAAGAACATAAACACACTAATTTGAGAGGAAACCTGCACTCCTATGTTTATAGCAGCACTATGTACAATACTTAAAAGACAAAGAAACAAACTTAATGCCTCAAAACAGATGAGTGAATCAAGAAGACATGGTGCAGGGTCTCCCCGGTGGCACAGCGGGTTGAGCGCCCCCCTGTGAGGCTGTCTGCAGCCTCTGCAGCGCGGGTTTGATTCCTGGCTGGCAGGCAGTGTCCCACATGGTGCAGCAGACCTCTCCTGTCTTGCCCTGCTGCTCCCCTCAGTGGAGTCTTCAGTCCATCTGCCTGTTCTGCTCCCTGCTCTGTCTCTGGTGAATTCTCTCACACTCCTGCGGCTCTGACTGTACCCCAGTTCTTGTACAAATAAATAAACCTTAAAAAAAAAAAAAAGAAAAGACATGGTGCATATACACAATCGAATATTATTCAGTGATCAAAAAAACCAAACTTATGCTATCTGAGGCAACATGGGTGGAAATGGAAGAGATAATTCTAAGTGAAGTGAGCCAGAAGGAAAAAGATAAATTCTGCCATGGTTTCACTTTACAAGTGAAATTTAGAGAAACCAAACAAAGAATCAGACAAAGACAAACTGCAAAACTGAAACTTGAAAGCAGACCATAGATCTGAACACTCAGGAGGTGGGGTGAGGGCATAAGGAGGGAGAAGAGGAGAGTAGAGGGCAGGCAGGAGAGCATGGTAGAGTGTGGTAGAAGACTGTGGGCACTTTGGTGGTAGAAAAAATACAGTGACCCACCTGAGGGGAGAAACCTTATACCATGAAAAACAAGAATGTTTAAAAAAATAGTTACATACAAACCCATGTTCTATTCACTGCAGCATTATTTACAACAAATGGCCAAGAGTTAGAAATAACCTAAGTGCCCACTGACAGATGACTGGATAAAGATGACGTGGTATATATCCATTGGAACAGTTACTCATCTATAAAGAAAAAGATAAAATCTTGCCATCAAGAATGGACCTAGAGGATAATATCCTTAGTGAAACACCTCAAATGGAGAAAGACAAACACTCTTGATTTCACTTATGTGGCACATAAAAAAGAACAAAACAAATAAATACGCTAAGTAAAGGAAAAATAAACATTTAGACAATAAGCCCAAATTAGTGGCTACGGGAGGGGAAGGGAAATGGTAAATTAGGTAAAAGGGGTCAACTACATGGAGAAGTAAAGGCTGAACTTCTAGTGGTATACAATGCGGCATATGGAGGTTGATTTTTAATGATGCACACCTGAAACTTGTTATAATGCAAACTTACTTCAAAAAAAAATTCTCTTAAAAAAATGAACAGGGCCTCCCCTGGTGGCACAGGCAGTTGAGCACCACACTGTGAAGGTGTCTGCAGGCTCTGCAGCACTGGTTCAATCCCGGCCGGCCGGCGAGGGTGCCACATGGTATGGCGGACCTCTCCTGTTGTGCCCGCTGTTCCCCTCAGCATTGTATAACAAAAAAAAAAAAAAAAAAGAACAAAAAAATCATCTCCTTTCAGAGGCCTCCTGGGTGGTGCATGGGTTAAAGTTTCAGCGCTATCAACCTATCACCGGCCACTGGCCACTGTGGCATGAGTTCCATCCTCAGTCAGGGAGCTAATCCACACACATGGTGCAGCAGACTTCTGTCTTGCCCACTGCTCCTCTCAGCAGTAAAATTTCAACAGATCTGCCTGTCCTGCTCCCCACTCTTTCTCTGGTGAACCCTCTCACCCCCTGTACCTCTGGCCTATACCCCTGCTCTTCATGCATAAATAAATAAATCTTTAAAAACAAAATCATCTCCTTTCACCACGCTTTACACAGTGAGTTTTTCTCACTTCCATTATGTCTTTTTTGCATCCCTAAGATTACATCCGACACATTTTAGTTCAAACTGAGTCCCTAAATCTTGTCAGTCATATATTTATAGTTAATTTTTAAACTATTTCTTTAATTAATTAATATTCATCCACTTTGGGGCCTCCCTGGTGGCGCAAGGCATTAAGCACAGCACTGTGAAGCTATCCGCAAACTCTGCAACACAAGTTCAATCCCCGGCCGTCCAGGGAGCTACCCACATGGCGCAGCAGACCTCTTCTATCTCACCCACTGCTCCCCTCTGCAGTGTATTTCAGTCAGTCTGCCTGTTCTGTTTCCCACTCTGTCTCTGGTAAATTTTCTCATCCCCTGCATCTCTGGCCTGTACCCCAGTTCTTGTATGCATAAATGAAAAGTCTTTAAAAAAAATGAGCCATTTTGTATTACCAGTTTCATTATTAGAAATGCCAACCTTAGTATCAATTTCAACTTATTTTGCTTCCATGTCCAATATAGCTGCCAAATGCAGTTGATACTGCTTATTTATTTGCTCCACCCGCTCTGCCAACTCCTTTTCACATGTCACTATTGCCATCCTCACCACTGAAGAACAACCAATGGCATTTTCTTTTTTCACCCAAACCCCAATCCAAAATGAAAGATTTTTAAAGGCCTGATGACAATTTTTGTCTTAAATGTAAAGTGATTTTGTTTTCAGAAGTTTCATAAACAAATATAATCTGTTATATAAAATTTATGTCCATTGTGCCCAAATTCAAAATAGTTACGTACTTTGAGTTTGAGATATGTTTATGAACTCATCAATATAAATTATGTCTACCGGGCCTCTCCGGTGGCGCAGCGGTTAAGCGCTGGGTTGCGAAGCTGCCCGCAGCCTCTGCAGCGCCGGTTCGATCCCCGACTGCTCCCCGGCCACCAAAGGAGGGTCCCACATGGCGAGCAGACCTCTCCTGCCACCCGCTGCTCCCCTCAGCAGTGTACTTCGGTCCTTCTGCCTGCTCTGCTCCCCGCTCTGGCTCTGGTGAGTTCTCTCACCCACCCGTGCTTCTGGCTGTGCCCAGTGCTTGTATAAATAAATAAAAATAAATCTTTGAAAAAAAAAATTATGTCTACTCATCACATCTTATTACACATATATTTTAAAAATGCTTTTAAAATACCAACTCAGAAATTTTCCACTAATTTTTAATAAAAAAATTTTAATAAAATTTAAATTTTTTAATAAAAAGCAAGTTTTTATCCAAAGTCTTCACTTGCATCATGAAAATCAGAAATATCACTAGAGTCACTATTTTGAAGCTTCAAACATCAACTTCACTAAGTGGTTTCTAAGTGATATATAGTAGTTAAATCTATAAATGATGTGGTCATGGAGACTTTATCCCTCCAAATAAGTATTCTTTGCTAACATCCGGACTTTTTTCTACTTTGTGCAGTGTTATATTTATGATCTTCACAGAATAACTATGTATTACATTTTTAATATATACTTCACTGAAATATAGCACACATGTAAAAATATATAATTCTAAGTGTATGGTCAATGAATTTTCAATATAAATATACTCATGCGATGAGCACACAGATGAACAAGGAGGACATCAGTAATACTCTAAAAACCCTGTCATGCTGCCCTCTAATCCTCTTCCTAGCCCTTTGCCCCTAACCCCGCTATGGGTAACACCATCCTGACTGCTAACACCATTGATGAGTTTTGACTGGCTTAAACCTTATAAGAAATGGTACAAAATTATTTTTATGGTATCTATTTTGTATCTAAATTATTTCACACAAGGTTATGTTTGAGACTCCATGTTGCGGCATCTCGTTCTAGTGTGTTCATTATCATTAATGACGAATATTCTGCTATATGAATATACCCTAATTTAACCCCTTCTATTATAGAGGGGCACTCAGGTGGTTTCCAGGTTTTAGCTAGTATGCATAGTACTTTTATGTCCATTCTCATATAGCAGGTCTCAGCAGACCTGCCAGTTACACTCTCATTAGCAGGTCTTGTCAACACAGGATTTTCTGCTGTCTTAACTTTAGCCATTCAGGTGGATGTACAGCATTTTATTAAAGCTTTTATTTGCATTTCCCTAGATTTTTTTTCATGTTTTTGCCATACTTATGTCCTAATTTGTGAAATACCCATTCATATCTTTCATTCACTTTTCTGTTGGTTTATTTGTTGTTTTATTTTTAAGAATTTATGGGAGCTAGTTATATATTCTAGATACAAGTTATTTGTCAAATAAGTTGTCAGATAAATGTTATTTATAAACATCTCCACCTACTTTATGGTTTGCCTTTTTTACTTTTAATGGTAGATTTACTGTATTGTGTTTTTTCTTAAAGATATCTTTAAGAGAGTTTGACAACATCTATTCATATGTCTCTTTTTAGAACATTCTGTCAGGCAACTTTTAGAAGCACATAATTAATAGTATTAGGAGGTCATTTTTAGCTTATGTTTACTATGAAGTCGTTGAGATGGTTCCTTAAAAAGTGAGAGACTTTGAGAGAGAATTTCTTTCTGGTGGGGGAAACATTTTATAGACATGTATAAGAATTCACTCCTTCCTAGGTCAGTATTTGCAGCACATAGAAGCAAACTCAAATGTATCAATTTCTTATATATCCTCAATGGTCAATTCTGTATTTGAAAATTAAGGCCTTTGTTTTCACTGGATATATACCAGTAATTATTTTCTGGTCATCTAAATGCCTTTGCATGTAGCTTGCAAATGGCAAAGCAACTATTTTTTAATAATGATATACCAACTTGGCTAGTCTACAATTACCATTTAATTCAATCAAACATTAATCTATGAAGGGATTTTGTAAATATAATTAAAGTCCCTAATCAACTGGATTCAGTAAGGAAGGTTATATTGGATAATGTGGTGGGCCTATCTTAATCAGCTAGAAGGCCTACAAAGCAAGAGTAAAGCTTCCTGAGAGAAGAAATTCAGCTGCTGAGAACAGCTTTAGTCTATGTCCATGGAATTTCATATTTCCTCTCCTGAAGACCTGTTCTGTGGATTTTGGATTTGTTTAGCCAGACCCCACAATCACGTGATTTAATTTCCTATAATAAAAATCTCTAAATGTATGTATCTCCTAATAGTCCCACTTCTCTGACTAAATTCTTAACCAATAAAACTGCTTTTCTCAATGAAAGCATTACCAATAACACGCAAAATTTCTGTGGATTAAACAGTCCTTCTTATTAATGGGTACAAGACTATTTAGACTAGAATCATTTTATGTGTAGCTCACCATAGGTCTCAGACTTGAAAACTGATATTTAAATAGTACTAATTTTGTAACATTAAAAATCAAAAGTTGGGGCCTCCCCTGGTGGTGCAGCAGTTGCGAGCTGGGCTGCGAAGCTGCCTGCAGCCTCTGCAGTGCCGTTGGATCCCCGGCCACGGCGAGGGTCCCACATGGTGCGCAGACCTCTCCTGCCACCCGCTGCTCCCCTCAGCAATGTACTTCAGTCCTTCTGCCTGTTCTGTTCCCTGCTCTGGCTCTGGTGAATTCTCTCTCACCCTCCCGCGCTTCCTACTGTACCCAGTGCTTGAATAAATAAATCTTTAAAAAAAAAAAAAAAAAAGATGCCTTTAAAAAAAAAAAGAATCATCTTCAATTTCCTAGTAATATGCTTTCTTATCAAATGTTTCATATGCATATAACCTCTGAATTCTTTAACAGAAAAATATAATTAGAACAACCAGACATCAATTATCATGTTTCAAAACTTTACTTAAATAAGCAATTTGGTATTTACAAAGAGATTGATTACACTTCTTGATGCAAAAGCTCAATCTCTGCATGTAACTCAGGGAAATATCTGTGTGTACACAGTAACATATAAGTTAAAAGTTACTTTACCCAGCTACATTCAGAATGGATCTTATTATTTAATGCTTGCCTCTTGAGAGAAGCCCCAAAATCAGTGTCCACAAATCTATTTGTCAAACAGAGATTGGGTTTAGGAAATCTGGTTTCTGATCTTACCTGGCTCACAAACAAGTATAATAATGGGGAACTCACTTAACATTTTTGAGCCCATCTCCTTATTCAAGAGCAAAGGAATAAATGTCTACCAGAAGCCAAGCAGTTACTAGAAACTAATGATAGAATAACATGACAAAGAGAGTCGATGCCTTCAGAGTATTACAAGCTGAAAAAGGAGTTTGAACTAAATTACACTTAAATCCTCTGTTCCATATTTAGCATTCTATCATTTGAACGATTACATTCTCACTCTGCAGCCTGAGTTCAATACTACAATAAGTTCCAAATGACTCTAAAAAAGTTGTCAATTATTAAAGATTTCCCATGTGAACTTTGGTAAAATAGCTCTAAATCAGAAACAGATTTTACATATTTATTCAGAAGGTGATTCAACTATAGAAAGAGCATTCTTAACATTAAGAATTACAACATTTTGAAACCAACACTCTGCAATTCTGCTCATTACAATTTCCATAATTAGAGGAGATTCTCTTATCTGAAGTTTTTCATGCATTCAGGTATTTCGCGTGATGTCTGATGTGATCAGTAATAAAGGTGGCAATGAAGTAGTAACTATGATCATAGCCCTAGAAGACAAAAATAAAGAGATAATAAGACATTTATCTACCAGTCAGAAACACCAATATTAGGTATACTAACTAGATTTCCCATCACTTAATATGCCTGCGAACAGTTAAAATGAGGAAGGCTTAAAATAAAAATCACATTTATTGTATTTCAACATTTTCACTGTACATTAAAAGAGCAGTGAAAATATTAAGAAAAATTTACATATATATAGCTTAGTTCTAAATGTCATTAATGTGCAAAAAGAACACATTAATTAAATGTGTAAAGCAGATATGGGTTCCCATCAATGAGGATTAAAAGAACAGAATTTACAAATATGTACAGAAAGTTTGAACTCACAAAACAAACACACTAACAATCAATAGGATAATGAATTTAAAGTAAGCACACACAAACAATTTAAAGAACATCAAAATGCCCAAATGCGCTACCATTGGGAATTTAAACAGAGTCATTTTAAATCTCACTAAGAATTCCACTTCCCACACAGTAAATTATACAAATCTTTATTTCAGTAAAAAAGAACAACTCATTGCCAAAGCAATAAACCCAATTTGAGTAAAAGCCAGAAAACCCTTTTGAAAACTACAGTGAAACAAAGAGAAATGTAATGTGCTGAGCAGTTAAGCTGAAACAGAACTCAATCTATCCCTTCAATTAAAATCACTGATAAAGGTAAATGGAGAGGCAATCTCTCTTTGGGGATCCTCTAAGTAGAACATAAGATGTAGCTTTAAAAAGAAAAAGAAAATAATTAAGGTGGGAGAGTTTTATAAGGGCTTTAAATACCAGTAATTTGAGGGATTGCCCTCCTCCCCAAAATACAATGAAAATACAAGGTGGAATAAATAAATGATAAAAAGTTTCACCTAGTATCTGATGAGAGAAAACAGAATTTTTCTAATTACTTAAGAAAGAAAAACACATCTAATAAAAGTATCACCTGGGTTTCAGGGAACAAGGTAAATCCTTAAAGTTTTAATGAATTAGTAAATGTTCTCAATCTCTGCGCTTTGTATCTTGGGAACAGCAGTTAATAAAAAGTTCTAGTTTAAAGCTGTCAAAGTAACTTTTAAGGAATCTGTCTTCTATTTTCTGTGGCCAAACCATAGAAGTGAATCTGATACAAATCTTGTCAAAATTAAGGCTAGCCTTTGTAATTATTTTATTTCACACCTCTCATTGACTATACAAGTCACCGTTTATTAGTTAAATTTATAGCTGAAGAATTGTCTTACAAAAAAAAAAAATTGCTATGAAGAAACTACAAGAAAAGTCTTTCCACCCATTTAATTCTTAAGAGGTTAAACAGACCCATGATTTCCAGGCCACAAAACCTGTGAAATATAGTACTAAGTAGTACCTCCCATTTTTTCACACACACAAAAAGGATGGATCTGATAGAAAGCAGGCACAAATGCAGAGAGAGATGACCTGGATGACAAAAACCCTAATGTGACTGGATATCCTGTACTTTTATGCTTGGTTTTGCATATCAAATGCCTTGCACAGTTTCAGGTACATATTAGGTAGCCACCATTATTATTGTTGTCACTATTAATATTATTTATTAGTTTATTAGAGAAGCTCCAAGGTAAACCAAAGAAACAATTTGAGCTTTCAGAGCTGTACTACAGATAATAGCGTATTTCATCTGAAATACAAACCATATGTTCCTAAATTCCATAATGATTTTTAACAGAAGATCCACTTTATAAGAAAATAGAAAATGCAAGCTAGTAGGGACCAAGAAGAATTTAAAATATCAACATAAAGGCTAGAGAACACATTTGAATTAATAGAATTTTGATAAACAAAAGATGTTTATATAATTAGAGCTAAATAAATTAAATTCTTTGAGTCAGTTTGGTATGTTAAGCAGCTTTGTTCAGTCATATTTATTAGTAACACACGAAAGGACATTACTTTGCCCCTCTACATCACAGCTTAAATGGAAAAATCCTCAGCAGCAAAACTCTGACATTTACAGAAAAACAAATGAATATATTCTTCCATTCTTCAGTCAATTCTGAAAAAAGCAGCAGTGCTCTTCAGTAGCTATGAGGAACATTTATTCTAACAGGCAGGGCTTTCCTACAGAGCCAACTAGAAAAGCTCAAGTATGAATTCCCAGTTACTAAGTCTTTTCAAAGAACAAAGAAGACAACTGTGGAAAGATAGTCATTTGTTCATTTTAATAAGCACTTCCTGAGAGTTTATGCTAGACAATTATGCTAAGCCTGGAGATACAGAGATGAGTGAGAGATAGCTGCATTTCTGTAATTTTCTTTTGGTTCTGAATCTTTTCTAAAAGATATAGTCACAGAAGTGAAAACAGGCTCTGAATCTTCAAAAAGAGCATAACTTGAGCAGAGAGTAAAACTTTACTCCAAGGACATGTTTTTTCTTAAAATTTCCTTAGTATTTGGTTACTCAATTTTTGGCCTCATTATGTAACTTCAGTAAGTGAAAATTAGACATACTAAGCCTTCTCCTCTTGAGACTAAGATTTTATTATATTAGTTATCAGAATTCTACCACTTAGTACTTCAATTCAGATCTGCTGAAGTCAAAACAGAAAAAGAAAAATTATATGAAATAGCAACCAAATAAATATCCCATGCACTACCATTTTCCTCTCAATCTTTTAGACAACTGACAGAGTACAGAATAGATTGTGAGCACATTAACATCACTAAAAAAGAGTCATATGAATGAAGCTGGGGAAAACATATACATGAACATGATTGTAATAATTTGTTCCAATTTAAATCATACATACACACACACACACACACACAAAACCTAACTTACTTCTTCAAAGCTTCAACTAACTTACCTTTTCACAGCTCCCATTTCAGGAGAAAATATTTATACTATACTTTAAAATAAAACAATAATGCAGATGATAAAACTCCCAGATCTGAGGTAATCAGAATGAACTAGATATACTGTACTTGTAGCCAAAGTGTAGTCAAAGTATACAACAGTTGACAAAACTCTCTGACCTGAGATAATCTGAGGTCAATGGAAGTTGGCTGGAAAATCTTTTTGAAAATCTAAGCTTGCCCATTCAGTTGCTCATTCAATTACAACAAATCTAAACACAACCTGCTTCAGACTGAGCAGTTCACATGACCTTGTTGGAAGGAAAGTAAATGGAAAATTTTGCCTAAGCTAAAGATTGTGATTCGTGATTTCAATTTATTTTCTCACATTTTTTGAAAAACTGAATACATTGTCTTGACTCATCATTAAGTACAGCCACCTATGTTTTTAGTTGCTTGGGATATGAACATTTTAGAAATAAGCTGATTTTTTTTTTTCCCTCCAAGAATTTCATCAGTCCTAATTATGTTATTTTTATAACAAACTCCCGAGAATTTTAATTTTGTTGAAAAGGAGAAACTTTGTTGTTGGTAGTAAAACAGAATTTCCTGGTTCAGTCTCTGGGGACACAGAAGGGAAATCAACATTGCAAGTATTAAGAAGTTAAAGTCATTTTGGGAAAAAACAGTTTGTTATGTAACTTATAACTAGGTAATTATAATTGAATGCATTACAGCATTTATAACCAAATTAGTGTTTTGATTTATCAGAGTTAGTTATTGATCTAAGACATGTAGCTCAAATTAATCTACAACAATTTCATTACTTAAGAATGGATACTAAGAGACAACAAGGTACTGGTTTTTAACATGTTTTCCCACATTGTACAGATACACATTGCTTACATGATCAAACTATCAATTAATTAAACATCAATTTTAAAAAATTGCTAAAATTTGCTATTAAGTTAGGCAGGTAGCTGGTTATGCACAATTTCTCCTTTTGCTAGTTTTATTTACATCCCTTTGTTTCTCAGAGCACCACTTCACCTTGCTTAGAAATGGGTAGACAGAGGACAGGAGGACAGCATGTATAGTCATTCACATGATCTTGTTTCTAGCCCTGTTTCTAACATAAACTTGTTGCGTGACTTTAGGTAAGTAGGTCAATTCTGATTTTGTCTTTTCAACAACAAAAAAATGGATGAGTCATAGTGAAAAGCCACAGTAAACTTCATACTTAATGGTGAAATGCCAAAACCTTAAGAGCAGAACAAGATAAAGAAGCCCACTTCTAGTTCTGTTATAAAATAGAGTTAAAAATAAACATTTACAGGGCCTCCCCGGTGGCGCAGCGGTTGAGCGCTGGGTAGCGAAGCTGCCCTGCCCACAGCCTCTGCAGCGCCGGTTCAATCCCCGGCTGCTCCCCAGCCACCGGAGGAGGGTCCCACATGGTGCGCAGACCTCTCCTGCCACCTGCTGCTCCCCTCAGCAGTGTACTTCGGTCCTTCTGCCTGCTCTGCTCCCCGCTCTGGCTCTGGTGAATTCTCTTACCCTCCCATGCTTCTGACTGTACCCAGTGCTTGTATAAAAATTTAAAAATAAATAAATAAAACACAAATGTTTAAATAAATAAATAAATAAAATAAACATTTACAAATACCAGCAGATGATTTTTTGACAAGTGTGAAATGACAGTCTTCAACAAAGGGTGCTAAGAAAACTTTATCTGTGTGTAAAGAAAATAATTTGGATCTTTATCAAACAGAACAAAAGCTCAATGACATTGGACTTGGCAATTTATTTAGAATAAACTTAGATTTCCTAGTACTTGCCTCTTGTAATCTAAAAACAACAGGGATTTTCTTTTCTGTACAGGCAGCTATGAAGTTGTCAGGTAGTAACTGTCCATCTGAAAGAAACTGGTCATCTTTTCCTTGATCAATTAGTATGTCTATCTGAGAACCCGGGTAGGACTTCACAAGATGAGTAGCATCATAAGCCTACAGAAAGAAGAAATATTGAAAAATAAATTTAAAGGTATACAGAAAGATATTCTTCAGAAATACTATACTATAACCAAATAGAAATTTAAAATTATTTAAGCTAGAAGGCTGATTAACTCAAAAATATGCTTTTTAAGTTGGATTAAAATCTGACTTGCCTGGTTTTTATTTGTAAGGTCTTCAGAATTCAATTTCCCAATTACAGCCTATTCCTTACTTTAAAGCAGTTTTCGAACAGTGACAAGAATCCTGTATCTCAAGCATCCTTCTTAGCCTTTTTCCTTCTAAACCTTTCAGATTTTAAACTAGTGGTTACCAGAGCGTAGGGGGAGGAGGGGAGTAAATCAGGTTTAAAGAGTTAAGGTAAAGGATAGACTTGGACTTTTAGTGGTGAACTTAATGTAGTATGTACAGACACCGATTTATAATAATCCATGCCTGGAACTTAGAAAATGCTGTAATCCAATGCTACATCTATGAACAAATTATTAAATAAATAATCTTTAAGGTTCCAAAAAAGATAAAATCCTCTCTTTGAAAACCCTTCCAAAAATGATTTCTTCTAATGTCTCTATTTCCAAATACTCTCTATTTCAATGAAATTTTTTTTTCTGGCCTTGTGTTTTGTCAGACACTAATACATTCAGCCCTCTCTTTGGTTGTCTATTGAATAGCATCAGTTGTCTCCTCTATCCACATACTTTAAGAAGACTTGATTTGACTAAATCTGAATCACATAATAACTAATTCTTATCATGTGAGGAGTTGCTACTAGTTACAATTTTATATATTACCATTCACCATTAAATATTATTGATTATTCATTTATATATTCACTAATCAAAAATTTCATGCACCAATCAAGACAAACAGAAACCAAAATATTGCCCTTCCTAAGCATCACGTTTTTTAATTTTCTTGCCTTTAAAGAGAGGGAAAGGGGACTTATAAAGTTCAGCTAGTTCTAAGTTCCATGATTTCATAACTAGCTTGCTTTATAGATTACCTGTTACCCAAATTTTCTATTAGGCCCACAGTCCCTGTGGATGGGAAAAGGTCATCATCTTCATGACATAAGATCTCAAAACTCAGCACAGAATCTGCATTAGGTGAGGACTCAACACACCAATGTACATACATTGTCAGTTCTCAGAGTATTTAATACTAATTATTTCCTGCACTCTTCTAATACAATAAATATGTAAGTTTAAACAAATAAAACCCTAATCCATTGACTAAAAGATTAACTCTCTGTTAGAATTTCGGTGATCAATCTTAAATAAAATATGGATACATGTGTGAATAACTTTGAACACACAACTCAAAGACCACAAAAACTTTCTTTTTCTATACAACTATTTTCTACTTGTTAATATGCATGAGATGATGAGTTCATTTGCAAAATATTCAAATTATTGGTGGCGTTTGCAAATGGCCTATTTTTGCACAAAAGTAAAATAAGTCTCAGGAGTCTGACATTTTAAATGTCATTTTGAAGAATCTGTTCCTATGATTGAAAAAGTAAACTTGAGTATTTATATAAATGTACATTGATAGTATCTATTTCTGAAGATTTTTAAATCAGCAATTTAAAATCCAAATCTTAAAGATGATGAATTCTAAAACAGGTCATAAAATAATTAAAAATCCATGTTTTTTGGCTCTTACAATACAATTTAGTATATATTATAGTTAATAGGTAAGTCAAAATTAAGTAATAATAAGTAGCATCTTCTGGTAATGTTTTCAGAAGTAATGTTAATTTAGAAATAAACATTAACCATTATTAGCAGGGGAAAAAAGATCTCAAGATATCTGACATAATTTTTAATACAATTAGTATGTTGTGGGGATTTTTTGTTGTATTTTTAGCTCAGTATCCTTAATTTGGAAGAACTAGAAATATATAACTCTAGTGAACAGTTTTTTAATAAACAAAAAAAGTTTTCTGAAAACTTAGGAATGAGTATTTAGACAGTCATCCAGTACCTACCTTCCATTTACTTTCATCTGTTCCCAAATATCCACCAAAGGCTTTCTTGCCCCAGGGACAGAGCACTGGGTTACAAATTGGAGCAAATGCTGACACAGACTTCAGAAACAAAGGACATTTTAAAACATGTTATATTTTGCCTAATCAAATATAAACAGATCTTTGCAACTTGTTTAAAAAGTCAGTTTACAACTACATTATAAACTCTGATTTATAATTTCACTTTTATACCTAGCTTTTTAAAGACATAAATTTCAACTAAATTTGTTTTTCTCCCTTATACACAATACATTGATTGCTTTATGTACAACAAATGGAAAATAAACGCTATTTCAAAAACCCACTGCTAATGACATACATGAATTAAGGTTCAACTTTATACTAATGCTTTCTAAAAAAAAAAATATTTAGTGCCACAGCAAGAAACTGCCATGAAAAATATTTCCATTTCTCAGTGGCACACCTGACATGATTTACAAGTTCCTCCAATGGGACAGAAAAGGATTAAATAAATTCTGAGGTTTCTGATAGCTCTGTGATTTTAAAAACAGAAGCGATTCTTATATGATCATTGCTTCACCATGTTTTCCTTAACACTATGCTATGCTACTCTGCCCAGCATGATACTACATATGGTACTTATTCCACCTTGGTTCACTGAATTAAAAAAAAAAAAAAGTAAAGCTATAAAGTTTCAAATGAATAAGCAGGAAAGCTGAGAGTAGTGTTTGTCAATCAACCTGCTCTCTAATATTCATCAGATGCATTGAGAATAGAAAATCTTTAACTTATACAAGTCATGAATATCTTCAACCTCTGAAAATCAAAGTCAACTTTACAAAGATATTCCTCATAAAATGTATAAGTAAATAATACATACTGCATAATAATAACCAAGAATAACCTTTAGGAAAAAAAATACCCAGAAAACTAAGCTATAGTTTGAATAGAAATAATGAAAACAGAAGATATTTTTAATAGTAAGGAAGTCGAAGAAGAAACCACACTGTGTTAGAAATCCTATACTTCTGATTCTATAGCATATATTAAGTAGTCAAATTTAATACTCCTCTCCCGTATCTCCTTGAAATTCCCAACACTAGAAAAGTCTAGTCTCCTTAATAAAATAACAAAATCCTAATTCAGTCTTTGAAAGTTCCTAATATTATATTATCAGAGAGAAATATTGGTCACTAGAAGCTTGTTATCTTACTTTGTATTTTCCAGGATTCTTCAAAGCACAAATCAGAGCTCCATGGCCTCCCATGGAATGGCCAGAAATAGACATCCTTTGAGGATCCACTGGAAAATTGGTATTTATGAGTTGGGGAAGCTAGAAAGGATTTAATAGTGGAACAAAAGCTATGAAAGAAATGTTTACATTTACACTTTTTCGAAAACTATGTAAAACAATTACATAATACTTCCAAATCAGTCTTAAAATAGTTTAATTAGTAAAGATTTAAAAAAAATAAGTAGATAATGGTTATTAGTGTTATCACTGGAGAATATACAGTACATCCTCTTTAGCAAGCATCTTTGTAAACATGACACAGAAAGAACCTGTAAAATATTCTTTTGTCTTGGTAATTTCCTTTTTTGGAATCTATTCTAAGGGTCAAGTACCAAGTAAGGGAAAATTATATACAAAGATCACTGATGCATAATATTAACTATGGTGAATAAAAAGAAAACACATCTTATTTAGGAAAAAATATATTACAGCATATGACAGAATATTATGCAATTATTAAAATTATGTTACAAATAGAATAAAATTACCTCCTCTGTTACATAAGAGTACATTCTGTAGTTAGTTTTCCAAGGATTTTCAGTAGCATCCACATAAAACCCAGCACCAGTACCAAAGTCCCAGCTCTCATCTTCTCCTTTAATATTGCAGCCACCTATCAAGGAAAGTTTACATGGTTTCATCTACTCCACAGTAATGACCCATGTTTTATAACACACTTTAAAGTGAATCTGCAAGTTTATCTACATTAGAGGTGTTCATCAAGCACCATGGGCTCACTGTCTTCTGGGGCACATACTTCCTAGGCCACTTATGCCTGCATAGAGCCATGTGACCAGGTCTACTCAATGAGGTCAGTGAGGGAATGAACTTCCAGGCTATAGATTCACTGCCAAGGAAAAGCACAATGACTTTGTCAATGAAGTTCCCTTGTGTATATTCTAAATACATGCATCCTCATGCAGTTTTACCTGTCAAAGGTCTATATCCTTGTTTGTCTTTCAGAAATATGTCAAAAAAAAAAAAAAAAAAAAAAACCCTAGACTCTGACAACAGAATGGTGGTCTCCAGAGTTGGAAAAGGAGAGGGGGTAAGAGTGCAGGGGGATGGTTAGTTGGTGGTGGATGGTGACTGGATATTTGGTGATGGGCAAGTTAAGATATATACAGCCGCTGAGGGGAGAACCTATACAGTGTTGTAAACTGTTTCCTCAATAAAAACAAAAAGAAAAAAAGAAATGTGTTGAGATTCTTACCCTCATGCCCAACTCCTATTACTATCACCTCTTTAATTCTCTTTACCACTATGCTTGTAGAAGGTAAGGGAGAAAATGCTGTGTTCAATTCACTATATTGAACTGAAAATGTCTCCTTATAAGCTTTGGAATTATTCCAACATGTTTGCCCTACTTACCTATATCCCACTGGAATTTTCTTACATTCTTTTTTAATGTATTAGGTTTCCTTTTATATACTTGCATGTAGTTAAAAAGTCAACCACTAAGATTTTGAGTACCATTACAATAACATGCATAACAATTTGAGGGAAATGACTTCTTCAGAATATTCAGTCTACACATCTAGGACCATGGCATTTTTCTATTTATTTACATCTTCTTTTTTTGTTTGAGTACATTTTACAGTTTTAAAAATATAAATCTTCATTTTTTTAAAGTTTACTTTTAGGCATTTTATAATTTTATTTCAATATAAATAATATATTTATATATTAGTATATTTTGTATAATAAAACTTGCTTAGCTGTATGACTGATGATTAACAGAAATAAGAAAAGTATAATTATGTGTTAAGATAGTTTATAGACTAGAAAAAAAATTATCATGAATTGTATATTATTTCAGCACTAGTGCCCTTGTGATATATTAATCAAGTTGCTCAATTCTATTGTGAAATATTTTAATCTATAAAATGGGAGTATCAAAACTCTTCCCTTATCAGAGCATTGTCATGAGTAAAATTCTAAGTAAAGAAAAATTGCAGGATATTTTGTTGTCATGATGTCACTTGAAAAAGGAAGACAGTAAAAAATATGAAATGAATTGTGTAATGCATATACCACTTATAACTTAGATTTAGAGCTTTATATTTTTACAAAGTATCTGGAACAATAACACTTACGAGGGCTGGTATCTGGAGCAATGACGATAAGGCCATGTTCTGAGGCAGCTTGATGATAACCAGATTTTGATATGAAATTTTGTTCTGTGCAAGTTAAACCTGAAGATAAAAATATTATGGCACATTGTGAATGGTTTATAAGTCTTAATCTTTTTTATAATACAGGAAAATAAGATCACTTGATAGTATTTTAAAACATTTGTAAAAGAAATAATTCTAAGACAGACACAAGAGTTCCCTTTCTTGTAAAATTTATAACAGAACTAGCTAAGAATCTAATCTTAGAATTATCTTAGGTAAAATATTCCCACAGCTATCCTAAAATTAGTCACTGTTCAAGACCAGATGTGTTTAGAAATTCAGAATTTTTCAAACTGTAAAATGGAAATATGACACATAAACTAAATGTTTTAACAACTCTATAGATGTTATCAAACACAGTAATTAAATATTACAATTACTACATAAAACATATTTACATAGTTATATGTGATAATATGGCCATCATAATATAAAAATCTTAATATTTTTATATAAACAGGGCGTTCTCAGCAAGAAACTCAGCGTAATCATCTTTGCATAACTTTCTACCATTTTTCCTAGTGCTATGCTATTAACAGAGGAGATGTATTAATTCATGTAACAGAGGAGATGAATTAATTATAATGTAAAAATGGCCAAGAATGAAGTGGCAATAGATGTTTGAGTTAAATACCACCTAACCCAACAGTGTCTTTCCACTGGCCTATGCTAAATATTGAACTTTTTTACTTATTTTTTATTTATTTAAAAGATTTATTTATTTATTTATACAAGCACTGGGTACAGCAGAAGCCCGGGAGGGTGAGAGAATTCACCAGAGCGGGGAACAGAACAGGCAGACCAACAAAATACACTGCTGACGGGAGCAGAAGGCGCGGCAGGAGAGGTCTGGCGCCATGTGGGATCCTCGCCAGTGGCCAGGGAGCAAACCAGCGCTGTAGAGGCTGCAGGCAGCTTCGCAGCCCAGCACTCAAACACTGCGCCACTGGGGAGGCCCTAAATAATTGAACTTCTTTTGATAATTAGGAACATGACTCACCAGTAAGCACAAAGTATTATGAAGTCACTACAGAACACTTTTATCATTTTCATTTATCCTTTAATAGCCATCACAGAGTGTTTGACTAATAAAAGAGTTGTTAAATTACTATGGTATAAAATTACAAGTTTCATTAGATAAAGTGTATTGGGAGCTTACAGCTAAATAAATTCTATCAGAACAGAGACTCTTACTAGTCATAAGAGGAAAACGTCTTTCTTTGCGGTTCAGCAATTTTAAACATGTTTAAAGGCAGTAGGGCAAGAATGTGGAAAGCATGAGTTTGGGATTTCCACAGGATCTGCTTCTAAAGGCCACACAGTCACTTATTAACTAACCAAAATTAGATCAGTAACTAGAATATTCAAGTTTTTTCATTTGAAAAGTAGGGATAATACTGCCTATTCCATCCTCACAAAGTGGCTGTAAGCATTAAAAATAACACATGAAGAGCCTTGAATTATGTCTGTGACACAATGTATAATGTCTTACTTTTGGGAAATGTTAATCTGTTAAAAACCAAGAAAAAAATTAATTAATACAAGTTCCTCATTTAAGGTAGTAGGAGGAACTGAAGTATAGACTCAAAAGTAAAGATAATCCTGCTAGAAGGATTACTTTTAAGAGTATCAAGATGAATACCAATTAAAATCTACTTGATCAATGACAGTTTTTATGAGAACTGAATTCTTCTGGTAATAACTTTATTAAGATATAATTCAGATACCATATAATTCACCCATTTAATGTGTACAATTCAATGACTGCTAGAATATTTACAAATATGTCACCAATATTTAATTTCAGAACGTTTTCATCACCCCAGAAACACCAAGTCCATTAGCAGTCTCTCATTTTCTCCCAATTCCCTCCCATTTGCCCTAGGCAACTACTAGTCTATATTCTACTATCCTATTTTTTATGGAATTCTCTACTCTGGGCTTCTTATATAATGGAATTTAACATTATATGGTCTTGTGTAATTGGCTCTTACATTTAGCATAATGTTTTCAAGGTTCACCTATGTGGCAACATGTAAGAGGACTTCATTATTTTGGCTGTTGAATAAATATTTCATGTATGAATGTATCACATTTTATTTATCATTTTACCAGTAGATGGACTCCTGGTCGGTTTCTACTTCTTTTAATATAAATAAATGTATTACTATAAATATGTGTTTTTACTATAAATAATATATATTTATGAACATTTTATATATACAAGTTTTTGTGTGAATACATGTTTTCAATTCCTTGGATATAAAGCTTATGAGGGGCTATTTTGATAGTTACCTTGATATGGAAAAACTGCAAACAACTGCAATCTGAGCCATCTTTTTAAAATTTCAGTTTGGATGTTTTGATTTCAGTTAATTTACTGGTTTTAGAAATATAACAATTAATGTAACTTTTCTGTCACTGTTTCCCTTCAAGTTACCAGGAAATAAAACTTCTGAAACTCTACCTATCATTTCTTACATGCTCGAGTCAGATAATCTTACCTTACTTTTCTTTAGAAAATTAAGCTTAATTTCCAAGGTCTATCTGGTTGTTCTACATCTCACTTAAAAAAAAACTATAGAGTCATTTGTCTATTTTTTACATTCATAAATCTTAGGTGATACATCTTCACAAATTTCACTTTTGGTTAGGAATTTAGGGTCTTTTTTTTTTAAAAGATTTATTTATTTATGCATACAAGTGCTGGGGTACAAGTCAGAGGTGTGGGGGTGAAAGAATTCACAGAAACAGAGTGGGGAACAGAACAGGCAGACTGACTGAAGTACACTGTTGAGGGGAGCATTGGGTGAGTCAGGAGAGGTCTGCTGTACCATGTGGGTTGCTCCCTGGCCAGCCAAGGATCGAACTCTTGCTGCAGAGGCTGTGAATTGCTTCCTAGTGCGGTGCTTAACCCCTTGTGCCACCAGGGAGGCCTTTCAGGTCTTACTCTTACAGACCTATTTAATAATACTCTAGTATCTCTGATCTGGGTTATCATTCTCTTAATCAAAAGATAAGAAATTGGTAGCTCTCACCAGAAACAAAATGCAAAGAAAACAGGAGAAAAGGCTGAATAAAATTCTGAAACATGAGTCAGAAAACTGTTCAACCACATAGTGTTATATGATACTGAGTAATACATAACTGCTCTGTGTCACAGTTTTCGATTCTATATTACGTGATTTATAAGATCAATCACCTTTACCTACACAATACTGTGTTTTCTATAACATCTACACAAATTATCAAAATTGTATTGTGGTTGTTTTACCCAATGCTCTTCTAGTAAACTTGGGTTTCTTTATTTAATTACAGAAAGGCACTACTGAGTTAAAATTTACTTAATTTTTACCTTTTAAAGTGAAATATCTACCATTACTTTCGAAGACTAGAATTTGGAACTTATCCTTGATGAAACATATGTATGGGAAGATTTATTAAAGTTATAACAAGTAATTTTAAGGAAACAAAAATACGCCACAACACAATTTGATTTCTATGAATCTTCTTGTAATGTTAACTTCTAAAAACAAAGTGCCAATATCTAGTGAAAGACAAGTTGGCATGAGATTCAAAATGACAGCTGGTGAAACTTTACTAACAATCTATTTTATACTCTTTAAAATTAAAATGTTCTTTTATGATTTTTCAGATCGTTGCCAGAGAAGATCTATGGAATCCAGTGAAAATATTTTAGAGAACACTGTAAGACATTACTTGTCTATGGTTTCTAGAGAATTAGTATATCACTGTGTTCTGATTTTACCTAATACTGTTCTATTTCACTGGTAAAGACTCCAGAAATGCTTGGATAGGGACAAACAGATAAATAACTTCTCTGAGTCTTTCCATTTAGTTCATATCTGGATTGCTTGGCCTAACTGAAAAAAAAATGAAATAAATGAAATTCTGTAAATCTGAAATTATTCTCCACATAAAAAGACTACGACAGACTTTCAGCATACCAGTAAGTCAAGACAAAAGAGTAAGTTAAATCAGTTAAAAAGAAAAAGAAATTTCATTATAAAACTCAAATGCATAACACTTACCAGACAGCCAATATAGCACAGGGCATTTTCCAGTTTCTGCCTTTGGTGGCAAGTAGATCGCGAATTTCATTTTGCAATTTAGTTCACAACTGTTTTTGACAATGGCCAAAAAAAAAAAAAAAAAAAAAAAGAACAATCCACCTCATTAGTCAACACAGTATTTGTCCAGTATTTGATGTCCACAATAAGATATTGCAGCATTATTTAAGGACTCTATCTTGGTCTTTAAAGAATAGGAACAATTTAGCATGACAATGCATTAGCCAGTCTGAACCTTTGCTTTATATGACACATAGTCATTTTGGACAGACTACACTAAAAAAATAAATGTATTATCTTCAATGAGTACTAATACTAGTACAGAAAATTTGTTAGTTTCTAAAGAGATTCAAGAAGTTACAAATAAGCATTTACAAAAAAGAATGAATTCTAAAGACCTTAAATAACATGTATGCTCATGGTACTGAACTTTACTACATCCTTAATTTGGTCTTTGTCACTGATAACTTTATTACAGTAACTAAAATAAAAAGTAGACAAAATGTTAATAAAATCATATGTATTTTTTCCATGTAAATAATAATTCACGTGACAATGATCTTTCATAGGCTTATTTAAGCAATCAAATGTATTGAAGGAAACCTTTACTACTTCACAACAAACAGCTAGTTATTAAAGTCATGCACATACATATAATTTAAATACATTCACAAATAGCAAATACTTTTACAAATCTTGGTATGAAAAACCAATTTTCCCTCATTCCATAACCTTCTAACTTTGCCACATTCCAAGGATAATCACTAACTCTTTTAGCATATTTGTCCAGTATTTACCACCACACACATCTCTCACATGTCTTTTTGATACTTCTTGATTTTCCAGTTTTAGATATGACCAATTGACTTCCAATTAGGGTTTTGATTAACTTTCACCTCCTCCACCTTGCTCCACATACACTCCTATATTCTTGTTCCTCCATTCTATCAATATGTAATTTTAGTTGGTCTGTACTAAGAAGTTATAAATGCTATTCAGCAATAAATGCTGTAGACCATTAGGACTGCTTTCTTTAAAAAAAAAAAAAAAAGATTGATTTATTTATACAAGCACTGGGATACAGGCCAGAGGTACAGGAGGGTTAGAGAATTCACCAGAGACAGAGCAGGGAGCAGAACAGGCAGAAGGACCGAAATACACTGATGAGAGGAGCAGCAGGAGAGACAGGAGAGGTCTGCAGCACCATGTGGGAAACTCCCTGGCCAGCCGGGAATCAAACCAGCACTGCTCCACAGCGCTGCACTCAATCCACTGTACCACCAGGGAGGCCCCTGCTTTCCTTTTTTTCAATTTTCATTTTCCTTATGTAATTCTGGTTTTGTTACTTACTTTTTAAGTATAGACTCCTATAAAGGTCTTATTGATGCTAATGAAAAATCTTCTGTATGATCCCTTCCATTTTCTGCACATATTTATTTTACCATTTTTTTTAAAACATCTTTTCATATTGGTGATTGGAAGTTATAAAAAGCTCTGATATCTGTTTTTAGATCTTCAACTTTTGAGGGGGGAGTTCAGACATTTTACTTCATGATCTATTTTATCAGATGTATCTCCAAAGTAGGAATATTTGTTATCAATAAAATTTACCATGAGTATAATCCTGTTACAGGACAGCTATCTTAAGAACCTTTCTCAAGCAGTTGTGGAAGGATGTTCAAAGAAGCAGGATGATTAACAATTGCATAGAAGAGGGCCTCCCTGGTGGCGCAGCGGTTGAGCGCTAGGTTGTGAGGCTGCCTGCAGCCTCTGCAGCACTGGTTTGATCCCCGGCTGCCAGGCGAGGGCCCCACATGGCACGCAGACCTCTCCTGCCGCCTGCTGCTCCACTCAGCAGTGTTATTCAGTCTGCCTGCTCTGCTCCCGGCTCTGGCTCTGGTGAATTTTCTCACCCTCCCGTGCTTCTGACTGTACCCAGTGCTTGTATAAATAAATAATCTTTAAAAAAAAAAAAAATTGCATAGAAGAAATGGCATTATCACCTAATCTTCTGAAACTCTACCCTTATCATGTCATTAAGATGATCAATTATCAAAATAATATAATCTCATGCATAATTATTTGCTGTGGCTAGTCTGTATTTATTAGTAACATATTACTAAACTCTCCCACAGTATCATAATTTTCCTTTCAATAGTTAATTCTATCAATATCATCTTAAAAAATAATCTCTTCAGACGACTGCTGTCCAACAGAATTTTCTGTGATGATGGAAATGTTTTATAGCTACACTGTTGGATACAACAGCTTCTAGTCACATGTGGCCACTAAGCACTTAAAATATGGGTAGTACAACTAAATTTTTAATATTTAATTAATTTAACTTGAACAGCTACATGCGACTATTGGCTACTGTATCTCCAGACCTTTTGACTTGTTGCTTTCCCGACTGCTGTACAGCTGCTACCTTAGTATGTCCACACTTATCCTGGAAATTCCTTCACTTATGATCCTGTTTCCCGAATCACATGTCCTCAGCTATGTTGCTTTAGTCCCTCATTTTGATGAAGCATATCCTCCTGTTGCTTCCTGTAAAAGAGCTATATGGGAACACACTTTTGAGAGCTACCATATAAGAAAATTTCTTCATTCTACTTTTTGCCTTACCTGGTGACTTTCAGAAAAGTCTTCCTTCAAAATTTTGAAGTTAATTACAGTATTAACTTCTTGGTTCCTATTGCCGTTAAGCTGATCTATGTCTTTAGAAATTCTTTCTCGTTTCCCCTCTCTCTGAATATTAAGAATTTTCTTTTGGTTCCCAAAACTGTAATAATTCACAGTGCTATTGGTGTAGTTCTATTTTCATCCATTGACTCTGGACAACTTGTTCAACCTGGCAACTTAAACCCTCAGTTCTAGAAAGTCTTCTTTATTCTTTATTTTACACCATTATTTCTGATTTTTCAAAATTAATATTTAGTGTTAGACTTCTTGGACTGGGTCTCTAATTTTATTATTCTTTTCAATTTCCCATATTTTGTCTTACTCTACTTCCTGGAAAGTAGAACCTTTACCAACTAGTCTTTCTATTGAGTTGTGTCATTTCTACCACAAATTTTACAATTTTGAGCTCATTTTTTTGTTTTTGAATATTTCTAATAGCAACTCACTCTGATGTGAGGGACAATATCTTCTCTTATGGCTCTGACATTAACAATAGTACTTTCAGGGCCTCCCCGGGGGTGCAGGGGTTAAAGACAGCAATATAAAGCTATTGCCAGCCACTGCAGCAGCTGGTCAGGGAGCAACCACATGACGCAGCATACCTCTCCTGCCTCGCCCGCTGCTCCCCTCAGCAGTATATTTCAGTAGATCTGCCTGTTCTGCTTCCCACTCTCTCTGGTGAATCTTCTCACCCACCTCGAACCTCTGGCTTACACTCCAGTTCATGTATGCATAAATCAATAAATCTTTAAAAAAATAGTACTTCTGAAGTTTGTCTTCTATATTAACAATAGTACTTAAGAAGTTTCCTCCAAATTTCTTTTCCTTTTTTCCCTAAACCTTTGACTTTCAAATTAGAGCTTTAAAAAAATATCTAGTGATCTATAGCTGTCTACTCCTACTTAAAAGTGAAACAATAAAAGTCTGGTTGAAAGCACAGTGCCTTTAACCACCATGCCTGTGACTGTGACTTCACTAAAGAATGGGGTCTGGCAGGACCATTCTTCTGGAAAATCTCAATATCAATATCACTAGATCTCTTCTTTTGAGCTAGTCAGATTCTCCCAAGAAGACTATTCTTTGGGAATAAATCTAACTCACCAAATTCTGGAAGCTGAATGGAGAAAGGTTAGGGAATCTCTACATTCAGTACGTAAATTTTCACTGAATTCATCTGCAGTGTTATCCCATTCACCACCATCACCAACTGTGCCAGGTATTCCCCATAGCCCCATATAGGCTCTATTTATCTTCTCTACAGACTAAACAGCAATCATTTTGCTAAAGTTGGGAAGAATCAATGGCCTGGTTGCACAGAGAACTAGGAGTTGTGAGGTCTATCTAGTTCTTAAGTTTTTCAAGTGTACCTGGTGACTCACATGCTAAGGTTTTAAATAAATGATGTAATTTCTCATGTTGTTAGCTTTCTAGGTTCTGCTAAGAGAGGAACTACTTGTCCATCTGTATTGTATTCCTGCCTTCTAAAATATTGTTCTTAGCCCCTCTTCCTTACTTCTCATGCCTTTGTGAAAATGTGGGGGGGGAGGTGGTGGGGGTGGGGTGGTGGTGGGTGGGGGTGGTGGTGGTGTGTGTGTATTAGTCTCTTAACACCTGTTTGAGGAGGCAGCAGAGGTAAGTACATATGTTCAATGTGCCACACATCTTTATCAAGAAATCTAGGTGTCTTTTCTACATTAAAATATCTTGAAGGAAGATGTTCCCAGAATTTTTACTGGCAACACGGGCATTTTCAAAACTTTTATTTCACATAGTCAAATCCAATAAAGCCAATTAAGTCTGGTAAAATTATCAAACAGATAAACAGAGATAATAAAGAGGCTTAAAATGAAATGAAGTGCCATAATATACAGGTAAGGATATGTTTAAAAGTAGAAAAAATAAATCATAAACATGAGAAGTATTATAAATTCTATCTTCTTAGTAGTTACCTGTCATGTTCAAAAACTTTCTGCAATCCTCCAAAGCACTTGTTGCTAGAAATCTGTTTCAAAGCCATTCTTCTCCTATTAGTAAAGATTAAACTCATTAATTTCTAGAGAATTAGTTACTGATAAATTTGAAACAAAATTGTTTTCAAGTAAAGTATCCAAACACCTAACTTTTTTTTAACCTAGAAATTTTTTCACATTAATTTTCTTTGATAAATAATATTTAAAAACTGACTAACTTTAATAAAGACATTTACACTCATTATTCAATTAGAAAACTTTGACTTGGAATGTCATTATTAATTATTAACAAGCTTTTTTTTTGTTGTGGATTGCCCCAAATTCTTTTCAGAAGGAAGAACATTAAAAAGCCACTAAGTGATTATGTTTAGATAATTAAAATTTGTTAATAACTTACCTGTAAACTCAAAGAAATCAGGGAATAGGTACGACTGGCACGGTCAACTTTAAAATGGGAGGAAAATGATGTAACAGTAATGATTTTGATAATAACAGGTAACATTTATCACACCTTTACAGCATGATAGGTACTTTACCATATGCTAAACCATATCAATTTACATATCCTATGAACTTTTTCAGAGAAAATAATACACACTTTTAAAACAAACCAACAATTAAAACATAAGACTGCTATGAGAAAGTTAAAAGTAAAACTTGTCATTAGTAAATTTAAGTTTAGTAATTAATTTTTCTCCAACAATTTTTTAAATTTTCATACAAAAATAATTTTAAACTTAAATGTTAAAATATCACACATTAATTTTTAATACTAAAACCAGGAAAAGTTGGAAACTATCCTTATCATAGTGAGCAAAGAAGAACCAAATTGATTCTGATTTGTACCTCTCAAGAAAGGATCTCCTTCCCTTCCTTGTTATAAGTCAATAAACCCTACTAGCTAAATAAAAAATCCTCATGTAAGGAATATATTATTCCACTCTGATGGTCTTCTCATACTATCAGAAATCATACCACTCTGAAATCTTCTACGAGCGTATGTTGTTGAATTGCAGTATCAGTGTTACTCCTTTAAGTTATGTAAAAATAACCGTAAAGAGATAATTTTGGGATATATTTGCAGAATTATAAATAAGGTTAGTTTCAACTCTACCTTTAAGTAATATCCTCAATAAAGTTGTGATTGAACCAGAAATCTAGTATCAGAGACTTTACTCTCTGATATTATGTTCTCCTGCCTTCCCAAGGGATCCTTAAATACTTAAAAAAAAAAAAAAAGTGTAAATTTGATTATTTTATAGAATTAGGTTATTACAATTACATAGGGAAATGACCTTCTGTTCACAGGTTTATACTTTCAATCTATAATCATTCTTATACTGTCCAAAAGATGTTAACAATTATTGAATATTATCTTCAGTTATCCTTGCTCATAATCCTATCTAAAATAATGAACAGACACAGACACTGTATAATTTTAATAAACAGACCTACCAGATGTAGTAAAATTTATTCACTGAATTATTCTACAAGGAATTCTGTTTTCTTTTCTTTTTTTCAAGATTTTTTAAATTTATTTATACATACAAGACCAGGGTTCCAGCCAGGTGTGTGGGAGGGTGAGAGGATTCACCAGAGACAGAGTGGGGAACAGAACAGGCAGACCAACTGAAATACACTGCTGAGGGGAGCAGCAGGAGAGGTCTGCCACGCCATGTGGGTATCTACCCCCAACAGCGGGGATGGAACCAGCACTGCAGAGGCTGTGGGCTGGTTCACAGCGCTACCCTCAACCACCTGCGCCACCACCAGGGAGGCACGGAATCCTGTTTTCTTAAACCTACCAGAAACTACGCCTGCTTTCAAAAACATGTACGCTGAGTATATATATGGTAATTAAGAGGTACTAATAACTAATAATTAACTATTGAATTAATAATTTTTTGAACTTCTGACATACAACCATGTGAAAGTTAAAAAATAAGCTTATCCTTTATCTCTTCATCCATTTTAGTAAGCCACTACTAGTCTATTTCCTGCTCTTTGAATGTTCTTTCTCTAAAATCCAAAATCAAATATTTTCCATTTGGATAAAGAAAATAGTTAAAATACTGTTTTTAAAGTGGCAGAATGAATTAAGAAAATGAAAATCAAACCTTTTACAATTTTTCCCCTAGCCACACATTTTAGAAACTCCCTTCAATTACAAATTAGGAAAGAGTTAGGCGCAATTAAAAAAAAAAAAGACATAAGAATTAGAAGTGAAATACTATGATGTTATGTATCTATATAACAGATACAATGTTTTTCAATAAAAATTTTCCACATAAAAATAACATTTTAAACCAAGTTAACAGATATTTCATTCAACTTTTAAGATTAACACAATAAAATTTAAATTTACCTGTCCAAGTGCTACCTGCTTTTTTGTCTGCACCAAAGGGTAAATGATCCTGAAAAATAAAAAGACCAAATAGTTTATAAATGAAAAATACTTTTCATAACAAAGTTTATTTAGAAATGTACTACACATCCTCAACAGAGAAATTTTCTTGCTGTAGATGTTTGTCTATCCTGGATAACATGAAAAATGCAACTGAGAACAATACCATCACTTCATCTCTCCCTTAATCTTATACTATTTTGTCACAAGGCTTAGTGTTTGGTCAAAAACTTTTGCTGAAGTAACATTCCTAGGAATAAAGTTTTTTGCTGTTGTTGTTGAAGTGTAACTTGGAAGTATGAAATGTAGCCGGCTGCAGTCAAGAAAATAGGAATGGGAGATAGAAAAATAGAGGGAGATTAAAAGCCTGAATCTGCCTTGCTAAGAGTAGTTTAAGAGGAGGAAAGAGATAAGGAATGGAAGTACTACTGGTTTGACTGGTTTGACTGGCTAAAATGGAGGAACTGGTGAGGAAATTGACTAGATTTATGATAAAGCTGAAGTGACTAATACACAGTAAAAAATAAATAAATGGAAACTTACAAAGTTGTCATTTGTTTTAGAAATGTTACACTTATATTCTAAAACAGATTTTATGGGAAAAATGTAATAACAGAGGACAGAATGACCAAAAAAAAATTTTCCTTCTCAAGAAAAACCCAAAACAAAACCAAAAAGCCAATAATTACAGAGCCAGTGAAGTTACAAAGTTATCCTAGGAAGTCAATGAATATCAATATTCTTCAGAGAAGAAAGATTCTCTCAGTGGGTCTTGTAAATCCCACGAAGATCAGTCCTGCATTAAAGCTAGGGCTTTAATCCATTTTAACTTACTGCTCAATGGATACCTATACATGTCACAGCTTCAGGTCTAACATGGCCTACGTGGGTTTTCTAGTTAGCATTTTTATTTAATTTCAATTTTGAGAGTTGTAAAAAAAAACACCTAACACAAAATATACTCTCTTAATCATTTTTAAGTGTAGTTCATAGTGTTAAGTACATTTTGTCAAGTTTAAAAACATGGTTAGCTTACATTAACTAAGGCACATGAGTCAGGGTTGCAGGCCAGGGCAGGGGCGCCTAGTGACCGACCTTGTCCAGAGACGTGTCCTCTAGTTCCAAATCCCTTCACTGGGCTTGGAAGAGTGATGAGAAATGCCTGACCACCTCTCCCTGGCCATAACAGTATAGAGAGCTAATCCTGCTCAACTGCTGAGCTAGCAGTTGAAAACCAGAAAGTCACTGAAATGGAAGACAATATATTCTTTCAGGCTTGATGCCAGTAAAGGGTTTTGTTGTTGTTATTGTTGTTTCTTTTTTTTAAAGATTTATTTATTTATGCATACAAGAACTGGGGTGTAGACCAGAGGTGGGTGTGGTGGTGAGAGGATTCACCAGAGTGAGGAGCAGTACAGCAGTACGGGCGGATCCACTGAAATACACTGCTGAGGGGATCAGAGGGGAGACAGGAGAGGTGTGTTGGGCCATGTAGGTTGCTCCTGGCCAAGGGAGGATAGGGGGAGTATGGAACTCATGCTGCAGTGGCTGGCGAAAGCTTGATAGCGCAGTCTTTAACCTCTGCGCCACCAGGGAGGCCCTAAGCCATGAAAGTTTTATAAAAACTAAACGATGAGTTGATTACTGACAAAAAGTTAAAAAAGTATGAATAAAAATCCATATCTACATTGGTCACATTTTAACAGTCTCTTTTCCTTCATAAAAACTCACATGGTTTGCTCAACATGCAATTTTCTAATCCACAGGGTGGGAGGTGGGGGGAGGATATAGCATCCTAGAACTCAAAAAACTTTAAACTGGGTCTCAAAATTATGCAGTGGTCCCATTATGTTCCTCGTCTCACTTTCTATTATCTTAATTTAGTCAAACTCAACTATGACTCATTCTAACTTGGTCTGGGTGTTTCTTCTACTGGATGGTTTTACTCAGGGCCACCACTGAATGGTTTTAGCGCAGGCTCCAGAGTCAGTGCCTCAGGGTCAAGTTCTGGTACCTCAGGTTCAAGTTCTGGCTCCTCCGCACAACCACATGATCTGGGGCAAACCACTAGACCTTCCTTCGCCTCCTTTCCCTCTCTCTAACATGGGATAGAATACGATCCATTTGACGACGGTATGTTCTGAGACTGAAGGAGTCAATTCACCAAGCACTTACACCACCGCTGGCAAGAACATGCACACGCCAAGTCAGCTAGTTTTCCTCCTGCAACCTCGAATGCTCCCCTTCGAGGTACGGCACAAGCCAGCAACCCGACGACCCCATCAAAAACGACCCCCCGACGCCTACAGAAGTTGGCAAGAGCCCACGGGACAGACCGCCAAAGGGCATGCAAGTGCGCCAGAGTCGAACCCCCACCCCGCCCCGATCCCTTGCTGTGAGCTCCAGGCGGCGCCCAGGGAGGGGGGGCCGGGCCGGGTGACAGACCCGACGAGGGGGACATCCAGGGGGGGACGAGCGGGCCCCGGGTCTCCCGCACCAGGCCCGTGGGAGCTGCCAACACTCTGCGGCCCGTCTCCTGATCACTGGGCAGACAGCTCCTCGCGGTGGCCGGCGGGCGCGAGGGCGGGAAGAGCAAGAGTGACGGGAAAGGCCGCGTGAAGAAGGGGGCCCTTCATAAACGCGGCTGCAAGAAGGCGCCGGGCGCCTAGGTTAGGGCTTCCGCGCTCTTCCGCGCTCAGTGAAGAAACGGGGTTTGGAGCCAGACGCCGCGTCTCCAGCCAAGGTCCGCCACCCGGCGCCCCCGCCCTCGGCCTGCAGCAAACGCTCGTGCGCGCCGGGGCCGGCGTCTCGGAGCTCGCACCCGCCGCGCCCTACACCGCGCTCTGCGCGTGCGGACCAGACGCCGCCACGTCCACACTGCAGCCCCACCGCGCCGACCGCGCACAACCCGGCCGGTGTGGGCCGCGTCTTACCTCAGGCCGCTGTGGCAAGAAGCGGGCGGAAGGGTAAGGCGGGGCCTCAACATGGCCGTCGGCGCCACAGTCCCGGCCCGCCCCCTCCAGGACCCGCCCCGTTAAGATTTTAACCCCTTCCCCTCACCGCCGAGGCCCCGCCCCCTCCACGACTCGCCCACCACAGCCCTCGCCCGCTCTAGGGCCCGCCCCCTTGGGGCTTAACTCCTTTGTCCCTCGGCCTAGGCCCCGCCCCCTTCGCCCGCCCCCTTTTCAACCCCGGTGTGGGCGGCTTCACGGTGTCCCCAGATCTTGTGCTCGCCTTCTTTGCAGACCCAGACGCTTCCCTGAAGCCCCAGGAAAAGCCTGGGGCTTGAGTAAATCTGAAGTTTGGCCCCAGTTAACTCTAGTTAAGGGTTTTTCAAGGTAACGCTGAAGTTACAGAAATGTGGACATAATTTCAAGCCTCTGTTAGGCCAGGACAGGCTACTGAACAGGTTTTTATGATCCCATGCAGACGGGGTAAAAGAGGAATGCGTCCTGGAGGCCTCAGTGGCTTTTGCAGGCTTTTATTTGGATTTACCGGGTACACGGCAGGAAGGGGTGTTGGGGGGCTGGGAGGCTGGCAGGCCTCCCAGCTCTCAGCAAGTCTTCAGTCTTTCTGTGCTCTCAGGCGTTCTCTCTGCTTCATGGCTTCTCTTCTTTTGGCATCTGCTGGCGTCCCCGCGACACCACTTCTAAAAAAAAAAAAGCCCAGTCTCAGTCCAGGTGAATCCCATCTACATATGCCCACACCCTATTCCAGGTGCCCGCCATCAGGCATGCATTCAGGACCACAGGGTTCAGTCACCTGTCTTAATGGCGGGAGGGCAGAAAAGCTTGGTACTGTTTACCCTACCCTGCCACCTCCTTCCCTGGTTCTTTTTTTTGGGGGGGCGGGCGGGTGGGACCCTCCCCGGTGGGACCCACCCCGGCGGCAGGGAAACAACCTGGCACTGCAGGCAGCCTCACAGCCCAGCGCTCAACCACTGAACCACCAGGGGAGGCCCTCCTTCCCTGGTTCTTAATAACCTACATAGGTCTTCCCACTCTCTTCTAGTTCACCTACTTCGTAGCTGGAGTTAAATAAGGGTCCTATTTCAATCTCCAGTACACAGACGGTAGTTGCTTAATCAGTGCTCTTTTCTCCCTGCTCTCAAAGATAAACCAATAATTACTGGTTGATGACTTACAGACTATCTTCCCTTGATTTTTTTTTTTTTTTTTTTTTTTTACTTCCTGTAGGGTAAAGAGAATGTCAGGCTTTTCTGCCCTCCCGCCATCAGGATAGATGATGGATCCTTGTCCTGAATGCATGCCTGATGGCGGGCACCTGGAATAGGGTGTGGGCATAGGTAGATGGGATTCAGCTGAGCTAAGACTGTGCTTTTTTAAGGGCGGCGTCACCGGGACACCAGCAGAAACTGAGAAAGAAGCTGAAGAGAAGCAAAGAAGCAGAAGCAGAGAACGCCAGAGAGCCCAGATAGAGTGAGGATTTGCTGGGGGCTGGGAGGACTGCCAGCCTCCCAGCCCCCCAGCACCCCTGCCTGCCATATGCCTGGTGAACCCCAATAAAAGACCTGCAAAAACCCACTAAGGACTCTGACTCCTCCTTTACCCGGTCTGCATGGGATCAGAAAACCTGCACTGTGGCCAGTCCTGCCCTCTACACTTCCTTTGACTTGACTTAACCAAACTGACCTTGAGAGCACTTAGCCTGTTGAGAAAATAAAATTTGATAACAAAATATTTTTAAAAATTTACTTAAAACCAACAACTAAACAGAGTTTATAAATGATATATTTGGAAAGCAGATTTAGTTTCATAGGTGTGGTAGAACAAGTGGTACTGGAATTGTAGGTCTTCAGGCCTAGTCTCTCAGCCAGGAGGATCGCAGACTGAAGGGGCAGTGCTGAGTCTCAGCTGCTAGACCACTACCTGTTGGTGTCTCAAGAAACCGCAGCAGGAACTTCGCACATGCTCCGGCAAGCAAGCGAGAAGAGGCAGATTTGTTTAGAGAAAGAAAAAATTTATTGAGGAGAAAAGGAACAGAAATAAAGTGGGACTCCCCCCTAACAGGAGGAGCAAGGAAGCCAAAGTGGAGTTGTGTTTCAGGGAATATACACCTTTTTTCCCTAATTATTTTAAAGTACCACCAGTCTCTTTGTGATTGGTTAGTTCTCCGTGGTCTCACTGCCTAAAGGTCTCTGTGCCCAGAACTAAGCCTCTGTGTCCCAGTCCTTATCTTTTTTTCTTCGTTGTCCTCTATTTGGAATGTCTTGTTGACCAGGGTCATAAAGTAAGTCCCTAATGTCATAAGTCCTGGGGTGTTTGATTAGTCCCCTTTGGAATTTGTTGCCCTCATCTCTGGGGCCTTCCTTAACTCTCCTGAAGTCCCTGCACTGTCCTTGAGGCTGCCTGATTATCCCTAACTTGCCCTCGGATTCACAGGGTCCCTATTTCAGAAGGACCCTGTACTTTGTTTAATTTTCTGCTCAATATAATTATCTTATTACAATGTACCACAGTGTTAATAAGTTTTGAAAAAGGAGCCCCGTGTCTCGTCCCACTGAAAGGGAGGTGAAGTGATCTTCATGGTAAGTGACATCAATATAGCTGTTACCCAGGAGACTATCTGCTGGAAACTGTCCTGTGGTGGAGGCCTGTTTGGCCATAATGACCTCTGGACTGAACTTGTGGCTCTGTGGATTGATTGGGAGCCAATCTGAAGATAATGTTTAATCAAAATAATGTCTTATTCTGAGAAAGCATTGCAATGGAAAAATCTTTTTACTTTCTACTATTTTTAAATGTAAATCACTGAAAATGAGTTTCACAACTGAAACAGAATAAAATTTATTTAGAACTGAGGAAATATTTAAATAAAGCTAAAGGGTGTTTATTTGATGTGTTTTGCTATGGGGTTCAGATTAGCCTAAAATCTGTAAGCATGAAGATTTTTATCAAAGTTTCTTATGTTTATACAGTATGATAATAACCAGAACTAGAATTCCTTTTACCCAACATAAATACAATTATAACAGATCTGTAAATTTCTTTCTTCTTTAAAGAAGAAAGATGGCAACAGCGATAGGTTTAAAAAGGAATTGGCAGAGATAGTGGAGCAAATAAAGATGCAGCACCAGGCACAGGAGTACATAGGGCCATGAGGACAGAGCACAAAGTATTAGAATTAATAAGGTGGCAGAAACAACATCATTTCAAAATTAGTAATATTCCTTTAACTCCATAAACATCTAACAAAAAAATACTAACAGAATATATGATTCACAGCAGCAACAAAACTCAGCAGTACCTTGAAACAAATGTAATGAGAATTGTTTAAGCCCTTATTAAAGTAAACCTAAACGAATAGAGAGCAATATATTCATAGAATAAAAGGCTCAATATTATAGACCTATTACCATATCCCAGGTTCGTTTGTAAATGAAGATTGCCATGCAATCGTAATCACAATCTCAGTTTTTTGGTTTTTTTTTAAGATTTTTTATTTATTTGTACAAGAACCGTGTTACAGGCCAGATTCGCGGGAGGGTGAGAGGATTCACCAAAGACAGAGCGGGGAACAGAACAGGCAGATCTACTGAAAAACACTGCCGAAGGGAGCAGCAGGCAAGACAGGAGAGGACTGCCGCACCACATGGGATCCTTGCTGGCCAGCCGGAATCGAACCGGTGCTACAGAGGCTGTGGACAGCTTCACAGCGCGACGATCAACCTCCTGCGCCAGCAGGGGAGGCCCACAATCTCAGTCTTTTAATGGAACAAAACAAGCTAATTATAAAATGTTGATGGAAGGATATACCAAGTCAGTTTTGAAATAAACAAATTGCTCTATCAGGTGTCATGTCACATTATATAACTGTGATAATTAAAACAGGAGTGGATTCAGAAGAGTTCAACAGGTCAGAGGAGTCCTGCTACAAACCCATACAGCAATTTCGTTTATGTTACTGATAGTGTGTCAAGTCGGAGAAGAAAATATGAGCATTTTCGTAATGATGCCACACAAGTATTTCCCAGCAGCTTCATGGAGAATGACATTCCAAAGGAGACCTGTGCACTATGGGGCTATTTGTAATAGAGAAAATATAAAAACAACCCAAGGCATTTATAGATAAACCTAAGTTGCTGAACAATGCAATTATTCAATACTATTTATATTTTTAAAACCATAAGAGTCTATTTTCTATAACTGCAAGTATTTTATAGGATAAAATCTGAATGAAAATAATGGCAGCTTTATCTGGGAAGGAAGAAAAAGGCTTGAGAATTGATGGTGATATTCAAGTAGCTTTACTTTTGATGAATGATGTCAATATTACAAACAAGTTATTTGTGTATCTTTTTAGTTCTAAAATATTAAGACATTAATGTTCAATAAATTTGGAAAAAAAATAGTGCTCACACCTATCTGAGTTAATACCATGAAGCACATCTTCTATTTTCCTGCATTTTACTTACAGTAGTATATGCTTGTGAAAGTCAGATCTGATTCAAAAAGTCTTTTTTTTTTTTGCTACTGTTTTTTGTTTTTTTTTTTTTTTTAAGATTTATTTATTTATTTATACAAGCACTGGGTACAGTCAGAAGCACGGGAGGGTGAGAGAATTCACCAGAACCAGAGCAGGGAGCAAAACAGGCAGAAGGACTGAAGTACACTGCTGAGGGGAGCAGCGGGTGGCAGGAGAGGTCTGCGCACCATGTGGGACCCCCCCAGCGCTCAACCGCTGCGCCACTAGGGGGGCCCTCAAAAAGTCTTCTTAAAAGACGTCATATTGGGCTTCCCTGGTGGCCTAGGGGTTAAATCTCAGTGTTGTCCCTGTGATGGCCTGAGTTTCTGAGTAAGATCCCCTTCCCCGTCCCCCCCAATAGGGAGCTAACCCACATATGGCTCAGCAGACCTCTTCTGTCTTACATGCTTCTTCCCTCAGCAGTGTATTTCAGTAGACCTGCCTACTCTGCTCCCCACTCTGTCTCTGGCAAATCCTCTCTTCCCCCGCACCTCTGATCTATACCCCAGTTCTTCTATGCCAAAAACAAATAAAATTTTTTAAAAAATTGCTTTATAAAAAAGATATAATTATCAAAACATATTCAGAAATAGATTTTCAAGAAGAAACCTAATGTTAGTCCTGCTTCCACAAGGTGTCTTGGGCAGGTCATTTCATCCTTATGAGCTTGATTCCTCATCTGAAATTGGCATAAACAACAGCCATAACACCATCTAAATCACAGGTCATGATCTGAAAATCACTGTCGTGATCATCCTATCCAGATGTTTGTACCAGGTGCATTGGTGCCAGAAGACTCCAAATGAGGTGTGTTCTCCTAGAATGTACATAAGACTATCCCCTGAAATGTCTATTTTATTGTTATCCTCTCCAGTTAAAATGTATATATTTTGTGCAGGCTTTATAATATATGGAACATATTGCTATGGTAATACGTACAATTGTACATAAATAGTACATATATTGTGGATGTGTGAGGCACAAAAGTCCCCTATCACAACTTTCTTTTTTTTTTTTTAAAGATTTATTTATTTATTTATACAAGCACTGGGTACAGTCAGAAACGCGGGAGGGTCAGAGAATTCACCAGAGCCAGAGCGGGGAGCAGAGCAGGCAGAAGGACCGAAGCACACTGCTGAGGGGAGCAGCGGGCGGCAGGAGAGGTCTGCGGGCCATGTGGGACCCGCCTCCGGTGGCCGGGAAGCAGCCGGCTATCGAACCGGCGCCGTGGAGGCTGAGGGCAATTTCGCAACCCAGCGCTCAACCGCTGCACCACCGGGGAGACCCTATCACAACTTTTTAAGTGAGAGAAAAGACTACCACATGGGGTATCTTCTGTACAATTAATATCTACTCAACCTGTACCTGGTTGGTTGTAGAAATGAAATATTTTCCTTCCAAAGAACACAGTGTGTTAACTTCTTCACTTTCTCTACTGGCCTTGAGCAATCTAGGAGAAAATGTCCATTTGACCTTCAGAGATAAAAACAAAAGGAATTTATACCCATTAGTATCTGACCTGAGTTAAGATTCCAGTTGGAAAATTTCACTTCCATCTCTTTGGCACCAGGTGTCAGCCTTTAGTCATCAGGTTCACTTTCTGATGCTAAAAATGTTAAGAGGAGAATCCCAGCTCTTCCTTTTTTGGATGATGATCCTATATACACAATCAGTCAGATAAATTAATATTTTCATCTTAAATCTTAATTTACTAATGTTAACTAATTAACAAATTATATTATAATTATATAAATACTATAAATATAACTACTTTTATAACATTTTATGTTATTTCAATTGTATAAATAATTAGTTAACAAATTCAAATAGCACTAAAATGAGGCAGTTGTCAACAGGCAAGAGGCTTTTTTTCCAACTTGTCAAGATAGTATTCTGAGCATTCTGATTTGGGGGTGTGTGTGCTTAATCCTTGCATTTAAAGTTGGAATGTTGAGCACAGAATGTTCAGATGGTGGATTGAAGGCATATTGACTTTTTTTTAAAGATTTATTTATCTATCTATACAAGAACTTGGGTACAGGTCAAAGGTGTGAGGAGGTGAGGGGATTCGCTAGAGTCAGAGTGGGGAACAGAACAGGCAGATCCACTGAAATACACTGCTGAGGGGAGCAGCAGGCGAGGCAGGAGAGGTCTGCTGCATCATGTGGGTAGCTCTCTAACCGGCTGGGGCTCAAACTCATGCTGCACAGGCTGTGGATAGCTTCATAGTGCTGTACTCAACCCCTTGCGCCACCAGGGAGGCCCACATGTTGACTCTTTGATATTGATGGTGAAGTAGAGAATCTTCTCAGAAGACTAAAGCTTACTTCTTTTCTCTCTTCTGGAATCATTTCAGTAAAAACACTGCCACCCAGTGTTTTGATTAGGAATAGCACAAAAGACCATACACTAAAACCCACAATTTTCACAAATAACTACTTTTCTTAGTTCTATACAAATTAGATCTGACAGACTATCAAACATTTCCTATCTAAACCACACATGGTGCAGCAGACCTCTCCTGTCTTGCCCACTGCTACCCTTACCAGCGTATTTCAGTAGATCCACCTGCTCTGCTCCCCACTCTGTCTCTGGTGAATCCTCTCATCCCTTATACCTCTGCCCTACACCTCAGATCTTGTATACTAAACAAATAAATAAATCTTTTTTAAAAAGACATAAGTTGAGAGCCAAAGGGCATGAAGTCAAAATTACTTTCTCAGCAGAGGTACATACAGTCAAGCAATAAAATATGTGATAGGAGCCAGCTTAACTCACCACCTACACACCTACACCTACACCAACCAGAGGCTGATGGAGTCTTCCTCAGACAATAGACATGCCTTCTCCTCTTTTCCCATCTCCCAGCTTTACTGACTGTAGTGAAAATTACGTAGAGCTGGAATACCAAGATACCAAGTACTTTTTTTACTTCTCAAGAGAAGCAGTAGTTGTTAGTTTTTTTAATATTTTATTTTATATATTTTTACATCATTTTTCATTTTTGCACAATGTATGCATTTTCATTGGTTATATTCCCCATACAATTCCACCCCCCTCATTTGACTCTAATCCCACCTCCCTTCCCCCCCAACCCCTCCCCCCATAGTGTGTCTCTGGTTTATAGTTGCTTGTTGATTCTGATTTTTACTTTATTGTAATTAGTCTTTTTCCTGGTCCCTTATTTAGATTTTCTAAATTCCTGCTATGAGTGAGACCATCCGGTATTTTTCTTTTTCTTTCTGGCTTATTTCACTGAGCATGATCCCTTCCAGCTCCATCCATGTTGCTGCAAATTGCATGAGTTTATCTTTTTTGATTGCTGAGTAATATTCCATTGTGTATAGGTAGCACATCTTCTTGATCCAGTCATCTATTTTTGGGCATTTGGGTTGTTTCCATAGTTTAGCTATTGTAAATAGTGCTGCTATAAACATAGGGGTGCAGGTGCCCTTTTGAATTAATGATTCTGTGTCCTTTAGAGAGTTTATAGGTCAAGTATTCGATGTCATTTACTTTGGCTTTTCTAGCCACAGTAGAAAGCAGGCAGCCTTGTGTGTTGGGGAGCCAACACACAAGCCTACACTTTGCACATAATACCCCATTTGATCTTTCAGGAATGCTGATTGGTCTGCCTCTCGGTCATCTGTAAATCCTCAACCATGTTTTTCACAACTGTTGCTGAACCAGTCTACCTTCAAGTCCAGCATACAAAAAAGCACAGAGAAGTCAGATGAATTTCTACAGCTGGCTGCCTTGCAACTTTGTGCTCTCATCACGTCTTTGACTATGTCAGAAAAGTCCCCTTTACCTTCCTCCTGGGGATGTTTAGAGTGCATTTTCAATGACACTGCACTTGAAGCAATAACCTTCAGCTCCAGACCTGCCTAAGAGACAGTGTCTTCTACACATACATCTTAAGAACAAGATCTTTTGGTTGGATGCAATGATCTTAGCCCAGGGTTTTTACTGTCTCTTGTGCCTATTTCTGTCTACATGCTAGTTTTAGCCTCTACGTCTTTTCTAGGTTTTATGTCTCTGTCTTCAGTTACCAGGAAAAGAACTAAAATCCAGGAGATATCACACTGATATTTGTGAATAAGGAGACTGTTCCTGTATCACTAGCAATAGCCAGGTGAGCTGTCTCAGGTAAGAATCACAAAGCCCTCATAGTGTATGGGTCAGGTGGTAGAATCATGTGGTAAAGGGTGGGCAATACATTAGGTGTCCATTAGTGTTATGGTAAGAGTTTTTTAGGTAATGTATGTAAAGTCTGCTAATTCTTCTTACTGGAATCCCTCGGTACCTATTGCATGGCAATGTTTGAGACTACGGAAAATCAACAGACAGCAAAATAGACAAGCAACCTTGTTTCAGTGGAGCTTATATTCAGAAAACTACACTCTACCATAGTAACCACTCATAAATACTGGCCATTAAGGTAGCCATTAGTTGTGGGTGGTTGTGAGGAGGAGAGGGTGGTTTAGGATAGAGTCCTGCTTCACACACTTGCCTCACACACAGGGAGTACAGTTCCAAGAGCAACTCCCACTCCTTGAGTATAGACAGTTGTGAGACCAGACTTGACTGGACCTGATTTCTGCAGACGATGGAAAATTAGATAACCAGCCCCACAGGGATCATTATTGCCCAGATCTTTCAAGCTAATCCAGGAAAAACTGGGAGCCCTCAGGACAGCTGTTAATGGAAGTTGGTCCACAACTGTGGCCACTGCCATAGCTGAACAGTGTGGACAACCCACATGCAAGCGTGTTCCGCCAGAGTCGCCCAGTGCTCCTGTTGCTGCCCCTTCCTCTTGCCCTTCACGCTATTCTCTATGACTCTAGCCAGCTTATAATGCAAAGCATCTGTGACGTGCTGGCATCTATAATGTGCAGAGGACTAAGATGCCTAAGGTTTCAGAGTCTGGTACAGTGGCAGCACTGCAGCCAGAATATGGTGGGCTAGGCCTATATTTTCTTGATTCCATAGATATGAATCTTAAATGTAGGGGTCCTCTTGGGGTCCTTGCTGTCCCTGCTCAGGTTCCTGGTCTCAAACCTGTGTGTGTTGTGGGTGTTTTGGAGCAAGGAGTTGGAAACATTACTGTTTTCCCTTGATTTCCTCAAAGTAATGACTCTTCTATGAGAGGAAGACTGGATATATGCGGAAAGTGTTAACAGGGCCCAGATCAATGGGAGTCGTAATTAAATCAAGGCAAACACTTCACTGTTTGTCAGTGAGAAGGGAGGACCAGACCTTGTGGTTTTCCAGCATGAACTACAGAAACTTAGGCTTCCTCAGAGACACCTCTGGCACCACCACCAACAGGAGAGGAGTATCCTGAATTGATACTGCCAACCCTACCCCCATCTGCCAAAGCAACTCTGTTTATAACTGCTGTATGTTCTATGGGTCTAGGTAAGACTCAGCTTGGGGGGAAAATACCCTGATTATCTATCTATCTATCTATCTATCTATCTATCTATCTATCTATCTATCTATCTCTCTATCTATCCATCCATCTATATCTATATATCATATATATACACATACACTCGTGTGTGTGTGTTTGTATGCTGGATTACTACAGTGTTGCAGCAATGACACAGTATGATTCCTACGGTGAACAGTCAAGCTTTGCATCAGAGAGGTCAGTCAATCAAGAAGATGATTTGTACAAATTCAAAGTTTTAATGACTATTAAATAATAAAAGAAAGGCAAATTTGCACTATGTACATTCTGTCCACCTATGGTACTGTCAGCTGACCATGCACATTTTATTGCACATATAAACAGTGTACATAGATCTTGAAGACATCTTAGCCATACAAGGATTGTATTTAGAAAAAAAAAAGCCACTTTACAAAATATTGAAGTCATTTGTATTATACAGCCAACTTCAAGAAAACAGGAAATTAATATCAAAGGAAATATTTTAATTTTTGAAAAAAAAAACTCTCAAAACAAAGATTACAGAAAACTTAATATTGCCATATATACATGTAGAAAAAATATTTCCGGACCCTGCATTCTGAATGCCCATCAAGGTGCAGCAATCTAAATTCCTATTTCTATAATCAACCTCTGAATGTTTACAATGAATACACTCTTCGTTCAAAACATCTTTCTTCTTTACATCATTATGCTATTTGACAAACAGGTATTTGTGCAGTACAGGAAAATATTAAAATATATTTTAAGTTAGGTTAAAGTGCACAGTACATTTGATAGGAAATAACTGCTAGCTGCCAATCTAAACAATTGTTTTCAGTAACCCCTTCATGATGCTCAGAGTGGAGGGCAGCCTTGGCTTTGGGCTGATGTTTGTCTGTTATTCAATGCACATCCTCCTCTTGGTGTGTTTTCTTTTGTGTTCACCTTTACATTTGTCTTACAGATTGTGACTGCTGCTGCTCCTATGGCTTTTCCTAGAGGTGAAGAAGCAGTCAGCATTCACCAGACTCTGGGGTCTCTGCACCTGCAGGTTGATTTGAGTGCATCTGCACATCACTCCTCAGTGACTCCCTCAGAACTGCACGGGTCCCTTTCCTTTGCTGTCCTTTCTCTAGTCATCCTCATGTTTTGTTTTAACTTGCTCCCTCCTAGGACACTGAGCCTCACCAACCCTACTTACTTAACCTTCTCCTCAGCCCACCTGATGTCGCATGCGGCTGCCCCACCAATTCACAAAATTTACTCCTGCATTTTCACACCAGAGACCACAAATCGTGCAGTGTAATGGACTTCTTGGAACGTCACCAACAAAGTTACAGTAAATGAGCACATCTACATCTCACAATTGTTTCTGCTTTTAAAACTGGCAGCAGTAGGAAGTGCTGATTAACTGATCCAGGCAGATCCTATGTGCCTTCAGTAAATTCTCCACCGTTCAGTTGAAGTTGGCCTTGAAAACCATTTTGGTTAAACAATAAGCATTTTATCATCTCTACTTCCCTATACCATTTCCTTATGATCTACCTTTGGTGCTAGACTTTCTTTAATCATCCAAGTTACAGTGCAAAATTATACTTCAAGACACATGATGCTAACACTTATTACTTGTGTGTTAAAACGTGAATGTTTTGTGCATAGCAAAATAAGTATGAATCCAAGAAAATAATTGTTCACATTTTATCTTCAAGTTTAGTATATATATTTTTTCCATCACAGCTATTTACAAAAAACTTTGGGGTGCTCTCTTGAGTCAGTCTCATTATATCAGGGGACAACAGAGCTGCTGGAATGTAGGAAACTGGATGGAATGCAGAAACATAAATAAGACCAATGTTCCATAAACCAAAGTATCAAAAATGTCTCCCCAGAAAACAGATCTTGTCACAGAAGCACCTGTTTTTTCCTTAATTTTTTTCTGAGTCATATACATCAGAAAACATGATTTCTGAGACCTAGAACTACTGCACACCAAAGAGGATAGAAAATAACTCAATATTTATAATATTAAAATAAAGTGTTTAACCACAAAAAAGCAGTAATAAAATAGTTTCCTAATTTACAATTTGCATCCAAAGGATGAATAACAACTCACTAATAAATAATATTTATATAAATATTTTGTATGTCGAAAATAGATTTTTAAAAGGCAATGGTCTCAAGAAACTTCTTGAAAAATTTGGTGGTGAAAAACCTGATTGATTCCCCCTCCCCCCACCAAATACACAATGAGTTTGGTTTGAATAAAATAAATGCATCTTGCAGCAAAAACAGTTGTGCTTGGTGTTTTGATAATGGCAGTGGTGAGCGTGGAAGGGTTGAAGGAGGTTGTAAAAGGCATTGATGTGCTGCTAAGTTCTTCATCACCAGCTCCCTTGCTGGTTTCCAGATGAATACCTGCCACGTCTTAATGTTGGAGGTTAGTTCTGAAAGGTAGAATTGCTTCCCTTATGTCCATCTTTCCATGCAATTAGTCGGGGAAGTGACAGGCAGTGATGGGACAATGGGGGAACAGGTGCCGAGAGCAGAGTTCAGGGTCTCTGATGGGAGACGAGTCTGAGTCAACCCAAAGTAGAGGAGTTGCTTTCATGTGAACAGAGCCTTTGTTACAGAGACGTCCAGCAAGGCTTGGATGGTAATGCCCACTTTGACCAGGCCTTTCTCCTCAAGGATATGATGTGGTAGACATAGTTTTTCCTAAAAGAAAGAAGAACACAACAGATTTTTAGTTAATGAGAACATAACCATGAAGTCTTGACAACAGTTAAGGTGTTTATCATACCTCACCCTGTGTCCCTTCCTTGCTTTCTAACTATTGCAGAGATATTTTCTGCATTTGCAGAGAATATAATGATTTTTCACAACATAGACTTGTTCCAGAAAGGCAATCAGTCTGAGATCTGCAATAGATCTTAACTATTTAAGAAACCTTTGCACTAAATAACAGAGATACACAGAGTCATTTGGAAACCACATACCAAGAACATATTAGCTTATATCCTGGTTCTTTTTATCATGCAAAAGTAAAAATATTTTTTTCTTCTTTAAAAAATTACATTTTTGCAAAGCACAATTGCAAATAGCCTCTTAAACATTTTTAAGGAAGTCAAATATTCCCTTATACAGACCACACATCATTCTACTAACCATACCCCTTGATTTAACTCATGGTGTTTCCCATGATCTTCAGAATGGACGCATGATGATGGGCCAGTGTCCTGTCTTCATGGTTTGTGAAGAGCTTTGTTAATGAGTACTTTTAACCATGGCCCTCAGAGGCCTCTCTTTCAAGACTCATAAAATGAAAATGACGCAAATGTCTTGTTAATTTCTCATGTATTTTTGCTCTTGGGAAATTTCCAATGTATACAACTCAAGGAAAATAGTCGATGCAAATCAGTTGTCGTGGGAAGAACTTTGCATGCTCAACAAAACAGTTTATAAAATAACACAAAATAAATTCACACCTTCATCATCTGGTCCTGGTCTGTTACCATTCAAGAGAATCTCCTTCCAGACTTGACTAGGAAAAGCCTCCAACAGCAAACACTTCCCCTTGTCTAACTCATGATGGCGTTTTCTCCATAGCCCAAAGACTGCTGATTTTAAGGAAATCTTAAATGGGATCTACGTCACACCTCGAGTGGAGGAGGCTCTGCTTAAAATGAAGCCAATCAGGGTTTCTGGACAGATTGCTTGTTTTTACAAGATTCTTACTTGAGAAGCCAGAGCTTCCTGCCCTCTCAATGTCAGCACTCTCCAAAAACTGCCAGGTCCAGAGGTTCCACTCTTCAAATAATATTCAAAAGACATGCCACGAGAGCGTCCGTAATTTATTCCTATGCTTCAAAATATCAATTTCCCTACATTCTCTCAACCATCTTACTACTATGTCCTCCTGCTCTGTCCCTAAATTGCCGTAACTTCAAAGACTCTTAGACTCTGACTCCAGGTCTTAAGGAACAACAGCAACAACAACAACAACAAAAAACAAACAAACAAAAACAAACAAACAAAAACCTAAACAGGTTACTCTTCAAGCACAATTTTTAGCCATTATTTCATGAGGCTGCTACCTATCAAAATAGTATTACCTGCTGCCAATGGTCTATTAGATGTATATGCGAGTTTATGCTGCTTGCCAACTTAGCAGCCAGTGTCAGCCAGAGAAAGGATGGGAGGCCTTGTGTGTGGGAGTTGTGCCCTAGGGGAGGAGGGGCAGTCTCTGCCTCTGCCTGCTGCCACACAGACATGAGTGTTTATGGTTTCGAGACAGCATGTGCCACAGACTCGTGAGTCACCTGACTCTGGCCTTTTGCTGCGGAGGCTGGTTCCCGCAGCCTACAAATCAACACCTGACTTGTTAGGAAATTGTAAATGGGTACTGATTACGGTTAAGCTTCTGGCATAGGGCACTGCTTGGTGAGGAAATAAATCTCCACTTTATACCATATACCATATGCTGATATGAATCTGATATTAAAGAGTTAAATGTTAAAAAAAAAACCTCCCAATATAGATAATTAGCATTGTCTCTGATAAATGGATGGAGAAGAATTTCCTAAGCTTAAAAAGTTATTTTTTTAAAAATGACAATAGAAAAAAATAAAAGTAATTGATTGCCCAAAAGCTTAAAGCTTTCATGTGTCAAAAGAAAACCCCAATTAAAAGCTTAACAACAAGTTGCTAAAAAGTATTTGCATTAAATTACAAAGGATTCTATATTAAGCATAAGCTCAACAAATTAGTTGAAACAGCTGACTTGATACTAAGAGATCAACAAAGGACAAGGGACAGTTTTGTTTTGTTTTGTTTTAATGAGGGGTTTGCCTAAGGCATTTTGAATAAGACATTTTGCTTCTCCACTTCAGTATTTGTTTATGTTTAATCCCAAAGTTTCTGAATTCTATTATTTCCACAGAGCCTAATCTCTGTGTATAGCACAGCTTTTTAGGGGCTTGCTGAGAGTTCCAGCTAGAAGTCACAACTGAGGGCTTGAGAGTGGGTGGGATGGTATTGAGACCTCAGCCTCCTACTAACAGGGCTTTCAGACTGAGTTAGTCCACAGTCATTCTCTGTCCCAGGCCTTTTATTTTTCCAACCTTGTCTTCAAGGTCAGAAGGCATTTTTCAAGGCATTTTTCATTTTCCTTGTCTTCTCACTCCTAAACCAGGTGGAGAGTTAAAAATGCCACCATTACAGCTGGCAATGAAGACATAAAACTGCCTTTCTCTTTTCATTCACTTGCCTGGGAGAAGCCCAGAGGTGCTATCAGATTCCTTTAATGGGGTTGCAAGTACTTGAGAATATTAGCATAAGATAATGAAAACCTTTCAAAAACATGGTTTTCCTAGTTATTCTATCACAGGACTGGGATGCAGAATCTGATGGGAATTACAAGTTGAGCTGATAATTGGTAAGATGGGAAAAGGGAACCTGCTAGAAATGAGAGAGTAGCAAGGATGGCCAGAGGCCACTGTCCATCACACTGGCACTGCCATTGCGTATCCTGTGGAGGGAATCCCTGAAGTGAGCTAGAAGTTGGAATGTGGAAGGAAATGCTATAGATTTATAACCGGATGAGAAATGGCAGACCGCCTCACCTTATGTATAATGAATGTAGAACAGAGATAACTGTGTATTCACACTGACTTAAAATGTATTAAATTTCATTGCCATAAGATCATAGTGGCTTTCACTGGGAATGCGCCAACAGTCTGTTTTAGTGTACTCACTAACTTCTTTTGTGTTTCTTTTTAAAGCACACAGCAGATTCACAAAACAGTATCCTGTAAGAAAACAATGTTTCTGGCGTCATTTGAAGAATGTGTGCCTTGTGCTGCTCTGCCAATTGTGGAACTGATTAGATTAGCTTCACTCACCCATCTCTCTTCTGATCCACAGTCAACAGGGCTGGAAAGGGCTGGCAAGCTATAAAGACTTTCAGGCACTTCCTATATGCCTGGCACCAACGCTAAGGATTTGCATGGTTAGATTTTTTAATAATAATCTGTAGTATCTGTTTTACAGATAAGCAAACTGAGACAGAGTTTAGGTAACACTAATTAACACAGCTGGTTAAGTACTGGAACCAGGATTTGAACATGTGTCTATCTCCTCTGTAGGCTGGGGCTCTCTCCATGACATCAGACTTCTTTCCATAAATTCCTTAAATCAACAAGTGAGTATGTTAATTGTGTGCCCATGAGACAGAAGAGACCTTTATAGCCTCAGAGCCCTATCCTATCACATGCAACATCAGGTGGGGATCAGAGAATCCTTAACTTGCAGAAAGTCCTGTTTGTGCTGCCACTCAGCTCTTATGGCTTCTCTTGGTAGTGAGGCACAGATATCTTGGCCTCATGGGAGCAGGCAACTACCATCACTGCCTGACTTCTCTTTCTACGGTTCTTTTTTTTTTTTTTAATGTTCTTTTTTTTAAAGATTTATTTATTCATGCATGCAAGAACTGGGGTACAGGCCAGAGGTGTGTGTGGGGAGGAGGTGAGAGAATTCACCAGAGACAGAGCGGTGAGCAGAACAGGCAGACGGACCGAAGGCACAGCTGAGGGGAGCAGCAGGCGAGGCAGGAAAGGTCTGCCACGCCATGTGGGCATCTCCGCAGCCAGCCAGGATCGAACTTGCACTGCAGAGGCTGAGGACAGAGTCTTAGTGCAGTGCTCAACTGCCTGTGCCACCAGGGGAGGGCCTCTTTCCACGGTTCTTTATGCTTCCTACCAGCCGCACATCTACCTCCAGGTCAGAGGTCAAACCAAACTGCAGTCATTCACATCAGCATTATTCATTCTGCCCAGCCTGTTTCTAAAATATAAAGTCCTGGTAGGAAATTGAGCAAAGCTTAAAACTGTTTCCATCATTTTCATCTAAGAAAGTTCGTTCCAAGCTCCAGCTCTGCCACAAAAGAGTAATTTGAGGGCCAGAGTCTCCATGTGAAATGGAAACACGTCAGACCCTTACAGACCAAGAGAGCTTCTTGTCACATTTCAGCTGATTCTCTGCTTTCCAGTGATGCTACTTTCTAGTGCCTCTTGTCCAATTCTCCACATATGCTACCTCCTCATTCACCCCCCAATCTGTCCTCTGTAGCTGGCTACTCCTACACATCTTTTAGGTCTCAGTGTAAACACCATGGTTTCAGAAAGACACATAGACTATCCATTCCCCAACATAGTCAGCTCCCCTTCTCCCTTGGTGACAGAATCCTTTATCTGATCCACCAAGGGCCATATCACACCAAGTTCCTACTTATCCATCAGATCTACTAAGTCAGGGTCCAAAAACCATGGCCTATAGACCAATGCAGCCCATAGCCTGTTATTGTAATTAAAGTTTTATTGGACCACAGTTTGATCTATTATTCATCTAAGAACTGACTCTGGCCACTTTCACATGACAGCAATAGAGCTTCAAAATCCAAACAGATATCATAAGATCCACAACATCTAAAATATTTATTATTTGGCACTTTACAGAAAAAATCTACAAATCCCTAGACTATTATTAATATTTTGAGGACAGGACCATATGTCACGGTCACCTTTTTATCCTGAAGGCCAAAACACAGGGGCTGAGAAAGAATGTTCATTCAGCATTCAGGAAAGAATGAGTAAGCACAAGCATAAATGAGAAGCCAATGCTCTGGTCCTGAGAGTCTTAAAGAAGGAAAAAAGCACATTCTGCATGTCTATATGATTGTTTACTGAGAGCTAATTTCTAATCTGAAATATAATCTGAAGCCTACTTTTAAAACCAAATCTCCTGAAATAAAGTCATATTAAAACACTTTTTACCAGACCCAAAACCACTTGAAGGCCACTGAAATTTTAATTCATTTTACTGGGGGTTAAACATCCATTGTTGTTAAGATTGTTTATCCTTATCATAGGAACCAGCGTGGATTTTTGCGTGCTAACTCAAGCTACTGTGGACTGCTTGATTTCTTACCAAATAAAATGGCATCAGGATATCAAGTGTCCTTATTTAACTAGTCTCACCGATGAAATTCCTTTTCAATTGTCTTACTTTTGAGTTTTGTGGTGCCCCTTTCTACTAGCCCCATTTCCTACATGTTTTTCCCCCAGGACAGTGAGGTACATACGAACTACAAATTCTTAAAGAGAAGCAACTGATAGCAATTAGTTGTTACACATTGAGGAAATTCTGGCACTGAATGGTGAATTGCCACCAACTGGAGGAACTGGAGAAACAGAACTTTCCATTTGAAATAGACCTTTCTATTTCAAAAAAAGAATGTAAATAAAGACTTGGTTCTTTTTATTAGGGATTAGAAGGAAGTACTGAAAGTGACATTTCTTGTGAGAGGAAGGAGACTCAGTGTGCTCAGATAGATGGCCGACTGCCTCCCAGAGGATGAGCAGCTCAGCCAGTTACCTGCTTCAAGCCACAAGGCCAGCATCCCCTTAGCTAATTGCTGCGTGAGTACCTTGGGGAAGAACCATGCAGAGGTTTAATCTTCTGAATAGAAATTTCCAGCTTGACAAAGGGCAAGTCAGTTTATTCAAAGTTTTGCCTAAAGGGCTAAATTAATTGTATTCTGCCAGTTGCCATACTACTTGATGAACAAATACCATCCAACGAATCCCCAGAGGAGCAGCAGCATATCAGGATACAGATACATTAATAACATGAGAAACAAAAGCGTGCCCAAAGAATACTCTGGAAGCCACAATTGAAATACGAAAGTAGCTAAAGAATGATGTCAAGTCAGCACTGAAAATGAAATCTGATCTCACATAATTGTTCTACTCAGCTTTTATTGATAGGACTTTCTTTCAGATAGCCATCCCATAAGTCATCTCTTCCCTTTTGCCCCCTACAAAGAAGATGAAAACCAAACAGTGGTGATGATTCTAGGGAAGCCTAACGCACACTGCAAGAGGAATGGAACCTTCGAGAGCTACTCTGGGCACACACAGACAAATGTTATCGATGGGTAGATAAAAACTTGGAATAATCACCCAAAATGTGTTTATTAAGCAGCTTATAGCTCAAGATCCTCATTAGTCATTGTACAAAGGGATTTTATTTGTGTTACAGATTAAAGAGTACATGATAGCACCAAAGGTAATTCAGTACATCTGCCACTTACTTATATACAACTGAGGTTAATTAGGTAACTTCCACACAGTCTGTATTTCACCAGTCAATACAAAATGGGGAAGAAAAAGCCCAGTTAATTCAAGACATTAACCATGTAAAGAATGCTTCCTTTTAGGAAATCTGATATGATTTAGCAACAAAGAATCTTTATAAATATACTCTTTAAACTATGTGGGTTTTCCATCTTCTCAAGTCCCCTGGATTTATGGAAATGTTCAGAAAAATAAAATCTTCTTAGTAGCCATCTATGATGACTGTTTGCATCTTAGTAAACTAGAAATTTACCTCAAGGGAGTTAATTCCATCATCTTCCCAATTTAAGAAGCAGTTGCGCTAAAAGCAAATATAATTAATATATAATCTTTGCAGCTTACTTAAAAATAAAAGTGGTTTGCCAGTGAATTCACTGGAAATCAAAGGCTAAGTGAAAATTTCAAGTAATTCGAGAAACTACATCCTTTTAAAATAAGAGCAATCATATCGTTGGTTTCTGCCATAGTAATCCACGCTCCAGGAACAAGAATGTTCCGTGACTCACTGCTTTATTTGAAAATGAATACAGTCAAATTCATCACATTCTCGACTCGCAGTTATGATGTGATGTAGCAAAAACAAAACAAAACAAAACAAAACACCAAAAAACCTAATGCATTATTTAAATATAGAAAATCTTTCTTGGTTTTTCTTAGTCTCAGAGTAGACCTAACAAAAAGTAAAAATACACAAAAACAGCTGTGCAAGCAAATCCTCCAGGTGGCGCTCTAACAGCAATGGACCCTTCCTTCTCCAGCATCCCTTCTGCACAGCTTTGCCACATGCAGCAGGGCAGAGGGGCTCCTTTAGGGTAGAAGCAGGTGACAGCCTCACTGGTGCCCCATTGCAGGGTACAGGGAGGAATCTGATCGAATGGTCAGCAAAGCATTCCCCAGATGGTATTTTTCAATTTGGTCAACTGTGGTATTATTAAGGGCTGTTATAGACCAAAATGTTAGTTTTCTGTCTCTTCTGCAAGATGGTCCCTGTACAGCTTCATTGCCCACTCTTGGATTAGTATTTGACTTAGTATTGACCCAAGGGAAAGATTTTCATATGCTAAATCCCCTCTGCTCCTGTTCTGGAACCTTCTCCCACTCTACCCAGGGCAGCTTAAAAGCTCACTGGGAGATACAGAAGAGGAACTGCATAGCACTGCTGCTGGCACTATATGGATGAGGAAGCATGAGGGATGGATACCTCCTCCCCTCGTTTTTCTGTGACAGAAAATATTTAATGGGAACTGTATCCTATAAAGTTTGTGCTTCTGGATTTGTAAATGTTACGCTTCAAAGCTTGAGAGGTTACTGAAGAGATGACAAGGATGGAAGTTTGCAAGGCAAAGGCTCAAATGAAGGAAGAGCCTGTGATGGTCGGGGTGATGGAGCAGAGTGTTTAGATGCACATGCAATTAGGCGGACAGAGCATTCCAGCGGTAAGTGATATATATCAGCACTATAAAGAGAATATGGACAAGACAGAAGCTTATAAGGTCCCTGGAGCGAAGGGCAGAGGTTGATTGTGGGGGTTTCTCCCCGAGTGCCAGCAGAGTGTCAACAGTCTTTCGAATGTGACGAAAATCCAAGTGCAGGATGTCATACGGAGAGCAGAGGTCAGCCTATTCCGAGGGCAGCCGTTAGAACAGAAAGAGACAGTGCATACAATTAAAAATACAAAGAAGAACAGCTGGAAAGAAGCACACATTTTTGGTTACTAGCAAATGGCAAGAGAAATCCCTTATTTCAAGCAGGTAAAACCCATTCCATCATCAGAGACGTTTAAAATCCATTATGAAAGAAAAGTGGCATACCCAATGAGTCTTATTGAAATTGTACTATGAAAAAATATAAATTGCCCAATTTAATCCTCACCCCATCTCTTTACCATTCTCTTAAATGCATTGGTCTTCAAAGAAGACTGAATATAAAGTATTTCTCCCTGAAAGGTAACACATATACCAAATTTATTTTTGTTTTAGGATTGCTGAAAAACTCTGGGATATGCTAGTTCTAATCATGCCCCTACATGTATAAGAAAAGTACACTGAATTCCCTATTTTTGCAACTATACTTAGTCTAGAGGAGGTTTCTTAGATATGTAGTTAGAATAAAAGTACATTCCAATGTAGGGTTATTCTATAGATTGTTGCACTACTAAACAGGTGTGGGGGGGTGTGCATCTCAATTTTTGTCTATTTGACTGTTACCGTATAAGGAAGTGGAACTCCTATTTTATCAACTAAACACAACGATAAGATGCTCAGTTGTATGAGCTGACACCTAGATGCCTACTGCTATCAGGAAGCAGTTTTCTGATCATAAAATTCCTGAACCAGAAATGACCAGGCATAAAATTAATAGTGATTATAAGTGATATGTCAGTATGAAAGAAAAGTTGTGATTTTGTTTCCAAATTGAACAAGGACTGAAAGTAGCTGTGATACACTTCATAAATGCAGTTTTATTTCCAAATTGGGCAAAGCATTTATATTATTTATATTATATATAATATATAATAGCATTTATATTATATATATATAATATATATTTTATAACATAGTTTGCTACAATATTACTTTGTTTTAGCCTCATTGACAAGCAGATGTGAGTCACAGGGTGACTGAAAGATGATTCCAACACAAAGATTCTGTTTTGTTTGTATCCGCTGAAGTTAGCTTGATACCCTCAGGTAAGTAGTAATACCACAATATCAAGTGGGCTGAACAAGATTAAAAACTTTCTAATTTTATTTTAATATATGAAGGTAAAGATATTCTTTAAAGTACTTTAAAGAATATTTTAATGCATTATTTTATAATATCTACTCAGACAGTATATCCTTTCTCAGTGGATTTGGAAAAATCAATCTACTGTTGTTATTGTCCCAAGAATTAAAACAGCTACACAGAGGGCCTCCCTGGTGGCGCAGCGGTTGAGCGATGGGTTGCGAAGCTGCCCGCAGCTTCTGCAGCAACGGTTCGATCCCCGGCTGCTCCCCGGCCACTAGAGGAGGGTCCCACATGGCGCGCAGACCTCTCCTGCTGCCCACTGCTCCCCTCAACAGGGTACTTCGGTCCTTCTGCCTGCTCTGCTCCCTGCTCTGGCTCTGGTGAATTCTCTCACCCTCCCGCGCTTCTGACTGTACCCAGTGCTTATATAAATAAATAAATAAAGCTTAAGGAAAAAAAAAAAAAAGCTACACAGAGATTGGATTTCACTGGAGGAAGATGCTGGTCAAGGATTAACAGGGAAACATTTAAAATTGAAGTTTTCTATTGCAATAAGAATTTTCTATTTGCAATGCTATGCTTAACCAGTGAAATCTAAGCAAAGCAGACAAGACAGAAGGCATTCACAAACTGAAATGTGATTTCCACAAAAGTGGTATTTCCATGTTCAAAGCAAGTCATTCTATCTCCAGCAAACATTTCAATGCATTTTTCAGAACCCTAGGGAAAACGTTCACTCTGCTCCACAGAAAGTCTATCAAAGAACTCAAGTCAGATGGCCTTAGCGGCTCTTGGTATGTTAAATAGTAGTACATTTCCCATGTAGGGAGCCAACAGAGACCATTCTTCCCATTCTGGAAATAATTCCATGATGTCATGGTATCTGGGCTTGATTCAGATTAAATTGGGTAGGGTCTGAGATCACAGTCTATGGTGGTTTGTTTAAATTAAATTACAATCTCTGAAGGAAAGGCACGGGTTGAAGATTGTCTGGCGGCAAAAATCTGAATCACCTTTATATATGGAGTGTGGGCCACCATGGCCTCAGGAATAGGTCTCTGGGCCCCCACCCCCACACAGCCCAGCTGTCAGATTGGCCATGCTCTGCGGGGTACCTTGATGGAAACCAGGCTAAAACTGCTAAGGGAACCTGGGATTTTTCTGACCCTTGAGCTTTCCAAATTCCATTCTTAATGAAAGGGACTTAGAGGTTATATTTTCTCCCTTAAAATTAAAATAAAATACTAAAAGGGAAGGAAATTTAAAGAGTCAAAATCTTAGCACATATTACAGAGCATCAGGAATTACTACAAGGCTTCTGAATAACAGTGACTACACTCAGGAGTCCCAGAAGAGCAGGTGCTAACGCCCACCACAGTGAACAAAAATCACAATCACCAGAGGTTAATGGATCCTCTTAGAGTCAACACAAAAGACAGACTGCGATTACTAGAAAGATTCCTCCAAAGCTACAGACACAAACAGAAATGCACATAGATCTGGCAATGGTCTAATTTATAGACACTCTGATTGTAATACAGTTTGAATCTTAAGAGTTTGGAATATATTCAATATATTTAAAGATAATTTCAATTTTCAAAGTGAATATCTTACAAAGTATCTTATAAATCAAAAATATCCTTGCTCAGGATTGTTGATGGTCTCTCTGAGAATTTAAAGCCCTAGTAGACAGAATTAACTTGACTGGGAGTGGAGTGAGGTAGGAGAGGGTTTTCAGGTTTTCTCTAAGCATACAAGAACTGATTGCCAATTTCATGAACTCAGAGGGTAATGTTTCTATCAGTAAGCTAACTTATCTACAATTCTAATTTAAAATTTTTTGAAGATGTTGCTTCTAAAATGTTTATTTTCAACCATGCACTTCTGGAAGGCTTTCCAAACACTGACCAGATGTGACTGGACATGACCTTGCCACAGGGACTCACATGGGAGAGGATTTCTCCAGGAATGGTAAACACAAACTACCTATTAAAACATGGCTGCTTTCACAAGCCAGAGCTAGTTCTTTTTAATAATATTGACTTTAAATTTGATGTTAATAAAATATTAAATTTATCAGTCTCTATCTCTGGTTTTTATCCTCATTATTCATCAGTATATATGAAAAAAATATAATTCTTGTAATAAAAATTTTGCTCCCTAAAAACTAATTATTAGTTATGATTTAAATTGATACCAAAATCACTGATTTGGGGAAGAAAAAGAGACTGAAGGCCCAAAGAGAAGGAACTCACTTCTCCAAGTCTTACGATTAAAACAAACAAAAATAGTAGTTTCAGTGTATTGAAATATTTCAATAAAAATGATTTAAGTCAGATACATAAATATAATTTCCTAAACTCTCACAACAGATACAAAGTAGGAAAGTTATCACCATTACTTTCAAATATAATATCTCATTATAAAAGGCAACAAAATATGAAAGATGCTGAAAAGATTTGGCCAGAATTCCAATATATTGATAAAATCATTGTTAGTTAGCATTTGAATATAGTTTTCAAACTCCACTTGGCGGGTGTAGATGCTGATGGATGACGAGTGACCTGTCCTGCAGGCACAGAAGCACCTGCTGCAGTGTTCATAGGCCCTGGGTTCTACATTACCCAGACAGGCAGGGAGGAGCTGGGGCTGCCATGGTGTCTACCACTATCCACAGAGTCCTGCCCTTACTCCTCTTCCCTAATTTCTTTCTAGAGCAGCAATGAATATGAGGGCTGAGTAGATAAAAAACAAAGTACATTTCTAATCTAAGTTTCCTCCTTTTTTAAAGAAGACCAATCTCCTGAATTAATGACCTTCTTCCTTACAAAGGTCTGAGGCAAAGACTACTTACTTAAAATTAAATAGAAAACCAAAATAATGTTTTTTCCCCAATACTTTTGATGTTTCATAAATCAGAGATTCCTCTCAAGCTGAGACAATACTAATAAGAGTGCTAAAATAACCCTAAATTTAGATCAGTTTGGAATTACCCGAAATCTTAGAAGGAATCCTTTACAGCAAGGACAGAAGTCAGGGATGATCAAACTGACTCAGAAAAGTCTAAGGAAGCCTCAGTGTGTCCATAAATAGCATCATCATCCCAAGGCTTAATCAGAGTTGAATGCTTGGGTGGAACAAAGAATGTATTGTGAAAATGTGGAAACCCACTCAAAGGCTGTGATTTTAAAGAGCAAGTTATCAGTCTTAGAGATCGAAGACAGCTGCAGTCATCTGATTACTGGCATCAGCACTGCAGAGGCTATAAGATAGCCCTCATAACATCACCTAATCCCCAGGATTTTGAGGATGCCATGACGTGTAACCCTGTGATAATTCTCCTGCAGCTAAGCAGATGATTGAGGGGGGGAAGCAACTGTGGAACTGCAGAATGTAGTTGAGATTTTGTAGAATATTAGAGCTCAAAAGAAACCTGAGGGCACCCAGTGATTTTCAAAGCATGTTTATCAATAAGACACCTTTTTCTCCCCAAAAAGAAATTTTAACTGAAAATCTAATATATGCCATGGAGTAAAGGAGAAGCTGTTCTGGCTGAAGCTGGGGGGGGAGCTGGCTGGAGCTTTCCCCATGTGACTTTCCTTCGCCTCCTGCCCTCTTCGTTAGAGAGAATAAGGGCTCTGGAGAATATAGTTTAAATCCACTGCTGAAGTCCAACAGTTTGCAGGGGCAGGAACTCAGCCACAGAGAGGCTATGTGTGTGCTAGAAAGGGGGTGAGCTCTTGATTCTGACAATCCTGAGTTCAAATGCCCAGCTCTGCTGCTGATCACTATGAGTGTAAGCTTAGCAAATGGTTTAACCTCTCTGGGTCTCAGTTTCCTCACAGTAAAATGGTAACATAGTTACCTATCTCGGAAGTAAGCATTAGAGATGATAACATATATGAAGTCCCTGGTAACTGGTAACTAGTTTACCTAGTTTTACGATGTTTGCCTAAGGATGCATCACTAGTTAGCAGCACAAGTGGGGTCAATGCACCCAAACTTCATGTATCCCCTCACTTTGCTCAGAGATAATCTTCACTCACTCTCTCTCTTCTTCCTGGCTATCTGCATGCAACTTGTATCCCGTTAGCTGGGCAACTAGCCCCAAAGAGAAAAACAAAAACAAGAATCCAAGGCACTTGAAATGAGCAGCAGGAAGGAAATGACTTTTATTGAAATAAATATATGAAGAAATACTACACCCTAACAGAAAAAGAAACTTGCCAGCAAGCCGCTGCCTCATCTCAGAATCCTTCACTTGATGGCAAACATGCCTCCTGTCACTCTACAGGAATTTCTCCAGAACCCTATCACCAACTTGCTGTGATGTCATTTCCTTTCTGTCAGCGGTTGTGCAAACTCTGTTTATGTCCCTGGACTAAGATTGAAGGGTGTGGAAGCAAAAATCACAAGTAACGACCAGAAGTCAAGAGTTGCCTACCTGTCTACTATTTACTGTAACCTTCTGCAAATAAAATGGGCTTCTGACACAATCCACAGTTCTGAATGCAGGCAATTCTAAGCAGCCAACTCTACTACACCACACAGAACCACCTAGAGCACACATCGAAATGCTTCATGAACCTTGACCAACCCTGAGGCAGACACAAGGATTGTATTCCTGGGGACTTCTAAAGAAAATACAAGAAAGTACAACATTGGAATAATTTTTAAATTGTTTACATCTCATTACATTACTTTATATGTAGTGATTTAACTAAATCTGTTCAGCTATTTTACTCCATCTATGTAAACCTGATGAAAGTATACAAACTACCAACTCTGACTTCAGTCTGTAGTTTCAGATTAACTTTTTGCAGAGGGCAATAAATTTTGGCCTTTTCAGTCTCTACAGATGATGATCACAATTCAATTAGATATTCAGTTTATAAAATATAGAACTTAAGACCTCTGTGACTTTTGGGTATGTATGAGTATAGGCAAGTTATGAAAGAAAAAAGTAGGAAAAGTTTTAAAGTTAGGAGTAATTAACCATGTTGTTACCAGAAATCAATGAATATTTTTTATTCTGCTAGTAATTTGATGAAAACAGGATAAAGTGATATTATATAGGTCCTCTCATTTTTCTAGGTTCCAGTCTTTTAAAATGTTCAATTATAAGGGAATTTATGCAACTAGACTTATGATTATCTTTTTAGTGTAAATCATCAGTTGTAATGTGCCACATGTATGTTCAAAATAGCAACCCTCTTAAGTAGTGAAAGCAATATAACTATCTAAGGGGCAGGAAGTCATTTGACTCCCAATTCAGTATCATATTTCTAGTTGAAAACATTGCTTTACTGCCTATAAATTATACCTGGCACATTCCACGAGATGAAAGCATGCTCCTCTGACTATAGAGAAGGATTTGTCAACTTCCTTCCACTTGGTAATTTCTGGTTTTCTACTAGACTATTCCTTCCTTCCCTTCACATACCTTGTTTAAGAAGTTCAACCGCTGCTATCCAAACAACATAATTTTTCAAGTAGCAAGCAACTTAGTATAATTCTAGGGACCAGTGAAACGATACTGGATTATCCATCAGAGTGGACATACATGTGCAGACACACATACACACACATGCATATAGACACATATATCTAGTGCAACCTAAAATTCCCTTCAAATCTAAAACTTAATTTCAAAAATATCTATAGCTAATGTGATCGTCTTATTAAGCATGGGTAAGTAGGACATTGGCAAAAAAAGATCATCTGGTCTTTGTAATTCAGTCTTTTCAGGCATTAGTGCTGGAACATAATTCAGAAACTGTTAAATTTTTCTCTGCATTTTAATGGTAATTTAATTTCCTTTCCTCCCTTTAAAAGCAAATTAAAGAGCATTGCCATTTCATTTTGATTCACCATAAGCCAAGAAAACTTTGATGAGTTTAAAAATATCACAGGGGATTAGGTCATAACTCATCAGTGCTTTCTAGTACAGACACAAATAATTTACCATGTGAAACTTGTTATGATAACTTGATTTACACATAGGAAATATTATTAGCCTGTGACAGAATCAAATCATGAAAAAAAGTATGTGTATAAAATTTTCACAGCAGTTCTTCCTGTCTGCTGTATCTGTGCATGCGTCGTCGTCTTGCCTTTTTAAATAAATCTCCCCTTTTAGATATTAAAAAAAGAATTTTCACAAACAGTTGTAGTTAAGAATGTATAAACAATATTGAAATGTACACGTGCAATACAGACACACAGATTAATGTTGAAAGACATCTGAATTGGTCACAAAGACATTTAGTCCATTATATAAAGACTACACTCTTAAAAAATGAATTTGCAAACCTTTTTTATTGCTATAGATCTGACTTACAGATGCTTTAATAATTATTTTCCTCAAATAAGATAAGAAGCCCACAGTCACCTCTTATCTTCAAACTCCTTAAGCTAAGGAATCGAAAGAATTGGAAGGGAAGCAGGGAGGGAGAGGGGGAGGAGGGGAAAAGGCAGGGGAGGGAGAAAAAGCCTTTTTCAATTTCCACAATTAATTACATTGAAAATGTAATTAATTCCTTCACATACTCAGAATCACCTTATCCTGACAAAGTAGTTACCTTATCCCTGTAACATTAGAAATGATAGAAGGAAACAATAAATATAATTTCTGTTCAGCACATCATGATAAATGTCTCACTTTACCCCCAAATTCTCAATGGATTGGCTTTTTGTCTCCTGAAGAAATAATTTGCATTGCTGACTACAAGTCCTCATTAAAAGCCCCAAAATTAGCCATCGGACTGAGGCTGACTTTGGGGTTTAGCTGGGGAGATAAAAAAAAGTAGCAAACTACTTTTGGGCTGGCTTTAAAGGGGAATTGTCAAGTTTATTTACAATGGACTAAAGGGGAAAATACAAATACAAATAACTAACAAATGATAAAACACCATAAAACATTGTTACTAATGTTGATGATCAATAATGTTGATGATCAACTAATGTTGATAATGACAAAAATTGTAATATTCCAAATGCTGATATTTTTGATCCACAAAATGAAGCTTCACGGAATGCAAATCAACAAATAGACAACTACAGGTTAGCTTTGCTTAAGAGCTTTGGGGAAAAATTCCATCAGCTCCAAAATTCTACCCTAAAGGACCTGACAGAGGCTCACTGAAGCCTCAGTAACTTTTGCTCTTGTAATAGAAAATAAAGTTGACTAAATTTTTTTTTGAGGTTGGAAATTTGCATTTATTTCAAAATCTTAAAGAAATTATATTCCCCTTTTTCCTGAGAATTTGATATATACTATTAAAATCATTTTAACCTCACTGCAATAGAGCAATTTAAACTAAAAATTTATAAATGCTGTTCCTCAAGAAAAATTGAGATTAAGAAGGATGTATGAAACTGTACATGCATTCAGTGGGTTCAAACAAATATGTTAAAAAATTGTTTTACTAAAACATGGTTATTTGGACTAAGGTTGAAGTTACCTCTGGTACTCCTAATTTTCGGCATGCTTCCAAAAAGTTTTCCACATTTCTTCTGCATTTTGCCATGCTAAGTTTGGGCTATAAATGGAAATATGCATAAATAATGAATTATTAAAAGAGAAATCATTTGAATATAATGCTAAATTTTCCCCTCTAATAACACAGAATTTTTTTTTTTCCCACCACCAACCCTTAAACCTCTTCAACCCATCCTCCCTCTCCTGCCCAGCCTTAGAAACCTCACTTTGTTTATGAATGTTTGTAAGTTTATAATTATTTTGTTTTGTCAATAAATCTGCTATGGTTCCTTATTTTACTTATATATGAAACCATTCAATATTTCTCTTTATTTTGCAATAACTGGGAACATTATATCTTTTCTTAGAGTTGAGTAATACTGCATTGTGTGGATATACCACATCTTTATCCAGTCCTCTAACATTGAGTAGTTAGGGTGCTAAACTGGTTAAATTGTAAATTATACAAGCAATACATGCTTATTGGAGGAAAAAAAAATAAGTAAACAAAAGAAAAACTAACCAGAAATACCCAAATAGATATAAGATCTGTTAACATTTTGGATTCTATTTATGCAAAAATGGTGTGTACACATGTGTGTATGTCTATACAAGCTTATACACAAATACGTGTATATACATAAAATTTTTGCATACATGTATGCACACATATATGTGTGTTGAGTATGTATGTTTCTCTGTGGGTATACACACATACACACACCTATCTGTGCACTCACAATTTTTATGGGAACATACTATTGTGTAAACAGTAGTATTTTACCTCACCTGAAAATACACCATAAACATCATCCTTTCCCACATCAGCAAATATGTTTCTATATGAAGGATTAAATTCACTAGGCCAATTAAATGTCTTCCCACCAAAGCTATCATCGTAATTAGAAAGAAGTAATACACTGACAATGGTAGGATGCACAGGGTATAACAAAGGGCCTCTCACAACTGACTTGAACCTGACCCAGATGACCTCTAAGATGTGGGACACATGCCAGATACATCTTATTCACACATTTCAGTGTTCATGCTAGATTTTAAGAGTCCACTATCATTTTCTTTGAAAAGTAAGCAAGAAGCACCACTCATGCTAGAAGTTGAGGAGTAGGAGTGACATTCCACAAAGACTGACCTTCCCGTTAATACCAAGTGAGAGTGGAGTGACAAATTCCATCTCACAGGGCCCCAAACCAATCACACCAAACCCAAATTTGTACATGCTCTATTAGGGGAAAAAAGACTCCCCCTATTCCTCTTCCCAGCCTCCCACCCATAAAAAGGAAAGAAAGTGATCTTGATACCACGTGGAACAAATTAGTTTGGAGGCTAAGCGAACTTGCTCCATCTTGGCTCCAGAGGAAATGGTGCCCTTGAACATGAGCCCTGCACAGATGGGCCAAAAAGTTGTTTGGGTGAATTTACCCACCCCTGACTTCATGCAAAGAGAAGGAATAGACATTTATGGATGTCTGCTTGCTTAAGGGAATGTGACAAGGGGATACTGGGAGAATAATTCCTGGTCAGGCAGCTAGGATGAGAGTCATTTCATTACACTATGACTATAGTATTTGTCTTTCTGATCCTCTGAGCCCATTATCTTCTGTCATCTACTTATGATTTAGGGGAGGGTCTTGTTCTGACACTCCAAAGACACCCAACACCATTCAAAATCTGCAGGCCAGCCCAAAATGTGTTTCAGCAACATAAAGATTTCCTGTTTTTGGAAGTGAGGGAGGACCCATTCAGATTGTTGCTTAATTTCAGCTAGAAAAGCACTTGTACCAACACAATGGTTAGAATTTCAACCTCACATTTACTCAAAGGAAAAAAAAAATACACCAATTATATCAACTTGGATACCAATGCTTAGCTTAGCAAATTGTCAAAGACTGAGGACATCCTCTTCCTAAGGCTCCTAGCATATTGACCATGACAGTGATTCTGTTTAACACTGTTTTTCCTTCTGTTTGACATAAAAGTAAATGGAAAATAATTAGTTTCATGAATGAAAAGTTGGAATGCTTAATGTTGGCAATAACACTGGTAGGAAAGACCCTGTCATGTACTGCGGATGGTGCAGATAAGATCATATTTATTAAGTACTTTCTTTGTATCAGACATACTACAAGGTGCTAAAGATATGCCCGTAGAATGGGAAAATACAATTTTCATAGCCACTTAGCTAGTTCAGTTGGAAATATGAATAAGTGGAAGGAAACTGTAGCCCAGTATAAAATGGGTCTCAGTTGTGGCAAGGTGGCTATAAGGAAAAGACAAGCAAGTCCAAGACTGAGAATGACTTGCCTCCTGCAGATACTAATGTGCAGGAGAAATGAGCTGGTGTCTTCTAAGGTGAGGAGATTTGGAGGCAGGGTGGGGAGCAGCTTTCTGGCCAGAGAGAGCAGCCTGTGCAATGCTAGAGTCTAGGGTAATAGCACAGACTAGAGATGGGAGCAGATTCTCCATCTACACCCTGACCAAGGGGCTTCAAGACACTCACTGAAGAATTTTTGATTAGTAAATATTTACAAAGAACCAGCATTCCTAAAAAGGAAAGCTATAACATAATTAATTACATTATTTAAAATGTTACTGTTATTAAGATGAATTTTAATGATGTGGGGAAATCCTCAGGGTTTGATAAATTTTAAAACTACTGAAAAGTGCATATGATAAATTCATAATTTTAGCACAATTTAAATGTAGAAAAATGCTAGTAGAATGGAAGGGAAAATACTAGCAATGATTTTCCTGGATAGTGAGACAAAGAATGATTGATTTTTCTGCCTGCATTTCTGTTTCCTCTTTTCTCCAAACTGGAGTTATTTCCCATTATTTTTTTCAATTCTTTAAAGAAAAAAAATTATTAACCAAAAGGTTTCTAAAAGAACATATTATTTTTTCTAATGAATTAACAAGATATGTATATATGTACACATAATTCATAGTGTCTTCTTACATCTCAGAAATGAAAATTACATCAATACATACAAACTGGAGTCTAAGAAGCCACAGTTTCTCTCTTATAATTTTGGAAAAATAATTACATGAGAATTTGTTATATGGCTTATCAAGTTTATCAAAAATAATTTAAAAAAGGAAACTGGCTCTTCAAATAGATTCATCAGCTAATTTTTCCTGCTACTAAGAGAAAAGAAACTAGAACAAATATCACCACCATGACGCTTTACTGGGGAGAGGTATGGGGGCAGGAAGCAGAGGGATTTCATGTGAGGTTTACACTCAACACACCTACTATACAGTATTTTATGAATATTGTATCTTGAAATCAGGCTCTGAATTTTGAGAATCTGCTCCATAAATATTAATGATAACAATGACTTACACTTGTGTGTATGGCATATATGGCACATCCCATTCTCACCAGAACACTCCCATGAGGGGGAAGAAGTCACAGATAGATAAAATAATTTGCCCAAAGTCATACAGCTTATAAGCAGATCTGGAATCTGAATCCAAACCCTACATTCTTTAGTCCCTAAACTCTTCTGTCTCTCCTAATGAATAACAAATAGTATAGACAGATAGACTTCTTTCTTTTCTATTTATGTCAATCCTATGTAGGCTCCAAAGTCAAGCTTATCTCTGATTCCCCCACCCTCATTTAAATGATCACGGAACTGATTCTGCAGTCTCTCTTCTGGATGGTAACATCCTGGGGTATACAGGAAAGGATCCCATGGGCCAGCCTTATTTATTCTACAAGGAAGGTAAGAATGTTGAGAAGCACCATCCCTTTGTGTCCTCAGTATTTCCGATGAACCCTGAACACAGAGAGTGACTGAAGAATTGCTGAATTAATAACTGGCTGATCAACCTCTCGCTTGATAGAATAGTCATGATTTTACACAGAACCCACATATTTCCAGAGCTATCCCTGCTGACTAATAAATGGAAAAGATTCCATTTAGAAGAAAAGTTACCAACCTGAAAAAAAGTTTCTGAAAAGACATCTCACTTTTTAAATAACCCTGTGTGAGAAATGAATCTTTATGTCCTTAGAGTTTTAAAGCTAGCATTCCAACCAGCCATTATTTCTCTAACATGATTTCCCTTATATTTGAAATAAATGCTTTTCTGTCATTTACATATTAATTTTAAATCTTTTTACAATGAAAATGTTACTTCCCTCAGACTGTTCCTTTTCTGCTTTTCTAGTTGAACATGGCCCAAAAGGGTTTGAGCAGAGTCCTGGTGATCTTACTGGCAGCTAAAACCAGCAACGCTGCTCCCATGTTATAAAGAACAGTTTGTTTTATGTAAAACCTCGTTTCCCTTTATGTGGTGTGACGTACCACTGCTGGTGAAGGGACATGGATGCTCGCCACAGAGCGCGGGCGGATGTGGTTGACCAGGTGGCAGAGGACCACGCCGTCCATGAGCGCAGCCCCCAGGTCCTCATGCAGGCTCACCTTGAGCCTCATCTCGATGCTCTGTGGGGACAATGAGAAGCAAGACAATGGCTGTCAGGCAACTGAGAGTAAAGTATCATTACAGCTGTTTATGAATTCTGATATCCCATTTTGCTATGGGGGAAAAGGATAAGAGCACCTGGAAAACACTGACATTATTTACTGATACATCTCCTCCAAAGATATAAAGGAAAACTTCTGTAGAAAAAATTGTTGAGTTGTGTTTAACATTTTTAATTAATTGAATTAAAAGACATAATGGAATAACTCTTTAGTTCAATGCTGTCTTGGTCTTGACCATGAAGATATAAAACCAGAATGAGTTAAATAAAAACCAAATCCAGGGCCTCCCTGGTGGCGCAGCAGTTGAGCGCTGGGTTGCGAAGCTGCCCGCAGCCTCTGCAGCGCCGGTTCGGTCCCCGGATGCTCCCCTGCCACTGGAGGAGGGTCCCGCATGGCGCACAGACCTCTCCTGCCGCCCATGTGCTCCCCTGAGCAGTGTACTTTGGTCCTTCTGCCTGCTCTGCTCCCCGCTCTGGCTCTGGTGAATTCTCTCACTCTCCCACGCTTCTGACTGTATCAAGTGCTGGTATAAATAAATAAATAAATAAATAAATAAATAAATAAATAAATAAATAAATAAATAAACAAACAAACAAATAAATAAATCAATCTTTACAAAAACAAAACAAAAAAAAAAAATCTAGCTAGTTCAGCCAGGCTGCAAGGAGCAGAAGATAAAGGGAGGCTTTTCTCTTAGATTACATTCTAGCTGAGAAATTTTTCTTCCTCTTCTCAAAATTTAACTTGTTTTTAGATAACTATTACTTCACATGCAATTATAATAGTTCAAAGAAATCCCATGTACCCTTTACCCTCCTCCCCAGGTAGCAACCTGCAAAAGTAGCTACAATATCATAACTGGGACACTATTGACAGAACATTTTCAGCATTACAAGGATAGCTCATGTTGCCATTTTATAGCCACACCCTCTTCTCTCCTACATCCAAGTATTCTTCAGCCCCATCTTTCTCCTTTCAGAACTCCCTTGGCATAAATGTTACTATTTTGTTACATTCTGACAGGTCCTTGAGGATTATTTTCAATCCCTTATATTTTGTTGTTCAAATTAGGTGATTTCTATTGTTCTTTCTTCTAGTCAATTCATACTCTACTTTGCCATCTCCTTTCTGCTGTTAACCTCATCCACTGGGCTTTTTTTTTTTAAGATTTATTTATTTATGCATACAGGAGCTTGGCTGCAGGCCAAATATGGCAGGGGGGGAGGGGGCTTGGGAGGATTCACCAGGGTCAGAGTGGGGAGCAGAACAGGCAGACTGACAAATACACTGCTGAAGGGAGCAGCAGGCGAGTGGAGAGATCTGCTGCACCATGTGGGTAGCTCCCTGGCTGGGATCAAACTCATGTTGCAGTGGTTGTGTATAGCTTCAGATTGCTGTGTCTTAACCCTTTGCACTACCAGGGATCCCTCCAGGCTTTTTATTTTAAATAATTTAGTTTTCTGTTCTAAATTTCCATTCGATTCCATCAGGTCTTCTATTTCCTTACTAAGATTTTTTTTTTTTTTTTTTTTGCTGGGGTGTTTCTTTTATTTTTTTCCTTTGTGTTTAACCAAGTCTATAATTAGTTTTTGAGTCACTTTTATCATGCTTGCTTTAAAATCTCTGCCATAACTGTGGTATCATCTCTTGATTGCCTTTTGCATTCAGTTTGAGATTTTCTGGTTCTTGGTAGGACAAGTGATTTTTGGCTGAAAACTGGACATTTTTGTGTCATGAGACTCTGGATCTTTTTAAAGCTTCTATTTTAACTGGCTTTTTTTGGATACGCTACAGTAGGGAAAGGGGGTTACCACCTTGTTACTGCTGAGTGGATTTGCACCTGGTCTCAGTTGTCTGGGGGGTGGAAATACAGATTCCCCATCTAGTCTCCACTGATGCCAAGGAAGGAGATGCCAAGGAAGGAGATGAACTCATTCCCAGCTAGGCGAGGGGCAGAGGGGGTGGGATTCCTGGCTTCTGGCTTGGCCTTCTCTGACCCCATGCCAGCAGGGGTGGGAGTCTAGTCTACTCTGTCTTTGCTGGCATGGGTAAGGGTGGGTCACAGTTTTATGGCGTGTTTAGCTGGAGTTCAGTGTTATTGTCTATAAATTTTCTGTCTTGCTGAGCTGCCCTTTTTCTGATGTTTTCACTAATGTAATACACTTGACATTATTCACTTTATCACTAAATTGAAACTTAAGTAATCAGAAGGACCCAGGCATTAAGATGAAATTATTTCACACTTTGAGAAGCACAGCTCAGCTTCTGATGTTACTTTCACAAATCTCTGAAAGTTCACTTTCCAAATAAATACTCTAGGTAAATGACTGAAGTGTGACTCCTGGTGTAATTGCTGAATCAACCAGCAAGTGCTGGGAAGAGGCTCTTGTGTTTTTCATCCTTTCTTCCTGACAACCTGCTAAACCACAAATGAACTGTAACAACAAAGAAGCTGACAAATCTTAATTTAACTCTAAATTACAAGGTCGCTTGCTCATATGTAGAACTTGCTGATATCTAAAATTGCATATTTATTTGCTTCCATCTCATTTACTGTTTCTTCCTAACTGACTGCAGACTTCAGAAAAACAGAGACCTTTTTATTCTCTCCTCTAGCCATCATCTAGAATACTGCATGGTGCACAGGAGTCAGCAGTCAATAATCATTTGCTAGTGAAGAAGATAAAACATATGATCTATCTCCTCCAAGTTTTTTTGTGCTCTCTTTTAGTTCACAGCTATGGTATTTCTGTTTGAACATAAACAATCTGTTAGCAATTTGTGATGTGTTGTCTATAATAACTAATGTCAATGAACTGAAACTAGTTGTATGTGCTGTGCTTAAAAGTCTGCTTAAAAAATATAAATTGCTGGGGCCTCCCCCGTGGCACAGCGGGTTGAGCGCAGTGCTCTGAAGCTGTCCGCAGCCTCTGCAGCGCCGGTTGATTCCTGGCCAGCCAGGGAGAATTCCACATGGCGAGCAGACCTCTCCTGTCTCGCCCGCTGCTCCCCTCAGCAGTGTACTTCGGTCCTTCTGCCTGTTCTGCTCCCCGCTCGGTCTCTGGTGAATCCTCTCACCCTCCCGCAATTCTGGCCTGTACCCCAGCTCTTGTATAAATAAAATAAATCCAAAAAAATTTTAAAAATTAAGAAAAAGAAATATCACAAAAAAATATAAATTGCTGCTTCCACTCTGAAAATTATTACTCAGTAACATATTTCCTGGGTACCTCACGGAGTTGTTCCACCAATTCTTTTTCTTCTCTCAGCTGTTCCATTTTTCTCCGAATTGTAAACTGAGGGTCTATAGATTCCAAATTTCTCTGAGGTCTTAGAAACACTATAACAGAAAAGGGAAAAAAGGCCTTTATAGAGTACCTGGCACATGTTGGCACAGAGAACCACTTATATTTAAAATAAACACTTCTTTCTGAATCAGTTCTAGGATATTTGAATCAGCACTTTTATGCACTATTGGAAAATCAGAAAATTTGCACATTTTAATAAACACTTGATTTATACAGTTAAAGGAGAAACAGGATAATCTAATGTACACAACACCCTCAGAGGGGATATAGCCTGGGATCGGGGCCTGCCTCAAGCCACCCACTGAAGTCACAGGCAATAAAAAAGCCAACCATGGCATGTCACCAAAGGGCTGTCACCAAGGTCCAGCAAAACCAAACCCCACAGGAAGTGAGACCAATTGTTTCAAAAATTAAGGCAAGGTCAGCAAAGGAAGTCTCAGCAGGGAGAGATGAGAGGTTCATAGAGCAAAGGGAAATGAAGAAAAGTTTGACAAAATAGGAAGCTTGGAAACACACTAAACTTGCCTCTACATCAGTTCTAGCCTAACAAAAAAAAACTACCTAGTTAAATGTAGCAAAATGTAAAATTGTATTAAAATTTTATTTTTTTAAAGATTTATTTATTTATGCATACAAGAACTGGGGTACAGGCCAGAGGCCTGGGGGGAGTGGGAGGATCCACCAGAGACAGAATAGGGAACAGAACAGGCAAATACACTGCTGAGGGGAGCAGTGGGTGAGTCAGGAGAGGTCTGCTGCGCCATGTGGGTTGCTCCCTGGCTGGGGATAGAACTTGTGCTGCAGTGGCTGCGGATTGCTTCATAGGTTATGTCTTAATCCCTTGCCCTACCAGGGAGGCCCTGTGTTAAAAATTTTAAACGTAAACTCAAGAAATAACCCACATCCCAAAGAAAAGAAGTCTACCAAATTTACCAAAAAAGTCAAGGAATGTGGACAGTTGAATAATACACACACTAGCTGGCAAGGGGGCGCCCCAACACCACTGAAACAAAGGTAATGTTTTCTTTGGAGGTTTTATTTTCCTTTGCTTTTTTTTTCTGGGGGCAATCTTATCTAATACTGCATGTTTAATATTTTCAATATGTTTTTATTGGCAGATTTTATTCTGAATATGAACCTATCAGGAAGTTAAATTAACCATGGGCTTTTGTTAAACAGCACACAATTCAAGTATCTACGCCTTGTTAGAGCCCTATGTGAGAAAACAAGATATGCAGTGGTGTCTGGGTTTTAATTCTTTTGTGGCGCTATGCATCTTAAAACACAAAATTCATGTTTTAGTATTTTCTCTATGAATGTAAAGTAATTAAAAAGTGTAAAAACACATTTGAACTGAGTTGAATACTTCAACTGTGTGTAAAATTAGAAGTTATTACTGTAATATTACTAGTTTTCTAAATATATTAATTATTGTGGAATATATGAGAATTTAAAAACAACAACTTTAGGCTAGTAATGTATCTGCGGAGTACATGCATTTGTCATGGCAGAATAATTTGCATGGGACATTATGATAATTCTCATTACATTAGCTAAGCTTGTTTTTTTTTTTTTTTTTTTTTACGTTTTCTTTCACGTCATGTTTAATAAATGCAGTGAACACTCTGGGCCAGAGCTTCAGGAAATTGATCTATTGAAGAATTATTCTGGTTTTCCTTAGTTTCATGTCACTAAATCATCAACTCAGTTTCAATTTTAACTCCCTATTTCAGTAGAATAAAAATTTAACCTGAGGCTACATGACATTATTAAAAGTGCAGCACTATTAGTACATGTTTTTTAAATTAAATGCCATTCTGATTTAAATATAGTAAGAAAAGAAAAAGAGAGACAGAGGTGTGTGTGCACACACAGGAACACATATATACTTGTTGAAGACATGGGAAAGACAGAGTCAGGCTATACAAGATGCAGGAAGAAATAAGTCCTGCTTTACTGTTTAATTAGTATGTTTCAAAAAAAAATAACATTAAAACAACGGAAAAGACTCTGCTCATATTTGTAATCTATTTAGCAAATGTCTAAGCAGAGACCCTGCAGGGACTTATGAAGATGCTTATGCAGAATATCAAACTGATCATTACAGGCACAGGTCGGATTCCAAAGCTTTTTCTAACATCTCTAACTCCTCTACTATCCTCCTCCTCATCCTTCTCCCTGATCGAGGATTGTCTATCTCCTATGAATGTACAAATTCTTTATCCAGGGCACTTACCACTTTCTGTCTTACATTATAGACCTTTTCCTCATTATGATTCTAAAGTATATGTCTGTTTCTATTATAATTTATATTCTTTACCCACAAAGTAGTTTGCTGATTGAATATATGAAACCAATGTTTCAAAAATTCCTTCATTCAAAGATCAGTCTAATTTGACAGTATCTTTGTGGAGATTATCTTACCCCGATGATCTGAATTTTTCCTATCTTGAAAAATGTTCTAAAGTTCAGTTCTAGGTCTGACTCTAAAATAAAAGTCAAAATAAAACAAAATAAAATAAAAGTCCCATGAGAGCAGTGATTTTCACTTGTACCCATGGTAATGAGCATCATGTCTTGTACATAGTGGGTACTAAATGATATTTAAAGATGTGTGCATTTCTCTAATTGTTGTAAGAGTATCTTTTAGTTAAGCAAAGTAAGTCTGCTGATCTAAAAATTGCCTGAAATGCTACTTACTTAATTACACAAATGCACTCTTCATACAGAAAGTTTCAGCCTATAAATATTAAATTTTATTCCCTAAATTTAACTCAATGAGAAGTGATATCTTTTCTGTGGACACATGAGGTTTTAAAATTTAGCTTTCAATTTCTTCTTGAAAGTTAAGAACTTGGACTGAGTGTGATTTGTAAGTTACACAAATTCGAGGGCAGCATTATAGTGACTTTGAAAAAAAAAATCATATGTTTTTGATTCAAGCTTAAAGAGAATTAGAAATCTGACCAGCACATTTACTTACTGCCTTCTGAAGTCTCAAAATGCATTAGATATATTTTCTGTGCTCAAGATGCTCAAATCTCCTCTCTATGGTCTTGGGCAATTTAGTTTCAAGTGAACTTACTTGAAATTCACATCATCACATAAAGAGCAATTAAAAAAAATATCAGTACATAGACCCATAGTACACCAAATAAATTAGTATCTATGAATATGAGCATAGGCACAAATAGTTTTTTAAATGCCCAGATTTAAAATACCACTGAAATACCCCTTTCAGTCTGAGGTGCCTCATTTTATTTGTAATGGGTAAAAGTATACATGCAAGTGCAAAATGACTATTAAAAAAATCAAGAAGATGACTATAAACTGGCCCAAGGTTGACATGTCTGTTCATTCATTCTCCAGTGTTAATTCAAGGATAAATTTTCAATAAATATAAATTAGGTACCAAAAACATCTTGCTAATGAGAAAAGAAAAATAATTCCAAAGAAGGTATGAATGACTTTCGCTTCAGAATGCAGGAAGAAAGGCATGAAAGACACAGAGCAGTAAGACAGCACACAGGCCAAGGAGTGCTCAAGTCTGTAAGTTGAGAACAAACTGAACCACTGTCCATCCAGTCCTAAGGATGAACAGGCCTAAAGACATATGGACACACTTCCACTGCTTCCTCCATTCCTCTTAAGAGGTAGAATTTGACGGATTATAGGAATTCAAACTTCTAAGAAGCTTGCAGCCATTTTGCAGGGTTTTTTAAAACCTCTCTTTTAAAGATTTATTTATTTATATATACAAGAACTGGGGTATAAGCCAGAGGTGCAGGGGAGGGTGAGAGGATTCACCAGAGAGAGTGGGGAGCAGAACAGGTGGATCTACTGAAATATACTTGCTAAGGGGAGCAGTAGGTGAGAAAGGAGAGGTCTGCTGTGTCATGTGGGTTAGCACCCTGGCCAGACAGGATCAAACTAGTGCTGTCATGGCTGGCAGTAGCTTGACAGTGCTGTCTTTAACTCCTGCACCACCAGGGAGGCCCTGGGTTTTTTTAAATTTCTTTGAAGAATGAGTTATTTAAAATGAGATATATCTGGAACAAAATAATGGAAATAATTTAGATAAAATAGAATTTTAATACAAAGCTAGATAATGAAAAGGGCATAAAAATGCCAACTTTACAAAAAAACAGTAATTAAATATTATAAATGAAAGCAAGTTTAATATGCTAGGTCCAGTTGGTAGTAAGATGACATAATTTACAAGGGTTCAAATAGGTGCAGGTATCAGAAAATGGAGAAAATATAAGCAAATAAAAACAATGTAGTAATCAGCACTGAAATGCCCAGAGAGGCTGCAGAGCAGAATAGGCTCTCTTACTTTGAGGAATCAGTAAGACTAACAAAACGAACACTGTTTATCTCTTGTAACATTAGCTTGTGTACTTGTGTGAATACAGACAGTGTAGCTTATTTAGTTTAAAAATGTATTCAAATGACAAAGTATAGTTTAGCAAAATGATAATGAAGAGTATCATGGAAAAGATTTGAGAACCTACACAGATATCTAAAAAAGATTTCTGCACAGGGCATATAAAGAGACAAATTGCGCTGCAGATATATAATGACCATCTGATGTGACTGACTAAACCACATGAACATTGAAAACAATCCTTCTACTATTGTTGTGGGAGAGCACTGGAATTCACTCATGTAAAAAATACCAAGCATACTGCAAAGTTATTTATTTTTAGAAAAATTTTCACAATGATTATTTTCTGTGGAAATCTGAGGATTCTAATAAAAAGAGGGTGACTTGGCATTAAGCTTGCATAGAGTCCTCAGTAAGCATCTGTAGTATGAATACATGTAGGCAGTTAGGAGCCCTTGGGTGAGTCCCCACTGCACCTCCAACAGTATGACCCAGGTGCTACCTCACCTTGGCTTTAACTGGTTCATCTACAGGGATAGAAATTCTACTGCCATGCAAGATACCTAAATCTTTCCCAGCTTAAAAAAGGGGGGAAAGGCCTTTGGTTTCAGATATCACTCCTAAGGAAATACCAAATCACACATAAATCTTTCATTCTAGCCTTTATTTCCTTTAAACAACATCAGACCCAAAAATAGCGATGTTTTCTGAAAACAAGAATGCCTCACCCTCTTCTTCTGATTTTTAGGTAAAGGAATTATTCATCAAGAAAGTTTCCATTCAGTCCTCTTCAACTTCCAGAATTTAAAATAAATGACATAAAGAGGAATTTTTCTTTCAGTTGTTTAATCATACTTATTTTCAGCTAAAATATTTAAAAATCTATAAAATAATAAAATTTTAACCTTCCAAAATATATTCATGTGAATACAGATAGCACAGCTTCTTTAGTTTATATCCTTCTACATAAGGAAACTGGAAAAGCATTTTTGGTTGAATTTTGGACCGTAATCAAAGCAAATTTTATATATATATATATATAAAATGTGCTACATACATTATATGAAGCTAGGTGTCTTCCATTTTTTATTTGAATATTTTATTCTCAGGTCATTTGCTATTCTTGAACACTGTATACTTATATACCTGTGTACCTAAAAAGTTAAAAGGTAACAAAAGCCAAATTGTGCAAATACTTTGCTGATAAAGAAGGCAGTTATTTCTCTTTACTTTTAGAAATTTCTCAAAGTTAACATCATTTTCAGTATCACTGATGGATTAGACACTGTGTCTTAATTACCTTAAAAAATCTCATGATATGCATAGATAATAAAAGATCAAATTATAAAAGCATTTAGTTCAGACACAGGAGGAAGCAGAGATAATCTAAATGTGCAAACTCCAAATTTTTGCAAACAAGCAAATAAACCAAAAACTCAGGCAGAAACGGCAGAGAAGAAATCATTGCAAAGTCCTCCCAAAATTCAATAAAATCAAGATAATTATGTGTAGTTTGACAAACTTCTAGGAAACAATCCACATGCACTTTTCTGACTTCACTTTCCAGATTTACTTGTTATTTCTTAGATCAGGCATGCAGGTGAATATCCTATCTTTGGCCACACAGAAGAAAATGTTCGGTATAGTCACTGGCTTAATAAGCACGTTGAAGAATAGGTATAAAACCACCTACCATTGTCACTGTCTCCTTCAGATGGAACACTGTAGCTAGAGTTGTCCCATGTTTGTGCCTGTGTAAGTTTGTTGAAGGAGATAGGAGGAAGAGTGAGGGCTGGGTCTGCAGGAGAGCGAGAGAGCCAGTCCGCGTATAGTTGCACAAGGACCAGGAAAAACCAAAGGGGCAGCAGCATTTCACAAATGGCATAAGGATTGTATGGAAATGAAGCGAATTTCATATTATGGGATTTAATTTCAAATGTACAATATAGGAGAAGAATGAATGATGGCGCATGAAATAAAAAGAATCATAAAAACTGAGTGTTAGTACTTATCAATCACACATTTTGCATGCAGTTAACACAGTTAATCTTAATGGTTCTGCAAGCCCACAGATTATATTACTAATGAATCACATCAGCAGAAAGAAAGAGTACCCATAGATTATGTTGATAAAAAGCAGAAGACCTACCAGAAACCCTTTTCAGAGACTTGTAAATAACTAACAATCTTAGCAAATATGATTCACACAAAAAGTTTTGGCTATATAGACAAAGTTCAATATTTTTAAATATATTATTTAAAAATAAGATAATAGAATCAGTTTTTACCATTCATGAATTTTTCCCCCAAGACAATGTAAAATTTCTCTTTGATATTTGTCAAGTCTACTGGCAACTTTTATTGACAACTGAATCTAGTCAACTCTGTTCAATTCTTGACACACACAACTCTCAATCCTGCCTTCAATATTGGTCAATATAAAAACAATTTGGGACACTCGTAGATAGAGTCTTTTAAAAAACAAACTCAACTAACCAAGAGATGTCATTCAATTTCAAATACTTCTGAATTTGTCATTTATGAAACAATAACATCTCTCTTTTATGTACTAAATGTCCATATAATAATTTTATATTTAGGAAACAGCCACATAATTTTTTATTCAGTCACAAGGCAGGGCCAGTAAAATAAACCAACATGGTTCTAGGAAAGTACATTTCCATATATACAGTTGTCTTTCTTTGGAGGAAAACAAAGAAAGGAAAAATGTTTCCTTTGAAAAAAACTATCAGCCTACTTTAAGAATCTAGACTTCTTATTCCAAAACCTGTTGACTTGAATAGTCTGATTTAACTTCTATCACAGACATCACATAAATCCATACAATTAACTTTAAAAATAAAAATGAAGTGACTTTAAAATGTTCTAAAGGTACTCAATGAAAAATTTTTTTCTATCTTTTTAAAATCGCAGGAACTTCAATTAAAACTACTAGATATTATTTTCTAGAACATGTGAAAAATATATACTTCAGTATTTAAAAGTTACTAAATTAAAATTCTCAACACATAATGCTAGTTTTTTGAAGTTCCAAATGTCACTTGAGGTTGCTGAAGATAAACCAGCATTATTTACAGCAACCAAACCCCACAAAGCTTTCAACAACTATAACAATTCCCACATTGGTTAGTCAGCATTATAGAAAGGTTGGGAGCTTGGAGTGGAAATTGTCTTTGCTTTCTGCTATTCAAAATAAATATTCCCTTTTATTTTTCACCACTACAAAGAATTTGAAACAGTTTCACAGTGCAAGTATCATGCTGATAACTCAAGTTTGGTTCACAAAGAAATGAAAAAGTCAAACAATTTTACAACTAAAATGGCAAAGAGGCACATTGATAAGAATATTGTTCTTTGGAAAATTTTAAATTTTGTAAAACTGCTGGAAAGGATTAAGAGAAACTCTGTAGTCCAATATGAGATTCTCAGTGTGTAGAGGTAACTCTTTGGGCCGAAGAGTTATCGCTAAAGGCACTGAGATGTGACCAGTGTCCTCCATTTTTCTCAGCACACACCTGAGCCTATGGAGTTGGAAGCCCAGCCCAGGTCTTGTTGCATATGTCTCGGTTCCATGAGTGATGAGTCCAGTTATTTAAATTTTATTACATGAACAATTTCACTTTCCATAAGACACCTACTAACTCTTGCCTTGCCCATGCATGTACTCAAATGGCTTTGTCTTATAACACTTTAAAAATACCAGGACATCATTACACGTGGCCCCGTGTTAACCATCAGTCAACTTGCTCCAAAAATGAAAAGAAAACTTCCATTTATAAAATAGTCATGTTTGTTTTTTATTATAGGCACCCTTTTTCAAAATATACATATGTATAACTTCTACAGCTACCAGAATGATTTAGTGAAAACCCCAAAAACATCTGTGTTCTGTATTAGCTTTTGCTGAAGAGGGTCTGCTTCCATACATAACAATTTTTTTAAATCAAGTTATTTTATACATCGTTGTAAGTTACTACTGTGACAATACTAAAAATAAATAAAAGAAATAAGCAGAAAGGTTCTTTAAAAGAGAGATGTTTCTGACCACACTTATGAGTCTTGAAATGATCACATTAGATGAGTAAATACACAGACCCTCCTAGGCTCAGAAAGCAACTGAAGACTGGCTGTCTCAGAAAGGTGTCACCTCCCTAGCATGCTCCCCCAAAGCCTCCTAGAGGCTGCTCTTTAACTCACAGGGTACTGGGAACCCCTGTGGCAAGGGGGTAGCTGTTTTATCTTCCTTGGGAAAGAAACTCAAAATAGCTGATCCCCTCTTGCATGCCCTACCACCTTTTTCCCTTGTTCTGTTTCAAAAGTGATAAGATGCCTATTTCTGATAACATGGACTTAACAAGCGATTCACTGAAAATAAAGTTTCAAAATGCAGCCTCTTCAAGCTGTGGCAAAGTTCTGATGTCATGACTCAAACTCAAACAGTAGATGAAACTGCTCGCACTAAAAATATACATGTTTTAAACAGTAAACAGAAATGCTGCATTGTTACAAGTTTTAAGAACAGGCTGAGATTTGAATTTACCTGATCGAGGCTTCAGGCCAAATGGAGCAGTGGTATTTGTGGTAGGAGAGACTGCAGGAGAATTCTCTCTAATCTGTGGTATCAGAAGGAGAGGAAATTTTAAAAAACCAAAGCAGATCTATGCATGCTTCTTTGAGCATACTGTATTTGTTGCTGTGTGATGGCCAAAAATAAATAAACAAACAAACAAACAAATAAATAAATGAGTAAATGAATAAATAAATAAATAACAGCTGCACCTTCATCTTCATAATGCAAGTGTTTATGGGGAATAATCAACAGAATATTGTTTTGAGAGGATCCATTGCGTTTTTACTCACTCATTATAAAGATATGTTATAACAATGTGAACCTGGCAGTCATTCTCTGCCCCAGCATAGGGTGTGCCATGCACGTGCCTGAGCACACACATAAGTACACACACATCCACTTCAGAGGACACATCATGAAGAATCTCATAACATGATGAGACAGGAACACAGGTAGCACTAAACACAGATGGCTTGTTATAGGAAAGTCATACCACAATAATGACTATTAGAGCTATTTCATCTACTGTCTACAAAGATGTCCCCATATCTGGTTTTCAACATATACCTTTATATCTTTGTTTATTAAATTATAACTTAATTTTAGCTTAAATTCAATCTTAAATTATGAATAGGGCCAGGTAAGGCAATGGAAGCTAATGAGAGAGACACCCCCAGTGATTAACTCATTAATCACTGATGTCTTAAGAGTACATAAAAAATATTCCAGTTCATGGGGCCTCCCCAGTGGCGCAGCAGTTGAGTGCTGGGTTGCGAAGCTGCCCGCGATCTCTGCGGTGCCGGTTCGATCCCCGCCTGCTCCCCGGCCACCAGAGGAGGGTCCCACATGGCGCGCAGACCTCTCCTGCCGCCCGCTGCTCCCCTCAGCAGTGTACTTCGGTCCTTCTGCCTGCTCTGCACCCCGCTCTGGCTCTGGTGAATTCTCTCACCCTCCCGCGCTTCTGACTGTACCCAGTGCATGGATAAACAAACAGACAAACAAACAAACAAATAAATAAATAACATGCCTCTATAAAAAAAAATTAAATAAAAAATATTCCAGTTCAGACTTCACGAAATACCTCAGCTTCCATTAATCTTCAGGAAACTTACCTCACTTGGAGAATATTGGCTCCCATTACTCTGTAAGGTTAAGTCATTTTGCACCTTAAGGAAGAAAAAAAAATGTATGGTATGTTTCGATTAGACTAATATCGAAACAAGAGTTGAGTCTTTATTACTTTCCTCATACCCTTTGCACAAAGGCAAACAACAAATATATACTGAATTAATTAATTACTGTTTTTAGTACTTAACTAGGTCAAACTTACATTTTTTAAAAACATGCAGTTGTATTTATAGAAAAATATAAAGTATTACAAAAAAAAGGAAGAAAAGAGATTTCCCAGAGTGAGGTGCCTGTAACATCGGCTAGCCCCACAAGATTACCAAGTTACCTGCAGGCTCCTATACTCACTTTAGCTATGTGTTTCTTAGAAATGAATGAAGGCAATGGTTCCTGACTACACAGAATCTCACTGGGACCTTTAATAAATACGCATACATGGATCACATACATGGATTAACTGGGAAATTCTTATGCTGTCAATCCTACAATAGTTTAAGAAAAAAGAATTAAGAAATTTTCTACAGTAAGATGTGCAGAACGTGTAAGTGACCATGACATCCTGGTTCCACAGCAGGAGTGGACGGGTGGGTGAAGACCACTGAAGGCCACCAAGCATGTGGAAGCAGTTCAAGAGGAAGGTGATAAATTCACTTTAGCATGTAGAGAACAAGAAAGTTATGGGGCAGGGACATGCAATCTGAACAGTGGGTGAGGGGAGAATGTGCTGGAGTGTGATTTGACATCATTATTATGTGTGAGGTGCCTGCGTCCATGAGTGGGACCAGGTGCTTCAGGAGAAGAGGAAGGCCTGTGCTCAGAGCAGAATCCTAGAAAACCAGCACAAAAGTGGCTTAGAGACAAGGGATCTTCAACAGGGAAACTCGAGCTTATTTTATCCATTTTTGCCTTCATTTTATGGTAATCAAGAACCCATTCATTCATTCTGATGAATAATGTGGTGATAGCTGATATAAGTTATATGTGCTATCAAATTAGAATAACTAAGATGTCTGCTTCTATTTTTTTTAAAGATTTATTTATTTATGCCTAGAAGAACTGGGGTGTAAGCCAGAGGTGTAGGGGGTGAGATGATTCATCAGAGAGAGTGGGGAGCAGAGCAGGCAGATCTACTGAAATACACTGAGGGGAGCAGCAGGCAAGTCAGGAGAGGTCTGCAGCACCATGTGAGTCATCTCCCTGGCCGGGGATCGAACTTGTGCTTCAGTGGCTGGTGATAGCTTGATAGTGCTGTCTTTAACCCCTGTGCCACCAGGGAGGCCCTTTTTCTATATTTTTTTTTAAAGATTTATTTATTTATTTATTTATACAAGCACTGGGTACAGTCAGAAGCGTGGGAGGGTGAGAGAATTCACCACTGCTGAGGGGAGCAGCGAGCGCGGCAGGAGGTCTGCGCACCATGTGGGACCCTCGCTGGTGGCGGGGTATCAGACTGGCGCTGCAGAGGCTGCGGGCAGCTTTGCAGCCCAGCGCTCAACTGCTGGTCACCAGGGGAGGCCCCTTTTTTCTATTTTTTTTTAAATTTTATTTTTATATTCCCATACAATTGCAACCCCCTTATTTTGACCCCAATCCTTCTTTCCCCGCCCCCCTATAGTGTGTCTTTGGTTCATAGTTGTTTGTTGATTTGGATTTTTTCTTTCTTATAGTTATTCTTTTTTCTGGTCCCTTATTTAGGTTTTCTAGATTCCTGCTATGAGTGAGACCATCCTGTATTTTTCTTTTTCTTTCTGGCTTATTTCACTGAGCATGATCCCTTCCAGCTCCATCCATGCTGCTGCAAATTGCATGTGTTTATCTTTTTTGAAGGCTGAATAATATTCCATTGTGCATATGTACCACATCTTCTTGATCCAGTCATCTATTTTTGGGCATTTGGGTTGTTTCCAAAGCTGAGCTATTGTAAATAGTGCTGCTATAAACATAGGGGTGCAGGTGCTCTTTGGAATTAATGTTTCTGTGTCCTTTGACCAGTGAGAATGGCACATAATTAAAAAACTAGCAACAACAAATGTTGGCAAGGATGTGGAGAAAAAGGAACTCTCCTGCACTGCTGGTGGGAGTGCAAACTGGTCCAACCATTATGGAAAGCTGTGTGGATATTCCTCAACCTACTGAAGATAGAGCTTCCATATAATCCAGCAATTCCACTCCTAGGTATTTACCCAAAGGACACAGAAACATTAATTCCCTTTTTTCTATTCTTAATGTTAGGAGTGCTCTTGACTTGGAGAAATCTTAGGGAAAAAATACTTCTTAGAATAAAATATTCTTAATTTCATAATCCTGTTAAATGGCCTTTTAAAAATGCCAACATGTAATTGCAGGTTTCATTCTCTCTATAAGCAATTTGTTCCCTCTAATTTTTCCTATTGTCCCCCATTTGGTATTTTTAAATAAGAAAGTAATTTGTAATTCTTCCTGAATGGATGCCAATTGCTCCAAAACTTGACAGAGTCATCTAAACTATGGGTGAAGCCAGATAATAATGTGCTAGCCATTACAAAGCACCTCATTATCTTGGGCTCCTGTACCCGGGCGCCACGGCCTCAGTGCTTCTCCCGGTGCTCACACAGCACTGGTTCCTCCACGGCCAAGCTGCCTGTTCAGCGCAACTTCCAGACACGGATCCAAATTCAAACTGATATCCAAAGATTTGGGGTTAATTCCCTCTCTTTAAATCCTCTTTCTCTTCCCCAGCCTCCCAGGACACCTAAAAAACACCCAAGATTAGGGACCATCTCATATTCTTCTCTAGGTTTTTTTTTTTTTTTTAATATCTAAGTCTTCTTTCTTGAGAGTAACTTTACATTCTTCACATAGTAAAGTAAAAATCAAAATCAACAAGCAACTATAAACCAGAGACATACTACGCAGTGAGGGGGAAGGGAGTAGGATCAAAACAAGGGTGGTGGGAATTGTATGGGGACTATAACCAAGATGAAAATGCATACATTGTGCAAAAATGAAAAATGATGTAAAAATATACAAAATAAAAAAAAATTTAAAAACAAAGTTAAAAAAAACAGGGTGAGTGCAGCACAAATACTTAAAAATACTAATTAATTGACTCAAGCTACTTTAAAGGTACTAATTTTTTTCTGAGTGAGACAGAAGAGAATATAAAAATAGGGAAATTATAAATGAAGATCACATATAAATTTTGTGTAATCATTTGCACTGGCCTTGTTAATCCACTACTTTATTTTTTTTTTTCCATTCTTCTAGCGACTACCTTTTTTCCATCACAGCAATTCCTCCATCTCTTTTTAAAATAATGGAGATGTGCCTGTCAAGATGGACAGAGAATTGCCCTAAAGAAGCAAGACAAGGACTAGGAATCCCTTACACCAATATGACTCCTTATTCAATCAAAAAAGAAAAACAATAATACTAATACAAATCATTGCAAATCAGAGATGGATAGAGATATCTTTTTTTTGGAGGCCTTGTGTCTTCCTGGTTCTGAAGTCATTCATACTCACAGATAGGTATCCATTTGACTAGAGTAAAACTGGATCTGCAGTGGGTACTAACATAGTCTGGAAGTACCTCTTCACTAGCTGCTTATTTGTTGCAAGGTAACAAATAGAACAGTAATTATACAGTAGAGAAATTAGGTTATACCTGGATTGGGTGATTGAATTATCACTCATAAGGCCTATGTGGACAGTGTGCCCCAAAAGTGATAGCCCAAGAGGATATAACATCACCTGTGCAGTATCCCAAACAAAATGCAGAACCTCAATCTAACCATTAAGAAATAGGAGAAGGGCCTCCCTGGTGGTGCAAGGCATTAAGATGCAGCCTATGAAGCAATCTGCAGCCTCTGCAGCACAAGTTCGATTCCCTGCCAGGGAGCTACCCACATGGTGTAGCAGACCTCTCCTGAGTTGCTCGCTGCTCCCCTCAGCAGTGTATTTCAGTTGATCTGTCTGTTCTGTTCCCCATTCTGTCTCTGGTGAATCCTTTCAACCACAAACCCCCCTCACTTCTGGCCTGTATCCCAGTTCTTGTATGCATAAATAAATAAATCTTAAAAAAAAAAGAAACAGAAGATTTTGTGTCACAAAATAAGGAGCATCCTATTTTAAAAAAAAAGAGTGGGCAATACTCTTCAAAATATCAGGGTCATAAAAGTCAAAGAAAGGTTATCTAAATGTTTCACAATAAAGAAAACTACAGATACCTGAAAACTATAGCACCCTACACTGGAGGCAGGGAGGGGATGCTTTGAAAGACATCAAAAGGCCGACCTAAATACTTGGAATATGGGTGATAGATTAGATGAAAATATTTTTTCAATGCCTATTTATGGTAACTGAAACATGGTTATGTAATATAAAATGCTTATTCATAGAAAACATACTCTAAAATGTTCAGGGCAAAGGTTATGGTGTATGAAATTTACTCTCAAACTGTCAGAAAAAGAACTATGCATGTAGAGAAAGAAAGAGAGCAAATGCTGCAGCAAATGTGGTAAATTTTAACAACAGGTAAATCTGGGTAAAAGGTTGTAATATTTATAACCTCCATAGAATCTGGCAAAATCTTTTCAACCTTTTATAAATTAAAAATTATTTCCCAATAAAAAGCTGGGGAAAAAAAGTGCATCTTCACAGAACAAAAAGTAGTGTGTCTCAAACAGAGGGCTTGCTGAAATGGTCCCAGGGCAGTCATCAAATAAACGTTTCCAAAGATTCTATTCTCGGTTAGCTCAACCATGCCACCACCCAGAAAAGAGGCGGTGCAGTGATTCTGGTGAAGGGCCATGCCAAAAACATAACAGAGTAGTAGAGAACATAATAGCTAACATTTAGGTGCCCCGGGTTGTGACACTGAACACAATTAACAGATAATGAAGGTGCAGTTTAGAAAGACTGCCCATAGTAGCCCTAAGATAGCAAGTCTTGGAAGTAGGACTGAAACTCAACATAATTCCCAGTCACTGTGCTTAACAATGAAACCATTACTTTACGAGAACATGCATTTTAATATTACAATTTTTTTTCTCTTTAATAAACACAAAGACTTAGCTAGCTAGGTATGTGAGAGCACTTTACTACTGAACACTACATGTTCAGACACCCCAGGGGTATAAAATTGATTTGTATGAAGCTAGCTATCCTGTGGCTATTCACTAGGAAGGGATGAAATAAGTTACAACCTATGTTTCACTCCCTCACTCCCATCTCTCTATGACTGTTTCTTTGGGACCTTCTCTATTTTTATGTCAAAAGTGCTTTCTCTACAACTACTCAAACTGTACCCCTATCTAATTTACCAAATATCCTCACCCATTCCTCTTTGTTAGTCTCTTAATCCTCCTAGGCTTCATTTGTTCCTTTTGAAATCTTTTCCAGTTTATTTTATCCTGATCAGATCAAAGGTAGCTTTCCTGTCTCTAAAATCTATAACGAACAGTTCTACCTCCAGTTTCTGACACACAGCAGATTCCCTATGTACCTCCATAGCCAGCACCAAACTCAGCAAGACTACTAGACTTCAAGAATTTAGAAAACGTAATGGAAAAGCCAACTTCCATCTCTAATGGAAGATTAGAAGTAAAGTATAATAGATAAGCAGGAAAGCCAAAGAAGATAAAAATAGATCTTGAACAAATCTGAATGATCAATGGCTCACTGGTAAATGTTAAGTCTTTACAAAATATGGTGGTCACTGTTCTTTGGCAGGATATTGAATGGAACTCTGGTTAATCCAAGAACAGCCTTACCTCACACATGGGAGATGTCTCCAGCTGTATCTGACCACTGTAGGAATGAGGAAAAAACACAAATATAAGGTGGAATTTAAATCATAAATATTTCAATGTAAAAAGAGAAAATATATTCAGTAATAAAAATAAACATACTTTAATGCAGGATCTTGTAATTCTAAGGTTTCTGCTGATTCCATAGGATAAAAGTTTACAATACTTCTCTCTGTAATATCTGTCCTTAATCTGAAGAGTAAGAAAAAACAGATATTAGTAAGTTTATTAAATATTTAATAAATTTTGCTGTGTAATATATTAAAAAGCTATGATTATCATTAGGATTAAGTAATGAAAGCCTTATGGTAGAAATTTCAAACTACATGATAATGACAAAGTTAATACAATTGTCTGCTATTGGCACTGAAGTTCAGCTTACTTGCAATATAATAATAATTTCTAACAAAGTCATAATAGTCATAGGTAGCATACACTAAATTTTATTCTAGAACTTTATTAATTTACAGAAGCAAGTAAAGTTGCTACAGGTACTATATAGTATAATATTTACCATGAGCATTTTGCTTTAATAATAGAAAGATCTCTCTGATATACACTAATACTCTCACTTAAAAAAATGAATAATTTTAGGCAATTGGGTAATCATATTTATATTTGAAATTTCATTATAGGCAGTTTCTGAATTTCTGCAGTTTTAAAAGTTGAGTTTTTTAAAAATGTATGAAACCAGGAATTTCTGTAAGTCATATTAATAAAAGTTACAAAAAGCAGAGAGGAGTTCATATTATACAAATTTATTGAAAAATGCTATTTAGCCAATAATCGAAAATCCTTCAGAGAAGAGACCAAGATTAAAGACACATCAGTATAGCAATATTCAACTCGATTTCTTTTTGATGTTAAGGTTGTATGGAATTTAATCCTATAATCAAGGGCTTAACTAAAACAACAACAAAAAAATCCAGATCAATGAGATACAGGAAAAACAAAATGTAATTGTTAACTATTTATTATTGATACTCAGACCCAAGCAGTTACAAATAAAAAAAAAAAAAAACTCAATCTATCAGAAGCAAAAAAGAGACTCTTAATAGTCAGTGGCTCAGAGACACATTAGTATAAAGTGAGGATTCTTATACTTAATGGTTATTACAGGATGAACAACAAAAGCTTTGAAGCAGCTAAAGTAGTGGATTTTATCAGGAGGAAGCAAAGTCCATATAAAATCTTGGAACAAAGCGTACTTGTAAAATTTATGCATCCATAACGATGCAAATCAACTGACTTGGAAGGTTACTCAAGTTGACACATTCCCACTATTTGCTCAACATCCTTGACAGCTCATTGTCTCAGACAATGCCAAGCTGGAGAGAAATCTGGAGATCCTCAAGTCAACCCACTTCCCATGAAGTATGATGAAACTGAGACCCAGAGCCGGAGACACCCCTTCCAGTCATTGGGTCTCACTATGGGTTCCAGTGCCATAGGCTTTTCTTTTTTGCTTTGGATCTTATATGTTAATCAACATAGCATTTGCAAGAACAGTTTATTGGAAAGGTGATTTGAAATGTTAGAGGAGGAAATATTAAAACAATATAAAGTTTGAGCCTAATTGAGGCCTTCTCTTTATCACAGTATGTCTTCAGACTTCTGACCTGGACTCAAGTTCTTTTTCCATTAACATGCTTGCCCCCGGGATCCTCATTCTTTTATACAACTTCTGTTACCACAGGACCTCATGAAAATGACTTTCAGATTTAAATCTCTAAGCCACAGAATAAAACATCCAGCAGCTGAATGGACATTGTCCCTTGCCACCTTGGATTCTATTAAGCATATCCTAAACCGACCCCAACGTCCTCCTCTTCCTCAAATCTATTGTACCTGCTGTTTTCCCATCTCAAAAATACCAAAGACTCACATCTAAAACTATTCTCTTACATCCTACCCACTGAGTAAAGCAATCATAGAAGAAACACAATAGCACCTACTACAAGGTCTCTAAATATATACAAGTATAAAGAAAAGTAGTAATTTAGAAATACCTATAGAGAAAAATCCATCTTAACATATTTCCTTGTACTTTTTTTTTCTAAGTGTTATACAATCTATATAATTTTGACCAAACTTTATGCCATCTAGATAACTTTTTTTTTTTAATTTTTTTTTAAGATTTATTTATTTATTTGTTTGTTTATACATACAAGCACTGGGTACAGTCAGAAGCGCGGGAGGGTGAGAGGATTCACCAGAGCCAGAGCGGGGAGCAGAGCAGGCAGAAGGACCGAAGGACACTGCTGAAGGGAGCAGCGGGCGGCAGGAGAGGTCTGCGCGCCATGTGGGACCCTCGCCCAGCGGCCGGGGAGCAGCCGGGGATCGAACCGGCGCTGCAGAGGCCGCGGGCAGCTTCGCAACCCAGTGCTCAACCGCTGCGCCACCGGGGAGGCCCATAGATAACTTTTTAAAGTTAACATAATGCGATGTTCATTCCAAAATATGTTGGAAGCTTCAAAAAAACTTTTTATAGGCCACAATATATTCCATTTTACTAATGACCAAAATATATTTAAGTATCTCCAAATGCTTAGATTATTTCCTTTTTCCCCCAAATACATTATATGAAAAACACCATCTCCCTCATAATATTTGCTTTTCTTGTCCCTTGGAATAAATCCTTGACTTTGATGATAAAGGTTTATATTTGTTTATTAAACTATAGCTATATACTACTAGAATGCCCTCTGGAATGGTTTTGCCAATTTACCTTCCCACCAGCAGTTTATATATTATTTTAAATCCTCACAACTACAAAAGGTAAGTACATGTAATGCATTTTATAGATGAAGAAACTGGGGTAAACATAAGTTATATAATTGGTTGAAATTAACTAGGGTTAGAGCTGAATTTGGGACCAGTAGCTGGCTGACTTGAAGTCTGCATTTTTCACCAGCTATCCTATTGCTAATTCCTCATAACTTCTATAATATAATAGCTATACTATTTCTATTTCCCCATTTCTCATATATGCACATGTGCATTTGCACATGCATGCCCAAAAGGGCACACAGCCCACACATGTGCGTGTGCACACTCAGCTTTCTTGTCTCTGATTTCCACCCTCTCACTAACTACCATGGCTTAGGATGTGAAACTCTGCTTTTTAAAGAATGCGCCTTCATTATACCAAAAATTCCCATTTGAATTTCAGGAAGAGTGAATGAGTTTCATTAAGGGGTAGAAAAATGTAAAACTTAACTCAATCCCTGTAGAAGTTTGACTCTTCTATTAATGAATCTTGGATAACAGGCAGTTAATCATGTTAGTGGTTAAACTGAGCCCAAAATGTGTGTGAAACATTTTGGGCCAAGGAAACCTGGGCCAAGGAAAGACACACATACCTGTTGGGATCTTGCAGTAAATCCACTGCTTCTCTCAGCTGCTCAATCATCCCTATATCCATGTCCTGGTCTTTGGATGATCTTATTCTGCAACATAAAGCCAAGTATAAGAGGAAAATAATCCCCTAGAAGATGAATGTCTAGGTTCTCAGGGCCAACTTACAAAAATCCGCTTAACATGTAGAAATGATTGAGAAATTTAATATTTATAATGAAGAGGTATCAGTATCTGCAGGGCAGGTGGCCAGGCTGTAGTATAGAGAGCTCCTGAGTGTGGAAGCCTAGCTCTGCTGTAAAGGAGCTCACCCAAAACTCAAGTCTCAATGCTGTGGGGCCCCATCAGTGAAATCACTAGTAAGTGGTCCCACACTGTGTGTTCTTGAGCCCTAGAGGGCTCCATAGCAGTGTTTAGGTGGGCAAGGTCTACACTACTTATGGACCTTCCAACTCTAGTTCAACAAGCACAGCTCAGGTTGAGACGGTACTCAGTCCAGGCCCTTTATGTAGAAAAATCATGTGGATGCTTAAAAAATAGATGTTGGGCCTGATTTTTGGTTTCTAAAACTTTAAAATCTCTTTCACTATAAAATCTATTTTCTTATTATTCTATGATTCCATAATCAAGCTAGATCTCTTTAGCCTCACAAAATATACAAAAAATAGCTTGTAGGTGATACTGAACAACATCTCACAACTCTAAAAGGTAAGTACATGTAATGCATTTTATAGATGAAAAAACTAGGGTAAACATAAGTTATATAATTGGTTGAAATTAACTAAGGTTAGAGCTGAATTTATATATTTTAAAGATTTATTTATTTATGCATACAAGAACTGGGGTACAGGCCAGAGGTGTGGATGATGAGAGGATTCACCAGAGACAGAGTGGGGAACAGAATAGGCAGATTGAAATACACTGCTGAGGGGAGCAGTGGGTGAGTTAGGAGATGTCTGCTGTGCCATGTGGGTTGCTCCCTGGCTGGCCAGGGGATCGAACTCAAGCTGCAGTGGCTGTGGATTGCTTCATATGTTGTGTTTTAACCCCTTGTGCTACCAGGGAGGCCCCTCAAATATATTTAAAGGGCAAGAGAAATGATATCATGGCTACTCTGTAGCAGAACATAAGACAGTGTCCTTCAGTAAGTGGAGAACCTTTTGAATAATGTGGTAAATCCTCCCTGAGAAGCAAGGCCCCCATAAGGTATGAAAATAGATCCAGGCCTACCACTACATGCTAGATCATGGAGAACAAAATCCAGGAAACTAAAAATCTACTCTATGCCACATGGCCCTGAAAATTCCCCTGAGAAAAGGTTCCTCATATGAAAAAATCACTCAGGCCCTTCCCCATAAAGTTTGCCATTGAAAGCTTCATAGGCAACAGAGTAAGAGCAACATCTATTTGGTGAAACATTCCTTGGGCTCAAGCCTAACCCAGTGTGTTCTTGGGTCAAGATAACCAATCTCTCCGTCCTTTAGTTTTGTCATCTGTAAAACGGGGGATAACAGTAAAACTTAGAGGATTGTCGTAAAGACGAAATGAATTACTTATTACCTGTGAAATGTTTTGGACAGCGTGGCATTTGGTATTTACTAAATGTTAGCTATTACAATTATCAGACTTGGGACAAGGGCATTAGAGATATACAGTTGTCTCAGATCTTGAGCCTGAAAACTCTGGGTAAAGACTCTGGGAAACATAAAGGTACTCAGTCCTGGTAGATGAGGACTACATATCACTTTAGGTCCAATTGTGGGCTTCCATAGATAAATTGAAGGGAGCAAGAATCTCCAGTATAGAAAATCTAATTCCCTGAAACACAGTTCTACTCACAATCTCAAATCACATAAAATTCAGGGCCAAGAAAGAGTTGTGATCTTGCACTATATGTTCTAGTACTATGACTATGGCAATAAGCATCGGATCAGGGAAATTGGCATTTTTTTAATCAATATTGTTCAGTAAGAATCTCAGTTTGCCTTCTCCCCTCAAAAAAAAAAAAAAAAAAGAGAGAGAGAAAGAAAACACCAAAATTTTTTCATGAGAGGGCTGTATTCTGGCCGAAACATGAACTTTCAGGATGGGGCTGATACCCAGACACTCGGCACTCACATCCCCTCGGTTTGCCAGTGTGTGTCCTCTTCTATCCGTAAGAGCTCTTCACAGTCCTCCGACCTATCCTGCGGACAGAACACAAGATCGTCTGAGCAATACTGTCTACAAACAGTCAAACCCGCCCCAATTCATGTTCACAGCAGCAACATTCATAAATGTCAATAGTGGAAATAACCTAAGTGTCTGTTGACAGATAAACCGATGCACAGAATGTGGTCTCTATGGACAGTGGAATATCAGTCAGCCTTAGAGAGGAAGGAAATTCTGACACAGGCCACAACATGAATGAATCTTAAGGACATTATGCTATGTGGAAAAAGTCAGTCAAGGGAGGATAAATACTGTGATTTTACTTAGATGAGGCACCTGGAGTGGTCAAATTCATAAGAGACAGAAAGAAGAATGGTGGTCACCACAGGCAAGAGGAAAGGGTTATGGGAATTAATGTTTAATAGATACAGGAGTTTCAGTTCCACAGGATAAAAGCACTGGAAATGGAATATGGCTATGGTGACACAGAAATATGTGTGGACTTAACAGTGACTCATACACTTAAACTAGCTAAGATGTTAAGTTTTATGTTACATGTACTAAAAGAAGGAAGGGAAAAGGAAGGAAAATAAAATAAAAATGAAAAACTAGTAGGAAAAAAAAAAGAGAAAACCTGGTCCAAGACCACAGTCTCTGTTAGAGTCAGAAATATAAAGCTTAACTCAATGCCTTACTGCCCTCCTAGCACCCCCTGATGTTGACAAGTTTCTCCACTGGGCTTGTGGGTCTCATGAGGACGTGCATGCTAGTGTTTGGGAGAGGGTCCTGTGCATGTGTGTGTTGTTTGGGAAAAGGAAAGTAAAACATACTTAACAGAAATGCCTCAAATTGCATTTAGGAGTTTTCATGTGGACAGCATCCAAAGTGCACTGAAATGCCCCACTGCCACTATTTCCCTAAAGAAACAACATTTACATAGAGGTATAAGGAGGGTGTGCCCCATCAACGGAACTTCCACAGGCTTCTTTTCACTTTTATCTGTGACATAGAGAAATGATACTTTACCTCAGCTGACAGCTAGAAGGAAAGCCATCCCTGAGTGGGGGTGCACTTTCCTGGCAAGGAAGGAACAACAAACAAAATATCTGTTTTCTGCAGCAAGATGCTAACTCAGCCTAGTCAATTCTCCAGCTGTGTCACTCAGAAAAAGTCTGCTGAGGAGACACAAGCAGTCTGATGCCAGCCTCTAGCTTGAAAATCATTCAGACTTTTTCCATACTGATTATAGTTTTAGTGCACAGGAAAGTCAATATATAAGTTACTGGCCACTATCCAAATGACAGTGAAAGGCATGGGTGAAAATATGCCGCCAGAAATTACGGTACCATGCTCCTATATCTTCTTGGTGGATTCCAACTACAGGAGCCATGGGTATTTCCTTCCAATTTTCAGTTTCATAAGAAAAAGTAACTAATAGTAGAAAACATTTTCTTCAGTATGCAAAATAGGGCTTCCACTGGGCTTCTTTTGATATGTTAGCTGATCACACAGTTGATCCTCATTATTCATGGATTTCATATTTACGAATTTGTCTACACTAAAGTTTTTAACAGTGAAATCAATAGTTGTGGCTGTTTTGCAGGTAGTTAGTCACAAACACAAGCAGAGTGGTGAGATATTTGAATCATGGACATGCACTTCCAAGCTGAGGCTGAGAAGGTGACACTCTGCCTTCTGGTTTCAGCTCTCACACTGTAAACAAGCATCCTTTTCAGATTCTATGAGTGCCACATGTTCTTAGTTTTGTGCTTTCTGGTGTGATTTTGTTGTTTCCATTGCCCCCAAGCATAGTACTGAAGTGCTGCCTTGTGTTCCTTGGCACAAGAAAGCTGTGATGTGCTTTACAAAGAAAACACTTGTCAGATATGAAAGCGTCCTCTAGGCTGATGGCTGTGAGTTCAATATTAAGGTACCAATGATACTTAATAAATAAAGTCCTTTTAGACAGAAACACACACAAAACAAGTAAGTATAGCCTAGTCCAAAAGAAATGTGTGACCAGATGCTCACAGGCCCTAACCCTGTATTTCTACAGAACCAGTGGCTCAGTATTGGCTAATTTTATATTTGAGGCAACTTTATGAATCAAAACAGCTGTGAATAAGGAGATTATATGTACTTATAAAAGCACAAGATGCTAATTTAGTAAAGAAGAGAAAAGAGAAGAGTATATAAAGTATGGAACTCCTGATTACTAGAAGAGGGAGGGCTCAGCACACTTGTTTGCTGTGAAGCACATGCTCACAAATTTTACTGTGATACAAGTTGAGGCTAAAATGAGTTTGATTTTCAGTGACTGTTCGTTGTAAATCTAGGTTGATTTTATTATTAGCATTCTTCCCTTGACCTTCTAGAACGAGCCTCTTGCAGGAGAGGGCACTTGGGAACACGGCCTGCTCCTCTCGACTGCCATGGGATGTGTCTAGCACAGCAACCGCTTCCACGGAACTTTCTGCTCCCTGAAATCTTTGAATCTAGGGAAACTTGCTTTCTGAAATAATGTTTTATTTTATTAATCACTTTTTTCCCTTCAGGATTTCATCACTACTATAGATTCTTTTTTTGTTTGTTTGTTTGTTTTTTTTTTTTTTTTTAGGATAGATTTATTTATTTATTTATTTACTATTTATTTATTTTATTTTATTCTGGGTACAGTCAGAAGCGCAGGAGGGCGAGAGAATTCACCAGAGCCAGAGCGGAGAGTAGAACAGGCAGAGTGACAAAGTACACTGCTGAGGGGAGCAGCGGATGGCAGGAGAGGTCCGCGCGCCATGCGGGACCCTCACTCGTGGCTGGGGATCGAACCGGTGCTGCAGAGGCTGCGGGAAGCTTCGCAGCCCAATGTTCAACCGCTGTGCCACCGGGGAGGCCCTCTTTTTTTTTTAAGACATCTTTTTAAAAGATTTATTTATTTGTTTGTTTATTTATTTATTTATGCAAGCACTGGGTATAGTCAGAAGGGCAGTAAGGTGATTAATTCACCACAGACAGAGCAGGGAGCAGAACAGGCAGACTGATGAAGTACACTGCTGAGGGGAGCAGCAGGCACGGCAGGAGAGGTCTGCACGCCATGTGGGAAATCCTTGCTGGTGGCCAGGGATCGAACCGGCCCTGCAGAGGCTGCAGGCAGCTTCGCAGCCCAGTGCTCAACCGCTGAGCCACCGGGAAGGTCCAACTATAGATTCTTAAGATGACCTTTTCATAAAATAAAAAGAAATGTCTAAGTTTCCATGTTCTTGTGACAGACTTATCCCAGAGCTGACAGGGGCAGAGGTGATTAAAAGCTTTGTGTCAGCAATGTTATTAGGTTTGTACTTCAGGAACATGCCTCAAGTTAGAATGTGGACTGTGTGTGTGCCCATATGCGCAGAGTGGGGAGCAGCTGGGGTGAAGGGGCTCCTGTAGAGACTGAAGTGAGGAATGATGAGGTCAACTGAAGCAACAGCCATGAAGGCAGATGGAAGTGAGATGTTTTGAAACAAGAATTGGTAGCTCAGATATAGAGAGTAGAGAGATACTAATTTCTGTGTTTTGTCATTCTGTATAATGTGTGACCATTTCGATTGGTTTTCTACAAATATGTCATGTGTTGGGTTCATTTTGGTAAGCTGCCCTTTTTTTTGGGGGGGTAATGTTGGTTTATAACACTGAATATGACCTAGGGGTATAGGTTCACCCCTTCAGGCATGTTACCATAACACACCTACCAGTAAAACCTCCAAATCCTCCACAACACAGCCCTTTGGGCCCCTGCATCCTTGTTCCCCAAACCTCACCCTCACCCTCTGGTAGTCTCAATTGTACAGTCAGATTTCTAGGGCTCATTTTGGGGTATATTTGTCTATTTCTTTGTTTTATTTCTGTATATTCCACTTATGAGTAAAATCATCCAGTCTTTCTCCTTCTGACATTTTACTTAGAGCAATCTACAGAGATCTTAACTTAAAGAGAATAAAAATGCTAAAAAATTTACCTTCTTTCTAATTTTCCCTATGACCAACCTAGAATTGTGAATAGAATAAATACTCAACATATTTTCTTTAAAGATATTTCCAAGCTTTTCCTCTGAAAAGACAACTTTTCCCCTCTATCCTCCTAGGCATGAATTTATTTTGTGTTTTCTTTATAGTTGTGTGTTTTTTTTTTCCTCTAGAAAACAAACATTTTAGGTCCATGATGATGAGATTTGACATATAGTATGCAATAAGTGAGTGAATGAATAAAAGAATAATTTTTTAAGTTCTCTTAGTTAGTGGAAACAATACCTTATGACTAATAAAGGTGGTTTATTATTTCTCTCTGGTCAGCATAAATACCTCTTGAGCACACTAGGGTCTTGTACAGTATAAACATCAGCTATCTACCTCCTGGTTACTTTGAAGGTGATCCCAGAGATGTCAGTTTGAACAGAGTTCAGTTACTATAATACAATCCTCAGAAAACAAAGATGAGTATGTAAGGATCCCCTGCTTGGCTTTAACACAGTATCTTAGGGTCTGTTGCTATTTCTCACACCACAACAAATCTGAATTTTACTGAAAGAAATATCCTCATGATTCCTGGGTGCCACACCCTAAATCAAAAGGACTACCAGAAACATACCGGCACCTAATCATGTCTCAAGGTGGAACCATCATTTTTCCTGTCTCTTCTCTACTATGATGAAGATTCACCTGACAATTTAGTGACTTCATCCAACCTTTCAGCACCTCACTGCAAGCAACAATTCAGAAACAGGGGTCCTCAGAGTGGTCTTTCCGGAACTGATAGACACTCATTTCACAATTTTTCTCTTTATACTGTGGATATATACCCAAGAAAGGTATTTAGAAAACATTAAAAAGTATGTGAAATTTGCCTAGTTTAGCTGTGACTGGATAGTAAAGGTGATTCTGACAAATTTGCTATCTTTAACGATGCAGTTGTAGTAGAAAGTTGAGTAACTTCTCAACTATTAAAAAGATAATCACCCACATCCAAAGACAAATGGAGAGGTACATATGATGGGAACTGGCTCCAATGTCAGGAAATAGACACACTGAGCTTGGACCCGAAATTCAAGGTCATGGATAGGCAACTTTGCACTTAAAATTCTAAGGCTCCAAACTGAAGCAAATAAATCTAAAAATTTGTTGATCCTCAACTTGCCTTAATATAATTTATAAATTCTGAACAGAGACCATCTGTTCCATGGGGAAATTGATTTCTTTCTTCTCCTGAGTTGTCACTGTTACCCACAAGAGAAAGCTCTGGTTGAAATTCCTGATGAAATTCCCCTAATAAAAAAGGAAGAAAAAAACATGATTTAAAGAACAAATACAGTCCAGATGATCCTCAATATATTATCTATTTCAATCTCCTCTCATTTCTTCTATGTATGACCCAAGCTTTCTCTTTTCTGAAGGATGTGAAGATGAAAAAAAGGAAGAAGAGGGGAGAAAAAAATAGAATGGCAAACTCAAATAAACTTCAAAGTCAAGACCTCATAAGTTCCTACTGAAAGAAAAGGAAGTTCCCCTTATTTTTATTTATTTATTTATTTATGCATACAAGAGCTGGGGTGTAGGCCAGAGGTGCGGGGGGTGGGTTGTAGTGTAAGGATTCACCAGAGACAGAGTGGGGAGCAAAACAAGCAGAGCTACTGAAATACACTGTGAGGGGAGCAGCAGGTGAAACAGGAGAGGTCTACTGCAACATGTAGGTCACCACCCTGGCCAGAGATAGAACTCGTGCAGCAGAGGCTGCCCATAGCTTCATAGTGCTGCGACTTAACCCCTTGCACCAAAAGGGAGGCCCTTCCTCTTATTTTTTAAGGAGCAGAGAAAAGAAAACATAAAGAAGAGGGCTTTTGTGCTCTCACTGATGTATAACGAGTAAATATTTCAAATTCAACAATTCAATAAATGTTTACTGAGCAACTACTAATTATGCTAAAGATTTTAGGGATTAAAAAATTAGGCAAACCTGACTCCGATACTTAAGCAATAAACAATACTAAGAAAGAGTGTGAACTGGAAATAAGACAAGAACCCGAAAATCACAGTAACACAAGATGTGATAAGGGCCACAGAGAGGGAAAGCACTCTCAAAGCACATCCAGCTACAGTCTGCTGCTGAGGCAGGTGGAGGAGAACAACAAGCAGATTTCTTCTCTCCGATCTTAACACTGAAAAGGACCCAAGTAGGGTCAGCTTTTAGGACTCCTAAACAGAATACCCATTCCTAAAAAGGGAGGGGGGACCTCACAAGTAACAAATTATAAAATTGTTTCATTTTTAAAATTTGTTTAAAGTCTTACCTATTATAATGTAGAAGGTGACAAACCTTATCTAAATTAATAAGTTGGTAGTTGTGCTTTTTGGATAAAGCATACAGTTTAAGGCAACATGCAGTTCCAATCATAATTTTAGATATACATAAATGCTAAGTTTAGTTGTTAAACATAAAAATGTAACCATAGGAAGTGAAAACAAACACTAAAGTTTGAGTTGGTTTTAGTGGCACTCCCATCACTGAGAGTATATTCAGCTGCTAGGGAGATAATCTGCATATGAATCTGGTCCTAACCATTCATACAGCTTGAAATAATCTCTGCCACAAATCACTAAACATTAAATTTTAGTCTTAAAAAAATTACTGATCAAAGAACAGCAATCAAAAAAATAGTGCCTTAAATGTATAAACAAGTGAGGGCTTCTCACCATGAAACATATTACTAGGATTTCCAAAGTTTGAAAGATATAGGGTGGTCAGTGATCATTTATTGATTATTAACAAACCATAGAATTTTGGAACTACAGAGGACATTAGAGGCTATCTAATCTAATCATCTAGATTTTAGGTAAGAGAATTAAGTCAATTGACTTGTCCAAGGTCAACTAGATTCCAAAGACATATTTCAACTACATTTCCCACCCTCAAGCGTGGTTAGATATGGCCACATAACCAAGTCCAGCTTGTAAGCCATGTGCATTCTTTCTAAGCCCAGCCAATAAAAACCTTCAGTGAGAAAACCCCCGTGCTCTTCCTCCTGTGACTTAAAACATATGGACTTGGAAGCTTTGGAAGTCACAGGCAGTAGAGTGACAGGATGAAAGTATATTGGGTCCTTGAATCACTTCTTGGAAGAGTTTACCTGCCAAACACTAACTCCCAGGTAGATTTAATCTGAATTGTGTTGAGCCAATGATTTTATGAGTTACAGTAGCTACAGTTGTCATATATTATACATCTACATTCCAATATTTTCTTTCTGACAAAGGATTTACAGAATCTTGTATATATCTTCAGAATAAGAACAGTTCTACTACTTTCTAGCTATATGCTCACTGGCAAGTTACCTAAACTTGCTGAGTCTTAGTTTCCACACCTATCAACTGGAGATGATCAGAATACTCATTTCAGACATTTGAACTTTCAATGGGTTCACATCATGGATTAACATAGTACCAGTACCTGGTACGTAGGAAATATTCAATAAACTTTAGCTATTATTATTGTCAGATTTGTGCATATTTTAAACATAGCATTTGAAAGTTAAAAACAAATTGTTCTCCCCATCTTTCATTTTCAGACCTTTAATGGGGCTAAGGTGATGACATGAGTCCTCCTTAACAATCTGTTCTTCTTCCATGATGTTTGACATTGGCACATTGAGGCTAACAACATCTTCATCAGAAGGCTAAAAAGAAACAGTACATTTCTTCACTCAGAGAGATAAAGATAATTCTGTGATTAAAAAAATACTGATTTTCAAAAACATAATATTAATTAAAATATGCCAGATACAGAGAAGAACCCTACTTAAATAAGTCTAAAAACAGTCAAAACTAATCCCTGACATTTGAAGTCAGAAGGGTGAATGCCCTGCAGTGGGGGTGCCTCATGAGTGGGGTTCCGTAAATGTTGGTAAAGCTCTATTTCTTGAACTGGGTGTGTTCATTTTGGGTAAATTCTTCCAGTTACCATTCATGTACTTCTCTGTACATATATTTTGGATTTTTGTTTTTCAGTTTTGATAAGAAATATTTGACATAGAACATTACATTAGTTTAAGGCACACAGCATGTTTCGATACATGTAAATACTGCTAAATGATCCCCACAATAAATTTAGTTAAATTCATCACCTCATATACTTAGATTTTTTTTCTTGTGAGGAGTACTTATAAGATCTATACCAAAAAAAAAAAAAAAAAAAAAGGGCCCAATATAATCAAGTAAGGGTTTCTCACTTGATATCAAATCTCATTTGATCATAAATCTTACCAGGATTTCTGAAGTATGCAAATCCACAACAGAGCACTGGTAGCTGGAGTCACCATGCTGTGTGTTATATGATAACTTATCAATCTTAGGGCTTAAGAATCTTAGAAAAAGAAGTGTGTACCTTTTCACCACCTTTACCCCACCCCCACTCAACCTTTCTTTGACAACCACCAATCTGTTCTCTGTTTCTATGATTTAAGTTTTTGGATTCCATGTTTAAGTTTTACTTTGTGAAAATCCACAAAGCTAATAATCATGTTCTTTTCTTTACATGTGCTTTGAGTTAAAATTCTGTCAGACACCTGGTATTTTCTAAAATAAAAGACATTCTCAGGGCACTAAAAAGGACTGTCACACTAGCCTTAAATCTAATCAATCGTTTCAATAGCAAGGATATTCTGAGATCTGACAACAATACTAATTGACAAAAACTAGTAAAGTTTCATGCAGTTAGTCACAAAAAGCAGGCAGTCAACCTCTGAGACAATCTCTCATTTATTTATGTTGCATCTTATGTGCAACATTAAAATTAAACTTTGATTTTTTTTCTCATTTTAGGCTGAGGAAATTGTATTAAATATATAGAAGTGCTGATGACTGTTGAACTTAGAAGGAAGATATGTGCTACAAAATATTCAGGATAAGGCTTTAATTTAGTAACCAGAGTTAGTTCTCTCTGTGGGTCTTGTTTCCCACATTAGCTGACAAAGATTTTTCAGATAATCTATGATTCTTTCACAAATAAAATATGGAGTCTCATTTATTTACCAGTGTTTCCACATAAGTGTTGCTATATGGTGAAAAGCTTTCCAAATAACAGGGGTCAGGAAACTCCACAGAACACATTTGTTTACTTTTGGGCATGTACACAAATCACTCAGAAACCAGCAGAAAACAAATGTGCATTTTCGTCATTATACAGGACTTCATTGAGCCCCAATATTTTCCTTGTTTAAAGAAAGCAAGTTTTAAATTCTTAGTGCTAAATCAATTAGACAATGGTAACAGCCAAGGAATAGGAAGGGGTGTGATTTTTGAACATCATAATGAGATACAAGTGGAGAGCAAGATTAATTGGCTGCAGATGATAACAAATTTGCCAAACAAAGTGAAAATAGAGAGCTACATAAGAAAATTCAGAACCTTTGGCATTCTAAAAAGCAAGCTTCTTGGAGGCATTCTCAGGTAATGAGTCTATATTGCAAGACAGGAAAAAGCCAAAGGTAAGTAAGATTTGTGCATTGTCCTTCTTTCCACCCTCCTCCCTTCTTAAAACCTTAACAAAATTCCAAAGATATGGACAGTTAAAAGGGAGAGAATAAACCCTGGGCTTCCTTTTAGAATAGTAGCATCCTATTTATACTAAGTGAGAACAAAAGGATAATGAAGCTCTTTGTGTAATGTTTTATTAATGAACTTAATTATCCTTGGAAGACAGATAAAGGATAAAGCAGAGTCTGTTATAATTTAATAGAAAGTAAGCGTGGGGTGAGTAATTTCTTAAACAATGGCATATTTCAGGGGACTTAGGAGTTTTAATAAAGTTAAAGGGAGATGAATTAAATACAACTTATAAAGCAATGTGTTAAGTATTTTCTCCCCGGAGGAACCACAGCCAGCTATTCATGTGGCTTCATGAAGGTCATTTTCTTTTATTGACACTGGTCTTCTTTTTTTGCCTATATCTTCCTTTTGAAATGTTCTGCATTAGAAAGATGTTAAGTATCCTAATGTTTAAAATACACTGCTTTATAAAGCATTTTGTGAAAAATAAATTCAGATAGCTCTACATGAAACCTTAGAGACCTATAGAAAACTGGGAAAAGGTATTTTTCCTGGAGTTACCCATAGTAAAGATTCAGAGAAAATCTAATGACTATGAACAAGGTAATTGAGGAACTTGTAAACACTTAGGAAACACTCGTTTGTGAGGTTCCCTAACTTAACCTCCGCATTTTATACCATTATCTGAACAGAACATAATCTAAGAATTCCAGAAAAACAAGTATTATTACATAAAAATGCATTTTCTGTGGGTAAATCCACTACAATTCGATGTATATTTGATTCCTGAACATTTATGCATGCATGAAACAAGTTTTTCCTACATTATTCTGTCATTTAAAAATATACACATTTCTAAAAATGCCTCACAGGTATTTACATGTCACTTAGTCATTTCATAATCTTTACTAAGAATATTCTAGATAAGGTAGTAAGCAGCCAGAACCTACTCATAAGATATTTACAAATATTTAAGATGCAAATAAAGCAAACAAACAAAAATAAATAAAGCTAATATTTATATAACGCTTAGAGGATTTCAAATTGCTTTCACAAATATTATCACATACTCTCATGCAGATGCATGACTGCCCTTTACCAGAAAGGAGTTCAGGAATACAGGCGGACATATTCAGAATCAGAGAAGGAACAAAATTTGATCATGAACTTACCTCTGTGGCAGATAATCGTTTATCTCCATTATCACTTCCAACACCTGAATCAGAATCCTTCTTGCTGGGATAGATGTCATCAATATTGAATTCATTTAGAAAAAAATAAATTAACAAAGTTCACAATAACACATCAATTTATATTCAAATTAACAATTTTTCTATACAAACTTTTACTATTGCCACAAGGTAACAAATCAGTTCATACCAAAAGAAACTAAAAGAAAGACTTAATGAAAATCAAGCAGCTCTACTGTCTAAATAGATCACTTTGTGTTCAGGATTTCATGGATTTATACTCTAAGTGTCCAGTTTTTTCAAACAGTGAACAAAGTTATTAATTCTAGCATATAAAAAAGCAAAAATCTAATTGACCTAATTGCTTTTACCTTTTATGTTACAAGAGGTTTTTTTTTTAATCTCTTACAAGGTTATTTTCAATAATTCTGTAAACTTTTATCCAATAACTAAAATCTAATTATTTATGAAAATAAAATAATATAGATATGTATTTTAAGCATTAAATAAAGGTCCATTAGATAGGCTGAGATTTTTAAATCACCATGTTTACTTTTAAGTTCAAAAAAAATTTCTGCAGTGAAAACAACCTATGTGTTCAGTGTGGGAATTTTGTTCTCTGAAAATTTAAGGCCCAATTTATGTCACACAAAGGTCAAGGACATATGAAAGGAATCTAACGTTTCCATTATAAACAGGAAATGGCAAAAAATCTCCACATAGTGCATTTTAAAAAGAATAAAAAAGGAAAACCTGTAGTTTTTTTTTTTAATAAATTTTATTTTTATATTCCCCATACAATTGCAATCCCCACATTCTGACCCCAATCCCTCCCTTCCCGCCCCCCACCCCCCAAAAAGTGTCTCTGGTTCGAAAACCTGTAGTTTTTCTTAACAATATCCCAAAGGAATATTAAAAACATCATTAAAAAAGACGTTTGAGCTTGATATGGTTATTTTGACTGATAAATAAAAATACCTATATTTATACTCGAGATCTTATTTATGAGGATATGGGTACATGCCACATTCACACATATGTAGCACTCATGGGAGATGGGTTATTGATTAGGAAAAGGTAGATGAGATTTGAGAGATGCCAAAATGTCATCCACAGTACACATTTTCTCTATCTTATTCCAAAAGTCATTGACACTCTCAGTTATAAATCTGCACTGGTTGAGTGAAGCAAAGGAATCTGTTAAGTTATTTACCTGGAGTGCCTATGCCTAAGCAATTCTAGAGGGGCTTGAGTGATGGCAGACACTCACCTGTCTTCCACGTGTTGGTGTGAATGTGGCCTTTCCATTGTGTGTAGATAAAGAGAATCTGCAGTCTTAATCTGGCATGCTTGTATACTTAGATACTTGAATATATGCACTTTGCCCTTGGTGCAAATCTGTGGAGAAATCAATATTACCTACTTTGTAAGCTCAAAACAGAAAGTAAACTTTGGACATCTGACTATATACATATTTATTTTTTAAAGATTTATTTTTTATTTATACATAGCTGGGGTACAGGCCAGAGGCGCAGGAGGGTGAAAGGATTCACCAGAGACAGAGCAGGGAGCAGAACAGGTAGATGGACCAAAAGCACTGCTGAGGGGAGCAGCGGGTGAGACAGGAGAGGTCTGCCACGCCATGTGGGAATCTCCCTGGTTGGCCGGGTATAGAACCCGTGCTGCAGAGGCTGCGGACAGCTCCACAGCGCAGTGCTCAACCCACTGCGCCACCCGGAGAGGCCCTGACTATATTTTTAATTTTTGCATTTTCATTTTAAGTAACACTAACAATGCACACCAAATTTGATCACTATAAATTATGTTAGAATTTAAGCAGTCTTTTTCTTCAAATTCTACATTAAATAGAAAACCGTGCTCAAGCAATTTCTAGTTTTTCCTGCACTAACCCACAAAATTCTAATGGAACTTTATTTAAGTATAAATACTTTAAAAATTATAGAAGTCAGATAACTGACCTGATAACACTCCAATCCTGAAAGCATATATACTTCATTTTGTTCTCACATAGTTTAATATTTGAACTTGAATTCTTGTCTCTAAATAATCAATAATCATATTTCAGAATGTTTAAGCTCCATTTTCCAGCAAACATTATTAAGGTAAGGATTATATTACTTCCCTTTCAAAGCCACACCCCCTATGCATGTGTGTTAAATTGTAAAATAATCAAGTAAAAATACAATTCTGGGATTGCAATGATCAGAAAAATCAGATCACAGTCAAATGATGGTAAATGGACTTGATGGAGCAGAAGAAAACTTACTGTAGTCAGATTCACCCAAGGAGTTAACATATCTAGAGATTGAGACTGTTCGTGATAATATCTAATATAATATTAATTCAGCAAAATATCCAAAACCCAGCTCTGCCAAGAGATATTGATAGCACATACCATGAGACAATAGAATTGTTGTATGACCCCTCACCTGTGCTGGAGGAGACTGCAAAGGGTTATTCTCAAGCAATAATACTTGCAGTTGCTTCATCTCTCTAAAACAAATGGGAATCACGAGCACTTTATTGCAGGAAAAGTCAAACTTTACCAAGGGAAGATCTACTAGTTCTAAAAGAAAAAACAAACAAACAAAAAAAAAAATAAAAGAACAAACTCAGAAAGTAACAAGATTAAATGACCAAACATTCCAAAAGCAATTTTCTGCTTATCAGGAAAAATATCATGTAGCATGATCAAGATCAGGTCGCATATAAGAAATATATGGCATGTTATATAATATTTTACCAAAGATGAGGAGGGATTGCTCATTGGGAGCCCTATTATTATTAATTTCTTGTAGTCCTGATAAGGGCTGAAAACACTTGACATTTACAATATCTATTGTTTAAAAAAGCTTTTTTTTTCCCCCCAGAGAAAGCCACTCTGCACAGGACATGGATGCTGTAACTTCAAAACATTTTCAAACAGTACTTGCTAGCACAGAAATAAGCTAATTATAAAATATTATCTATTCAAAGTATCTGAGCTGGCATAATCTCAAAACTAGTTACAAAAAAAAATGTTCATGATTTTCAACTCCATAAAAAATAAATACTATCTAATTCAGAATTTTGCAACAAACCCTGTAATCCTGATATGATGAGACTTCATTCTACTACTTTAAAAAAGTCTTCTGTAGTCCACAAACAAGACAGAACATTATATTTAGCTTAAAATCCCCACCCAGCGGCATAGTAAACACTCAGTAATCTCAAGCATTCCAACTGACATTGGCAGCTGCTAGAAACAAAGTCAAAGGGGCTGAGCGATGCCAGACATGTAGGGTGACATGGGGCAAACCACCAAGTCCAGTGTGAGAGGCTGCAGTGGGTTTACTGCACCATGGGGCCTCACTATGTTTGTTATGGGACCTGGGGAGGTGGGCAAAACTTTAAAATACTCAAGGAGTTCCAGTTGAGGAAGCACAGACAGCACAGGAAAAAGAGGAACCAAAGTCTCTCAGACACGTGGAGAACTAGCATCACTCCTGCTCCTCCCTCCCCCACTCAGCTATACACTTCAAGTTCCACCAACAAAGATTCTAATTCAGAATTTTGCAACAAACCCTGTAATCCTGATCTGATGAGGCTTTATTCTACTACTTAAAAAAAAAAAAAAGTAGCAACCAGTATCTGCTCTGAATTCAGCTTAACTCGTGAATTATTTGGCATTAAAGAAGGTGTCATGGGACTGAATGTTAGTGCTGACACAGAGCATCAAATTCAGCGGATCAGGTGCACATAGGTGGCAGTGTGAGAGAGACTGAGGAAGAGTATATTTTTTTAATTATCCAAAATCCAATTCTCCCCTCCACCTCTCCAAAAAAGCAGTGTAAGTGACTGGCCCCAGGCCACATTCATCCTGGAGGGGGTCAAGGAGAAGAGGGTTTGAGCATCTGGAGGTGGAGCAGAGAGGAGTTGAGCGTGGAGATAAGCTTGGACTCAGGAAAGTGGAAGGGAAAAGAAAGTAATATCCTTCTCACATTGTAGTTTGTTTCTAAAACAGGCATAAGAATTAGGGGGGATTAATATAAGAGGAATTCCTGCAACCACTAAAAAAATAATCTGTCTCTGAGTTGATTAATCTTACTTGCTAAAGTTAGGGTAGCAAATCAGTGGCAAAATTTAACTGGAGCCTGGAGCTTCAGAAATTGTCACTTAAAAGGAAAACGTTTTCAAAGTAAGACTAGATTACAAGTGATATTGAACATTTTTTCATATGCCTGTTGACCATTTGCATTTCCTCTTTGGAGAGCTTTCTTTTTAGCTCTCCTGCCCATTTTTTGACTGGATTATTTACTTTGTTTTTGTTGAGTCTCATCAGCTCTTTGTAGATTTTTGTGATAGTCCTTTATCATTAGTGTTGTGTGTAAAAATTTTCCCCCAATCAGTAGGGTGTTTTGGTTACTGTCTCTTTTTTTTTTTAATAGATCTTTTTTTTTTAAATGTTTTTTTTTTTTTTTTAAGATTTATTTATTTATTTATTTATTCATACAAGCACTGGGTACAGTCAGAAGCGGGAGGGTGAGAGAATTCACCAGAGTCAGAGCAGGATGCAGAACAGGCAGAAGGACCGAAGTACACTGCTGAGGGGAGCAGCGGGCGGCAGGAGAGGTCTGCGCGCCATGTGGGACCCTCCTCTGGTGGCCGGGGAGCAGCCGGGGATCGAACCGGCACTGCAGAGACTGCGGGCAGCTTCGCAACCCCGCGCTCAACCGCTGTGCCACCGGGGAAGCCCGGTTACTGTCTCTTTTGCTGTACAGAAGCTCTTTAATTTGATGTAGTCCCAGCTGTTTATCTTTGCCTTCCCTATTACTGCTTTGGGTGATGTGTCTTTAAAGATGTTATTGAGGTGTATGTCATGTAGTGTTTTGCCTATATTTCCTTATATATATTTTATGGTTTCAGGGAAATGCAAATGAAAACTACAATGAGATACCATCTTACACCAGTAAGAATGACACTTATTAAAAAAACTAGCTACAACAAATGTTGGTGAGGATGTGGAGAAAAAGGAACTCTCCTGCGCTGCTGGTGGGAGTGCAAACTGGTCCAACTACTATGGAGAGCTGTGTGGAGATTCCGCAACCTGCTAAAGATGGAGCTTCCATACATATGATCCAGCAATTCCACTCCTAGGTATTTACCCAAAGGACACAGAAACATTAATTCAAAAAGGCACCTGCACCCCTATATTTATAGCAGCACTATTTACAATAGTTAAGCTATGGAAACAACCCAAACGCCCAAAAATAGAGGACTGGATCAAGAAGATGTGGTACATATACACAATGGAATATTACTCAGCAATCAAAAAAGATAAACTCATGCAATTTGCAGCAACATGGATGGAGCTGGAAGGGATCATGCTCAGCGAAATAAACCAGCAAGGAAAAGAAAAATACCAGCTGGTCTCACTCATAGCAGGGATTTAGAAAACATAATAAGGGACCAGGAAAAAAACTAATTATAATAAAGTAAAAATCAAAATCAACAAGCAACTATAAACCAGAGACACACTACAGGGAGGTGGGGGGGGAGGGAGTAGGATCAAAATAAGGGGGGGTGGGAATTGTATGGGGAATATAACCAAGATGAAAATACATACATTGTGCAAAAATGAAAAATGATGTATAAAATATATTTTAAAAAAGAATTAAAAAAAAAGAAATAAAAGAAAGTAAAACTAGAGGACTAAGTTTCTGGAAAACACAGCAGGAAGCAAATTACAGGTAAAGGAAATGAGGAATTGTTTTCAAAATGATTCTTTTATTTTTAAATATTTATTTATTCAAGAACCGGGGTACAGGCCAGATGCGTGGTAGGATGAGAGGATTCACCAGAGATAGAGCAGGGAACAGAATAAGCAGACTGACGAACTACACTGTTGAGGAGAGCAGCGGGGGACAGGGAAGAGGTCTGCCGCGCCATGTGGTTTTCTCCCTGGCAGGCTGGGATCGAACTTGCGCTGCAGAGGCTGCGGATAGCTTCACAGCGCTGTGCTCGACTGCCTGCGCCACCAGGGAGGCCAAAAATGATTTTTTTAGTGTCCATTTGGAACACAATTCCATCTTTGTTTAGGAAAAGAGAAATAACTCCAAGCCAGAGAAGGTCAAAAGAATCAGAAAAGAAAACGGGAGAAAGAAAACATATATAGCAATTTTCATTTCTTACTCCTGCTGAAAGAGGGACAATAAATAACTGTACTTCTCTGTCCAGTCTGGTCCTAGAAAAAAGTATGGTCTCCTCATTGCAGAAGCTGTAGTAAAACCACCAGAAAATCAGAATTGAGTTAGGATAGATGCCATGGGTGATGAAGCCACAAACACCCCCTCAAATTGAAAGCATATGAGGAAGGGTATTCAAGGAGGAAAAACAAGTAAATATGGAAAGTCTTTAAATTCAAGGCCTGAAAGTATTATCAATGCTCTTTTGTTAATAGAGTTCTCCAGAGTGAAGTGAAAAGGAACTTTATATTCAGGAAATTATTTAGAAAGAAAAAAAAGATTTTCCAGTAAACTGAAGTCTTAACTTTAAGTGTATTTTAAAATACTGAAACTGAGAAAACATAGTTATGGAAAGTATAGAACTTTGTAACTGGTCTTTTTTTAGGCAAAGGAATGCTTTTAAGGTAAGAATAGGTAAGAGAGTAAGGAGAAACAAAAACCTAGATTTTGCAGATGGACATTCTTCCTTGTGTTTCTAAATGCTCACAGGCACCTATAAAATGATTAAGTTAAAGCTTCCCCTTGAAGAGGAGAATTTGACTATTTCTGATAATTCCTCAATGATTAACATGAGAGATTAAATTTAAAGGAATGTTTTTCCTAACACTGTGAAGGGTTATACGCTTATAAATTTGCTGTTAGTAAGAGTTTTCCATTTGTACTTGCTCAAGCCAAGAACAACAATTTCATAAATTCAAAACATGATTACACAATGATAAAAAAGAAAAATTAAGGTTTTGATGCCATTTCATCTCAGGTCATAAAGTAATGAATATGCTGAGATATTTTCTAATTTTACTTTAAAATGCTAGTCAGCATGATAAAGGTAAAGATGGTTGACTCTTTCACCTTCCATCCATGAAGCATGTAACATATTACAAAGTTCTTCCCCTTTCATGAGCTCATTTTCTTTTTTTTTTTCTTTTTTTTTTTTTTTAAATAGAGGCATGTTTCATTTATTTATTTGTTTGTTTTTTGTTTATGCATGCACTGGGTACAGTCAGAAGCACGGGAGGGTGAGAGAATTCACCAGAGCCAGAGCGGGGAGCAGAGCAGGCAGAAGGACTGAAGTACACTGCTGAGGGGAGCAGCGGGCGGCAGGAGAGGTCTGCGCGCCATGTGGGACCCTCCTCAGGTGGCCGGGGAGCAGCCGGGGATCGAACCAGCGCTGCAGAGGCTGCCAGCAGCTTAGCAACCCAGCGCTCAACCGCTGCGCCACCGGGGAGGCCCCATGAGCTCATTTTCTTGCCTTGAATAATGAAGCATTTCAAGACAAACATCAAGGTGTAGAAACAAAATAATAAGAATCAGGCAGCTTTCAAATAGCACATTAGCAAGAGAGTAACCAAATGACAATTGTTTCCAAATATGCACTTTTGCTTTGAGGTATATTTTTTGAGTATGCCTACAGAAATGAAATTATGAATAAAATGAAAATGCAACTGATGGGATTGAGGTGGTGTTTGAAAACCAGAGGATGTTTTGGAGAAAACATTCAATATTCCTCTACTGCTCATTGACTGACCCTTCACCGATCAGGTCCAAATATGAAATATGAAATTCAGATCCACCATCTTTAAGGATGCTTGTCAAAGTTCTTTTTTTAAAAAAGATTTATTTATGCATACAAGAGCTGGGGTGCAGGCCAGAGGTGCAGAGAGGTGAGAGGATTCACCAGAGACAGAGTAGGGAGCAGAACAGACAGATCTACTGAAATACACTGCTGAAGGGAGCAGCCAGTGAGATAGGAGAGGTCTCCTGCGCCATGTGGGTTAGCTCCCTGGCTGTGGATAAAACTCGAGTTGCAGCAGCTGCCTATAGCTTCATAGTGCTGAGACTTAACCCCCTGTGCCACCAGGGAGGCCCTGCTTGTCAAAGTTCTTAATGGTGCAAAATTTCTGAATAAATACATCTTTTTACTTGAATTCCGATACAATGTACCAATGACCTTCAGAAGGAAGCTTGTGAGTCTGGTTGTCTGCAGGGATTTCGCACTAGTGCTGGCAGCAGGAGCAGTGCTCCCATTGCTAAGACTCTGGGGCCACCCTTGCTGCAGCCTTAAGAAAGTCACCAAAACTATCAGTAACATCAATCCAGATATCACTTTAGAAGGGACAGTGCCCTCACCTGAACAAAGGATACAGACACCTAAGGGGTCTCTACTAGGGTTCCCAGCTCCCCAAAGTCAGAAACCTCAACAGTTAGATCTGCAGGATCAAGCACATCAACTAACCCGCTGTCTGATATTCCAGAACATCACACATCTATACCAAAAATGACTCATGTTGTCTCCTGTGAGCCTGTGAGTCCCCAAATTCATACATTGGAGTTCTAACACCCAGTGCCACTGTATTTGGAGACAGTGTCTTTAAAGGAGTAATGAAGTTAAAATGAGGTCATTAAGATGGGGCTTCAATCCAACATAACTGGTATCTTTATAAGAAGAGAAATAAGGACAACGACACACAAGGAAGACTATCTACAAGCTAAAGAAGAAGCCATATCCGCCAATACCTTGATCTCACATTTCCAGCCTCCAGGACAGTCAGAAAATAAATCACTGTTATTTCAGACACTCAGTTTATGCTAGATGGTTATGGGAGCCCAAACAAACTAATACACACTGTCACACATGGCCTTTTAATGTTTCTGTTGCTGTACCCCTTGTTTAAAATGACAACTTAATTTTTCTGTTATCTGCATGTAAACTTCAAATTGTAATTAAATGAATAGGTGTACAAATACAAACATCCACCTTCTTCACAGAAATGAATCAAAATCAAGACTCCCATATTACTAATTTTTTTCCTCTTTCTTTTCTTACCTTGTGGTAAAACTTTAAGGTAATTTCTCCTGACATTCAGTTCTCGGAGAGATTTCAATTGTCCAATCTGCTGGGGCAAGGCTGTGATCTCATTGCAGCTGACATCCTGTAAAAAAAGAGATTGTAGGAAATCAGGGCTTTCGTGTGAAATCTCCATAAGAAATTAAAATATTCGGACAATTACACAGGTATACTTTATAATGATCTCCATGTCCTCAGCCAAGGAAGACTTAGCACAGAGAAGGGAAGTTTAAATTTTTAAGCACCCCTAAGGAGAGAACAAGGGAGGGAAGACCCTATTAGCATTCGATGGGGCAGCCAGGGTCACATGCTTCAATGTTAGTTAATTCTGATAACAAACCCAACATCTCTAGTCTAACATTCACAGATCAGAAAAAGTGGGCTCAGGAATGTCAACTCAGTTGTCGAAGACTTGCAAGAGCCAGATTAACGCTCAGAGGGAAATACCAGCTCCCTGTTAAGCCACTATCCCGAAACACCTCTAAACAGAAGATTATGCATCCTACCTTACAAATGCTCACATTTTACAGTGAAAAACTACAAATACTGATGTACTTGAATGCACTATTTAGAGTGTAGTTCTTCTCTTTTTAAAGATTTATTTATCTATTTTTATACAAGAACCAGATGTACAGGCCAGATGTGTGGGAGGGTGAGAGGATTCACCAGAGCCAGAGCGGGGAACAGAACAGGCAGACTGATGAAATACACTGCTGAGGGGAGCAGCGGGAGCAACAGGAGAGTTCTGCTGCGCCATGTGGGACCCTCGCCAGCCCGCTGGGATCGAACCCGTGCTGCAGAGGCTGTGGGCAGCTTCACAGCACGGCGCTCAACCGCCTGCGCCACCAGGGGAGGCCCTAAAGTGGAGTTCTTACCAGAGGGCTGGAAACGTTGGACCTGAACATCTTTTTTTTAAAAAGATTTATTTACTTATGCATACAAGAGTGGGGGTACAGGCCAGAGATGTGGGGGGTGAGAGGATCCACCAGAGGCAGAGTGGGGAACAGAACAGGCAGACCAACTGAAATGCACTACTGAGGGGAGCAGCAGGCAAGACAGAAGAGGTCTGCTTAATCATGTAGGTTTCTCCCTGGCTGGAGGGGATCGAACTTATGCTGCAGAGGCTGTGGACTGCCTCATAGTGTGGTGCTCAACCCCCTGCACCACCAGGAAGGCCCTGGACCTGAACATCTTTAATACATTTTACAAACAAGACTGTGGGGGGTGTGGATTGTCTCTGTTTTGTCTCTATTAATAATTCATTGAGACAACATTTTTACACAGGTAAAATGGGTAATGACATTTATAATATCATATAAAATAATATTACATAGAAGATACTATCATATCTCTCCCAATCTCACTCTTCCTCTTGTCTCTGCTAACTCCTACCTTGCTCTCCACCCCCACCCCAGATACTCCTTTGGTCTAGACCTGCTTTACCTCTCAGCCAGACACTATCATGTTCTTGATTGGTTCTAGACATCACCCTGTTCCTTGGATCCATCCTTCAGCTGCCAGAGAGTAAACTTTACTATGTCATTCCCTACTAAAATATTTGCAAGAACTCTTCAAGAATTACAAGATAAAGTTTACAAGATAAACTCCTAAACAAAGTCCAGGATCTAAACTCCAATCTATCTATTTCTCCATCATTCTCTCTGTATGCCTTCCCTTGTACCTTATATTCAAGCCATGTTACTACTGTTTGCAGTACCCAGTGTGTACCAAGTTGTTTCACAGCCCCAAAATTTGTTGGATTCTTTCCTTGCCTGATATGCCACTCCGCAATATTTCCCTCTTGTTCCACCTAGTCATTTTTCAAGACTTAATTCAAGCTTTGCCATCTCTCAAACCTATCTGCAGATTCCGCCACCTCTCCTACTCTAACACCCAGGGGAATGTACCACCTTTTCTTTGTGGCCCTACAAATAACCTGTTACCAAAATCATCTTCTCAAATGTTGCCTTTTCCTAAAATCCTTTGGACTCATAGATTGAAAGACCATATCTCATTCACTCCATCCTCCTAGTGTTGAGAATAAAACCAAGGAGAAATCAAGGCACTGATAACCAACAAGATAACCAGTCATATTGTTGACACTCTGTGGTGTTCCGGCTCATTCTGTCTCTTAGCTCATTCTGTATCTCCAGGATACTCCTACATACACACCTAAATACTTGCAGGTCCTGCTTGGCATTACAGACCCACAGAGAGATATTTTGGCTATCAATAATACCAGTAAGGTCAAGTCCATAAATATCCCATGTCACTTTGGAACCCATAGACACTCACCCTCCTTCTTCTCCTTTTAGAAGGCAGCAGAGGGGCCTCCCTGGTGGCGCAAAGGGTTAGGATGCAACCTATGAAGCTATCCGCAGCCACTGCAGCATGAGTTTGATCCCCGGCCTGGGAGCAACCCACATGGCACAGCAGACCTCTCATGACTCACCCGCTGCTCCCCTCAGCAGTGCACTTTGGCCAATCTGCCTGTTCTGTTCCCCACTGTCTCTGGTGAATTTTCTCACCCTCCGCACCTCTGGCCTATATCCCAGCTCTTGAATGCATAGATAAAAACAAATCTTTTAAAAAGAATAGAAGGCAGCAGAAAGTCTTGCTGCAGAAATAATTTGATGTTTACTCAAAGGAGACCAACTCATCATCAACCTATCCTCTGACCCCCCACCCCCGTCTCCATGTAAGAGCAGAACAATGTAGAATCCAGTGGATCCCTACTCTCTAACCTCATCTCATCTAAAACTCCTCAGGTGACCTCACTCCTAAGGTCGTGAGGAGGGTGCTAAATGACTATTATTTTATGAAGAAGAGCAATATCATTCCTGCTAAAGAGAATGAAGCTTCCATCTACAGAGGCTGAGTGTGCAGTATGCGACTGACACTTCATACTTGTCTGTGCTCAGCTCAGTCTGCCAGGGGTAAGGTGGCAGGGGATGAGTTCAAAACACTAGGTGCTCAACAGCATCGCCCCCAGGATAGCTGTTACTGCATCACTCCTGGCCCAGAAAAGTCACTGAAAATATTATGGAAAACATCCCTAGTGTTTAAAGAAAAAACAAACCCACAAGCACATCTGCAGAGGCAAAAAGGTCTAAGGAAGTAATTACAGAATTAGGAGGTCCAGAGATTTTTCAGTTACTCTAAGCCTCTCTCTAAGTCAGTAAATGGCTGTGCTTTTCTGAATATACTCCCATATATGAGAAGTAAAAAGTGAAAAGCCAGCTTTCTCCAATTAGTGGCATTTGATCAGTCACTGAAGTCAAAAACCAAATCCTTTCAATGAGAGCAGTATCTTTCTTTGTTTAACTAGATACACATAAGAAAAAGACAGTATCCCATTCTATTTTTAAAAGAGGCCTTAACAAATGATACACAGGTAAGCCCTAGTAACATATGAAGTTAAATCATTTTATGGGACTCATGACCAAGCACAGTCACCCTCGGATGGCTGATGGGGCAGGAGGGGAAAGGGCAGTAAGTCAGCAGGGAAAGTCAGTGGGAATTACATTCCACCTCGAGAGAGAATTTATGCTATTGACATCTAACTTAAGTCTTCCTAAGTCTGTGTGTGACAGTACGAGAAAGACCCTTTTGTAGTTCATGAGCATTACAGATTTCCAATATACAACTAACAATTTTCAGAAGTTTCAAAGGCGTTTTCAAAAGATATCATTTTCCTAAAAAAATCAAGAAGAGGGAAGCAAAAAGGTATAGATATATTTAAGCACATAACTCTTAACTTGGAATCTCCAGAGGTAAATTTCAGACTTCGTGCATTCTACAGTCACCTTGCATTTTTGGTTACCTCCTTGTTAGCGAGAAACTAGGGTATATATAATTATATATAGTATATATAATTTCCTTATATACTAAGGTAACTATTTTCAACATAGATTTCTAAAAGAATGGCTTTATCGAAGAAAATTGGCTTGCCTTAGCTACATTTAAATACTTACCTGCAGGGAAAGTAGTTACCCAATTTACTGTTTTTGTTTTTATTTTTAAGAATGTCACAAAATGATAAAAAAAAGTTTTTTCCTCTAACTTACAGGACAGGACATCTGCAGACAATTAGAAACACAAAGTGCAATTGTCCATTCACATTTTGAAGGGTATACAGGGAGGGTCAAATTATTTTTGTAGGACTTTGTACTGCTGTCAGCTACTTCCTGTCCTGCCAAAATAATGGGGGAGAAAGCCAAGGCAGACATAGCACACAAGCAAGATAAAAACTTTTCATTTCTGTATAATCAATATTGCTAAAACTATGCAAACTCTCCTCCTTTGCAGTTATTGAACCTTGCCAATTTAAAAAAGGTTACGAATTTCATCACATACACACACACACACACACACACACACACCCAAATAGGTAATTATGTCTCATTTAGATAGGAATGAGGAGGAGGAAAGAGAGGATTATAGTTTAAGATGCTTGGGGATAAGATATTTCAGTTTAGAAAATGTAAAAGTAATATTCCTAGAATGGTGTGATTCTCTAAAACATGTCTGTCAATTAAGATAAGGTATGGCTTTTTTGAAAGCTCATTTAAAGGAGATAAACTTACGAAAATAAATTTTTAAAGTAAGTAACACTGATGCTTCACACTTCTGCAATTATGGAGAACTTGCCAAGTTATGAATTCCAGATGCAGTTTTCTTAGAACAGTCTAATGAATCCCTTCTGAAATGTCTATTAGCCCTAAGCTATGTCTTGAAGAATAATTATTCCAAGCTTCAATGAAATCAAATGACCATATATTAGAGTTACAACATCACACATATACAGGTAAGTAAAAAATACCATCATAAACATAGCATATTTATTAATTCTATCGTTTTAGATACAGAAGGAATCCAATTATTACACAATATAAATGCTCAAACTTAATTATTTTTGTGGACCAGTCAACCCAATTTTTTTCATTCAGATAAAAGCAAAACAGACAGAGAATTCTCACTATGACTTAAAACATACTTATTTTCTACTGGTTTAATCAACTGACTTCTAAGTAACCAAAAGAAAAGCTTAAGAAGTTAAGATTTTCATTTCATCATAATCCTTCTCTGTAATAAAGGAAGTCTCTGGAAGTATCTAAAGGCACTTTGAGATTAATATATTTTTGTTGACTAAGTGCAGTTGCTAAGTTACCTTCAGAATACAAAAATGACAAAGATTTAAAATATCAGAGTAAATTCAAGGATTATCAAACTAGTAATGCTCGCTTTCAGAAAACAACACTGTAAAGAAGACTAGAAGTGACTTTAGTGAAACCAGCATTAAGCACTCTTCCATGATGGTCTTGGCTAGAGACTTCTAGGGAGACCAGATCATACTCTGGGATGGCAAATGGCATTTACATGAGCTTCTCTGCCCTGGCTTGCAGGTCTTCAAAAACTTAGTGTGGTTAAACTATTGTGTAAGTTCTATTTCTGTAATAAATCTAGCTCCTTATTTAATTGAAGGAAATCCAGACATTCTGACAGGAAATACCAGCTATTAACATTGACCTCCAGTCATGTGACTATACCCTTTTTTTTGGAAATGTCTTTTGTATGACTCACTATTTAACTTTAGGAAAATATCTTAACCTTTCTGTCCCTGTATAAGAAGAGTGGTATATTAAATAATTCTAATTTCCTTACCGTAATAGGAAAATCTACCTACCACATTAGAAATAATTAAAAGATACTTAACTGACTTAGGAGTTATGTCAGTTTTGATTTCTTGCCATCAAAAACTTCAAAGCCTGTGGTCACAACTTTATTTTAAGAAAAATCAATATGTTCATTTAAACTAGAGCCTTTTTTCAAGTGACCTCTGGTATGATCAATTATTACCTCTCAATACTTACTGGGTAACATTTTCTAGTATAAAACTACACCTTCCATACACCCACAAACACATGTCTCACCCCACTGATCTTTATAATAGAGGCAGACTGAAGTGTTGCAGGACAGGGAGAGGAGAAGCAGGAGAAGGGACCTTGAACAAGCCAGGATTTTCCAGTAGACCCAAAAAATCAGAGAGGTAAGGAAGTATCTCCATAATCCAGAGAGGATGAATGGATGAATGATTATATTATGGCACTCCCATGCATTTATGCATCCAGTATATTTATTTCAGAAATGGATCACTATGCTAAAAATGATGATGAAGAAATTTTACTCAGAAGCTGCTTGATACTTCCTGTGTCTATAATCTATCCTCCAGTTCAAACTGTACACACAATCAAACATTTCATGAAAAGAGAAAAAAAAATAATGTGGTTTCTCAGTCCGGGAAATGCCCTTTCTAGTTATTACTTGAATTAGGCCTTGTGAGTTTTGGGTGCTAAAAGTAGGTTTCTGATCAGGGATACTGTGTTCTCTTAAATGAAAGTTGCAGCTCTAAGACAAAATTTGCACAAACTGCATGAGTTGGGGGAAGACAGAATTGAGGGGGGGAAAAACAACAAGAAATAAACCATCTCTCTGTAAATCAGCACACAGAGACAGCCAAGGAGAAAACTACTACATAAAAGATTCTTCATTCTGCTATTAAGTTCTAACACTGTTACAGAACACAACAATATGTCTGTTCACTAAAACATATGGTAGTCACACAGGATCTCTTACCAAATACTTAATAAGCCTTATCCCTCAGGCACGATTTGACAGGACAAGAACCATATTTCTAATACATTTACATGGCTGTAGTGAGTAAAATGAGATGTAGTCAACATGACAGGAGTCTACTGCCCCTCCTGCCTACGGTTTCTCAGTGAGGAACTGTTCCCGCAAACACTGCCCATTTGTGCCACACCCTGTTTTTGTAACATTCTCTGATTCACTTTCAGCTGTTCATGGTTGGCCACAGTTTTAATGGGAAACCAAAGCAGGAGAACTCCAAAGAAAGAAATTCTGGGGCCTCTCTGGTGGCGCAGAGGCTAAAGTCTCAGGGCTATCAAGCTACAGCCAGCTACTGCTGCATGAGTTCACTCCCCCACCAGGGAGCTAACCCACATGGAGCAGAAGACCTCTCCTGTCTCACCTGCTACTCCCCTCAGCAGTGCATTTCAGTATATCTGCCTGTTCTGCTTCCTATTCTGTCTCTTGTGAATCCTCTCATCCCCCACACCTCTAGCCTACACCCCAGTTCTTGTATGCATAAATAAATAATAACAAATCTTTAAAAAAAGAAAGAAATTCTGGCCCCTCTCCATGAAAGGCTTACAGTCTAGACGAAGAGACAGTGAGTGAGGCTGTACTATGCTGTGGAAAGGGTTTGGCAGTTATTAGACAAACCTGGTCTTGACCCCAACTCCACTTTGTAGCCCCCACATCTTGGGATACATTAATCCTGAAAATTCAAATTTGTCTGTTAAATGTAATATGATATCTACCTTTCTTGGTTACTGTCAGGGTTCTATAAATAATATGTGTACTGGAGCTAATAAAATGCTTGGTATAAAATGGGCAGCTAGTAAATATAGGTGCTTTATCTCTTTTCTATTATAGGAAGCACACACAAATGCACAGACTAACAAATTACCACACATATAGAGCTACAGCTCTAAAGAGACACATCATACAGAAATAATTCAGAGATGCCAAGGAGGCTAGAAGTTCTAGATCAATGCCACAGAAATGACCCTCCTGGGACTAGATCCAGAGAGTTCAGATTCTGTAAATTCTTCATCTGAAACAATGTGGAAATATACCCAGGTCTCTCTTGTGGATTCAAGAAAAGGACATCACAGTAGAGTTCCTTAATGGTTTCTTCATGGAAGAAAGAACAGGGTTTCCATGTTCCCCACACAAATGGCCGTACAAGCCTGTTCCCTGAATGGGAATGCTTCCTGTTTTAAGGCTTAGATAATTGTGACATCCTTGAAAAGGTAAGATTCTGCTATCCAAAGTCAATTCCTCTTAAAATCTAGTAGGAACAACTTCTTTCTTGTAGATGGCTATGACATTTTTGGTTTTGTTGATTCTGAAATACTTACCCTTGGAAGAAGAGAGTTTACAACTCAGTTTGGGACACTCTAAGTGTGAAATTTTTAAAAATATTTCTTTCCAAAATAGTTAAACAATTCTCGGAACTAAGAATCTGAGAGATTTTTTATCAGCTTTGAGGTGGCTTACAGTATTCTGAATACTGTGGAGCTCCCAAGTTTTTAACAAGTTGGTTACTATGTAACTACAAAATAGAGGCCTGCTACACAATTCTAGAATTACTTCAGGCTCTCCAGGGAATTTTTTTTCCAACTGAAACTAAAAGTCATCTCACATGGTTACCTATACTACTACTTTAAGCAGGGCCTCCCCTGGTGGCGCAGTGGTTGAACGCTGGGCTGCGAAGCTGCCCACAGCCTCTGCAGTGCCTGTTTGATCCCCAGCCACCGGCGAGGGTCCCACATGGCTTTGCAGACCTCTCCTGCCGCCCGCTGCTCCCCTCAGCAGTGTACTTGGGTCCTTCTGCCTGCTCTGCTCCCCGCTCTGGCTCTGGTAAATTCTCTTACCCTCCCGCGCTTCTGACTGTACCCAGTGCTTGTATAAATAAATAAATAAATCTTTAAAAAAAAAAAAAAAGATATGAAGAATAAGTATCAGATGGAAATTAATTTTTTTTAGTCTCTGAATTTAAGCAAGACTAGTCACTCCTTGTGGTTAACTAGTGGCAACTTACTAAATTTTCACCAACTTTAAAACGAAATGCTTTTTACAAGGATCATGCTTGCTCATGCATATGGGTCAGCAGAGCAGAAAGGACATAGGCAGCAAGCTGTCCTGTCAAATAAGGCAAAGGTGGCTAATCCAATCTGTGAGGTGCAGCCAGTATAAATACAGACTAGATTTTAAAGATACAGGTTGGGAAAAAAGTATATACTGTATATTGATTTTATAATGTAAACATATTGAAATAATACTTCGGTTATATTGGGTTAAATAACATATTATTGAAATGAATTTCATTTCCTCCATTTTTTAAATGTGGTTATTGTTATATTTAAAATCACATTTGCTTGCATTATGTATCCATGGAACAGTGCTGGGTAGGGATGTTCAGCTTAGTTTACACAGTAGCTACTTCAGGATGACCTTCTGTTCCTGGTTCACCGTCTCTCTGCTTTAGGTTTATTCCTGTGTAAGATGTCAAGAGCTTGGACTAGGTACCTTTTAAAACACCTAGCCTCCAACATTCTAGGACGCAAGAGTTCAGTAGCTATTGGTCGAGAAGACGCTGATGGCAGTGCTGTAGCTAAGAGGTAGGGCAGCCTTATGCTGGAGGTGGGCTCCAGACAGGAAGCCTGAGAAAAGCTCAGGGTGCCTTTTAAAACCACCAGGAGCTTGTTTGAGACTGGAGACAGGGTTGCTCCACTTTTCAGCCCTGTGCCAGTCCGGCAGCTGACAGAGGATATTAGAGGAAAGCCCTGTTCAGGAGTGGCCTGGCTCAAGGGTTCAGCACATGTGCCATCAATTAGCAGCACATGTGCCACTGGAGCTGCCCACAGCTCCAGCGGCACAGCTGATAGATGGCATGCTGGTGGTGTGGGACAGAATACATTCTGGCTGCCAGAAGGTTCCAGAAGACTGGCCTCAGCAGTGTCACCTATCCCTGGGAGCCCAAGGAGCAGAAAGAAAAAAACAGCTTGATATTCTCAGTTGGTTTGCAACACTCAATCCAAATTATAGCAAACCTGAACTCTGTGACCTATCAGACCCCTAAAAGAAATATTAATACATATATGCATATGTGTGTGTGTTATAACTATCAGTTTTGTACATTATTCTGTTTATTTTTGTTTTCTGGAACCAGTTAAAATGGAGTCACATATCCCCTCTCACTACCACCCCAGAACTTGGGAGTTTTCACAGTCTGTCCCAAACCACGTTCATGGACCACTTTCCATTATTTGACAGCAGTGTTCAGCAATTCTGCATTTATGGAATGTCTATCATGTGTCATGCATGGGATACAACAGCAAGGGAGAGAGGGGCCTATCTCTAAGTGACTTCCAAGGGAGTACGCTGGCATGGAGAATGCCAAGTAAGAGGACAAATGTGATTCCATGAAAATTCAGTGATAAGCAGTATAGAGACCTTGCCTGAAGAACACTTAACTTTGGCTTGGAAGATCTGGGAAAAGTAAAATCTAACTTGACTGAGAATTGACTAAGAAAAGAGAAGATGGAAGAATAGTCCATGCAGAAAGAGCGAGGTGTACGAAGTGGACAGGAACAAGCTTCCTCCACCTGTAAAAACAGACGATTACTCAGAGGGTGACAGAGCCAGAGCAGAGGGGCTTGAAGACCCTGTAGAGGAGCCTGTGGTGACCAAACTATCCCAGAGGCTGTGATAGTTTGTCCGCTCTACCCAGCCTCAGCAGAATGAAGACACTGCCCAACTATGCCATCTATTCCCCGGTTCTTTGCACAGGCTGTCCTGTCTCTCAGGAAGGCGTCCGCTGACCCACCTTCTGTTTTCCATCTAGAAAATCCCATATACACTGATATAAAGGGCCTCTCAAAAGTCTCTCTCTTCGTTTACAAGTCATTTCCAGCCCCAGGGCTGAATTAATTTTTCCCCACCTTGTGCACATACTCGTTGTAACAGAGATGTTGGGGGAGAGAGGGTGTCTGCGCAAATTAATATTTGTCTTCTTTTGGAATTGTTCCCTTTGGTGGCAGCCAAACCTCCATATCTGGGCAATGTGACTGTGCCCCTGGGGTAACACAGACTGGCTCAGAACAGGTCATCAGACTCAGATCTGGCCTCTTTCACTTAGAAATAGGGGCTGAGACATGCTGGTGGGGACCTGACAGGTGCTTTATCTGAGAAGACATTTAAATTGGACCTGTGAGCTAGGCAATTTCTCCATTATTTGGAGAAGTACAGAACGCTGAGTGAGAAAAAACACTGCCCTGGTTCTTGAGAACGTCCTGGTGTCTTCTTCTAGTCACTCAAGATCCCTGATGAATGTCCTGATACTGAGTGATGCGAAGTCCTCTGCAACTTTAGAACTAATTCCAACTCTTAGCTTGAACTGAATCAGGGTTCAGGTACTGCTGCTCTTTAAGTCTTTTTATGGCTCTAATAATTTTATACAGAAATTCCTTGTTTCTACACTAAAATCAAGGTTACTTTGACTTTACTTGATATATATGTGCATGGGTGCTGTTATGTCATCACTCTCCCAGTCAATTTCCGCTACAGGCACACCAAGGGTCACAGCACTCTGTGTGGCCTCAGAGACCGTCACCATGGAGCTCCAAGTGGTCCCAAAGAAATTAACTGGAGTTGGCACAGGAGAGGAGTAACTGGATATCAATGTTCTAGACTGGGATCCTCTTGAAAGAAGGTTCTGTGTCCTTTTGTTGATTGTAGTTCTGTGCTTGACACAAGGTCAGTGTGGAACATGGCCTACTTGGAGGATAAACCATGACTATTATGTTTTAGCCTGGTTGCTCATTCTTGCCTTTTTCTTCATCTACTTTACAGCTCAGTGGAAGCCTAGAGAAAGGATTCATTCTTACCCATTTTAGAAATAAGGTGATTAAGAGCATGAACGAGCTGAAGTCAAGTTGTTCATCTCAGATTCTACTTACAGCGCATCTCTGCCCTCCTAACTTCTTCCTTTTTCATCCCAAGGGATGTGGTCACATTTTAAAGTCACATCAATTGGGTACAATGATTACTAAACTCCTGACAGAATCAGAGGATTCTGTTCTTTCCAGCTTCTGACTCAATTACATACATTCATAAAATGTGGTGTACAATCTTAACTAGATATTATTTTATCCATTTACCCAAGGTTTATCACAGATACATACAATCTGGGGAGGGGAAATGGTCTAGCCACAGCAGGATAACCTGTGAGAACGATCTCTCCTGTCAATTTCAGAAGTATAAACTACAGGAACACTTCAACTTCAGAAGCTGTGTCTGCCATTCTTCTCCCCACTTCATGTTTTCATCATATATAGCCCTCCAACAACACAGGCGCCTCCTGGTCCAGTTCTAGCAAAAAGTCTCCGTTTATACCTTGACAGGCCATGATTAGTAAACAAAAAAGAGCAGTTTAAAAATCAGCAACATACCAACTCCATTAACTGTTTGAGCTGACCTATCTCTTCTGGCAGCGATCCAAGTTTGTTGTTACTTGCAATTAAGACTTTGAGAGGCAGACCACACAGGCAGGCCGGCAGGGCAGACAGCTGATTTCGACTGCAAAAACAATACAACAATAACATGCATAAACATACAGGTCACTTCATACTGTTTGCGAACAAGTATTTAACAAGCAAGGAAGAAGGGAGACAGCTGAAAAGATATTTTACAACAACGAAAAGTTCAATAAAGTTTCTGTATGTGTAGTGAATCAAATCACAAGGACCTAAGAAAATAAAATGTGTTTTTAAAAAGAAAGGCATGGGGGAAAACAACTTTTCCCAGCACCAGGGAGCCCATCAAGCCCCCTGCAGAAGCTGAGCCCTCGGCCAGCCAGGGGGCAGATGGGCAATGGGTCCTGAACCACCCATAGCAACGGGAAGCTGGGGCCAAGTGTCCTCTTCATGCCAATGTGTGGTTGGAATGCAGCAAGAACCAGAGCAAGCAGCACCATGCAGGCACCATGCTGTCCATTTTAGTACTGATGGGGAAATTCACTTTGCTGCAATTTTCAAAACCACCAGGAGAGTTTCCAAAGTAAGCTTCCTTTTGTGAAGACAAGAGTTGCTGAGTTTCTGTTGGGTATCTGTGAGAGTGCTAATTAAATGAAAAAAGTAAAGTTGGCCTCTGGCAAAGTGAAGCTTGGTAGTGGTTTATTTCACAGAGTAGCCAGACCTGCCGCGGCCAGGGCTCCCCTCTGCTCAGCATGGAGAGGTCCTCTGACCAGAAGTCTCCGCTTCCCATCACAAGTGCCTGGTCTTCTGAGAAATGAGAGAACACTGGATAAGGGAAATCTCTGAGTCACCCACATGTATCTGTCAGTCATCTACTTCTACATCCTCCCACACAGAAACCCTTTTCTGCTATCAAATAAGAAGACATATGGTTTTCCGTTTCCTTGACTTTCTTTCCTGGTCATTCTGTTGATTAAGCCAACAATCAGATCTAAAAATTTGTATGTTCTGTGACTTTAACTATTTATAACTTCTGTGTGTCGGTGCACACACATATGATGTGTCAGAGGTGGTACTGTGGGAGTATATTTATAGGCACACACACATCTGGGTGCAAGGGTGAGACACAGACAGATTGGCCAAAATACACCAAAATGTTATCAGTGGGCATTTTATTTTTGAGGGGGGTAGATACGATGAGTGTTTTTTTTTTTTTTTAAATTAAAAAACGACATGCCTTTTTTTTTTTTAATAGAGGCATGTTTTATTTATTTATTTATTTGTTTGTTTTTTATTTATAAAAGCACTGGGTACAGTCAGAAGCGCGGGAGGGTGAGAGAATTCACCAGAGCCAGAGCGGGGAGCAGAGCAGGCAGAAGGACCGAAGTACACTGCTGAGAGGAGCAGCGGGCGGCAGGAGAGGTCTGCGCGCCATGTGGGACCCTCCTCCAGTGGCCTGGGAGCAGCCGGGGATCTAACCGGCGCTGCACAGGCCACGGGCAGCTTCACAACCCAGCGCTCAACCACTGCGCCACTGGGGAGGCCCGATACGATGAGTGGTTTTTAGTGACTTTATTATAACTTATCTTTCAGAATTCTTATAAAGTGCTTTTGAATTAAGAAAGAACTGTCATTACAAAGAGACATATTTCATTGGATGCTGGTTACATGGGTGCTTCTATTTGTCAGCACTTATCAGATGTGCACTTAGGACCTGTATGCACAGATACACTTTTCTGTATGTAAGCTGAATTGCAATTACAATTTTTATGCCCCTACTCCTTTATATGAGAAGGCTGGAATCTGGCTGGACAAGGGACATCTTTAACTGATGGGCTCAGAAAAAGCAGGCACTGTACTATGGAAAGAACCTTTTTAATGTGGGTGCTTTCCTATAAACACCATGACATTTCTCCTCCTCCAGGAACCAACGTTCAGGTCTTAACAATAAAAGATACAGTAATGTCTTCTTTCCCTTGCCCAGATCCACAAAGAAAGTTAGTTCTAGAAAGAGGCAGAAGGAGAGAAAAGACTTATCAAACAGGGTCCAGCAGAGGGAGGGAGGAGACTGGGATTTCCGCAGGGGTTCCTGGCACTGGAAGGACCAGCTGGCACTTTGCTGTTAGGATGACAGGTGAGAAGAGTGACCAGCTCTGCCTGGCACTGTCTCCTGCCAGCGGAAGCAACCATGGAAGGGAGGAGCAAGGCTACCTACTTGCCTTTTGTTCCTCCCACATCCCTGCTGCCATCTTCTCTAACCCACAGGAGCGCACTCATGCTCTTCTGGCTGGAGGAGGGAGCCTTTCCGGTGCCCTCCTGGAAGAGCCTTCCTCAAGCTCAACAAAGGCTCTTTAAACATTACCTCTGGAGAAAAGAACTCAGTTTACTTAAAGGCATCAAGTAAATAATCTGAAATATAATTTGTGGTTATAAAATAGCTATTAAAATGTAATTTCATAACATGAGAACTGGTAAATGTTAACAATTCTGTTATTTTGGTATAATATTTCAACTTCCTTTTGAAAAGAGGATAATGGGAACTGAGATGAGTATTTTCAGAAATTTCTATATTCCTATTTTTCACAGAATTAATAATTATAGTTGGAGATCTTTCCTGTGTTTCTTTGTTGGGAAACTCAGATTTAAATTGTTTCCAATTTAAATTGTTTCTCATTACCTTAATACAGGCATCCAATGGGATTAGTAGAGACTGAATCAGAACAGCCGTTCATCATACCATTTAAGTAATGCTACAAAGGTTTTGCTCATTCAGACACATAAGTATTGGAGATTACATGGGCTTACTGTCTCTGGAATCCTTCCAAAGTGGGTACTCATTTAAAATAAAATAATAAAGGCCTCCCCTGGTGGCACAGCGGTTGAGCGCTGGGCTGCAAAGCTATCCACAGCCTCTGCAGCGCTGGTTCCATCCCCAGCTGCTGATGAGGGTCTCACATGGCACGCAGACCTCTCCTGCAGCACCCGCAGCTCCCCTCAGCAGCGTACTTAGTCAGTCTGCCTGTTCTGTTCCCCACTTTGGCTCTGGTGAACTCTCTCACCCTCCCGCGCTTCTGACTGAACCCAGTGCTTGTATAAATTAAAAAAAAAAAAAAGAAAGAAAGAAAGAATGGCACCTACAAAAAAATAAAAAAAAAATAATAATATTTAAGCTTGTGAATGCATGTATGGTTTCTGTAATGGGGATGAATGCATTTTATGCTAAAAGCTATTAATAGAACAGCCTGTTTATTTATGCTCCACACATTCCTCTATTTACAATGTAGTCAATCACCTGCAGACAAATCTGAGACTCCAGGACTAGTCATAATACAACATGCCATAAACCTGGGGCACATTTCTCCTACTCCGTCCATTGATTTCCATAGTCTCTACTTCATATATTTTATCACAGGATGTTCCGGTATTACTTATAATTTCCCCAATAGAAAAAGGAAACACACATGCACACAAAAGCCTATTAGCTCTCCAGCATATATTTAGAAAGAGGAGAAACTGCATTCCCTTTAATCCTCTACCCACTAAAGACCACATCAGCAGCCTTAGCTTTTAAAACCACTCATCTGACAGCAATTTTTCCCAAGCAAGTAAGTGCCCCAGGCCACAAGCCACTATCCCATCTCCTGCTTGTCTCCTGCAGGACTCTGTACTATAAACGGACCCTTTACAGAAAGAAAGTTTAAAAATAAGGCTATAAGGCAATGACCAATCTAGCCTGTGAGTCACATCTAAAAACAAAAGTAATTTTTTTACATTTAAAGGTCACTTATTACAAAAGACTAACTTGGGAGGAGGGGAGAAAAAGAGCTGTTCGCTCATAAGTAAAATTACAGATTTGGTCATGTTGGCCTGAGCCTTCCTGCTATTACCATCGCTGAGCCTACTCTAGGCTTCTGGTCCCTCTCCCTACCTTCCCTGGGTAGAGGTGGGGTACAGAGTGGAAGGAGGAGGAGAGGGAAGCCTTTTACCTTATGCTCAGTGCCGACACCTTTCTCAGTTAAATGACCCCCTACTACATTTGTCTATTTCTTCATTTTAAGATAAAACAAAACGTCGCCACAAAAACTGCACATTTTGATAGCCTAAGTTTGCAAGATAGATTTCTCTTAATCTTCAGTGTCCATATTTCTCACTTAACATAATTCTTAAATTAAGGAATTAATAAATCAAGTCATTTATTCTTACATGTGATTTTATTATTGGGAATCATGTATTTTTTCTATTCTCCTGGAATATATCACATTTTTATGTATTGGCTCATTTAATAGAACATAAAACCCACACAATAGAAAATAATTTATGGTAAGACTTGTATAACAGATTCACCTAACCCACCTGGTAAAAAGATCACCAGTTGTGGAATTAGAAAACATGGGTTCAAATCTCATCTCTGCCTCAAATCACTTCTATATGTAAGTCATTGTTAATTATTATTATTATCATTTAAAGATTTATTTATTAATGCATACAAGAGCTGGGATCCAGGCCAGAGATGCAGGGGGTGAGAGGATTCACTAGAAACAGAGTGGGGTGCAGAATAGGCAGACTGACTGAAATACACTGCTGAGGGGAGCAGCGGGCGAGTGAGAGGTCTGCTGTGCCATGTGGATTGCTCTCTGGCCAGCCCGGGGATCGAACTTGTGCCGCAGAGGCTGTGGATTGCTTCATCGTGCGGTGCTTAACCTCTTGCGCCACCAGGGAGGCCCCTATTATTAATATTATTATTTTTATTATTGTCATTATTATTTAAGTCATTTATTCTCTCTGGTTTTGATGTGAATAAAATTCCCACCTAACATGAAACATGAGATAGATAGATAGATAGATAGATAGATAGATAGATAGATAGATAGATAGAGACATAGAGAGATGAGATTAGGGTTGCCAAAGTACTTAATCCTACCCTAAGTCCATATATATAAAGACTAAGCCAGCCCTGATCACTGATGTGGCAAAGCAGTGGGGAAGTGACCAAAAATAGCATATGTGTGTTCAGTTAGGTTTCATTTATTTATTTTACTTCTAACCACTAACGTTTCAGCCGCTTTTAAAATATGGTTTCATGCTTCACCTGGTGAAAATATATGCTAATCAAAAACAAAGATGACCACTCTCAGATATGCTGGGAAGAACCAGGCTCAGCTGTAGGATTTCAGGTGAAAGCAAGTAAAGAACAATTTCTAATCTAGAGAACAAGGACTAGCACATACTATCACATGAATGAACTTTCCTTTCCCATCTTCTCTTACTCTAGGATCCACTCCATTTAACTACCTGGTTTCCAAAGAGTAACAGTAAGGATGATGTGAAATCACTAATGATCACTTACCTATCAGGATGATGTCACAATGGGCATCTAAAGGGCCACAGATTAAAAAAAAAAAACAAACAAAAACAACTAGCAACAACAATGTAGGTGAGAATGTGGAGAAAAAGGAACTCTCCTGCACTGCTGGTGGGAGTGCAAACTGGTCTAACCACTACGGAAAGCTCTCTGGAGATTCCTCAACCTGCTAAAGATGGAGCTTCCATATGATCCAGCAATTCCACTCCTAGGTATTGACCCAAAGGACACAGAAACATTAATTCAAAAGGGTGCCTGCACCCCTATGTTTATAGCAGCACTATTTACAATAGCTAAGCTATGGAAATAACCCAAATGCCCAAAAATAGATGACTGGATCAAGAAGATGTGGTACATATACACAATGGAATATTACTCAGCAATCAAAAAAATAAACTCATGCAATTTGCAGCAACATGAATGGAGCTAGAAGGGATCATGCTCAACGAAATAAACCAGCAAGAAAAATAAAAATACCAGATGGTCTCACTACAGCAGGAATTTAGAAAACCTAATAAGGGACCAGGAAAAAGACATTATAATAAAGTAAAAATCAAAATCAACAAGCAACTATAAGCCAGACACACACTATGGGGGGGAGAGGGAGTAGGATCAAAACAAGGGGGATAGGAATTGTATGGGGACTAGAACCAAGATTAAAATACATACATCATGCAAAAATGAAAAGTGATGTAAAAAATATATAAAATTTAAAAAATAAATAAATTTAAAAAAATGGATTTGTTCCCTTAAACACAGTTGCCTTCAACGTTTACATAATGCAAATTATTATTCCTGTCTTTTGTAAAACCAGTTTGTGTCCTATGACCTCCATGCTTTGTGAATTAAAGTGCTGTCTGTTTCAGACAGTGGAGGCACAGAAATTGTTAGTAACTTAGGGTAATGAGTGCTCCCTGTGCTCCAATCACGGCATCAAAAGCATAAAAAAAACTAAAAATTAAAAAAATAAAAATATGAAAAATAAAGGGCCACAAAAAGCGGGTCAGATCTCTCGGTGTGGCTACACCAGGCTCACCCTCTATGAGTCTCAACTAGGGAGGAAAACAAGTATGTAATATTGTTAGCGCTGGTTTCATCAGCATTGTCTGTGCTGGGATGTGACCCTACAGCAGAAGGCAGCTATTTTATGTTAGCCAAGTAAGTTTCCTTTTGCACACAATGCCTCACCTAATTTTGTTTTCAAGTTTTTCTGCATACTCTGTTTACCTCTAAAAGCAAAGTAACTTTTTCTGTTTTCTATGTCACACTTGAGTGTTAACTGTTTCATAAACACACAACAGTGAAAAATATTCATAAAACTATTTCCTTTTTCCTGCTTATTCCATTCTGAAAAACCCACCAAGGCAAAATATTTTACTCCCACTTCCCCTAGAGTGAATAAGTGCTTCCCCTTTATGACCACCCTCCCCCTTCATTCCCACCATCACTGTTTGTTTGAGATAATTACCAACAGCATCAAGAACATTGCTTTAAGTTGCCTGTTGATATTTTGGTCTTTACTTTTATAAACATAAATTTGTAAATATAATTTTAATAATATTTTATAGGAAACTTAATCTCAATTGAGATGATGTATATGCATAAAATATGGGAGCCCACATTTAGATCTAACTCTGAAAGCAGTTAGGTTACCTATAACTTCAGTATGACAAGTATATGAAAACTAAATTGTTTCAAAACTAGAAACACTGAAACATAATTTTAAGGGGATCTTGGAGAAGCTCTGAAACATTATACCAATGATTTCACACCCTACACACATAAAGGCATGTTTTGAGAAGGTGAAGAGTCAGCTTTAGAAAAGGGAAATAAAAGTGAAAACAGAAAGCAAACATCTAAGGCATCTCAGCATTCAGGCACACTTGCACAGACCATTTCACCAGCATTTTCGCTATGCGTGCCTGAACCATATTTGGTTACTGCAACTGTACTGGTTTCCCACAACAGCCTATCGGTCTCCTCTGAGTATTAATAAACCGTTGCTTAAAATATTCCATTTTTTCACACTCCCAACTATCAACAACGACAACTACCATGGTTTGTAAAGTTGATTTCAAAGTGTGGTTACTGAGAACTTGCACCTTAGTTGTTTCCTCGCCCTTCTTACTAAGAGCTTTTCAATTCTAAAATCCCAAGGCTTTTGAACCATTACTTCAAATGTCTTCTGTAATATGTATTATTTCCTTCATTCTAAAGTGGGGCTAGATGTACAAAATCAAGGGAATGTTGGATGTTCAAAGAGAAAGCAACATCCAACACTAGCAAGGATATTAATTTGCCAAACATCTTCAAAAGCAACAATGCGGATTTGTGATTTTAAGTATCAAAACTGCAGAGGCCTGAACCTTATGTACTAAAATACAACTGTGTGAAACATTGTTGCTGGTACATAGGAAAAAAAAACACTACATGGAAAGATGAAGTGGCATTAAAGATAGCCCCCCATATACTCCCTTTTATTTTAAAGATTTTATTTATTTATGCATATAAGAACTGGGGTCTAGGTCAGAGGGGAGGGGGGAGGTGAGAAGATTCACCAGAGAGAGTAGGTGTTACAACAGGCAGATCTACTGAAATACACTGCTGAGGGGTGGGGGAGCACTGGGCAAGACAGAAGAGGTCTGCTATGCCATGTGGGTTTACTCCCTGACCTGCGATAGAATTCATGGTGCAGTGGCTGATGATAATAATGCTGAGACTTTAACCCCTGAGCCACCAGGGAGCTCCACCTCCCCCTGCCTCCATGCCCCTTGTGAAGCCATGATTCAGGTAGAATGAACAATAACTTTTCATTAATGGGAAAGTATCCTACCTAGGCTGAATTCTCCTCCACGCCATTCCACAAAAAGGAGGAAAATATGTAATTTTTATTTTTACATTTTTTTCTTTACCAAAAAAGAATGGAATAATGTCTTAAATGAGTGTTTTTTTTCATATCAACTTTTACCTAGGGACACTGAATTAAAAAAAAAATTGAGATATCTGAACATTATTGTTTGTCATTTAAACACATGTGTTCTCCATCTATTTCTAAGAATCTTCAAATGTGTAATATATTGACATGTGTGACATGTATATATTATACTGACACATAGACATTAATAGATGTACACCCACTTTTTCCTATTATTCTTTCCAAGGAAATGAGTCTTCAGTGAACTTCTTGCATTTAACTTGATAGTCATTAATAGCTCAGATCCAGGTAATGGTCTAATACCTTTAAAAATCAGTAGCATATCCTCTTTACTAACTATAAAATCCACTATAATACTATAAAATCCACTAACTTCCCTCAGATCCAAAATCTTTTGCTACTATTTTTCAGCATGCCATACAATTTTGATTCAACAACCCAACAAATACTTCTTGGGTAGTTATTATGTATAAGGCAAACGGACAATACTATTTTCACAGCAATCTTATAACATAAGCACGAGACTACAATTTTTGCCCTTATTCAGAGAAGTAAAATCCACACTCTAAGTTGCCTAGCTAGTGAATGGCTTTGCAAGTGAATGGCTATATATCGAAACCAAGTGGACTGGGTTTCATAGCAAAGTTTATAGCCTTTCCTCAACACAACATAGCCTTATCACTCTTACTCTAGAATAAAAATTTAAGGTAAACCAGGAAAACACTAGAAGGGAACCAAATTGCAAGCAGGAGACAATGAGATTCTAGACTGGAAGTTCAGTGATTAAAGGTGATTTCTGAGATTCCAAGCTCAATGCTGGAGAAAAAGAGTAGGGGCATAGACAGAAGCAAGTATCTAAGATACACTAATTTGGGAAAGAAGAAATGGATATTTTTTTTTTTTAAGCACATGCTGCACTCTGAGAAGTTATTAGGCATCTAAGTAAGAAGAACTGAATTTTAAGCATTGGGGAATGAGATCTAGCACTCAAATGAGTCCAAGTGAAGGAGAATATATTTGGGATATGAGGTATAAGGTCTGGGAGAGAAGATCTAAGGCCAAAAACTGAGCATTAAGGTAAAAAAAAAGAAAAGAAAAGAAAAAGGAAAAAAGAAGGCACATACAGACACAGGAAAAGAGAAGAAACAGAAAGATAAGAAAAGTAAGCAGGATGAAATCTTACGACTTGTGACAACATGGATGGAAGTGGAGGGGGTTATACTAAGTGATTTCAGGAGGAGAAAGTCAAGTATTGGTGATTTCACTCATGTGGAATATAAAGAAACTAAACAAAGAAACGGATAAATATAAACCAAAAAAACCCTCGAAATCTGACTGCAGAATTGAGGCTACTAGAGGGGGAGGGACCTCAATGGTCTATGATGGAGAATTATGGGTACTTTGGTGGTGGGTGTGATATCGTTTCATGAAGTTAAGATAGTAAAACTGTGATTAGTGGATAACATAAGTCCACATGATCCAACTCTAAGAGTGGCCCAAATTTTTTGGTTATTTGGATCTCACCATTCAAAGAGATTGTATCATTCCATCTGTTCTGGTAGTCCTCTGATGCAGAGATTGTAAAGGTGTTCCAAGAAATATAGAAGCTGGGGAAAAAAAAAAGCCTAAAAAGACTAAGAGAGAGCTAGCTCTCTCTTATCACAATCTCACCTCTTGTCTCATAAATGCCCAATCCCTTAAATCTTCCTAGATTAAAAAATAAAACATACACACATAGAATATGTCTTTATTCTTGATTTAATTTATCTTTCATGGGGGAAGATAAAGCTACTTGAGATTATTATTCATGCTGAAATTCTTGGCTATTTGATGTTATCAAAAGATTGGCCCTTCCTGAGTTCTCAGAACAGACACATTCCTTTAAGAAGTGTAATAATACTTTTAACATCACATTCTGCAATTTTCCAGCTACTATACCATGTGTTTTATTACTTTTTTTTTTTTTTTTAAAGGAGAACTCTTTTTGTTTTTTTTTGGTTTATTTATTTATTTACTTATTTATTTATACAAGCACTGGGTACAGTCAGAAGCGCGGGAGGGTGAGAGAATTCACCAGAGCCAGAGCAGGGAGCAGAGCAGGCAGAAGGACTGAAGTACACTGCTGAGGGGAGCAGCGGGCGGCAGGAGAGGTCTGCGCGCCATGTGGGACCCTCCTCCGGTGGCTGGGGAGCAGCTGGGGATCGAACCGGCGCCGCAGAGGCTGCGGGCAGCTTCGCAACCCAGCGCTCAACCGCTGCGCCACCGGGGAGGCCCTGTGTTTTATTACTTTTAAAAAAGAAGTAAGGGATTTATATCTGGACTTGGAAGCTGAGAAAACTAACACTGGATCTTTTTTACTCAAAGCAAATCTCATAAAAAAAAAAAAAACTTTGTCTAATTACTGTAATTGTTATTAACAAGCAAATAAGAAAACCAAGAGAAACAAAATAAATCTTAGCTTCACCATTATCTCCAGATTGCAGTCAAAGTCTACTTACCTAATGCCCTAATTCCATCTGGTCTTTAAGGCACAAGGGGGAAAGTATGGAGGATGATGAGAAGACAGGAAAAACAGAATTGAACAAAAAAAAAAAGGATTAAAGATTAAGAAGTTCAAATCCTCAAACTCCAGCTTAATGGAGAAAATGTCCAATTATTCATCCACTTTTAAAAATAGTAACTTTAAAAATTCAAGAGAGTTTGTTCTTAGCCAACCAAACATAGATACTCTTATAAGGGTATGAAAGTAGTTAAGATTTCACGAGTGAGTCAATATATAGTTCTTGTGTTACACATTCTAATCACTGAAAGTCTTCAATTAAGGATCCCGTGATACTGCAAATTTTCCTGATTTCAAAGTACAACTGCACTTTTATTCTCATCATTGAAAATCACTCCAAATATAAATAAGTGAGAACTTTCAAAGAGATGGAAGAGTGTAAAAGTGTAACACCCAACATGTAACTAATGAGGAGAAACCAAGAAGATAGAAATAGACAAATGAAGGAAGGAGCAATATTTAAAACAAGATAATGACTAAAATTTTTCTGGAGTTGATAAAAAACACAAATCTTCAGGTGTGGTAAGCAAAATAAAGTTTATAATGAGGTTAATCAAAATATCTACACATATCACAGCAAAAATGCAGAAACACAAAAGGTGAGAAAATATGGGGGAATATCAAAGGGAAAAATTCTGAAGATTTTCTCCAAACTTAAGATTTAGATTGTCAAAGGATTTTTCTATAGGTAGAACACATAATATCTTTGAAATACAATGGAAAATAACTGCCAATGTAAAGATTATACTAACAATCTAAAATTTTATAATAAGTACATCTTCTTTCAAGGCTGAGGGAAAAAAGACTTTTCAGGACAAGATTGTATTTAACACAAACATATTCTCATTGAATAAACTAAGAATGTATTTATAAAAGAAGCATAACCACTTCCTCCCCAAAAAAGAGAAGCAAAAATAACAATAAGCAGAGAAACTGGTTAAAATTATGTGCAAGTAAGCATCAATTGACTAAAATCAAAATAAAAAGCAAGATGGACCTAAAATAACTAATAAAATAATATGTAATTTTGGAGATAGTGGTTACAACTAATGCTATTACTTTGGGGAGTATAGGAGAGATAATATTTAACTTTAGAAATTTGCAATTTCATTAAATCAAATATTAATGTCAACAATTTATATGTAGTCTTTCTAGTATAAATATAAAATATAATGACTAATCCCTCAAATAGGGGACTAAAAAAGAATAAACAAAACTCAATATTAGGTAGGAAAAGGCAAAAGACAAAAAGCAAGGCAACCTTGATAAATCAATGCAATTACTAAGAAAAAAACAAAAAATCCAGTCATCCTAATCATTTTATCTTAAGACACATTTCTCAATAATTAATTAAGCAGACATAAAATGTGCTAGGTAGAGAAGACGTGAACCCTCAAATTAACAAGTTATACTTAATGGATTTGCTAAAGCCCAGTATGCGAACTATGGAGAATGTACATTCTTTTCAGGTACACACATAATATTTACAAGTTAACTATGTGTAGGCTATAAAACAAATCTCAGCCAATCTAAAGAATCAGTATCAAACAGAAAATATTCTCTAATCACAATTTAATACAGTTAAAAATCAATTTTAAAAGCCATTTTAATATGGAATCTATAGAAAATTCATGGGTCAAAGAAGAAACATTGAAAACTATAAAATACTTAGGAATAACTTTTTAAAAATACCACATATCAAAACTTTTAGGATCAACAAAAGCAATATATACAGGAAAACCAATGGCCTTAAATGTTCCCATTAATTAACAGAAATTAATGAGCTAGATATTCCAAACTCCAGAAATCAGAAAAAAAAAAAACCTATAGGAAAATAGGAAGAAGGGAACATGATAAAGTCAGAAATTAATAAAACAGAAAACAATTAATAGTTGGTCATTAAAATTAAAAGCTGGTAGCGTAATACCACCATTCCTCCCCCTTAGAAGTAGATTTTGGAGAGTTTTCACTATTCGGAGTTTTTTGTGTCTCCAAACTCATTTCAAGAATATTTGTTCCATTTCTCAAACTCATGTATTTGCAGCAACATGGATGGAGCTGGAAGGGATTATGCTAAGCAAAGTAAGTCAGAGGGAAAAGGATAAATATCGGGTGGTCTTCTCACTTCTATGTGGAATAGAGAAACCAAACAAAAATTCAAGAGAAAGACAAAACCAGCAAGCTAACCACAGGTCTGAGGCATACACCAAGAAAGGGGGAGGGAGAGAGTCAAAACAGGGGAGGGCAGTACACAAGGGAATGTGGTGATGGTTCAAGGGTGATGTAGTGGCAGGAGATCGATGGGGACTACAATGATGTAAGCAAAAAGTTGTAGAAAAATAAATGTGATCTGCAATTTGTCCATTTTTTGGCTTGCAGAAATGAAACAAACCTTTTGTATAACACTTTGACAATTACTATAAACAAAAAACGAATTAGTAGGAATTTGTCCCATTCTCAGATAGCAAACCTGTAGCATAGAATTCTTAAAAGCTCTGTTAAGATCAGAAGCAGAACTAAAAACAAAACAACACATTCTGACAGTGCTTGAGCTATCAGTCACAATGTCCCTTTTGTGTCTTCGTATTTTTTTTTTCAATATAAACACTGACTGAAACAACATCTGTGAGCAGGTGACATTTATAATGGAAAAATTCTCTTTGGAAGTCTTGCCAAGTATGTGTTATACTAAAAGAAGTGGAATCTGATAAGAAATATCCTGCTATTAACTCATTCACACTTAATAAATCCCATTAGTTTCATTAAGCTACCAGTATCAGTGGACATAATGTTATAGGCAATTTATAAATACATTAAAAACTTGAGGAAGTACTGACCAGAAGTCCCACCTTGAAAACAAATACTCAATGAGCACAATAGAAAAGGCCAGGTTTAAACCACACCCTGCTGCTTGTACAATAGATGACTCTAAGGGCTTCTCACAATCCTAACATTCTATGAAAAATATTTTCAAATTTTATGATGATACTTTCAAATTCCAACATGGTTCACATTGTTTTGTTGTTTTCTTGCTAATTTCAGAAAACAAGCTATTGTTATAGGACAGGGAGAGGGGCAGCCCAAACCCCGCAAACCTGCCTATTCTAAATGGGTTCTGCCATCCGCCGCATCAACACAAAACACATGGGACTTTAATGGGAAGGAACTTTAATAAAACTAGGAAACAATACAGGTAAGGCAAAGAGTCTAGTTTCTAAATGAAGCACCCAAAGTTACCCGTCCCCTCGTGGGTAAAAGTCCATCCAAATGGGATTGGCCCAGAGCAAGGCCCCAAGGCCTGCCACAAGTCTAAAGCATCTTCCAGTGGGGACCCACAGAAAAGGGTCACAAACAACTGGACAAGCCCGGAAGGAAAAGAGCAAAATCAACATCAAGATAAAAGCTGCCATTGTCACCTCCCCACGGGTCTCACCCACATCTGTGTCACCCAGTCCACGACCAAAAGACAAGCGTAGTTTCTTCACGTGTCTCTAGGCTCCATGCGCCTCCTCCAGGTCTCCTGGCTCCATCCTGCATCCTTCCTCAGTCTCTTCTTCAGCTTCTCCTCTTCCTGCTCAGCTCCACCCTCCCTTGGGTGGGGCAGGGAACCTCCCCCTTTCCTGGGGACCACCCTGTTACACTATGACCTAGCAGGTCTGAAATATGTATACTAAAGTAATCTCATTTTCCCTCTGAATGAGATAAAATCTTCATAAAAAGATGGGGATAAAATTGATATTGAATTGAACAAAATCCCTCCCCTTTTCCAGTTTAATAAGACACCATAAGCATCCTAAGTTTCTAGGAAAAAAAATTGCTATTTTACAACTCAGATATTCAGAAATGTCAGTGCATGGACACGGTGCATTTCCTGTGGACAAAATTCAAATTCTTAGGAAAGATGAAAATTAAATTTTTGTTCACAACCTGTGCTTTCTAAGGCAGTCCTAACATTCAGGATGCTTCTCCCAAACCTTCACATAGAGAGCTATATTCTTGAAGAATAAAGATTATTTATCAGAATGACCCCCCCAAAGGAATGTGGGCATACGGGTTATACAGCCATCAGGAAGCTGGCTCTCTCTACAATTGTTTAGCAGCCAAAAAGGATGCCAGACTTCAGAAAATGCATCCAAAAGTTTCCTTTTATGGTGTGATAGCATTCTGCTCAAGAGGCAGCCTTCTTCTCTACAGTAATGTCTCAGAATACATTCCTGCCAGAGAGAGGAGCTCCTGGTGACCGGCCACCCCTGTGTGTTTCACACTCAGAAAGGAATAGCTTCACCTGAATTCGGGAAGCAATTTTACCACATGCTGTAAAGAACTTTAATTTTCTGGCAACTTTTTTCCCTAAACCTCTCTGAGATGAAGCTTTTGAACTATGACCCTTATTCTTAAATTCACAAGGCCCTTCCTTCTGTTGTCAAGAGTTTTGAAACTCTGGGCTATTCCATTTTCCTGAGGTACGTTTTATTCGTGAGTCTCATCAACAACCTCTCCAACAACTTAAAATAGATTTTAGACTTTGTGAAACTTTCCTGTGTAATTCAGATTCAAAGTGCCTGCTCCTATATAGGAACACATCTTGTTTAATCATTTTTATTATTCTTGGCCACCTTTCCTGGACTAAGATACTTTATAACAGGAAGAGACACTGGGGCACATATACTGAACTAACATAACCTTTTGTTGTGAACATCAAGAAAGAAAGATTAAAAGCTCAGATCCTTCAAACACAGGCTACATAAACAGCAATAAATTATTGTTTTCCACGAATATGCCATTTCTATCATGTGTGAAAATGTAGAACTCATGGAAGGATTTTTAACTGCATCTCACAGTGAAGACTTTTTTCAAGTGCTAATGAAACCCATCTCTTGTCTAAGGAACTGGGTTGCTGCATCAAACAGCCATTTGACATTAAAGATAATATCTCCTAGAGATGCAGTCAGTCAAGAAGCTGGGGAGGCAGTGACATATCACAGTCACCACCAGCATTTTCATTGTCATTGTTATCACCATTAGCATCCAATATTTATAGCTGTTTATTCTTGTAATAAGCAGTAAATCTCAGAAGGTGTAATCCATTTTAAATGTTTCCTATAAATTCAGGGGTGCATCATATGGCATCTATCCTACTTTGGAACATAAAAAATGAGTAATTTCTACTTGTGACTTATTTGAAAAGAAAAAAATGAAGAAACAGTGAGACCATGTTTAATTTTAAGCACAGAAACTTGAAATCTGTGAAAAATTCAAAAGCAGCTTCTCTACACTCTTTTCTCTAAATCTTTTCTTCCTAGTTAGTAGAAATCAGAGGAAAAATCCTAAATGTTATGGGAAAAAACGCAGATGGGTGCTTATTCATAGACCTGATAAACTTCTTATTTGTATAAAGATGTTTCAGAATGTGATATATTTAATACAGTCTACCTTAAGTGTGTGCTTGACAGAAATCTGCAGTTTCTTTAGTTTTCTGAAATGTATACAGACTATTCCAATACATTTAAATTAGTGATCACATCACTCTTTGGTTATATACCTCTGTCTAGAATGTTTCTTTTCATGGCATAATTAACACAGGAAAATACAACTCAATTGAGGAAACTTCTTTGTTCTTCTACAAAGCAGTGTGTCTGTAGCATCCTGAGTCCTGTTCCATTCTCAAGTAAAGGGATTGGTAGTCTCTTTTCCAAACAACAAACATCAACATAAGCCTAAATGGTCCTTCCCAACACCCGAGAAGAGACAGACTTTATTTCATTGATGTAATTTTCATGAGGGGTAGGAAAGATCTAAATAGGCTACAGTGCCCAGCCTTGGGTGTCCTAGAAGGTGTTCATGACCACCCACTAACTGGATGCTCTAAATCCCTCCTGGTCACAGCTTGGGGAGGTCCAGTGGGGAGGCTGTTTGAGAACAGGAAGAACTCACACAGATACCATCATCCTGGCAATGATATTACTCAATTCACAGAAGACTCAGATGTCCCTGGTAATTTCTACATATTACTACATATTTGTAAACAAATATATATGATCAGTCACCTACAATTTTACATCCTACAAATAAATCTTTTAAGCAAATATAACTACCTCAAATCACTCCCAAACTGAAAAGACTCTCAGTTTCGGGTGCAATTCCTAGAAGATATGTTTCAACAACTAAACCTAATAATCAAACAGGAGTTAAAAATCTTATAACTAGGGCCTCCCTGGTGGCACAAGGGGTTAAGACGCAACCTTATGAAGCAATCCGCAGCCACTGCAGCACAAGTTCTATCCCCGGGTGGCCAGGGAACAACCCACATGGTGCAGCAGATCTCTTCTGACTCGCCCGCTGTTCCCCCTCAACAGTATATTTCAGTCAGTCTGCCTGTTCTGTTCCCCACTCTGTCTCTGGTGAATCCTCTCACCCCCTGCACCTCTGGTCTGTACCCCAGCTCTTGTACACATAAATAAATCTTAAAAAAATCTTATAACTAAATAAATAAGATGACCATCTCCCTGGCTGTTAAAGTTTGCCCTGTGTTATTATTCTATGTTAAACATTTATAATCACGAACTAAATTAGATGGAAGTTATCATAAACAATTACGTGTGTATACACGGTACCAAGAGTTTAGAAGATATGCATCCATATTTCAATGATATATCACTGAAAATTAGAAGACATACTTTTTTTATTTTTGTCAGCTTAGTTACCAATTCCTTTAAAGAAACATGGTTCAAAACTAGACCATATGTCTTAAAACAAGGTAATATTAAAGCAAATGTGAGCAAAGTAAAACAAAACTAAATTAAAAAAATACATGTATATATATGAAAAAAATAGAGGCAAACAAGAAATTAAACAATGGTGGGTGTGATGTGCTGAGACACATCTGAGGAGGTGTGACCCTGTACCTCTGAGTCACATACAGTGTTACAAAGCAATGTCATCTCAATAAATTTTTTTAAAAATTACAGATAAAGGGGCCTCCCTGGTGGCGCAGGGGTTAAAGTCTCAGCTCTATCAAGCTATCACCAGCCACTGCAACACAAGTTCACTTCTGGCCAGGGAGCTACCCACATGGCGCAGCAAACTTCTCCTGTCTCACCACTGCTCCCCTCAGCAGTGTATTTCAGTAGATCTACCTATTCTGCTCCCCACTCTGTCTCTGGTGAATCCTCTCACCCCATGCACCTCTGGTCTATACTCTAGCTCCTCTATGAATAAATAAATAAAAATATATCTTTAAAAATTACAAATACAAAATAAAGTTTAAGAGTTGAGTGTTCAATGGTCCTCTATTTCTTTCTCCCTTTGATTATGTAGGAATTCATCTCAAAACTGCTTAAAAGAAACCACACTGTTTCTCTTCAGCCATCATTGTTCTCAATGTTTCTCCCTATTCTTGCCTTAAAGAACTGTGAGATCCACACTCTAATATATTCCCTCTACCATCTGAATATAGCAAAAGTATTCTAGTCTCAACTAGGTGCCACATAAAATCATCGCAAAACAATTTTATTAATGCTTTTTATATATGATATAAAATTTAACATTAGCATTTATGGAATTTTATAGTGTGTTTTCCCACTAGACCTATGTTACCTCTACCCCAAATTTCTCAGTGCATTGGGCTTAATATAACAATGTATAATTGAATCTATTTACTTGTTGCATGCAAATTGCTGGAGGTAAAAATGTCACTGCAGGACAATGTTAAATTGACCAACAGAGCATGTAATTATCTTGGGTATTTCCCCTGTGTAGAAAGGGGTGAAAGATACATGCATTGTGGAGATACTAAACTGAAATCAATGGACACCACTATGGTGGCTATATCAGACTATTACAAAGCAATATAGATTTTGCTGTAGCAAAAATAGCCTATACTATTCTTATGCAAGAAATCTCAAAACGGTCAGATGGACTAGAAACTTGGAGAAGTGAAAGGCAGATATATGAGTCTCTAGATTATCCTAATAGTAACCTACCTTTTATTTACCAAAAAATAGTTAAGGGCCCTTAAAATCATGTCTGGAATTTGTTTTTCACTCCCAAGGAGGAAATCCACTCTTAAGGAAATACAGTAGGAAACTATTACTGCAAAGAAAACAGCAGAAGACCCCTAATTCTCAGTGGCCTAATTAAAAAAACCTGTATTTTTTATTACCTACCACAAATTTATGCTATACCTGATTATATGGGAATTTTGCATTTAGAAGTTTGTGTATTTGTCACTCACACAAGTGATCAGGTAATACCCTTTGCACAACAAAGTCATGCAAATCAGCGAAGTTTCTGCTCAGGCTTGTACTAGGGAACCTTGTTTTTATAAGTGGAGACAGATTTCATAAAATCTCCCCTGGTATCCCTAATGTGAGTCAAGAATTTAGGAAATAAGGAGTCAAAATACAGCCAATCTAGTTGAGAGTCAGTGAAGTCTAGCAGTGAAGTCTAACACTGAGGCCTTAAAATAGCTGATTTTATAAATTTCGGAGCTGCTCAAGTGTATTAACATGTCAGAATGGGTTGTACCTAATCAGAGAGTCAGTATAGACCTCCGAGCAGCCTGAGGCAGACACCACTCCGCCTGGGCTATGAGGACAGTGACTTCCTCTCCAGTGCAGTTGTTCCTGCCCCTCCTAGACCTTCTCAGGTGGCCTGAAGTGAACAGGTTCAGTCAGGAATTTCAATGGCGCCAGTAACACCCAAAGACCAACAGCTCCACAATTGTCCCCAAAGTTCTTGTTCATTTCCTTTAGCCTATCTCCACCAAAATCTACATCATTACCTGAAGACAGGGCTTCCCTGGCGGCTCAAGGGGTTAAGCACAGCACCGTGAAGCTACCCACAGCTTCTGAAGCAAGAGTTCGATCTCCAGGCAGCCAGGGAGCTACCCACATGGCACAGCAGACCACTCCTGACTCTCCCACTGCTCCCCTCAGCAGTGTATTTCAGTCAGTCTGACTGTTCTGTTCCCCACTCTGTCTCTGGTGAATCCTCTCACCCCCTGCACCTGTATCCAGTTCTTGTATGCATAAATAAATAAATCTTTAAAAAATACCTGAAGACCACATACCAACAATCTTCTAAGCACCAAATAGACCAAAACTGTAAGTGCTGTTATATAAATTATTAAAAAAGAATAGCACAAAAATAATATTTGCTATTATTATAAATGTATCATAAAAAATACTTCCTAAATGATCTTTGATTCATTTCAGAAAATAATCAGGAATTGCAGAGAGGAAAAAAAATGGATAGACATAAAGGCATAATTTTTTTCATTGAATTTGACTACAATCTTTATAGTTAACCTACCTCAAATTTAAGTAAGTCAGCATCTGCAGATTAATGATGGCCTCAGGGATGACTCTGATACAGTTATGATACAGATTAAGAATTTCCAGTGATACAAAATGGCATAATTCCATTGGAACTTCAACCAGTCTGTTTTTAGATAAATCTGTGAGAAAAGAAAAGAATATTTTGTTAATATTTAAATCTGTAACATAATTCAATACAATCTTATTTAAGCTCACACTACTTTTGCATCAACATGTTCTAAAATAAATGTTATAATCTAAATTTAAATCGATATTATCTTTTTAATTTGGTGAAACAATTTTTTAATTTGATTAAACAATTTTTAATGTTTATTGAGGTAAGGCCATATATGTTCACACTTTTACAAATGTGTTATCACACCACATCTACCACCAAAGACCCATAATTAACCCTCCACCACATCCATTGTGCTCCTGAGTGCTTTCCTCCACTCCCCACCCTCCCCTTCTGGTAGTTTTTTGTACCACTGTTAGTAAGGATGTTGTGATTTCAATTTTCTATTTAAACAATAAAGTAAACTATTGACACCACTGTCCAACAAAGAAAGTACACAAAAGGGAATCAACATATGAATCTCTCTTTTAGAAACTGATGTAAATTCTGATTTGCATAAAAATATTAACATACTATGAATATGCAGAGTTTATTTTAGGAATATAAGGATTCTGTATTATTTAACATACAGAATAAAAGTGAAATAGCATATGAGCATCTTGTAGATACTTAAAAGGTACAATACTATATTCAATCCTCTTTAAAACAACTTTATTAAAATGCATCTGATTGCCCTATTTCAAATACACAATGCAGGTGGCACCTGTATAATCATAAATCCTCTCTGAAGAGAGATCAGCCCTGGTTGTGTGTCTATTACCCTAATTTTTAATTGTAGTCTCTCTCATTTTTAGTCCTTTTTGTGAATGATTTGTTTGTTCATTTATTTCTTTGTTTTTTTAATTATTCAAACTGCAGTAATTTTTTTCAAGTTCTCTGAGATTTTTTAACACAATGTACAAACTGTGAGCTGCCCAAGGTCTGGCAGACAGAACCATCCAAACCTTCTTTATAATAGTGCTGTTTTGTATGTCTATTCTGAGGACTCCTGTTTCTGAAAGGAGTCAGGCTAAACATTATAAATAATTAAGTCACAAGGTGTTAACAGTGGGCATCTGCCATTGCCAGCCGAACACTAGCCAGATGAACAAACCTCTGTGACCACAGTTAGCAGGCATATCACCATGTAACATGCCCCCTTTCATCTGGGTTTGTATTCCAGTTTCCACATTAAAATGGAAGAAACTGTATTACAAACCCTACACATAGCTTTGACTCTTGCATGCCTATAAAAACAATAGCCTAGATAGATATTGTTAAAATTAAAAGAAAGCTGAAAAATAAAAACAGCCCATACGTTGGATTATTTATGTATTCATCAACATTTACAAATAAGAACATGGTTCCTGCAGCTTACCAAGGAGCTTATCATTTGTAATGTAAGATGAGACAAACCGAGAATGAACCATAAGGTAGTATGTTTACATTGTGATTAAAAGAAAAAAAAAAAAGGTACAAATAAGGAGCTAAAAATCCAGTTTGGTAAATGACATTACCACCCGTTGTGCATTTCCATCATGCCTGACATTGAAACTGGAGCTTTTCAGTACTTTATTTAAACCACTGAATAGGAGAGTGTTAGCACCAATGTAAAGAAGAGGAAACTAGAGTTCAGAAAGTTCCAAAGCCATGGAGATGAATAATTACATTTCCACCTAGGCACATCTAACTCTAAGGCTTGAGTGAGTTCCCACACAAGATCATTTTTTCTCCACGGAATAATGGCCAGCCAGCCCACCATGTGTCCTGCAGCTTAATTATTAGGAAGATATAATAATTAAAACTTCACTGCATTCTTATTTGTCTGAAACACAAATAAAGTTAACATGTTTTGTGCATAGAACCAAAGGATAAGAACACATTGTGTTTTAAAAAGAAAATACTGAAAACACAGCTGATGGGCTAAATTCTAGAAGTGGCCAGAAAATGTGGTAAGTAGAAACCCTGACTTAGCTTTCAAGTTATGCCGTACTTTTGTAAGTAGTCTGTTTCATTAACGAGCTTAGAATGAATTTTCAAATACCTGACTTACTTTTCTTACTTGTATCTGAGTATCATTTAATTCTCAATTAATTTTATCATTGGTAGAGAGAAATTGCATGTTTGTTTTCCTGTGCAGAAATCACCTTGTGTCTTTGGGCATTTGAAATTTAAAGTGTAACCTGCTATGGGAAAGATGCCCAGAAGGGCTGGGGAAGTGTCTGGATTAAGATGTTTTGACTTTGAGTGGATAATCCAATTACAAATTGTGGAGAAATGCTATACAAGCTTGTTCAAAATGTTCCTGTTAGATGAAAGCAAAGAAATAAAATGAGTCTGGTCTCTCTTTAAAAGAAGAGAAAGAGAGGGAGAAGGAAGAGGCAGGAAGAGGAGGGAGGCGGAGGGGGAGTTACATGTGGACCGGAAGGCCCAGAGAGGTTAGTTAACTAGCCTGAAGACACAGAGCTAGTAAGTGGCTGGAAATAAACTCTGATCCATTGCTCACTGGGCCTCAGAGGACTGCAATATAGGAAAGGTCCATTGTTCATGTAGGAATCTCTTGAAAAAAAAATTAATGAACACATTCATTTTGGGTGCCTAGTAAGAGGCATTAAATGATCCCATAGTTCTGTATTAAAAATAATGACCAGGTTCCTAATATTGTCTCCAGAAAGAATAGCACACGTCATTCACTGGTACCTTGTTTCCCAGTCCAAGCTGGACACTGTTCTTGCTCTCTAGAATCCCACCCTGGGGTGCAGCTCTGCGTTGGGGAGTGGGGACACACTACAGCTCTTGGCAGAAACACATCAGGCAGCAAGCCAGAACCCCAGAGCCACTCCTTCCCGCCACTGCTACTTAACTGACATGTTCACTTGAAAGCTGCGCAGTCAGAAATAAAACAATATGTTTTGCCACGGCCAAAACAAGCTTTGCAAATCCCTAAAATAAAGTAGTCAGATGAATAAAAATAAGCAGGGGTGGGCAGAAAAACAGTCAATGGAATCTGGTGTACAGTCAGCATCATTGGAGGCTCACTGTTGTTTTTGTATAAAGGAAAGTGGGGCTCAGGAGGAACTGGATGGGGCCAGCTCTCCAGCAACAACATCCTGAGTGATCAGCCACAGGCAGCGTGAAGCAGAAGTGGTGACAGGCCGATATGGCTGCAAACCTCATCTGCAACATCTTGCTTTATGATCAGAAAATACATCTAATCTTGGAAGTTGACATCATGTCCACTGCAGAAAGCTCAAATGACATTTTTAAGCTGAATGTTATCACAGAAGTTTAATTTTAGAATATTTACATTAATGATGATGTCTCAATAACTGGGAGACCGACCAAGGACCGCATGGGACTGTGTTTCCCTGACAGCGCCCTCCTGGGACCAGGCCTCAAGTAGAGGGATGGGCTGGCATCACCTGCCCTCTCTGAACAGTCCGCCTCCCTTTCCTCTAGAAGAATCTCAGTTCTATCCTACACCAGGGACTGTCCCACCATGTGGACCACCCCTCACTTCAACCCCTCCCTCAGCTCTAACACCCTTTCCAGCCCAGTGAATCACAGGCAGGGGGTGGGGGTGCAACTGCACATTTGGAAATGCCCCAGAGGAAGGAAGCACTGCTCCAGTCAATGAAGCAGAGCCTACAGGCTGACTCATCCTTGATGGAGATAAAACTACCTCATGCTTCCAAGGTTAAAAGAGCAGAAATAACAAGCAGATTCATAAAGTTTTGAGTCAGTCAGCATTTCCAGATGTATCTTTAAAAGATCAAGAAAAAAAATCAACCTCAAGTAGCAGTGATTTGTCAAACAATATGAACCCTAAATAGTTTGCCTTGATCTTAAAATGTCAACATCTCCAATGTGACCTTCTAACCCTCTTCTTTGTTTTGTTTCTTTTTCTTAGCACTTAGATGAACTTCTAACCAGCATACAATTTATTCATATATTTTGGTTGTTAATTTTCTCTCCCCCTACTAGAGTGTAAATTCAATAATAGTTGGAGTCTTTATATTATTCACTGGTATACAGCAAGAGCATAATAAACAGTCGGCGAATGAACTGGATGAGTGCAATTAGGAAACAGGTTCTCAGGTCAGACAGTCTAAGTTCACATCCTGGTTCTGCCACTCAGCTGTGTGTACTTAGTAATGGTTATTTAATTTCTCTATGTCTCAGTTTCTTCACCTATAACATGAGGATGATAATAGTACTGGCACCACTGAATTCATGGAGGAATTAAATGAGATGATATGTGTGACGTCCTTAAAGCAGCACCTGACAGAGAGTGAAACATTCCGGTAGTCTCTAACTATGTGAACCAGGTTCCAGGAGAAAGCAAGAGATGTGCTGGAAAGGAGCTTAAATATAACCAACAGGTACATGAAACACAATACACAAATACCTCATGATAACAAATCTTACATGATCAGAAAAAAAATTCCATGTAATGAGTGAAAAAGTTATGATTGGTGTGAAGTTTCCCCTTTCAGTGCTGAAAGAGGATATAAGAAATAAAAATTAGTTTAGATAAATACCAAAAAGCACATAATAGCAGATCAGATCCTGGCATTGTGGTTTTATTAGAAGGTAATGCCTATTAAGCCCATGAGTACCAAGGAGGAAAGTACACATAGGGAGACTTTCAATGCACAAATGCATTACTGAAATGTTGGTAGAAAAATGTGTTTCTACACTGTATTTCTCTTATCTAAAGTACTGCCAAAAAAATAGGAAATGGTATTATTCAACACCAGCATAAATATGAAGGAAAAAACTTGCTGTCTCAAATTATAATCATTTTACTTACAGAAACTCTTAACTAACTAGCTCACTCAAACACAACTCTAACAAATGCTCCTGCTAACTATTTCACACCCAACAGCATTTTAGAAATAAACAAATAAGGAAAAGAAAGGGAAATGAGAGAAAGCGCATTTCTGACAAAAATAGTAACAAACAGTGAAATACACAATTATTTTTAAGTTTAAGTATTTTATTATTTTTTTTAATCCAAAACGGCAGGTTTATTGTAAAAGGGAGAGAATAAAGGACACTTGCATAGACACAGGCGGGCAGGAAGAGCTGACCCCGGAAGGGACAGATTTGCTGAGAGAGAGGCCTGCATGGTCACAGGTGGGCAGCCTCAGGTGGAGGGCTGCCTCTGTTGAGGGAGGTCAGTGAAGTGACCCCACATGGAACAGGTCATGACCTTCCATGCTGTTCCACAGCAGGAAGGCTGCTGCCCTGCAGAGGGAGAGAGTTGGCAGTGAGGAGCACCCATTATGCACGCCACTGTTCCTGCTCTGCGAATGGAACAGGCTGGTGAAAAGAAGCACCAGCATAGTCACAGGTGGGCAGAAGGGCTGCTGCCTTAAGTATATTTTATTATTTTTTTTAATAGAGGCATGTTTTATTTATTTGTTTGTTTGTTTGTTTTGTTTATACATACACTGGGTACAGTCAGAAGCGCGGTAGGGTCAGAGAATTCACCAGAGCCAGAGCGGGGAGCAGAGCAGGCAGAAGGACCGAAATACACTGCTGAGGGGAGCAGCGGGCGGCAGGAGAGGTCTGCGCGCCATGTGAGACCCTCCTCGCCTTGTGGGACCCTCCTCCGGTGGCCGGGGAGCAGCCGGGGATCAAACCGGCGCCTCATAGGCCGCGGGGCAGCTTCGCAACCCAGCGCTCAACCACTGCGCCACCGGGGAGGCCCTTAAGTATATTTTAAGTGAAACATTTTAAATGCAATGTAGGGCCTAACTAAACATTATAGCACAATATAGTTGTAGCACAAAAAATACTGTAAATGCTGAACAATCTAGCAATGTAATGTCAGGGCCCAACTCAACATTATAGCACAATATCGTTGTAGCACAAAAAAAATACTGTCAATGCTGAACAATCTAGCAATTGTTAACATATTTAATGATAAAATTGTATTTTAAATGTTCTGTTCAAGAAAGCAGGAAAGCATGTGACTAATGTTTTCTTGGAGAGAATTTTGGCTCTGTGACATAATAAAAGCAGCCCATCAAGAGTAATAATTTTTAAAAATCACACATCAAAGGGAAAATACTGTTGTTGCTATTTTATACACATGAATGCTTTCAGGAACACTATTTACAATAGCCAACGGTGGAGACAACCCAAATCTCCACTAGTGCATGAATGGAAAAGCAAAATGTAAACTATCCTGACACCCACTACCACATGGAAGAACCTTGAGGGCATACTGCAAAAAGAAATGTCAGACACAGAAAGCAAATACTGTATTACTCCACTTCTGTGATGTTTCTGGAGTAGTCAAATTCATAGAGACAGATGACAGAATGATGGTTGGGGTGGGGACAGCATGGGGAGTTACTGTTTAGTTGGCACAGTTTCAGTTTTGCAAGATGACCAGAGTTCTGTGGGCAGGAGCTGGGGTAACCACCCAATGTGAATGTGCTTTGCTGACTCTGAAGTACACACTTAAAGATGGCTATGAAGGCAAATTTTATGTTATGTGCTATTTTATCACAATTGGAAAAAATATGAATGTTTTTTAAAATAGTCATAAAATAAAACATTATTCTGGAATTTAAAATTTCCCAGAATAACAGAGGGAATTCCACGGGGCTGGAAACCTGAGGGAAGGAAACAGTTTTGGGGAGTCACACAGAGACGGAAACCATATCTACACCATGAACATTATTATTGGCTATGACTAAGCAACACTAAATCAGCTCTTATAATAGTTTTCTCCAGCTCCATCCATTGATCAGTATATACCCTCACTCATCACGTTGTTCACCACATGTGCTTGATACATTTGCACCTCATAAATGTTGGGAAGAAAAACTGAGATGGTGAGTACAAAGCAGTGAGCAGTGCTCAGAACTCAACAAATGACGGTGAGGAAAGAAATATAATTAGGAGAAGGCTGCTGTTCTCACAAGCTCACTGGAAGATGAACTGGATGAGTACAGGCTGTCAGAGAGACACATTACTCAACAGTCAAATTCTAGAGAGAGATGTGAGAATAGGCACAGAGATGATAACCACAGGATCGGGGTCCCTACAGGTGCACAGGAGCTTTAGTGATTAGCAGGCAGGTACTCTGCAGAATGGGGGATCTGCTGAGACAGGACTCCTAAGATCCTGAGCAGGGAACAGAAAGTGTGTGGGGCCAGCCCCCTGGCATGGTAGACTAAGGGGAGAAACTTAGGAGGCGAGGGAAGGGCAGGAGACTTGGTGTTCTCTGGGGTATAAGGGACATGTCTCTGAAACTCACCACTGTGAATCTATAAAGCTTAAAGGATTCGTTATTAAAGGATGCGATTAAGTACTTTTATATTTTGTATAATTTTTTAATTTTTTTTTACATCACTGTTCATTTTTAAACAATGTTTGCTCCCCCCCCCACCCCCTCAGGTGTAGTCCCCATAGTTTCCTTCACCAATGTACCCGTGCACCATCACCTCAGTCCCCTGTGCTCCTCCCTCCCCTCCTCTGATCCCTCTCCCTCCTCCTCCCTTGCAGGATGTCTCTGATTTATAATTGTCTGTTTTTGCTTTGTTGTGTTTTGTACTGTTATTATTTTTTTACACTGATGTCTTATTTGGTTCCCCTATATTCCTGCTGTAAGTGAAACCATCCAATATTTTTCTTTTTCCTTCTGGCTTATTTCACTGTGCATAATTCCTTTTAGTTCCATCCACGTTGCTGTGAATGGCATGAGTTTATCTTTTTAGATTGTTGAATAATATTCCATTGTGTATATATACCACATATTCTTGATCCAGTCATCTATTTTTGGGCATTTGGGTTGTTTCCGGGTTTTACCTATTGTAAATAGTGCTGCAATAAACATAGGGGTACAGGTGTTCTTTTGAATTAATGTTTTTGTGTCCTTTGGGTAGACCCCTAGGAGTAGAATTGCTGGTTCATATGGTAGCTCCGTTTTTAGTAGACTGAGGAACCTCCAGACAGCTTTCCATAGTGGTTGACTAGTTTGCACTCCCACCAGAAACTAAGGAGAGTTCTGTTTTCACCACATCCTCACCAACATTTGTTGTTGCTTTTTTTTTTCTTTTTTGATATGTGCCATTCTTACTGGTATAAGGTGGTATCTCAATGTAGTTTTGATTTGCATTTCCCTGATTATAAGGGATGTTGAACATTTTTTCATATGCCTGTTTGCCATTTGCATTTCCTCTTTGGAAAAATATCTTTTAAGTTCTTCTGCCCATTTCTTGACTGGATTGTTTATTTTGCTTTTGTTGAGTCCTGTGAGTTCTCTGTATATCTTTGTGATCAGTCCCTTATCAGTTGAATGGAGCACAAAGACTTTTTCCCAATCAATGGGGTGTCTCTCTGTTTTGTTAATGTCTCTTTTGCTGTACAGAAGCTTTTCAGTTTGATGTAATCCCAGTTGTTTATCTTTTCCTTGACTATCTTCACTTTGATTGATGAGTCTTTAAAGATGTTATTATGATGTATGTCTTGTAGTGTTTTTACCTATATTTTCTTGTTTATATTTTATGGTTTCAGGTCTTATGTCCAGTTCTCTCATCCATTTTGAGTTGATTTTTGTGTACGGTGAGAGGTAGTGGTCTAGTTTCATTTTTTTGCATGTGGCAACCCAGTTTTCCCAGCACCATTTATTGAACAAACTGTCCATGTTCCATTTCATGTTTTTTGCTCCTTTGTCAAAGATCAGTTGTCCATATAAGTATGATTTTATTTCTTGGCCCTCTATTCAGTTCCATTGGTCTATGTGTCTGTTTTTGTTCTAATACCAAACTGTTTTAATTATTATGGCTTTGTAGTATAGCTTGAAACTTACAATATACAGAAGCTGGCCTTGAACTCACGACTTTAGTGAAACAATAATGCATTGGTTACATTAAGAAAAAAAAATTGGTTTCACTAAAGTGGAACAGTTGATGACAGTCACTGATCAGCAAGCTCAAGAGCAGCCTCTGTATACTGTAAACTAGAGAGTGATCAAGGAATGTGATCAGTGCAAGGTGAGTAATTTCATGAATGCAAAAGAAAGTGAGTCCCAAGGGCTCTAGAGACACTGACCTCCTACACACCCAAACTTACACTAGCAAGCTGGCATCTGAGGGAGTGGACATTCTGTAAACTGAGTGGAAGTAGACACAGGAGCTAGCTGTGAACACTGTGGTCTCCATTTGCTGGAGTTGAATTATCATTCCAGGCTTACTATGAGGAATGAAGCTACAGGCACTGCTGTGGGTTGATGATTACATAAATATTTATACACTTAACCATAAAGGAAATCTTGTATGCTGGAAAGAAGGCCCTTTAATCATAAACATGACCGAACCAAAATTTTTTGAGGTATTTTACCTTTGTTGGAAGCTTTTGAAATAAAATATACTGTAAAATAGTGAAACTTCAGTTAATGATAATCGTCAATTGAGATCTTTTCTTATATAATTTAAAAAAAATAACAAAAGTCATAGGAAAGTTAAAACTATCCCTCAGAGGTAAAGAAGATGGGGTGCTTTTATAGTTTACATCGTTCTTTCATAAGCATTACTGATTTGATGACTTCTATTAAAAAGAGCTTTTCAGAAATTAATATCATTTTTTTACATGCTGTAAATAATCTCAAGTATAAGATAATGTAAGATATTTAATTATCAAATATGGAATTATTGGCTCTCCAAGAGATTTTTCTAAATGGTATGGAAATTCTTTAGTAGATTTCAAGAGTTCTAATATATATATATACATGAGCCTTCACTTTTATTAACTGTGATGTAAATCACAGTTCCACTTAACTATATAGCCCATTATTCCAGTTTTCCAAATACTTATGTTAAACATAAAGTAACCTAAAGGTAATAACCACTATTTTGAAGTAGAAGTCACACAGAATTCAAAATTCATACCATATGTTGTTAATTACATTGGTGGTTGATTAAACTCAAATGGTGCAAAAATTCAAAAGCTAATCACTAGCTCTGAGCCAGTTTCAATGTATTGCTAATAGGCTTAAAAGGAAGAATCATTACCACAAACTTTATCAAAGAAACCTTGAAGTTATCATGCCAGTGATATTTTTAAATAGATATGATACAGGAAATCTTAAGTTATTATAATATTTAAATTTAAGGGCCTCCCCGGTGGCGCAGCGGTTGAGCGCTGGGTTGCAAAGCTGCCCGCAGCCTCTGCAGCGCCGGTTTGATCCTCGGCTGCTCCCCGGCCACCGGAGGAGGGTCCCACATGGCGCGCAGACCTCTCCTGCTGCCCGCTGCTCCCCTCTGCAGTGTACTTCGGTCCTTCTGCCTGCTCTGCTCCCCACTCTGGCTCTGGTGAATTCTCTCACCCTCCCGCGCTTCTGACTGTACCCGGTGCTTGTATAAATAAATAAAAATAAATTAAAAAAAAAAAAAAAACACCATTGCCATTAAAAAAAAAAAAAGAAAAAACTTTCTTTAAAAAAAAAAGTATTTAAATTTAATATTTCATAACAAAACAAATTCTATATATGACTGAAGCACCATAGCAATTCTCATGTTTATAATGGAAATACTAATTTTGCCACTAATGACATTTTATGTGTATAAGATGTTCAGAGCAGTTTAAATAATGATTTCATTTGCATACCATTCTTTGAAAATAGACCCATGGTTTTCTGGAATTTTAAATTTAATTTTGTAACTTTGGATAAAATAAGAAAATTAATCATCTGGAACCCAGGAGGCAGTCTACCCAGAGATACAAGTGGTGGAGGTAGTTACTTGAGTCTAAATGACACTTATAACTATGTAAGGTCAGCAAACATTCAGGCCTGCGTTGAGCCCTGTGGAAGGCCAATGTCAAGGAGGAGGGGAAATGAAGAGACAAGAGGTGCAGTCCGTGAGAAGAAAGGAAAGTAGACTCATTTGGTCTCCTGAAAACCAAGTGAAAAAAGTGTCTCAAGAAGGAGGAAGTGGATCCACTGTGCTCAGTGCTGCTGCAGGATCCAATGAACCAGGTGGAGATCACAATACAGGGGAATTTTTTTTTTTATAGTTTTTTTTTTAAGATGTATTTATTTATTTATACAAGCACTAGGTACAGTCAGAAGTGCGGGAGAGTGAGAGAATTCACCAGAGCCAGAGCATGGAACAGAACAGGCAGAGTGACAAAATACACTGCTGAGGGAAGCAGCGGGCGGCAGGAGAGGTCTGTCGCGCCAAGTGGGACCCTCGCCGTTGGCCAGGGATTGAACCGTGCTGCAGAGGCTGTGAGCAGCTTCGCAGCCCAGTGCTCAACCATTGCGCCAGCAGGGGAGGCCCAGTACAGGGGAAATTAAGTACAAAAGCCTGATAGAAGTGGGCTTGCGAAAAAATAAGGGACTTTTTAGACAAATTCATCAAGACAGAGAAAAGAAGGGTAGTTACCAAGGTCTAGGACAGGGGGAAGTGGGGCATTTCTGTTTACTAGATAGAGTTTCAACTCTGCAAGATGACAAAGTTCTAGAAAGCAGCTGCACAACAATATAAATGTATTTACTAGTGAATTTTATAATTACAAATGAGATGATAAATTTTATGATGTGAATTTTGCCATAATTACTTTTTTTTTTCATTTAAAGAGAGGAATAGGGAAAAGGAGTTTGATCTAATCAAAGCACCCTGTGCTAAAGGGAAGCACAGAAAGGGAGACAAGTCCTGAGCAGAAGAAATAGAAGCATGTTTGTATGATGATGGGAATTACTTGGTGGAAAATGGGACACTGCTGATACAGAAGAAAAATGACACAACTGATGGAGTGATGTTAAGAAGGAGCATGCTCCAGTGATGTGGTGATCCTCCACAGCAACGCGGACAGCTCCTCTCTAGCAAAGGCAATAGGCAGCAGACATGGGCAGAGACACAAGGAACTGATAGGTGGTGGTGGGTGCAGGGAAGTCCCCTTTGGAAAGCCTGCAAGCCCAAACAGCTGAGAAGTAGGGAGGGAGAAGATGGTAACTGTTTAAGGAGAGACAAAGTATAACAGTAGACACAGGAGCAAGTGCCTGGCACTAACAGCCCACTTGAAGTTTGATCATGAGTGAGAAGGCTGGCATGGCCACAGCACATAGGTGCCCAGAGTAAAGTGTGGTTAATTTTCTTGTGCTCAACCTTAGTACCTTTATCTACCAAAAAGTGCAATCTGTAAATAACTTTTTAAAAATATTGGCTGTATTTTCTATCTTTGGTTCCAGAGCACATTATCTAGCTGTGTATGCCAATTGGGGAAAACCAAGCAAAATTATCACAGGTCAGCCTGCTTGGCAGCAAGTCACAGACGCTGGAGGGGAACTCCCAAGGGTTGTGTGGCTCATTCCCAGCCCTTTCCCACCTCAGGGAAAACCAACTCCATGTTCACTCAGTCAGTCATTTACTGAATGTCTTCTACAAATCATGCTAGATATTGTCTGCAAGACATGAATTTACGATAACTCATAACTGCAAATAACTCAGGAAAAATGAACAAAAGAATACAAACAGGAATTAGCTCTACATTTATCAGATGGTTAAACATCAACTCTGTCTGAAAGCCTTTCTGAAAGGCTTCAAAGAGGCATTCACCAGTAAGCTGAATCTCTGGATGAGTGTCTGGGAGATTGCCAAAGGCAGAGTTGACAAGTCACTCTAGCTCACAGGCATAGCTTAAAGGAAGAGTGGAAGGATGGACAGTTCTTTGAAGACCTGCTACTGACATTATGACTAAGGCAAAGGGATTAATGTTAGACAGGAACTGATGTCCAGCGTGACCCCAAAAATCCAGGAGAAAAATGAGAGCCTGAAGAAATGGAAATTCTTGTTGTTATCATTATCATCATCATCATCATCATTATCATCATCATCATCATCATCAGGAGGGAATGGATAGAGGAGATATTTATGGGGTGGAACTGGCCGAGTTCCATGACAGTTAAATAGAGAAAATAAGTAGAAAAGTAAATACCTGAAAGTGTGCCACTTCCTCAAAAGTAAAGCAGGCAAAGAAATAGGTTTGTGAGTAAAGGTTGAGAGGAGAGCCATGAGTTTAGTTTTTGATATCTGAGACTTGACTCCATGACCCAAGTCCTATAATTCAGACTTGCAGGAGCAAAATCCAGTGTTATTACCACTATAGAAATCTGTCCTACGTGTTTATTATGTAAGTCGATGATAATGATGGCATTATACTGATACCCTGCATGCAATAGGATGAAAGTTTTTAATTGATCACTTTTAAGGAACTAATCATGACCCAGGCTTTAAAAGTGATATTCTATCAGGTACACTTAGGCTCACTATTAAGTCCTAAAACAACAAAAATATTGTAAGCTATACTACCAAGGCAATTGAGAAGTTTACTCCTTCCAGAAATACTTTCTTGGGCATTTTTTTTTCTTAGCTCAAAAATGTGAAACAAAGAGTGAACTGTCTACAAAGTGCCTGGTTTTCCAATTTTTAAAGTTCACATTTAGCTAGTACAGCACTGATAAGAAAGACATTTTTGTGACGGTGACTGAATATAGCATATTCTATTGTAGGAACATGAATTTTAAGACTAGAAATAATTTATTTCAGATGATTCTGCATCCTTTTATTTACAGATGTAGTTGGAAGCCTTCTGCTGAACTAATAAGACTGTTGATAATAAATAGAAACTACAACACATTATCACTTAACAAAATTATAAGAGAAACATATTTCACCTAAATAATTTAAGAAAATGTATTCAACTAGAATAGTATTTTTAAACATCATTTCTAAAAAATTAAGTATAAACAAAATGCTCATTCTCTTGAGACTTCTCTTTTCTTCTCATTGATTACATGATTTACTCAACTGGAGATCATGAATACTAATTGTTGCTTCCATTTTTTAAAGCAAGAACATTTATCAAAACCTCTGAAAAGAGCTAGTGTTTACAGAATATATTCAAAAGACTGCCCCCCTCAAGCCTCTTGCATTATGCTTTATGAAAACTAAATAGCTTTTCTCCTTTCATTATTGTTTTGCAAACAATTTGAAATCCAAATCTCAGAAAGTCTTTTCCCTCTAAAGTTCAAACTGAATGTTAGTCCTATGCTAATGTGGCCATGAGGCAAAATTATCCATTGTTTGCAATGAAAATTCTCTGACTCAGTGGGGGATAATTGTAATACCTATGCATTCACATACATGTGGAATACATGTAGCATCACCTCACGATGTTCCTAGCTAACAACTGCAGGCCTGACAGATCTACAAGACCACTAGCCACTACTAAGCACTTGCTGTGTTCTGGACAGACCAAGTATTTTCCAGAAATTAACAATCTCATAAAAACTTCACGGTCCTGGGCCTCCCCTGGTGGCGCAGCGGTTGAGCGCTGGGCTGCAAAGCTGCCTGCAGCCTCTGCAGCACCAGTTCAATCCCCATCCCCCGGCGAGTGTCCCACATGGCACGCAGACCTCTCCTGCCACTCGCTGCTCCCCTCAGCAGTGTACTTCGTCAGTCTGCCTGTTCTGTTCCCCGCTCTGGCTCTGGTGAATTCTCTCACCCTCCCACGCTTCTGACTGTACCCAGTGCTTGTATAGATAGATAGATAGATAGATAGATAGATAGATAGATAGATAGATAGATAGATAGATAGATATAATCTTTAAAAAAAAAAAAAACTTCATGGTCCTCACTCACAGCTGAAGAAACTGAGACATTCCTAACAGAGAAGTAAAATAATTTGACCAGTAACATACAGTCACATAGCTGAAAAGTGGAAAGTTTGTTAATGTACTCCATGCCACTGAACTGCACACCTAAAAATGGTTAAAATAGTAAATTCTGTGTTAAGTGTACTTTGCCACAATACAAAATCATTTAAGAAATCATTTTTTTAAAGAACAGATTAAAACTTGACTCCTTATACCAATATAAATTCCAGGTAGATTAAAATTTTAACAGTGAGAAGAAACAATGAATTAGAAAAAGCTGAAAACCTGAGATTTAAACCCAAATAATCTAGCTTTGGAGCCCATGCTACAGGCCAACCATTGTCCACAAATTGCTATTTTATGGTTGAAAATGATCCAAAGTGCTATTTTGTAGTCTTTCCTCCTCATCATCAAATTAGGTTTCATAATAACTCAATAGCACTTCATGGCTTGCTGGAAAATATGCAATATATTGGGCATGTCTGGCTGCTGAACACAGAGGGGTAAGTCCCAAAACAAGGTTGGAAGTCATCTATAGCCTCAAAACTGCAACAAGGTGTTCCCTGTAGAGACAGTCACTCTCAATAAGCATTCCAAACGCTCCAAAGGAGGAATGCCAAGTGCCCTGGAGAAGCCACTTTGGAGTCTGTATTTCACAGAGAAATGTTTGCTATGGTAAGGATGCAGAAAATAATCATACTCATGTTTTAAAAAACCACATGCATACAGCAGAGAGCAAACAAAATTATAGTTTTCCAAAATACCTCAGAGTTGAAAGCTTGCAAAAAGCCTCAAATCTTTACTGCAGATCTAAAATAGAGCTCAGAGGGAGGAAAGAGGAGGCAGATCCCAATTTTGAGGTCTCCCAATGGTCTTCAGACAGAAAAATTCCCAGATCTAGCAGCACATTTCTTCTTGGAGGCAGACCTAAAAGGGAGCAGGGTGGAAGTGCAGAAAACCAGATCTCCCCAAAGCCTGAAGTTACAGAGTGAAAGGTTTATAACTGTCTTACATAAATGACTGTCCATCTCGTTTATCTTACCACTGCCACCATTCTTGCCATTGTTCTGAATATGATGCATTAAAAAAAAAAAAAGTGAAAAGTGTCCTCCTCATGCACTTAAAGCCTTGATATTAAGTGTAATTTCCATTTAACAAACACTGCAGTCCTTTCCCAGATCCAATTTCTTAATGCACATAAATATTTGGCAGAGAACAGCTGACAGAAAAACAGAATGACTGCACAGTAGGGCTGTCATCAAATTGTGAGACACACAGGAAATGCACCTTGGACTTTTACACAACAGGTCACGGGAAAATGAGACATATCTTTAGAGTCAGATGATCTTAATTCATGAAATCCTTCAGCCCAATCTTGCTAAATCCACATAATGAAGCTTAATCTTTGATCAGTTTGCTGATGAATTAGTAATAAGAAATAGGAGGAACCTTCAGCAATTTTGGAAGCTAGGACCACAGGAGAATACCCATTCGTAGGAAGAGAACAATGTTCTTCCCCTTCCATCTGCTTTCTACCCACCAATTATGCTCCAGGGACCCAAATCCTAAATAAGCTCTGAGACTTTCCATATGGCCATTATCATCAATTTTCAATAAGCATTCACTGGGTGAGTGTCAAGAATATTGTAAAAAGAAATGGAAGGCACAGAGAGAAAGGGAGGTTGGAAGGGAGGAAGTAACCCCAGTCTCTTTGTGGTTCCAGGAATGTACATCATATCTATTATTCTCGGGCCTCCCTGGTGGTGCAGGTAGTTGAGCACAGCGCTGTGAGGCTGTCCGCAGCCTCTGCAGTGCCGGTTCGATCCCTCCTGGCCTCAGAGAAACCTACATGGCAAGCAGACCTCTCCTGTCTCACCTGCAGCTCCCCTCAGAAGTGTATTTTGTCAGCCTGCCTGTTTTGTTCCCCACCCTGTCTCTGATGAATCCTCTCACCCTCCTGCGCATCTAGTCTGCGCATCTAGCTCTTGTATAAATGAAATAAATCTAAAAAAAAAAAAAACCAAAAAAACATAACTATTATTCTCTCAAGCCCTGAGGAATCACTCAGTATCTTTCTCTTGTCCAGAATTCTCCCTCAGCTCGATTTTGCTGCCCTACCAACATACTAACATCTTCACTTACACCAATTCTGTAATTCTGTCCATTCTTTAAAGACCTACTGGATTATTGTCGCCTAAGGGAAGCCTCTGCCCTATCCAGCTGGAAAGGATGTCAACCTTTCCTGACACCTCCTGCTGCATGGTCAGGCACATAATTCTCATTCACATGGTCTCTCACACTGTGGCCAGTGTTTGTGCAGGTAATGACATGGAGGGAGCTACTTTAGTAAATTACTCTTAGGAAGTGATGTGGGACAAAAATACTGGCTCCTAGTTCATATTTCTGCTCCCATTCTCCTCCCCATCTCCCATTCTTCCTGTCACATCTTATTCTACCAAGTCTGCTCCTCCTCCTCATTCCCACACACTCATAAAGGCATAGGCTGCCCCCCAGCTTACCTGGAAGAACCCTCCAATAAATCTAGGGCTCCAGTGAGCACACACATGATGGGTCTGAGGAGGTCAGGAGGTTTGTGGAAGTCAGAATCAAGGAACAAATTTCTAAGGAGCCCTGTTAACCAACTATGGATAACTGCTGCCAGCTGGTCCCCATCATTTTCAAACCTGTGTGTATCAAGCTATTGCAGAGACCTTGTAATGATAATTTATATCAAAGAAACAGAAAAAAAGAGAAAATAGTGTGGTTGCCTCAGGGATATCCCAAAGGTTCTAAAAACTATGAATGAAAAGGAAAATGTAGAAAGAAGAAATTATACTTAGCCTTTCAAAATATGTTATTGTTATATGTGATCAAAATCCATGTCAAGCCAAGAACAGCACTGGCACGACTGAGTGGAAAAGGAGCCCAGACACCACACCTTCTTGTCTTTGCCATACAAGAGTGTGTGTGTGTGTGGGGGGGGGACCCGTGCACTCGGGGATTGTGAGAAAGAGGTAAGAAAGACTGGAAAAATGGTAGCACAGGCAGTGACATGATAATACAATTAAACATTGACAAAGTTCCCAACTCTGCTCTAATGTGCTATGAACTGGCATGATTCATTTAATTTCTTGAGCCATAATTTCCCCATCTGTCAAATAAAAATTCAGCCCTCTATAAAACTCTAGGATACTAAGCAAAAGAACAAGGTGAGAAATAGAATCATCCCTTTTCAGTACCTTAGTTCCCAGAAAGATGGGAGATAGATTATATCACCTTTATATTTACAAACACCAGCACAGAGGGAAGTATACAGAAGTTTAAAAACAAAATGCTACTATTAAATTTCATATCGGGCCTCCCCGGTGGCACAGCGGTTGAGCGCTGGGTTGCGAAGCTGCCCGCAGCCTCTGCAGCGCCGGTTCGATCCCCGGCTGCTCCCCGGCCACCGGAGGAGGGTCCCGCATGGCGTGCAGACCTCTCCTGCCGCCCGCTGCTCCCCTCAGCAGTGCACTTCGGTCCTTCTGCCTGCTCTGCTCCCCGCTCTGGCTCTGGTGAATTCTCTCACCTTCCCATGCTTCTGACTGTACCCAATGCTTTTATAAATAAATAAAAAAGAAATCTTAAAAAAGAAATAAAAAATAAATTTCATATCTACACCTACACTCTTAGATTCAGGTTAGTTGAGTTGAACTGAATCATTCCATTCGGCCAAGAGATCACTATCATTTCTACTTTTTCCAAGTAGTACATTTATAAGTAATAACAAAAAAAAAAATGCCTAAACCATTTCTAACTACATTTCCAACAACACCTCAAACATTAATTTGAGGAAGACACATAAAGAAACTAAAGGAAAGCACTACCTGGTGTTAATATCATTATAAAATAAGAAGCCAGAACATGAAGATCGTTTTCATTTCTGTTTTGCTTTGGGGAGTATTTTCTTTCCTTTTTTTTTTTTTTTTTTGTTTGCATATATCTACTGATGGGGTAGTAGTAAAACAAGAGCAAAAAAATTTGAAAGGCAAGAATGGCTCTTTATTTCATATATTAATATCCGACCTCTTCCCTCTCTGGTTTTAAAGTTAACTGAAATAGTATGGTGATATGGACTCAGCGCTTACTTTATTATGCGCCCCAGGCCAACCATGGTCACTACTAGTAGTGTGAAATAACCACTGAAACCATGGTTTAGAAAAGCTGCTAACTCCCATCTCTGCACACAAAAAAATGCTGAAACTTATTTAATGAAAATTGAGTCTAATGTTACAGTTTACACATAGTATGTCATTATCAAGATTGTGAGGCATAAAATTTAATTAAATAGAAACTAATCAACACACAAAGGCAGTGGTTCTACTTCACAACTCCTTGAATTACCCAGAAAATTACTCAACACAGGACCTATGTTCAGCACAGTGGTAGACATAAAATGATGGGATTATTAAATTTAATATATTACAATTTCACAGTCTGTTTCCCAATTGCAACTGACTTCAACTCAACCCATATTTATAAAATACTCACTCTGTGCTAGGTAGTGGACAATAAGTATATTATAATCCAGTGAATAAAAAGAAGCAAAAAGGGGATAACTGTATGATAGAGGACAGAATTGAACTTTTAGTGATGAATTTAATATAGTACACAGACATGTTGATTATCAATGATGCACACCTGAAACGTAAATATTGTTATAATACAGTGTCACTTCAATTAAAAAAAAAAGACCCCAAAAGACAGAATTAACTGTTCCAGCACAGTGATTTCAAAACATACCCTCTACTGCCCACCCATGTTCATGAAGTCACTACTCACAATCGCCAAAATGTAGAAACAGCACTAGTGTTCCTCAACAGAAGACTGGAAAAACAAAACTGCAGTATATGCATACAATGGAGTATTATTCAGGCTTAAAAAGAAAGGAAATTCTGACATGTTACAACATAGATATACCTTGAGGACCTTATACAAGGTGAAGCAAACCTGACAGCTAACAAATAAGAAGGTACCTAGAGTAAGTATCAAGTACATAGAAACAGAAAATAGAATGGTGGTTGCCAGGGAGGAGGAAATAGGGAGTTATTGCTTAAGTGAAGAGATTCCATTTTGTAAGATGAAAGAGGTTGTGGATGAATAGGTAATGATTGCACAAGAACAGGAACTGTACTTGATGTCACTGAACTGTACACTTAAAAATGGTTAAGATGGTAAATTATTTGCTCTCTCTATTTTTTTTACCACGATTATAAATTTAAAAACGAGTACCCGGGCTTCCCCTGGTGGTGCAGCAGTTGAGCGCTGGGTTATAAAGCTGCCAGCAGCCTCTGCAGCGCCGCCGGTTCAGTTCGATCCCCAGCCACCGGCGAGGGTCCCACATGGCACGCAGACCTCTCTTGCTGCCCGCTGCTCCCCTCAGCAGTGTATTTTGTCAGTCTGCCTGTTTTGTTTCCCGCTCGGTCTCTGGTGAATTCTCTCACCCTCCTGTGCTTCTGACTGTACCCAGTGCTTGTATAAATGAATGAATGAATGAATGAATGAATGAATAAATAAATTTATTTATTTATTTATTTATTTATTTATCTATCTTTAAAAAAAATAAAAACGAGTACCCCAGCTCTCCAACACTCCTCACATCAAGAGGTGGGGAGTTTGTGCAATTCTCCAAAAAGTGAGCAGGCCTTTGTAACATTGTGAATGCATACAATCAATCAATGAATAAAAAGCCAAAAAGTGACCCTACATGACTTTCTTGGCTAAGAATGTTCTGTCAGTCTTTCACTCCAGGAACCTCAGTTACCACAGAAGGTCAGCTACCCTAGACTGCCACATGGAGAAAGGACACAGAAACAACTGCCCCCCCCCAGCCCAGGCAGCTCCAACTCCAGTGTGGGGTTCGTCCAATCCTCACACCTGATTTTAGCAACGGGATTTCTGAGATGAGCTCCCAGGCCCCTCTGAGAGCAAGTGCGTAAGACTCCCTGCAGAACTCCCTAGCTGCTCCCCATCAACCGCCACACTCATGACCAAAATAAATATGAGAGCTATTGTTCTAAGTCACAGTTTGGGAGTGATTTTGTTCCATAGCGATGGGGCTGGAAAGAGGCATGCAGATGATGATGGGGAGATTGGAAGAGGGTAGTCCTAACTGAGACTCAGTCAGAAAAGAGAACACACAGACGCTAAACCTCACCATTCCCAAGAGCATCACTGAGCATGCGGGCCAGGGAGATAGTGGGCATCCCGGCACTTTAAATAGCTGTGAATGGTGTGACTAGAATCTGGTCAGAATAGGGTGATGGAAGAAGATGCGGCTGGATAGACTCAAGGATCTCTGTGCACTTGACCAGAGATTGTGAGGCCTACTGAAGGTAGCGGAAGGGTAGAGAAAAAGTAGAAGGTAGAAAACAGAGGAAGACTTTCAGTGATGGGAAGATTACTGATCATAATAAAATCTGCTCATACAAAATTCCCCATCCATAATTAAATGCTATATATAGCAAGAGTTAAATTATATCTGGAAAAATAATTCACATATTTGGAATCATTAGGTTAAGTTCACAATATTGAGATTTTTTTCATCAACAATGTCACTGTTATTTCATGTTTCTTCTTCCCTTCATTCTAACTAAAACAAATTGTGTTACCCACATAAGCAGCTGAATTCTCACTTTTCAAGGTGCTCCCCCCACCTGCTCTGGGACATTCTCAGGACAAAATCCCTCTATGCACCTGTGATTCCCTGCAAGACTTTCCAACTCTGTGAATCTCATAATATTCTCAGCAAATTTAAACCACCAATCTAACATGCATTTATGTCCTCTCACCAAGGAAAAAAATGAAAGAGTGCCTTCCACTGAAAACTGAGAATTAATAGCTGCAACAGTCCAAGTCTTAATGAGCAGGGGTGGGTTAGGAATGGGGGAGACTGAGGGACTGCCAAAGCGCCATCATTCTGACACTAAGTTAAGTGAGTTTGGCCAGTTCTCAACATACTTTTCTTAATAAGCCATAGAATAAATGCGTCCAGAAATGCATCCAGAAATACCAGTCAAATCAAACCCCAGAGAATACAAATAAAGGGAGCTCTTACGATGGAGTCTTATATTTTTCCACAAATCTTACAATCTTATATAAACTCAGCCCTGCAGAAAATATATTGCAAGTTAAAAAAAGAGACAACGGTTGCTTAAATTATTCTTTGAAAAGAGTAACTGAAAAAATGGGGGTGGGGCAGCAGTAATAGAAAGAAGAATCAAATTGGCACATCACTAATGGAAGATGATGGGCTTAATTAAACATATCCCTGGAGGAAAAGGCTGACTTTGAATGACAAAAAAGTGACCTTCCAAGGATGAGTAGACTTTTCTAATGGAAGATAGACTGTTTTGCCTTGCTGGAACTGAAAAACTAACATTTCCTAGATATTTTATTTAAGACTCATAAGCTAATAATATATTTGTGGTTTTTCCTACCCTACAAAATACTTGCCTTCTCCTCATTACTATCCTTTTATTCAAGACATGCCTTTCTTACCACTACCACCTTTATGTCACAGCCCTTATTCAGTTGGAACACTCTAATAAATACAAGCATTATCTTTCAACAAAAGTGAAATTAGTACTATTAGTACTGATCATAATAAAATCTGCTCATACAAAATTCCCCATCCATAATTAAATGCTATATATATAGCATTTAAGCAAATTAGTACAAAAGTGCATTAGTACTATTATTAGACCCCAGATATTGCTCCCAATGAAGCAGGATTGCATAAAACACACCAGATGACAGGACCCCACTCACACAGCACTTGCAGCCCTTCTACCAGCTGCTCTAGATGAGAATAATGTAAAGCTCAGTCTAAAATCACTTGCTCAGTTTCAATGGATGCAAATGATGGACTGGCATCTTTTAACTACACTAAAAGCTTCCAGTCCAGCTTACTCTGGGACATGTGCCAGGGGATCAGCTCTGACACCATGCGTGTCTCTTCAAATACTGTTTTCCCAACAGGCTTTCGCTCAATGAGCAGTAAGACACAACACAAAGCTGCTTTACTGAGATTACTAATTGTCAAGTTTTTACAGCAATGAAAGAAAATGTACAAGGATCTCAACAGAAATGCCAGCTTTACCACAGTGTCCTTGAATATTGCTGGAAAATTCTGCAGGCTGTCAAGTTGTTCAAATTAGAAACTTATTTTCTTAGCTTACTTCATAACAAAAATTAACCCTTTGCACTCCGAACCATTCTGGACATTGGCTACCAATGTCCCCTGAGAGGGGACAGCGGAGTGCAAAGGGTTAATACATAATCTGAGGATTTCTTTCTCCCTTTCACTGTATAAGTCTTTTGACAATTCTTCTTGGGTTTTATTTTTATTTTTTAATCAGCATTATTTGAGTTGTAGTAATAGTAATATTGTCTTTTAGGACTAAACTTGCATGGGGTATAAAAGGAGTGAGGAAGCTTTACTGATACTGGAAATACAATCCATTTACAAGAGTTCTGCAAGTCCATGCCTGCTGCCAGAGACACTGTCAGGATTTGCACTGATTTTTAATGAGCTTCTGCAGGCAAAACACTTGCAGATGCTTGTCTGTTATGAAAGATGCAAATCACACCCACCCAAGCTGAAGAAAATTAAAATCTATTTAAAAGCTGAGACTACACAACAGTATATTGTTTCATTTTCTTTGGAGAACTCCGGTGTCACTGACTTAGTTAATGGGGTACTCTATTACCCCAAGCAGTTTGGCTAACTGTAACTCAATCAACACAGAAGATACAGGATACCCTGCTTTGGGCAAAATCAGGGAAATGAGATGTGCTTATTTGGATTTCAATTTTTAAAGGTCTTGATTACACCGAATTTTCATCACAGGGTTTCTTTAAACAGCAACTTCCATTAACACATTCCATTTAATTCAATTCAAGGTTGATTTACACACAGCCTTGCATAGACACTTCTATTACATAAGGAAGAATAATTCAATATTTGTTTTAAGTTTCGAGCCAATGCCCGGGAAATTGACATAATAACCCTGTACTTCATCTATCTTTTTAAGTCCTCCTAACATCTAAGAGCATAGAGAAGGGACTAAATGAGTGTGTGCAGGGTCAAGAGATGAAAGCAAACTTCTCAAAACAACTGTCAATTCTTGATGATTTTTCTATATTATAATCATAAAACAGCATACAACAATATGAATTGTTTAAGAAATATCCTTCCTGATTACAAGGTTGTTACTGGTTCCTCATGTTCCCTTATACTAAGCATCTTATCACTTTATTACATCAATGATATGACAGTGTCATATTTATTCCACTGTAGTAATGCATAGTTCTTATATAAAATTTACCTTTTCTTGAGAAATCTAATTAGAACAATGGTAAATAAACAATGCAGAGCTTCCTCTTTGCTCACCTAGATTTGTCAAAGCTTTCTAACTAATCTTTTTTTTTTTCAAAGATTTATTTATTTATACAAGCACTGGGTACAGTCAGAAGCACGGGAGGGTGAGAGAATTCACCAGAGCCAGAGCAGGGAACAGAACAGGCAGACCGACGAAATACACTGCTGAGGGGAGCAGCGGGCAGCAGGAGAGGTCTGCGCACCATGTGGGACCCTAGCTGGCAGCTGGGGATCCAACAGGTGCTGCAGAGGCTGTGGGCAGCTTCACAGCCCAGCGCTCAACCGCTGCGCCACCGGGGAGGCCCAACTTTCTAACTAGTCTTTACCTCTCACCTCAATAAATACCACTAGAATTAACTTATTAAATTCAAGAGGAAGTCTATACTTCCTTTGCTCAGTAACATCTTAAAGTTTTTCTTCCCCAGACCAAAGTCACACACTTACTTTGTATGTTATTCAAGTGCCCCACACTCACAACTAAACTCTGGGGATTCACCTTCCTTTGCATTCATTCAAGAAATGCACAGGGCAGTCCTACCATGTGCTAGCCTTTAACAGTAAGACACAGCCCTTGCCCTGAAGCCACTCAGAGTTAAGTGGGAAAAATGGATACGAAAACAGAAACAGTAGACACACCATGGAACCTGCTATGCACCTCCTACAGATTGGGAAATACAAGTTTGTAGACAGAGAGAGAAATAGGCAATTTGCTGTTTTACATGATACTGTAAGGTCTTCTATGTGACACAGCACTAAAGGAATTAGAATGTGCTCATACATACCTCTACTTTAATAAGTCCCAGATGTCCTGGATGCTGAGGAGCAAAACATGGAGAGAAAGGTCTCCTGGAGAGGACCATGTCTGGGTATGGCCTACTGAGACCCTGTTCTCAGAGTCTGCAATGCCCTCAACTATTTACCTTAAACTCAGTAAGAACTCAATGAACTCCCCTGCATTTCTTAAAGCAGTTAAGAAAGGTAATAAGTTCCCCATAATATTTCAGTATGTGACATAAAGTCGTTAGTTACTTTTGATTAACTATTTGATGCCCTATAAAACAAAAACAGAAACAATGGTAATTTATTACAGTCATAACTAAAATTTAAAGTAAATTTGAAGCATGGAAATGTCCAAGTCCAAGTGGGAAATTTTAGATAAATAATAAAGCAAATAGCAAGTTCCCACAGACTTTAATGACACAACACATCATTCCTTCAGAAAAATAAGGTAGATCACACCAGGTGACTTCTCCATTCTCCATGCCTGGCTCCACATTCTGATTCTCTACCTTTATGCTGTGACTAGAACACACTGTCCTTTGAGCCCCATACCTGTTTCGAGTGGAGAATACTACAGACTTTCAATTCACTTTAAACTTTTTCATTTTTTCCCTCAGGTACAAACTGAATTCACACACACACACACACACACACACCCAATAGAACAATGAGCGTGGCAAGGCAACATTAGTATAAAATGGGAAGAAAAAAAAAATTCTTCTGTATTTGTTTGTAAACAGAAGGATAAGCAAGAAGGGGTATTGCTGGCAGCCTGGGAGGTAGACGGGGCATCTGGGGAAGACCTGGGAAGGAGACTGTACTCTGTACTTCTTCACATTCCTCAGGCCTGGACACATGTAAATATATTACTGAACTCAAAATTTTTAACAACCAAATACAGACACTAGACTTATACTATCTCCATTCCTAATTTAAACTATTACTGAACCAACAGGAAATTAAATATATTCTTTCTTTTCTTTTCTTTTCTTTTTTTTTTTCTTAAGATTTATTCATTTATACAAGAACCAGGGTACAGGCCAGATGCACGGGAGGGTGAGAGGGTTCACCAGAGACAGAGCAGGGAACAGAACACGCTGAAGGACCAAAGTATACTGCTGAGGGGAGCAGTGGGCGAGACAGGAGAGGTCTGCTGCGCCATGTGGGGTTCTCACTGGCTGGCTGGGATCTAACCCACGCTGCAGAGGCTGTGGACAGCCTCACAGTACATTGCTCAACTGCTTGTGCCACCAGGGAGGCCCTAAATATACTCTTTCTTATGAACATGTTTAACCTAACATTAAAACAAGTAAAATATAAAACACAATTTTGGCGTTTTGAAAATGTATTATTGGCAGTAACACAAGGACTGAGCGTGTGGGTGTAGAATTTAGGAAATGTTTCAACATAAGGATCTAGTTTAGCTAAAATCCCCAAAACATGAATCCACGAGGGTCACAATTTTCTCCTTCTTCCAAAGGAAAAACAGTAGTAAGATTCATGCCAACCCAACAGCCTCTCTTTTAACTTCAAACATGAAGCTCTGTGTGTGATCTCTCCTTAAGAATAAAATTACCCAGGATAAATCTGCATCTTCATTTTTTATGTAACTTTACCACCTCCTTCAACATGGGCCCTTGCTTTGAACCTGTTCTGGTGAATAACTCACCCCTTAATGGACTTTCTGAAAATACTTGATTACTGTTTCAAATTCAACTTCTTAAATAAAAGAAAACAGATGAAAATGTTTTAAATGAGAATGTAAGACATTAAATTCAAGATTCCAAGACTCTGGTAGGATTTTCTAAAACTATTTGTAAGCTGTGATGCTCTCACCATACAGTAGCTAAAATTTCACCTAATAATGTTAAAATAATTAAGCTCATGCAGAAAAAACACAGAAGAAAGCTAAAGAAACAACAAAGTTTTACATTATTACTAACAGAGTTCAACTCTGAGCCTCCTAATGGGCAAAATTAAAAAGGAAAATATGAGTAACAAAGCAGAAAATGTACAGTTTTTAAAAAAGATTTATTTATTTATGCATACAAGAACTGGGGGGCAGGCCAGAGGTGTGGGGGGTGAGAGAATTCACCAGAGACAGAGCGGGGAACAGAACAGGCAGACTGTCTGAAATACACTGCTGAGGGGAACAGCAGGCGAGACAGGAGAGGTCTGCTGAGCCATGTGGGTCACCTCCCTGGCCTGCTGGGGATCAAACTAGTGCTGCAGAGGCTGCGGATATCTTCATAGGTTGCATCTTTAACCCCTTGCTCCACCAGGGAGGTCCAAAAACGTACAGTTTTAAGGAAGAAATAACCCTACAAGTTACTCAGGTGCACTGTTTTATTGCTATTATAGACATTATGTTTTATATTAAACTTAGACCCACTGAAGGCCTTCATGAGGGGTCACTGTAATATAGTCTTCAATATCCTCAATATCATCTCCAATGTAAATGCAGATGATGACTTTATATTTACAATTTTCTGCAGCAATTTTTGTCATAAGTTGATGAAAAATAGAAAACAAAGTCAATGTAGTCAACAGAAAAAATAATTTTTCTATACAGGCTTAGCTGAAAATTTAAAGAAGCTATAATTTCATATCCATGAACACACATATACATGATTTATGTAATACATTGAGGTCATTACCATAAGGGTATAAAACTTCTTGGGAATAGGGGCTGTGTCTGATTTATCTTTGTGTTCCAGTATCTAGTAATACCCAGTGCTCAGTAATTCTTAAAAATATTTACTGAATGAATGAATGATCCAACAAATTCAAAATGAACAAATGACACCCTATCATGAGGAACGACAGTTCTTGGATAAGAATTTTCTTAACTATCAGTGTCTAAGGACAATCTGAGTAAACGAGTATAAGACAGATAACTGTGACACAGAAGGCCTGACCTGTGTTTTTTTCTTACGTTGTTGTTTATTTTTGTACATTTCCCTTCAGGTGTAGTTCCATAAATCTCCTACCATCACATCACCTGTGAACCATCACCATAGTCCGTTGTGTTCGTCCCTCTCTTATTTTGACCCATCTCTCTCCCCCTTTCCTGCTGTGTATGTCAGATCTATGTTCAGCCTTCAAGTTTTGTCTCCCTCTCTCTTTTTTATTTTTTTTATCCTTTGTTCCATTTACCTATATTCATCTCATAAGTGAAACCATCTGGTATTTTTCTTTTTACTTCTGACTTATTTCACTGAACATAATCCCTTCTAGCTCCATCTATATTGCTGCAAATGGCATCATGAGTTTATCTTTTTTGATCATTGAGTTGTATTCCAGTGTCTATACAGGTTGCATCTTTAACCCCTTGCTCCACCAGGGAGGTCCAAAGACGTACAGTTTTAAGGAAGAAATAACCCTACAAGTTACTCAGGTGCACTGTTTGTATTCCAGTGTCTACATCTTGATCCAATCATTTAGGTTGTTTCCACATCTTAGCTATTGTAAATAGTGCTGCAATAAAGATAGGAGTGCAGGTTTCCTTAGAATTAATGTTGTTGTGTCCTTTGTGTAGATACCTACACCTAGGAGTGGAATCACTGGTAGTTCCATTTTTAGTAATCTGAGGAACCTCCACACACAGCTTTCCATAGTGGTTGGACCAGTTTGCACTCCCACCAGCAGTGTAAGAGGGTTCTTTTTTCTCCATATCCTTGCCAGCATTTGTTATTGCCAGTTTTTTTAATACTGTCCATTCTCACCAGAGTGAGGTGGTATCTCATTGTGGTTTTGATTTGCATTTTTCTTATTATAAGCAATGCTGAGCATTTTTTCATATACCTGTTGGCCATTTGCATTTCCTCTTTGGAGAAGTGTCTTTTTGGTTCTTTTGCCCATTTTTTGACTGGGTTGTTTGCTTTGTTTTTGTTGTGTTGTGTAAGCTCTTTGCACATCTTTGATATAAGTCCCTTATTGGTTGTGCAAAGTACAAATATTTTCTCCCAATCTATTGATTACTGTGTCTTTTTAGTTTGATGCAGCCCCAGCTGTTTATCTTTTCCTTCATTTTCTTTGCTGCTGGGGATGAGTCCTCAGAGATGCTTTTGAGATGTATGTCATGGAGTATTGTGCCCATGTTTTCTTCTATGTATTTTATAGTTTCAGGTCTTATATTCAAGTCTTTTATCAATTTTGACTTGTGTTTTTTGTGTGGTATAAAGCAATATTATAGTTTCATTCCTTTGCATGTACATGATCTGTGTTTTCATTTAAAGAGAAGGGTTAGGCAGTGACCAGTGACATTCAGGATAATCCCGTCTTCAGGGACTTGAAGTTGAGACTTGACCTGTCATAGTCTTGCTGGGCCATCTTCTTTCAGGCTCCTGCGTTGCAACCATGACTGCACAGTTCAGATGCCCTTTGTGAGTTCCGAGTCCAGATGTGTGGGCTCCAACTCACCAAAATTGTGTTGGAAGGGACCACACAGATTAGCCAACAACCTGCCTCTACAAAAGGAGAACGGGGGATACAGACAAATGAAGTGACTAGGCCACATAGCCAGCCAGAAACTGGCCTGGGATAAGAACCAAGTTCTCCAGGTGCCTAGTACAAAATTGTCTAATTCACCACAGTCCTCTGCCTGCAACGAAAGGCTGACACTCTGACTATTCCCCTTTGAGGCATCCAAGTATAAACACCCAGCACACATTTGCAGTCAGCCAGGAGCCCACCCGGGAGCTATTCACCTGACGCAGAATGCCTGGCAGTGTCGAGCACTGGGTTATGCCATCCCTGGAAGACACCAAGGAAAAAATACTTCAAATCAGTTGCTGTCACACAGTAACAAAAGACTTATTCTGGAGCTTTTTTTTTTTTTTAAAGAAAAATGATAGTTCATCCTGTTTTTCAGTACAATACTACCAAAAGTTCTCTGGAAAGAATCTGGAAATAAGTGATACAAGAAATTACATTTACTTTTCATTTTTAGAAACTCAATAAACAATAGACAAACACCAGTCTTAACGCCACTAGGCTCCTGTATTCTGCCACCCTGTTGTTTTGTAACAGGTCAGGCTGACACCAAGGTTTGGGTGAGGAAAAGCGTCATCTCAAGGGCAGATGAAAAGCCAATTGTCAGACAGTGGTTCTGTTCTAGGCTTATTTTGATAACAAATAAATTTTTGCAGAGCTGTAGCACAAAAAGCTAGTTTACAGTGCTTTGTTTCTCTTTTGTGCCATTTACTTTCAAGTTTTAATTGGAAACTGGTCTCATGCCCAGGTAGACTCATCTGGGAAGAGAAAGTACTGACATCAGGGCACAGGGTCTTACATTGTTCCCATTTGCTAAATAAAACCATTTTCCTTATCCTCAAGACTGAAACTCACTCCAGGATATTTTTCTTTTCCCAAAACACAATGCCTCTGCCAAATGTATTACGGCAACTTAATTCTAAGTCTTATGTTTATATTTCCAAGAAACAATGTTTAATTACCCTAGGAGGGAAATATAATGGAAGCTACTCAAATTGTTTACAAACTGTAAGGATAAGAGTTGCTTTACAGGGTGGTGCAAACAGAGAGGAAATGCTGGAAAGACTAGAATCTGCACTGTACAGGTTCTTACCGACACTCAAAATATAAAGCTTCTTCGAAAATGTTAATAATCCTCATTTAGTCTGAAGACCAGCCACACAAAATACCATAGCTAAGGACCTCTACATATGTGAAAAAACACTTGCAGAAAATATAGTTGAAAAATATCCTGTCTTGAGGACAAAACATTCCCAAAACTCTTAAAGTCCCTTTTAGTCTTGGAAACCGGGATGACCAAAGTGGGTCCTAATGCACATCCACAATCAAGGTCTTGATGAGAGACTAGAAGTTAAAAGCAAAACTTGCTATAGCTGCGTCTTATGCTACTGAACCAGAGCAGAATTTTTTTTTTTTTAAGATTTAGTTTTTGTCTTCACTTAAATATGTTTTTTTTATTTTTTAATTTTTTTTTTAATTTTTACATCATTGTACATTTTTAAACAATACTGCTTCCTCCCACCCCTCAGGTGTAATCCCCATAAAGTTTCCTTCACCAATGCACCCGTGCACCATCGCCTCAGTCCCCTGTGCTCCTCCCTCCCTCCCTCTGATCCCTCTCCCTTCTCCTCCCCTGCAGGATGTCTCTGATTTATAATTGTCTGTTTTTGCTTTGTTGTGTTTTGTACTGTTATTATTTTTTTACACTGATGTCTTATTGGGTTTCCCTATAGTCCTGCTGTAAGTGAAACCATGCGCTATTTTTCTTTTTCCTTCTGGCTTATTTCACTGAGCATAAATCCTTCTAGTTCCATCCACATTGCTGCGAATGGCATGAGTTTATCTTTTTCGATTGCTGAACAATATTCCATTGCTGAACAATATTTCATCTTCTTGATCCAGTCATCTGTTTTTGGGCACTTGAGTTGTTTCCAGGCTTTACCTTTTGAGAATAATGCTGCAATAAACATAGGGGTACAGGTGTTCTTTTGAATCAATGTTTTTGCATCCTTTGGGTAGATCCCTAGAAGTGGAATTGCCAGGTGATATGGTAGCTCCATTTTTAGTGACTAAGGAACCTCCAGATAGCTTTTCATAGTGGTTGGGCCAGTTTGTACTCCCACCAGCAATGTAGGAGAGTCCCCTTTCACCAGATCCTTGCCAACATTTGTTGTTGCTTGGTATTTTTTTGATACGTGCCATTCTTACTGATGTAAGGTGGTATCTCAATGTGGTTTTAACTTGCATTTCAAGGGATGTTGAACATTTTTTCATATGCTTGTTGGCCATTTGCATTTCCTCTTTGGAGAAATATCTTTTAAGTTCTTCTGCCCATTTCTTGACTGGATTGTTTATTTCGTAGTAGAAATGTTTTTAATACAAAGAACTGGGCCTCCCTGGTGGTACCAGGGGTTAAGACACAAACTATGAAGCTATTCGCAGTCACTGCAGCATGAGTTCGAGCCCCTGCCAACCAGGGAGCTGCCCACATGGCACAGCAGACCTCTCGGACTCGCCCGCTGCTCCTCTCAGCAGTGTACTTCAGTCAGTCTGCCTGTTCTGTCTCTGTGGGATCCTCCCACCCCCACCCCCCTGCACCTCTGGCCTTTACCCCAGTTCTTGTATGCAGAATAAAAAAATATAAATCTTTAAAAAAAAAGGATAAGAACTAAGTCATCACTAGCAATAAGTCAGCTTCACTGTTATGCAATGAATTAATCAGTGTGCACAAGAAACCAGCAATAGCCCCCCGATGAATGGCATCCTCATAGTTCAATTTATATGGAGGTGTGGCCATAGAATGAAGTCAGTGTCTCGGATACCTAAATGTCAGACAGTAATTTTGAAATGGTTTCCTACATTGTAATACAACTCCAGCAGGATTTTGTGAGTCACTGCCAACTCTTCCTGGAACAAAATGTTTTGATATTGCACTGTGATATACCACAAAGCCCTCCCTACATCATTGTTCATCGCAAACGTCATAATACACTTTATATGTGTTTAGTAGCCCTGGGCACAAAGAGTTGACACAATATATATTTAAGAGTTAAAGCAGCAGCAGCTTCTGCCCACTGGTGTCTGTGCAACCATCCTTTACTTTTCTTGCCCTCTTTATAATAAACCTGACCTTTTGGATATTAAAAAAAAAAAAAAAGTACAAAAAACGAAACAAAACAAAAAAAGAAGAGTTGACACATGGAGAATGAATCCATTGATCATTCATGTTCAAAGGAAAAACAAATAAAAATGCCAACCAGTAAATGTAAGTCAGGGTAAAATTCTAGATGTGACAGAGAAATAGCATCCACCACCAGATACAAGGTTTTAGAAAAAGAAAAATACCGGATGGTCTCACTCATAGCAGGAATCTAGAAAACTTAAATAAGGGACCAGGAAAACGAATAACTATAAGAAAGTGAAAATCAAAATCAACAAAAAACTACGAACCAGAGACACTTTTAGGGGGGCGGGGGTGGGAGGGGATTGGGGTCAGAATGGGGGGGCTGCAATTGTATGGGGAATATAAAAATAAAATTTATTATTAAAAAAAAAGACTCTCTCTTTTAAGTTTCTTTAATTGTACATGCTTTTCCCTCTAAGAACAGTGTGGCTATTTAATCTTTTATAAATTCAACATTTTTTTCTTTATGTGGATTTGCCAAGTATATGTTTATGACTTTAGTTTTATGATTTTGTTTATGTCATCTTTAAGTTCTTTTCATACACCATCTAGTTTTCCTCTAACAATTTCACCTCTCTGGAACCAGACAAAAGGTCCCCAGAAATCAGTGACTGCCAAGAATTGCACTACTTTCTGGGGAACCTTCATTAATGAAGTTGGCATCAAGAAATTAAAAAAATAAAAAACACTAAGAAAAAGTAGGAAATGTTGACGAAGCAAAAAAGCCTAATGTTTGTGATGCCAGAAAAGAATGTGCTTAGAACAAATCACTTCAAAAGCCTGAGAGTGGGAGGCGGGAATTTAGTGGACATTTAGGAACTTACCAGACTTGAGTGAGAAAGTCTGTGGTCACCTGACTTATTGTATAATGTATCTATTCAAATACTTTCAACTACAAGGTATAAAGAACTCGTTTCAAAATGGCTTAAATAAAAATTGCAGCAGAATAATTAAGTCAGAATCTCCGTGTGTAGAGCCCAAGCACCAGTACTGAAAGCTATCACATCGATTCTAGCGAACAGGAAGGGCTGAGACAGCATAGCTCTGGACAGTCATGCTTGAGTCCCTGGGTCTCAGATCACTTACCCAGAGCATGTGGAAGGCAAAGGCATGAACAAGTAGGGGTTATGTTATCAAGAAAGAAATGATGGGGGTGGGTGATGATAACTGATGGGAGGACAACAAAGAAAAATTTAGAAGTTCCTGGGGGTCTTTCAAGGAAACTGAAAACCTGCTAACATTTATCATGGTGATCTAAAACAATAGGTTTCTGTAGTTTTCCACTGGCAGTCAATAAATTCTACTATCCATCAATGTGTGTGCGTGTGGTTGGTGTAGAACATGTCCGATGAGCACATATCTAAATAGATATTGTGTTATTTCTTTTTTTTTTTAATAGAGGCATGCTTTATTTATTTATTTGTTTGTTTGTTTTGTTTATGCATGCACTGGGTACAGTCAGAAGCGTGGGAGGGTGAGAGAATTCACCAGAGCCAGAGCGGGGAGCAGAGCAGGCAGAAGGACCGAAGTACACTGCTGAGGGAAGCAGCGGGCGGCAGGAGAGGTCTGCGCGCCATGTGGGACCCTCCTCCGGTGGCCGGGGAGCAGCCGGGGATCGAACCGGCGCCGCAGAGGCTGCGGGCAGCTTCGCAACCCAGCGCTCAACCGCTGCGCCACCGGGGAGGCCCGATATTGTGTTATTTCTGAGGAGGGAGGTTTGGGTGAACAGATTAATAAAATTTTAAGTTTTTAATGAAAATATAGTACCCATCTTTTTTGTCTCAAATGAAAAATCAGGATTATGTTATACTGAAAAAGATAATACCAAAAGTACTGAAAATAATAAATACTAATCTAGTAAATCTGCCTCTTAACGTAAAGCAATAGGTAAAACTAAAATTGGATAAAATTATATGCATTAAAAACAAAATTTAAGCGATTAATCTCTACAGAACTCCAAAAGGAGAGATCATTTTGGATTATCATTCAAACTTTCTCCCAGTAATTTGGCACCAGAATTAAAAGGTCTAAGAAATGAGTCTACTTCCTCCTCTTTGTTTTTTACTTCATTTTGATGGTGGAGCTGGTGAATGATACAAAGGTCTAACTGCCAGACATGAAAAAGAAGAGGAAAAGGAAATGGAGAAACAAGGACATCTTGTCAATCACAACTCATAAAATATAGCCTTTTCTCCTTTCTTTACATGTCTTCCCTCTATATAAGGACATGTATTTAAGACTTTAAGAGGCTCCCTTTCCCAGACTGCCAGGGCTTAGGTAGCTTCATTGGTTTGAAAGTATGGAACAAGATCACTGCCTCCTTCCTCCAGATTAATTCCCACTCATTCTCCTACTCTGTTCAAACATCCACAGTCCCCCAGCTCTCAGGCTACATCTGGACCCTCCCCTCATGTGCTCTCAGAGCACCCTAACCTCTCCTGTGGTAAACTTGCCATTGCTTTAGCTTCTGGTTAGAGGTGTTGTTTTTTTTTTTTATTACTTGATTATTATCTTTTATGTCCTATACTCAGAGCGCTATGAGAGTTCACTGTGAACATACCTCCCATGCTTGATAGATAAGTACATTTCCCACCAAACAATCCTCTGCCCAGTAGATGTTTGATAAGTCTTTCTGGCTGAATGAACGAATGAACTATATGATAATCTATGACCTCTTTTCATTCTGAAATCCTAAAACTTACTATGAAATCTTCCTTAAATAATAATTTTACACTTGCATAATGAGAAAAGATAAGCGATCACAAATTTATAAGGATTTGTGATTATTTTTCCCTTGTACCCTTGCTGCCAGCTTTCTCAAAATATGTTTTTTGATCTTAGCAATTGTGCAAATGAATAGCAGAGAACACAAGTGGCAGGAGGTGAACTTGAAGAAAACTGATACCCAGGTCTTGTTAGCAAATCCCTCACCTTCTAAGGATGAAGAATGTACATCATTCGTCCCTGAGTGCCATCCCAGAACACGACCATGAAAAGGGAAGGCATGTGGGCCATGTGAACACCCCACAAATGGAGCATGTGCCAAAGGGGCTGACCTTGGCAGACATAGTGCTTTGTGCCCACTCTGCATAGAAATGACCACTCCTGTTTTAATTGTGGTGACAAGTTAAAGGGCACAAACAACAAATGTGAAAATGATGAGGCTCCACGGACACTAAGAAATAGCTGGGAAGAGGCTGCTGGTTGACTGAGGCATGTCCTATAGCTGATATCATGAAATTAAAAACTATATACTTTCCCTTCACAACATAAACAAATGAGGGAAAACCAAGTTACAAAAAGAGGATCGTATTGCTTACTGCACATTTTGCTTAAAAGGAGGTATACAATGTATGGCAATTTCTAAAGGAACTTAAATCATTATACAGTAACTTGGGAAGTAAATTATCAATTACATGGCAAACTAACCTATCTTTAAAAACCCACTGCATTTCATAAAAATCAATCCAAGTTATTAGCAAGTTCATATTATTAACTCTTAACAAACTGACTAATGTGACAATTTTAATCATGTCCACTTGCAATTATGTCCTCTTGATTGCAGAAAGAAATGAAGAGGGAGGAAGGAGGAATCAGAGGTTCTACTGAAAACCCACCAATCTATAGACTTGGGAAGAGAATCAGGTTTACTTTCCTGAAGCACTATGGATAATAAGGCATGTTTATCTAATACCTGTTATGAAAATGCTGTAGAACACTCTATCAAGCTTTTACTTCCTTTTCCCAAAAATTACTCCACTTGTGTCCTATGGTCTTTCCTCACACTGAGTAGAAAGAAAAATAGTTATCAAAATGACATGAGTGGAAAATATGTTCTGCAAGAGACACACAGTGTAGTATGTAAGCCTCTTCTTAATTTCAAAAGAAATCAACTCTGCTGATGAGAGTACCATCTTCCCTCCCTCATCTGTACCACATCTGGAAAAAGAAATGAGTACATTTCTACAATCTTCTGCACAGAAATAGGAAACAAATATAGACGCTGACTAAGAAATAAATTTCTACTGGATCTCAGGTTTTGACCACCTTGAAAACCCATTTAATACCTATGACCCACCCCCACCCTCCCAGCTTCTCTGATTGCCCCACAGGGTGAAACTGCATCCACCAGCAATTCCCAGCCTCCGGTCATGATCAGACAGTGATGTATAACTTGTCAGTGCCAGCTGTGAAACTGGTGTCTTGTGCAGAAGGAAATTAAGACTGCCCACTAGCAGAAAAAGGGTCCTGCCTTCCATTCCGCATCAAGATTTCTCAATAATTTAGGATATATTATGCACACAGTTAGAGAAAAAGTTCTTTCCTTTCTCCAGATATAAAGTTCTCATTACAAAGAGAACCACTTTCTCCACTGGGTCTCTCCAAGAAAGATGCTCACCTGGTTAATAGATAATAAATGACAATCACTTTCCTTAGTTGTCTGAGGGCTTGAGATTTTCTATTATGCGTTAAATGCTATCAATAAATGTTTAATATGCCTGTGATTACATTGGGCTCATTGGGAAATTCCAAAAACCTCCAGAACTTTAATTAAATCACATCTGCAAAGTCTTTTTTGCCACTGAAGATAATGAATTCAAAGGTTCCAGGAGTTAGAACCTTGGCATCTGTGTGTGTGTTGGGGGAGGGGGTGGGGAATTGGAGTGTCACTATGTGACCAACATACTAATGAATTATATTTCACTGTTATTCATAAAACCCTTGGCAACTTTGATTTTCATTCACATAAAAATATAATTTCAGACTGAAAATGAATAAGATTAGGTTGAAGTCCTTTTAACTTAATAGTTTTCACTATATGATCTTCATTATCCCAAACTCCCTTTCTAAAATTAGTGAGGGATTATCCCATTATTCCCAGAAATTAAAAGTATAATGTCTATTATCATGCCTTATTATATTGTATATATTTAGACAGATTGCATTCATTACGAATAGTACGTTATGCTTTCCTGTAGTAATTCAGCAGAGATCTTCAATATCAAGTCAAATCTAAAATCAGCATGTAGCAATGATGGGAATGACAAACCACTAATCAGGCCCTTCAACAAATATTTCCTCTGGGCTCCAACTAAGCACATGGCTTAGCATAAACATAGAGAAGACATAATGGAGGACTATGTCTACTAGGAAAGGGTTCTGGGTGTGGGAGGGTGGGGGGTCCATAGGACGGGGATAGTGACAAAGGCCATAACAGCACCAAAACAGCACCTTGGAATCTGAGGTAAAAGTGGTAGTAAGAGATGGCTATTCAGAGGGTGACATCATCGTAAAGGTGGAACCCGTGTCCAGCTCAAAACATAGGTAGAAGAATTTTGCTACAGAAACTTCTCCAATGAGAATAAAATGAATCACAGATCCTAGAGCAAAAAAAAAAATCCTCATTAAAAATATATTTATCATCACTTATGCATGCTGTGATGACAAATAAAATAGCCTTGTTTGTCTAATCTTTATTTTTAAAAAATCCAAATTTACAGAAGAGCACTAAAAGTAAAAATCCACCCAAAGCCACTCACAAAAAAGATATCTCTTCTAGACATCTTTCTATGGAAAAATACACAATTCCAAGTGTTGGGGATTTATTGGCTCACCACAAAAATAAATACAGCAACGTGAGACTAGGAAGCAAGGAAATGCTATTATAAAGATCACCAATGAAGATGGCCAAGAGGGAGACCTGACAATGAGCAAGTATACCCAAGAAGTTATAAAATCAGCTCGATGCACTAATGAGACCTGTCCTGTGGGAGTTTTAGTACAATTGTGGGCAGAGGAGCTTATATATGCATAGCACAAAGGACAGCTACATTTTAATTCACAAACAATAACTGGTGTTCATAAGACAGTAGACAATGATAGGACTGAAAAAATAGATCAAATTAAATCTATACAATCAATTTAGGCTTCACGTGATACAGTATTTCAGAATGACGTCCACGAAAAACTTAAAAGGAGAGTCTGAACACAAATATTTGAATTATCTATAAAGTTAAACTGTGTTAAATTCTTTTTTCTCCCACAGTTGGGAATAAGCTCTGCACTGGAGGGAAGCAATTCAGATCCTCGGTTGCTCTCAGCTTTACCACTAACTTTGCTGTGGGACCTGGGGGAAGTCACTTCACATCCGAGTCTCCATTTCCTCTAGTGAGGGAAAGTGTGGAACTAGAGGAAGTCTGAGCTCCCTCCCAGTTCTGACATCTTGCACTTTATAAGTGAATTGTCACTATTAAACCTAAGACATGAGTATCACTCACGCATTTCAGCCATTATCACAAATGATACATTCATTTTACTTCATATCCAGACATTTTCAGAGACCTAGGAAACTGAAAGTAAAAAGAAAACTCAAAGGTCAGAACTATTCAAATCTCTCTTTAAGGAATTTGTCTCATGAAGAAGTACTCAACTTCCCCTATCAGGATGTTTAGAGATCTCAGTCAAGAGTGCCCAACAAAATATTTACAGGCACATGATGAGAAAAAATATGCTCAGTATTAAAAAGAAGAAGCGGGGAGGAGGGAGCATTTTCCCAACTGTGGGAAAAAAAAGAATTCAATAAAGTCTAACTTTTCAGATAACAAAATATTTCTTTAGTGTCCAAATTCTCATTTTAATAGTTTCTAGTAGAAAAGAAAAGGGAGGGGGGCAGGAGGACATCCCTCATCCTTAGCTCATATATGAAGCTTCATATATGGAGTCTCTACAATGAAATATGGGCCTCCCTGGTGCCGCAAGGGATTGAGACCCAGCACTATGAAGCTATCCGCAGCCACTGCAGCACGAGTTCGATCCCTGGCCAGGGAAGTGCCCCACGTGGCACAGCAGACCTCTCCTGTCTCACCCGCTGCTCTCCTCAGCAGTGTATTTCAGTTAATCTGCCTGTTCTGTTCCCCACTCTGTCTCTGGTGAATCCTCTCACCCCCCCACACATCTGGCCTGTCTCCCAGTTCTTGTATGCATAAACAAATGAATAATTTAAAAAATAAAATGAAATACACCCAACTTTTACTGCTCTGCTTCTTCAGAACACAAGTACTTTTTTCAAATGGATATGAATGGATAAAAGGCACAAGACTGCTGTAAAATAAATACATAAAGTAGCATGGAAAGAACACATTATTGTTTAAGAGTCAGGAAGCTTTGGAGCCCAGCCCAGGAAAACACTCTGTAACCTAAGGTGTGCCCTTCCAAGTCTTGGTCTATTTGTTTATAAAGGACTCAGAAAGATAATTCCAGACACATGTGTTTTCATGTCAATCCAACTTTCCTTAGAGAGAAATTGTTTTAAAATCAGAATATTTAATATTTGCAAAAGGAGGTGACGAGTAACTACTCTTTCAACATTTGACCCAGAGCTCCCTGTGCTAGGTAGGAAGCAGCCATCGCCTGGATTGCCTCTCTTCACCAAGGGACCAATGGGTAGACTCCTTGAGGAAAAAGCAACTCCATGTAATCCTGTCATTTATCCAGTATGTTCCTTCTCCATCTGTGCTTTCACTCACTGTACCTCAGCTGATAACTGGTGTGGCTTAGAACATTCTCCTTTGCACCTTCTCCTCATATCAAAACATCAAGGCTAAAAAGAGCTTGCCTGTTGCAAACTTGAGGATGTCTGGTTCCCTAGGAAAACAGATGAAAACTCGGGTGGTCTGTGATGAATTATGAACATGGTCATGCTTGAGGCTCATCAAAGTGCTTCATGGATCCTGTAAGACCACTCTAGTGCATTTCAGTCCTTGGGGAGTCAGAGGCTGAGGACAGAACAAGACCTAAGTTGTGGTTGCTTTGCTCTAGCTTCAGCTCGTGTGTGTGCAGTATCATGGGAAGAGAAGAGGCAGAAAGATGATCATTAAAGTAGCACCATCCTTAAGTAAACTTACACAGGAGACTGACCTACCATTACCTAGAGTCACTGTGCTGAGTGTGGGCCCCACAGGGTAGGGGACCGGACTGCAGACTCTCTGCAGAAGCCGGCAGGCTCTCTCTGGAGCCCCAAGACCCCACCACCTGGGTTTCTGAGATCCCTCCACTGGCAATACCCAGGGTCCTCCCCACCAGATCACACCCCAGTGTGTCCCAAATATTGCATTGGACATATTTACACTAAAAAATCAGTCCTTGTTGATCTGAAATTCAAATTTAATTCTTACATGATACATACAAAAAAAGTACTGTTTATATGAAATTCAAATGTAGTAGGGTACTCTGAATATTGATTTGCTAAATCTGGCAACCCCAGTACCCCCGTTCTTTCAATACTCCTCCATGTCAGACTACAATACAAGGAGAAAAATTAATTTCAGCAGGCACAAGAAATGCGGCAGTTTCAGCTAACTGATTTGAAAAGTTCAACAAGCAAATACAAGTGATTTTAGAGACTATCACTGTACCAAAAAAAAAAAAGAGTACATTAATGAAATCAATGATTTAGTAAATTAATAGTTTACTATCATTATTGAAACAAAGGCAAACCTCTTTACACAGAGGTTGAATATGAAAACACCTGATTATAAAGGTGAAAGTGGATTTTAAAAGCGTTTTTAAAAGCTTAATACTCGCCAATACATAAATTCTTTCTAATACAATTGACTAAATTGTCCCTATAGATATAATTTTCAAGTTTATTAATGGCTTTCAGAATTAGCATCTACAATTAATTTAAATTACTTGCTTTGGGACATGTGTGAACCCTCCTTATATTCTTGTCAGTTAGACACAGAAAGCTTCTGTGGATAGAAGCTTTGGAAACAATTCATTTGAGCTATGTGCTAAGGGCAGCTGATAGAAACAGGGCAGGCAGAAGAATCTCTGGGAAGAACTGAGTCAGGGTCAGGTGGAGGAAACGGGATGATTTTCCAGTAACTTAAATGTCCACACTGTGGCTTTATTACTTTAGTGATCAGACACATCCGTGTTCAAAACACAATACCACACCAAGGAAAAGCACTCAGGAGTTGTCCACATCTCTGTTTGATACATGTAATGGAGAAGAAAGAGGCTTCTCCTTCCTAAATCAAGCAAGAGGTACAAAATTATTTGAAAGATGGGGCCAGACACTGCAGACATTTTATTATAAACATTGTCATTTATTCAGCAGGAAATGAATCCATTGAAGTTTATTTAAATTTACTTTTTTTTTTTAAACTACTGAGCAACAGCTATCATTAAACACTTCTCTGACCACGCAGAATTTCAGCCTGGTGTCCAGAGAGGCAAGCTGGGGAGCAAAAGCAACGCCCTTTGATTCAGAAATAACTGACTGAACACTGTCTGGGTGTAATGGAATTTTGCATAAATTTATCTCTTTCAATCCTCACTACACCCTGGAGTTTAAAAAAAAAAAAACAACACAAGAACACAAGGGTTAATTCTTATATCTATTGGATCTCATAGGAAGGCAACATCTACAAGAAGTGAAATAGCTTGTCTAAAGCTACAAGTACAGTGAACCGTAATTCAGATGCGCTGGATAATCCAAAACCTGCCTGACACCCACCCCAGTTTAAATGACATGTGCTGTAAGTGGTAAGTAATCATGATACTACCACTAACACAGTCGACAGAGGAAACACACTTAATTTCTTTGGCTCTCAGTTATACAACAAAGCTAGATCAGCTTCAAAGATCTTCTTCCCACATTCAGAAACCCAAGTTCTATTCGATTTGAACCAAAACTTCCCCTGGGTCAGCTATATACAAAGCTATACTTCATTTTCCTGACACCTTTGAGGCACAGAGAGGTTAGGTAGCTTCCTCCAGGTTATACCGCTAGCATAGAAAAAGATAAGATTCTAATTCTGATCTTTTAAACCCACATTCAGGACTGGATCCATGACTCTAATTGATAACTCAGTATTGCAAGTCAGTAGATATAACAAAATCCATATTATAAACTCAAATACAATGCACCAGCTATCAATTCTTAAGTTTATCAAACAAGCTCTTCTCCTTCCAACAAAAAAAAAATAAAACAGCTGAAAACTCGGATATAGTAGTTGGAGTTCAAGTATTGTGCAGCAGTGCTGTCTCCATGATCAAACCTGACTTCTGTCATCCATATCCCACACACTGATGACCTCAGGCAGACTTCTCCAGTCCAGGGCGCAACATGAAGAAGCATCTTCACAGGATAAAAAGAAACTAAAGCGTGCTGGGCTTGGAGGATGATTGGGTAGCAGGCTGCCTAAGCACTGTTAGAGAAATCTAATTAGCCTTATTAACCTAAAACGTAATTCATTCAGGGTTTTATGATATCTCAGATGGAGCCAAGTCCCATTTGGATGAGACAATATTGGATAAGAAAGTTCAGATTACAAGAAGGCATCAAATTATTTAACCTTTTAACAAGTCATAACCCCTTTAAAGCCTTGTTTACCTATGGTCAATGAGATAATTACTAATCATTCTCTTTTATTCACTACAACATTGTCTGAAATGTAGTAATCTTACTGTTCACTAAGACTTTTCTACCAATTTTCTGCAAACATAAGCTTTTATACACAGTCAGTCTCCACCTCCCAAATAAGTTACCCCTCAGATCACTCTGCACAGCCTTGTTGTATATAATTTGCTGTAGATAGGAACAAAAAGTACTAGAGAAAATTAAAAGAATGAGGACACTCTACCCCATCTCAGATTGATGCACTTTGTCCACACAAGGTATCATGCTAAGGGTGATGAGAAACAGAATGAAAAACAAGATACAACCCCTCCCCTCAAAGCACCCTCCAGGAAGGTAGTGCTATTCCCAGTGAACATGAGCCAGTGCTTTTATAGGTTAGGATAGGCTGAGGCATGATTTCCATCCTGCTGAGTCTCTTGGTGAACACTCTCCACCACCCCAAGTATAAAGTTTTATCTGCTCTGCCCGTCCCACCTCCCACAGAACCCGTACAGGTAAAACTGAATGCACAACCAGAGTTAATATGACTTTTACAATCATATTTCTTTAAATGCTGACAGAATCTCCTGGACATAGGCATAGGTCACAGCAGAAGTAACAGTCATAAGTAGAAAAATTGATTGTTGCTATAGAACATGAACAACAAAGTCCTACAATCTGGTGCACTGTTTATTGGAAAGAAAATGGAAACACATCTCCTTAGCAAGAACTGTAAGCAGTGCAGCAAGTACATTAGTTTCAGTCATACATGTATGTATGTGTGAGAAATTGGACAGGATGGGGGGTGGTCATGATTTTCAACACTTGCAAAACACTATGTTAACCTCCAGAGTAAACTCAATTTTGGGTAATAGCAACAAAAGGGAACAACATAAACCCTAACACAAGAAAACAAAATGAATAGAAATAAATACTACCTTTGAAGGAGTAACCATACACTTCAATAGTCTTGACCCCCAACTCTCTGTTATCCTTGGCTTGAAGTAATCCAACTATCTGAGAAAACTACAGCAAAACACCTGAAAGATTTCAAATGCAGGTGTTTTGAAGGAACAGACCAAAAAAACAAAAACAAAAAAAAACACCAACAAATAACTCAAGTTTTGAAAGACAGGAAGCCACATTCCCAAGTCATAAAGATATTACTAGAATAAAAATGTTTATGTTTCTATGTTAAAAAGCCTGCCTCATAAACAATGCATTCTGAAAAGCATTAAGGTGGCCCCTGGCACACCACAGAGGCAAATTGTCACACAGGCAACACTTTAGTGTGGGAAAATAGACTAGGATCCTTTTCTGTTAAAGGGCTAAACACATTTAAAATAGCAAACACATTTAACATTGGGTAACTTTTTCTCTCTTCTAAATGTTTACCTTTGGATATTTAAATTTTTATGTCTTTGAAACAGCTAAAAAGTTAACAAAAGGGAGCTAATACATATACCCTAAATCTTTTGCAACCAGCATATGTATCTTCATGACAAATAACAGATTAACTTGCTTTGTGGTCACTGATTCATTCATTTAACAAAAATTAATTGAGCATCTACAAGATAGCAACCACAGTTCAAAGAATAATGTAAGATAAAGTGGTCCTGATTTATTTTTAACTTGCATAGGGGAAAATCTTCATGACATTGAATTCAGAAATAATTTCTTGAACATGACACAGAAAGCACAGAAAAAAAGATCAATTGTACTTAGTAGAAACCAAAATCTTTTGTGCACCTATCAATACTATCTCAAGAGAACAAAAAGGTATCCCATGGAATGGGAGAAGACATTGGAAAACCATGTGTCTGACAAAGGGTTAACACCCACAATATATAAAGAAAAACTGCAATTCAACATCAAAAACAAAATGCCAACTTTAAAAACTGACAAAGAACTTAAATAGACATCTCTTCAAAGAAGATCTACAAATAGACCTCAAGCACATGAAAAATGATGTTCAACTTCATTAATTATTAGGGAAAGGCAACCAAAACTACAATGAGATACCATGTCACACACAACAGGATGGCTAATATCAAAAAAAGCAAACAAACTGAAAATAACATGCGTTGGACATGTTGAATGTGCAACCAAAATTAGTTTACACATTCAATGGATTGTTACTCAGTCTTAAAAAAGGAAGAAAATTCTAACACAGGCTACACCTCAGATGAACCCAGAAGACATACCGCTTGTGAAAGAAGCCAGTCAAAAAAGAAAAATACTGCACTGCACGATTCCACTTATATGAAGTACCGAGGGCAGTCATAGTGACAGCAACAGAAAGTAGAAGGGTGTTTTCCAGGGATTGGGGGGGGGAGGGGAAGAATGTTGAGTAAATATTTTTGAGTATAGTTTCAGTTTTGCAAAATGAAAATAGTTGAGAGACTGGTTGCACAACACCAGTATACCTAAGACTTCTGAATTACATGCTTAAAAATAATTAAGATGATAAGTTTCATATGTTTTTTAACATAATTAGAAAATGTATACCCCAGTATTTAGCAGTGGGGTTTTTACATAATGCAGTGTTACCAATGGATTTGAAAGCAGTGAACAACTTTTCCAGTGCTCTGTGGAAAACTGAACTTGGGCTCCAAGTAGCACACATTTCCTTCCAGAAAGTCCATCCCGGAAGTTCTGACTCTTTAATTCATTGTCTAACCAAATAGCCTCATGAAACCATTTCCTCAAAACACAGAACAGAGCTGTTTTGTTTGTGTCCTTTTTGGGGGTGTTCAGACAGGCTACCAAAAAAAAGTAATAAGGACTATAAAGGTAGACAACTTTTTCTCCTTCAAAATTTTTGAAATTGGATTTCTTTTATCTTGTAGAATTTCATCCTGAAACAGGATTTTTTTCCCCTGGAGCCTGTACAATATCATCCCTTCAGATGCAAAAACTCTGCAGCCACCGCGTCCCCAGACAGGCAAGTTCCTGTGTTGCCTATTTTTACACTGATCATACACTGAGCTGAGGCCCTCAGCTACAAGAGGGCAGGGAAAACCACAGCAAAGCTGCTCAAAAATGGCCGGTTTCATGCAAAAATAGTTTGTTGAAGAAAGGAGCACACCATGCACTGACTATTTCTGAAACTGCTTCAGAAGAGACGAATTTTGCTGTCACCTTTTTAGATCCATGATTCTGGACCAGCACATCAACACATACCCCAACGGTAGTGATAGAACAACTACAAAATGGGATCCAGAATCTCCCCCAAGTACCCACAACTTTGGAGCTGCTGGTGAGGTACTATGGCTATGACCTATCTATTCTTTAGATATAAATTTTGGAGGAAACAGGGCTTAAAAAAGGGGTGCCTATATAGAGTCAATCCTTGTTATCCATGGTAATTGTGTTCTATAAAGTCACCTCACACACTGAGTCAGCAATTATGGAGCTCACATTTCCGTCAGCTAATCACTACATTACCTTGGTTTATGTGTATTTCTGTTTAAAAACAGAACCTGCCCAAATATAAAATATATTACAGCCTCCATGCTCTTAGAGGCTCAGCCTTTCTTGGGGGACATGTTAAATAGCGAAATCACCAATAAAAAGCACTAACATGCAGAAAGGCTTGCAATCCTGCAGAAAGGACACAGTGCGAGAGCTGACACAGAAAGGCAAAGCATCGTCTTGTTTGACCTCCTCTCCATGACTCTGCAGATAACCACAAGAGCACCTCGTGCACTGATGTGGGAGTTGCAAATAAATTTTGCAAGTAAGTGAATTCACAAATACAGAATCCGCAAATAAAAAGGATCAACTGTATTGACTAACTTGGGAACTTTAATAAAGTTTAAGTTTATAGTAATACAGATGAAGTCCACTCAAAACTATTAGTGGTGACCCTTTTAAATGCTGCTTGAAAATCTGAACTGATAATTTGAGTGTCCTGAGTGGCAGATGTTGTGACAACATGCTCGCCAAATTTAGCGGGCTAGGCACTGGCCAGTCACATTGACCCTGGCCCTCGCAGCCTCCACTAGCAGCATAGCCCACCACAACTGTCTGACTTTGATCCAATCTTGGGCCGCCTGTCACCCACCATGGGATTTCCCACCAGCTCCAGAAGGCACTTCCTCAAAATTGTTCCCTTTGTCTATTCATGCCTTTAAAGTCTCATCTGAATGGAGCTTCAAGTTAGACTTCACTGGAATTCTCTCACACTCTAACAAAGCTATCTCTGTTCTGAATGTTTCATTTCCTTATATATGCTTATGATAAAATTCAAAATTCAAAATGCTCACTTTTTTCCTATTTACTATTCATGGCAACCCAAAGAGAATTACATCATAAACATGGGAACAAATGACAAACATAATGCAACTAATACAGGATCCTTACAAAACAGCCACTGATAGTTTATCTCCCTGGAGAAGACTGACTTCTCATCACTACGTCAGACAACAGCACATCTTGCTGCCTCCTGGAGGTGAAGTGTCAGGGCCTCAATACAGATACCAGGTGCTCTCAGTTCACTGGGACCAGAGCTGCAGAGAAAGTTCAAGATTCACCAGCAGTAGAAAAGATCAGGACTCAAAATATACTTCTAGGGAAATTATTATTATTATTATTATTATTGTCTTCCTCCCTCCCCATCACAGCCATTCCATTTTCAGCTCCGCCTCCTTTCCTGACCTATACTAAAATAGGAAGCAGAGCTCTTGAAAACTTCTGCTTTCCAAAGTCTCAAAACTGGTTACTTTTTTAAGGCCTTTTTATACCACAACTAAAAAAGCTTTTAAGCACTAAAGTTACGATTTACTCCATTTAATTTCCAAGACAGGCTTGACATTCTGAATTACATTCCCACCTTTAACATCCTTTCCCTACATATAACATTCAAAGAATATGGATTTCCCATGGCCAACTTTGCTCTGTGCCAGTGCGAGCGAAATTCTGTTCTGGGCCAGTCAGTATGTGCTGAGGCCCTTTCCTGTGCCTTTTGTTTCCTTGAGTCAATTCCTGTCAGGTGCAAATGCTCCCAAAATGCAGAATCATGACACAGGAACTCACCCTGAGTCAGAGCTGGAGCCCTCTTCTTTACTGAGTCCACAGTTAAAAACAAATGAATTCTAAAATTACACTGAAAACAAAAAGGTAGGTGGAAGTCTGAAGTGCAGATGTGGCTTCAGCCCAGTTGGATGTGCTGGGCTAACAGATTTCAGTAACAAATTGGGAGAGCAACAAAGGTGAGTTTACAACCATCACGGGTCCTAAGTGAAAATGCTGACAGGAGTGTACAAAAGCACCACAGATGCTTTCCTACCCACTGCGAGTGTGCAATGCGGAGATGCACCTTGGAAAGAATCCGAAAACGCTATGGAGATGTGGAGCTGCTCTGTCCCATTATGGTGAGGAAGTGAGCATATGGCAGGGTTAGAGCAGTCTTATGGTCAGCACCCACGGGAAGTGATGCTTTCCCCTAAGAGCTGGCACGGGGTTGATTCATCCTCTCAGTTCCCCAGAAGGAAAAAAGTGTGTGACCCACTGTTACACTCCCTTTGGCTGGAAAAGAATAGGGTCAGTGGTGAAGTTTAAGGAGAGGAGAGAACACAACTACAGAAAACCAGGCATGGTATAAAATTACATCTACAGTGAGGCGGGGCTAAAGTAAAGCTAGGAATGATCATCACAAAGATGGTGACTAAATAAAGACTGCAAGCTCAAAATAAGGCAGCGTCTGAGAAATCAAAGGATGTTAAAGCAGCAATACTCAAAACTGTGGACATGACTTAGATGAAATCTATTTATGAGACTTTTTGTGTTAGATACAGACTGTAGAGTCACTTAAACTGGAGTCAATAGGTTTTCCAAAATTATGCTCCCATTACTGGATCTTATTACAGTCTTCCAATTTCAGAGCTGGATGTGTTTTATTTTTAGTTGGCACCAACTACACACTTGAAAGTGGAGCAAGTGTCTTTTTCACATTTTGCAGCCATGCCATTTGGTGATTTTAATCATGAAAGCTAAATGAGGCAGTCATTCATGAAGTCATAGGGACTTATTTAGTCAACTTGAGGAACTTTAAATATCAGATTCTACTGTGACACTCAGGGGAAGTCACCTCTCCTCCAAACCCCACCTGCAACCCTGCATGCTCTCTACCTGCAGGAGGCAGCACCACAGCCACATGACTTTCCCCAAGGAGATAAAAATCACTAATTATTCTTCAAGGACCCCTTCACCGAATATTTTTTGGGGGGAGGGAAGGGGTGTTAGTCACTATTCAGTCCTAGAGTGCCTTTCTTAAAAACATTAGCAAATATGTTTTTTAAAACAACTTCCTATTAGCTTGGAAATTTACTACAGTTCATTTTTATTTTAGGCTTAATTGTTAAATATGATTTACCACTATTTTTCCTGAAATTAAACTGCCAAATAGTAAGACTATAGGCAAGATATGAAAATACAATAAACATCTTGACTTGTTTCCTGGAGTCAGACTACCCAGGTTGAAATACCAACTCTACCACTTACTGTGGATCTTGGTCATGTTATTTAAACTCTGTGTCCCAGTGAGGATAATAATAGTCACTACCTCCTGGAAAAACCATGAGAAGTAAATGGTTCAGCCAAAGATGTAAAGCATTTCAAATTATTCTTGTCATATGGCAAATGCTATATGAAAGTTAACCCTTAGTTGTTATTAGTATTTACATAATCACATTATCCAAATCCTATGCCATCTGAAACTGTATTTCTTAATCCAAAATGACACCTGTAAGCTTTGTCATATAAAATTATAATCAGCTTTATAGAGGAAATGATACATGATAAAAATACCTAAAAAAAAAACCAAATTTTTTTCCCTTTATTATTATTGTGGGCATACTAAACCAAAGCTACCGCAATAGACAAATATGAACTCAAGCCAAAGTGAGTTTAAAATTCAGGACAAGAGAAAATGCTGACAGAGATCAGGAGTGAAATATGGGTCCGGTAGTAGAATCCCACGCTCGCTGGACTTGATGTCCTGGCAGATCTGCCTCAGGACCTCACCACCTGCAGGATGAACCTCAGCTGAATCTGTGGCAGACAGGGCAGCAGGACTAACGGGCACATGGAAAACGCACAGAATTGCCCCCAGTGTACAGTGCAGTGACTACAAAAACCAGCCATTTGGACCAACTCACAGAACAAAGTTATTCAGAACATTGCTTCATTTATCTAAGGTTATGTTTTATTCAGAACACAGGAATGTTTCACTAACATCAATTTGGTTTCTTCTGGCTGTGAAATTGAGTGAGTTTCTGTATACTTTTTCATTTCTGCCTTTTGTAGTCTACTACATTATGAACTAATCAGCTACCAAGTACTGGGATTCACAGAAATGTCTGAAGAATGCCCTATCCGTTAACTACACTTGTCTAATCAATTCAGATCTTAGGAGAAAAAAACAACAACAAAAGCAAAATAATTTTTTTTCAACTCTTGTTGAAAAAAATATTTGAAAATACATTGATTGGGCTTCCCCGGTGGCGCAGCGGTTGGGCGCTGGGTTGCGAAGCTGCCCGCGGCCTCTGAGGCGCCGGTTCGATCCCCGGCTGCTCCCCGGCCACCGGAGGAGGGTCCCACAGGGCGCGCAGACCTCTCCTGCCGCCCGCTGCTCCCCTCGGGTGTGTGCTTCGGTCCTTCTGCCTGCTCTGCTCCCCACTCTGGCTCTGGTGAATTCTCTCACCCTCCCGCGCTTCTGACTGTACCCAGTGCTTGTATAAACAAAAAACAAAAAACAAATAAACAAATAAATAAATAAAACATGCCTCTATAAAAAAAATTAAAAAAAAGAAAATACATTTATTAACTTCCATATCAAATAAATGGAAGTATTGAACACTGCCTAAGTTTTTTTTTTTTTTTACTGACTTAGAGCCTAAATAAACTTCCTTAGAGATTTAAGAGAGCTATAAATAGAAAGTTGGCAATCAGAAGGAGGATGACATTTTTTTCCAATTTGGAGGGAAACAGGAAAGGCTACTTTGGGGCACAGGTCCCCAAAGGGACAAAAGGATTTGAGCAGATGGAGACTGGAGCATAAAGGACAAAGGGCAACAGACAAGAGAGTACAGGTAATGAGGAATACTTATGTAGAAAAAAAGTCACAAACTTACACACACATTCAAAAGTGTGGTCAGGGCCTCCCTCGTGGCAAAAGGGGTTAAGCTATCCGCACCCTCTGCAGCACGAGTTTGATCCCCAGCTGGCCAGGGAGCTACCCACATTGCACAGCAGACCTCTCCTATCTTGCCCGCTGCTCCCCTCAGCAGTGTATTTCTGTCAGTCTGCCTGTTCTGCTCCCCAATCTGTCCCTGGTGAATCCTCTTACCCCCGCGCACCTCTGGCCTATACCCCAGTTCTTGTATGCATAAATAAATAAATCTTTTAAAAAAAAAGTGTGTTCAGCAGGACTACTGGTCCACATTTTCTGTATCAATGCAAGCACAGAGGATGGGTGAGTCTAGAAAGGCAGGGCGGGCCAGTTCAGAAGGACAGTCTCATAGGACAGACTGAGTTTGGATTTTAGCCCATAAGCAATAAGGAATCACTAATCACTAATCATTCTTCAGCTCTAAGAACAAGAGATTAGGAAGAGGAATTACATGATCTAGTAAGTGCTTTAGATGATAAAACTGGCAGAAATATAAGTAGAAAGAGTAAAGTGAAGTGAGACAAGTGGCACATAATTGTTAAATGCTTAACATACACACTACCCATCGAATCTCATTTCATAGATAAGAAACTGAGACATTAAGGGATTACATAAGTTATCCAGAGCTTCATGAATCCAAAGTCCTGTAACGGCTGCTAGGGAATTTCCACATCCATACCATGTAGAGCACCTTCTGAAGCAAAGAGCAAGTACTGGTCAGTTCTCCACTCCCCTCCTTTCTCCATCTGAATTGTAAAACAGAAATCCAAAGCTGGGCCTCTCTGGTGGCGCAAGAGTTAAAAACAGCACTATCAAGCTATCGCCAGTCACTGCTGCATGAGTTCAATCCCCAGCCAGCCAGGGAGCAACCCACATGGCACAGCAGACCTGTCTTTTCTCGCCTGCTGCTCCCCTCAGCAGTGTATTTCTGTCAGTCTGCCTGTTCTGTCCCCAACTCTGTCTCTGGTGAATCGCCTCACCCCCACCCCCCATACCTCTGGCCTGTACCCCAGTTCTTGAATGCATAAATAAATAAACCTTAAAAAAAAAAAAAGAAATCCAAAGCTGAAAGGACACAGTGGCATGTATCACTGGGATATGTCACAGGCATATTCTCTGGGGCTACAAGTAGTTTACTTACAACACAGTCTCCCATAAACCACTACCTATAAGTCATGACTTGCTCTGAATGAGGAACATCCTGTCGTTATCAAAAATCAGAAGACTATCATTGTCTAAGAAGGTGACAACTAAATAAGATGATACAGCTTAAAAATGGGTCCATATGTGCACAACAGTGGTCCCTCACCATGGCACTGCCTTGTTCAAAGTAAGGGCTTGAGCCACAGAAAGTACTGGTGGATGGGAACTTTCACCTATTTTGATGGTTTGAAAACAAACTTTTATGTTTAATTCAAATACCACCTGATACTAGAGGAGCCTTGAAAACCAGGGACATTTCTCATCCAGTTCCAAAGTACAAGAAGGACTCTATGGCAAATACTTTAAATACAAACAGATGATTTGAATCCTGTTCACTTCTCAAATTATAAGTATTTTCTTTGCTATTAACCTAATGAATTGAAAGTGTAACAATTATTAGAGAAGGAAGGGTGCAATAAAAGACTACTACCCCTGTTCTTCATTTGTTCAAAACACCATTATTGCTTTCAGATTCTCACAAGGGGACAGAGTTGCTTGCTTGTCTAAAAAGGCAAGGGACTTGACTACTGGCTTTCTGTGACCTCTTTCAGGTCTATGAACTCTAATTACATCTGCTAGACTAAGAGCTCTCCAAAATCCTGACTTCTATCTTAATTGCCTTCAGGAAACTATTGGCTGTTCTGGAGGTCACTGGCTGAACAAGTGATACTGAATACTGCAGGCCACCTTTACTGTCTATCAAATGCACAGAGTATATTTCTTTTTCCTCAAATTTGATTAAAGTATCTATTCTATTATATCTTTCCAGAAGAGAGTCAGCATGAACTCATAATAATCCCACTGGAATCATTTCTATTCCAAGAAATTATAAATTAATGAAGGTTTATTCTTACAATTGAAGAAAGGAACTAATTCATTATGAAAATGAATAACATACATACATGCTTATCAACTGCCTGTAAAATAAATATTTTCATATGGAAGCTGTGTTTTCATATCCTAAAATTATTTCCAGCATTTGACATGAAGCCAAAGCAATTCAGTAACTTTGCCATTTATAGCAAAGTTTAGGCTAAGTGGCAGGGCACGCAAAAATATACTTGCTCGACATTTTCAAGCCATAGAACCAGTCAGAAAGTTCATGCAGAGAAAGAGACGTCAAACTGATATACAGATTTCTGTGAAAGTGAATCTACTTGTTTCCATGGGACAGCTGGCAGAGCATTTACAGGGGAAAAAATACACTGGCAACAGAAATTAAAGTTCAAATCAACTCTAACAAAAGAGCACATCCACTGATACACAAACCCACCTCATCACATGGGAGTGTCTAAAGACTAAGTGAAGGAAAGTCATTAAACTGAGGACAAGTGAGGTGAATCCATACAGTATTTGAGAAAAAAGGTACCTGCCAGGCTGAGATGAATAAGGTGTAGATCCAGAAAACTCCATTCTCTATCCAACTTGAGAATGTTTTAAATGGGGCCTCCCTGGTGGCACAAGGGATTAAGACACAACCTATGAAGCTATCCGCAGACATTGCAGCACAGCACGAGTACGATCCCTGGCCAAGGTGCTACCCACATGGAGCAGCAGACCTTTCCTGACTCACCTGATATTCCCCTCAGCAGTGTATTTCAGTCAGTCTGCCTGTTCTGCTCCCAATTCTGTCTCTGGTGAATCCTCTCACTCCCCATACCTCTGGTCTGTTCCCCAGTTCTTGTATGCATAAATAAATAAATCTTAAAAAAATCTTTAAAAAAAAAAGAATGTTTTAAATGGAAATAAATGCAATATAGTAACACTGCGTTATGCTGGCTTATTGAATTCTGGAAAAAGTACCACCATCCCTGCTGTAGGATCTCACCAGCCAGTAGGCAAGAGAGAAAAGTACACAAAACAGTTACCACGTTGTGTGAAAATGCTAGTTGGTGTCATACATACATGGATGCCCAAAAGGGAAACGATAGGAAGCAATTTTACAGGCATGGTCAACTTTTCCTTTAGACCTTTCAAAATAAGGAGACTAATCAGAAGTTTACAGGTATTACCTTGCAATAAAGAAATTACTTTTGGGCCTCCCTGGTGGTGCAGTGGTTGAGCACTGGGTTGCAAAGCTGCCCACAGCCTCTGTAGCGTTGTTTCTATGCCTGGCCGCCAGGCGAGGGTCCCACATGGCACGCAGACCTCTCCTGCTGTGCCCGCTGCTCCCCTCAGAAGTGTATTTCGTCAGTCTGCCTGTTCTGGCTCAGGTGAATTCTCTCACCCTCCCATGCTTCTGACTGTACCTAAGGCTTGTATAAATAAATAAATAAATAAATAAATAAATAAATAAATAAATAGATAGATAGATAAATAGATAAATAAATAAATAAATCTTTTAAAAAAAAATCACTTTCTCCACTTTACTCAACATCATGGAAGCCTGGGTTTAAAGGAAAATTGCTCTGAAAGGGCAACATTCACTTTTTCTTATTCTCTTCCATTGCACACTCAAAAAAGATTAAAAGAAGTAATTACCACCAAATTTTTTGCCTAACTTCCAGTTTGCAGGAAACACAGGAACTGGAGAAAACTGAATGGCCCCACAGAATTCAATCCTTCAGACACATCTTCAGTGGAGTGTGGGACATTCTCCAAGGCAAGTGGCCTGGTTTCTTAAAGACAGCAATGTCATTAAAAAAGTGCCAGAATAAAAAAGTGACCTCAGGGCCATAAAATTACTGCAATGCATGAAGAATGACTGGATCTTAGTTCAGGGAAAGAAACAGCCATAAATGACATTTGGAAACAATTGGGAAATTCTGAATATGGAATCAGACATCATTAGAAAATTATTACTAATTTTCATATTTTGAAATGTTCTTTTGGTTATATGAGTAGGTCCTTATTTTTAAGAGACAGAGTTAAAGAAATTTTAAGGTAGGCATCATGATGTTTGATTATTTCATTTACCCCAAATTGTTCAGCTAAAGATCTACATATATGGGGCCTGCCCTGGTGGTGCAGCAGTTGAGCTCTGGGCTGCAAAGCTGCCTGCAGCCTCTGCAGTGCTGGTTCAATCCCCGGCTGCCAGAGAGGGTCCCACATGGCGCGCAGACCTCTCCTGCTGCGCCCGCTGCTCCCCTCGGCAGTGTATTTCATCAGTCTGCCTGTTCTGTTCCCCGCTCTGGCTCTGGTGAATCCTCTCACCCTCCCACACTTCTGACTGTACCCAATGCTTGGATAAATAAAATAAGTAAATCTTTAAAAAATAAATAAATCTTAAAAAAAAAAAAGAACTTTGAAAAAAAAAAGATCTACTATCTACATATATGTACAAACACAAAAAAAGCAAATACAGCACAATGTTAACAATTAATGACTCCAATATACTATTCTTTCAACTTCTTTATATCTGAATTTTTTTAAGATTTATTTTTATTTATTTATGCATACAAGAACTGGGGTGTAGTCCAGAGGTGCAGAAGATGAGGATTCATCAGAGACAGAGTGGGGAGCAGAACAGGCGGACTGACTGAAATACACTGCTGAGGGGAGCAGTGAGCCAGACAGGAGAGGTCTGCTGTGCCATGTGGGTTAGCTCCCTCGTTGGGGATTGAACTCATGCCACAGTGGCTGGTGTTAGCTTGATAGTGCTGAGACTTTAACCCGTGTGCCACAGGGAGGCCCCTCATCTGAAAATTTTTATAATAAAAAGCTACATAAGGAAAAAGGAGAGAAATGCTGCTAAGACCTCAGACATGTAAATAGAATGTAAACATAGCTATATGGCAACTAGGAAAGTTAAGTGCTATTAATCATGTAACTGGCCGTCACTTACTCAGACTAATTGGTAACTTCTTTATCTCTCAAAGTTGCTACCACTTTCAGTATCTCAGTGCTGTAGGGGTTTTCTACTATAATCTAGCCCAGATTTACTATGTAAACAAAAACCATTTTATGGCTTCAGATGTCCGTGAAACTGCATGGTTCTGGTTTTCACGCTCTCGTTCACAGCATGTTGTAAATATAAAATGGGAAAGATCAAATAACTCCGCATTTACAATTCTATGAGAGATACATGACTGCATTTACCCAGAAGGGAGAAGTACAAACTAAACTTTGTACATTCCTTTAATTTTCTCATATTAAATTATAATTAAATATCCCCATAATGCTAATAATCATAGCCTATCCTCCCTCAAGTACTCTGTGATACTAAGAATGAAATGGAAACACAGCAATTAAAGGAAGGAATAAGGGCCTCCCCAGTGGCGCAGCGGTTGAGCGCTGGGTTGCGAAGCTGCCCGCAGCCTCTGCAGTGCTGGTTAGATTCCCAGCTGCTCCTGGCCACCAGAGGAGGGTCCCACATGGCTCGCAGACCTCTCCTGCAGCCCGCTGCTCCCCTCAGCAGTGTACTTTGGTCCTTCTGCCTGCTCTGCTCCCTATTCTGACTCTGGTGAATTCTCTCACCCTCCCGTGCTTCTGACTGTACCCAGTGCTTGTATAAACAAATAAATAAATCTTAAAAAAAATAGGAAGGAATAAAATAAATATTAATTTCATACACTCTGTATAAGGTGAGATTCGTATTTCCATTGTTTCTCACAGCTCCCTCATCTAGGTTTCGATATAATTTCAAATCTAATCACATCTCTTCCACAGATATGAAAGTTGTTTCAGCTTTTCACAAAAAAAGGTAGCATTTAACAAAATGAATCTTCAAACACTTGTTATAAAACATCATCAACATCAATAAGCTACTTTGAAATTTATCACTAATTCTCAGCTAGTCATAACTGCCAAAGAAAGCTTTTACTAAAAGACCCATTTATAAATCAGGAACAGTCCAATTTGGCTTGAGTCAGACAGTCCTCTCAGGTATCTTCTAACAACTTATTAATTATCTCCTGATTCTATTTCAAAAATCTCTCTCACATACTGCAAGGTTATCAAAAGTATCCTAAAAGGTTGTCTAATCCACCTTAACCCTTCAATATAAAAAATTAGTCCTCAAGCCTCAACATTTTTTTTTACCTAATCGGTATTATAGTCTGCACATCCTATTTTCAATGCAAGCTATCATTGGGCTTTAGCAGAAGGCACACAACATATTTGAAGACAGCATTTACTTTCTATGAATTTGCCATTCCTTTGACTGAGTAGAGTGTGACAAAAAAACAGTCAAGAGCTAAGATGGTGCCCAAAGCCTTCTTTCTACTCTTCTCTAGAACCAGAGAAACAGAGACAAGACGTTTCACCTTCAGCAAAAAGCATTGTTACGGTGCTATTGTTAACACAGTCACACAGGTCTATACAGAATAAGTGTCTTCTATTATCTTCATGAGCTCTTTGACTCTTGGCAAACCACACAACATCTCAAGGGTTTGAGTTGGAAACGGTGGTATTTGAGGCCATTTAACAGCCAACTCATCAATTCCCTGATAAAGAAATTGAGACCTGTGAGATTCACTATCTCTTCTGCTGAAGCTGAGCCCAATCCTAGGTAAAATGAACTAGAGCCAACAAATGTCTAACAATCTGTTCTGTTTGGGGATCTCCAATGCTAAGAAAGCTAATGACAAGTAATGACAGGTAAACATGGCCGATTCTAAATTGAATGCCCATACTTAACAATTACTACTACAGTAGAACTCTGTAATCCAGGAGGTCACCCCATTAAAACTAGCTGAATGGATTAAAAAAGCGAATGAAGTTTTCCTAGGCTTTGCTGGGGCTGTTCTTGGTTGCTAATCATATGTGGCCAGCAGCCTTGGAGCCCTTGTATGGTCCTTCCTACGGTCTTACAAGGCAACAAATACAATGGCAAATTTAGCATAATGTCCCATCTCTGGTTACATTCACTGATCTTTCTCCCTGGCGTTCATTCTTTTGTCCCCTTTGTCTATTTTTATAATCATATTTAGTACCTCTTGTAAGTCAAGATTTTCCTAAATGGTAAGTGGCAACAAACATGTTACCATGGTGCTAGAGCCTGTAACGAGAAGATACAATACTTTTAAGGTTTAAAACTCAAAATGTAGAGTAAAGATAAATTTAAAACTGCAGGATTTATTTTCCTCAGTGCTGAACTGATTCAAGCCTCAAAACAGGGAGTGACAAGTTAAGAAAATGCTCTATAAAATGAACACCTGTAAAGCATAACCAAATCTGAATACATGGTTTAAATTTTAAAAGGGGAAATACAAACATTTACAGAGACTTATATCATGGTCTTTGTGGTCTGTTCCATCAGCTGGAAAGGATTTCTTAGTACAGCAATTACATTTATCACACCCATGTTCTAGGGGGAAATACTACATGTTCATTCTTATCTCCAGAAATCCAGTTACAAACAAAAAACCAGATGTATTCTAAAGAATGAAAATTACTTGAATGGCTACACAGATGTGCACATAAAGCACATTCAGGAAAACTAATTTCAGATCATACTCATTTCTACAAAATTATTGCAAGTTCTAGAATTGTTGAATGTATTCTTATGAACAGCAGAAATGCAAGGGCCACCTGCTTTTAAAACATCTTACTAAAAAAGTAGATTAAAAATATTCTGAAACGTGTCAGAAACTCTACCTAGTTCTTCCTAATTATTTTCCAAATCTCACTAATAATTATGAAACAAAAAGACAGCTGTTCATTTTAAAAGTTGAAAATGTTTCCAGTTACCTATGAAAAATACACTTCTCTTAAAGGACTACTTCTCAATGTCATTATTACCCCATAAGTTTCCCTTTACTTTTCAGTAGTGAATAAAATTGAGAATTCTATTCACTCTCATTTGCCTAGTTGCATGAGCAGACCAAACTACATTTTTAGAGCAGACCAAAATACATTTTTTTCATCAGTCCCCAACAGATACACAAATTTCATTCATATTTTGCATAAAGCTTTATGTCAGAAAGAACTCACTATTTTGTGCAACAAGTGGTGCTTTATAAAACATCAATAGATAACATGTGGGTTTTGATTATAAACTTGTCACCACACTGAAATGTCATGTCAAAATTAAGAAATAAAAAGGGATTAAAATCAGAGCTTTAATGAAGAGAGCAAAAGGACAAAACTTAAAGGACAGAAATCCACAAGAGCACAGTGTGAACAAGTTGAGCAAGAGGAGCAGGTGCAGGGACCCTCAGAGGCCCTGCTGTGCCAAGGGGGTTCTTATCACTCTGGGGAAGAATGGGTATCCCTCCCACATCAGCACCACACACTCCACACCCGGTGCCCTGTGACACCAAACAACAGTGACCTTTTGTGTCTCAAAACAATTAATTTCAAACTCCAATGTGCACTCGAATTGCTGGTAACTTTGATAAAATACAGGCAGCCTGGGGTGGGATGTGAGAGTGTGCATTTCTCGAAGCTTCCAGGTTCATGACCATTTCCTTAGGTATCAAAATCTTAAAAAACTGGATTAGCAGAGCACACTATGAGAAAGAATGATAGGTTCCCTGGAAGACAGTCATTCTGCAACTAAAATTAGAACTACCCCAGTGGTGAACTGAACAGACTATAATTTAAGTGTCTTAATTTTCCTCATGTCTTTGAATACAAGTCCCACTGCCTAGAATTTCAGACTTTTATAAGTATATGTATAAATGATGGGTAAAGTTATAAAAAATATTAATTTTTCCTAACAAACATAATGTTTTCCCAACACTATGTGGCTTAATAGTTAAAATAAGTCTAATAAGGGCCTCCCCAGTGCCGCAGCGGTTGAGCGCTGGGTTGCGAAGCTGCTCGCAGCCTCTGCAGCGCCGGTTCGATCCCTGGCCACCAGGTGAGGGTCCCACATGGCGCGCAGACCTCTCGTGCTGCCCACTGCTCCCCTCAGCAGTGTATTTCATCAGTCTGCCTGTTCTGCTTCCTGCTCTGGCTCTGATAAATTCTCTCACCCTCCCGTGCTTCTGACTGTACCCAGTGCTTGTATAAATAAATAAATAAATCTTACAAAAAAAAAGTCTAATAAAAGGTGTGTTTCTCCTGAAGTCTTAGAAAACAATTACCACAATTTCCATAATGTCTTTTTTTTTCATTTATGGCGTAAACATCCACTTTCTTCAATCACTCTTTCAAAATAAGGTTTTCATTTCTTTCACTATTTTAATTGCTCCACTCAGAAAATCATTGTATTGATCTATATGTGTCATTCTCCTGTTTATTAAAAAGCTACCAAATAGCAATGAATACAAACATACGTTGGCATATACTGAATATTTGTCAAGAACTGTGTTTTAGTTTATCATCTCATTTAAGTGTCCCAGCATTGTTCTGTCATCCCAATTTTGCAGAATAGAAAATCAGGGTCCAGGGGGACTGAAAAACAGGCCCCAAGCCCACACGTCTAGAAAGTGGCCAGGCCAGGATCTGTATAAGATCAGGAAACATGGGTTTCTTAGTGGTTTCGTTATTGCTATTTCAAATGTTGAGTAGAATGCAAATTGCAAATTATGCTTTAAACAATCTCATATCCTTATTCCAATCAGACAGAATACAAGAGAAGAGTCCTGTAACAATAAGTGAAAAAACTGAAGTGCTTATTATTTTAGAAATTTAGAGAGTCTATACATAGTCTGTATATAATTTGATTACGAGTGATAGGACTGGTTTTGAATTTCCTTCACTGAAAATAGTTCTATAAACCTGCTGCATAGCAAGTTCACTATCAAGCAAGAATGTATGAGTTAAGTGGAAATGAATTTTCTTAAAATTGGAGGCAGTAGGAAAGGGACACAGGAGAGGAACAGTGATGTAAAAAGGCCTAGGGCTAGAAATTCAAAACAAATGTTACTGCCAAATGCTTAAAACTGTGCCTTGCCCGCTCCACTTGCCTGGGACGTTTGATTGCTTCCTGAATCCACTTTCTAGATTTTCTGCCTTTCCAGGTACAGGCTGCAAGTCTAAAATTACTCTGAAGCTCATCCATGTTGACACTATTAGAATACTGAGGCTCTTGACATCAGGCACCTCTTGCTTCCATGGTGTGAGTTGCCAGATGATGAGCAACTGCACAGGTATTCTGCAACCAGTTTTTTTTAACTAACAAATATCTGGATGTTCACACTGCTTAGGTATATCAGAGAAAGACAAAGCTTACAGAACTCAACAAAAACAAACAACCCAGTCAAAAAATGGGCAAAAGAGCTAAAATGATATTTCTCCAAAGAAGAAATGCAAATGGCCATCAGACATATGAAAAAAAGTTCAACATCACTAATTATCACAGACATATAAATCAAAACCACAATGGGATACCACCTCACACTGTTGAGAATGGTCCACATTACAAAAACAAACAAACTGGAAACAACAAATGCTGGAGAGGATGTAGAGAAAAAGGAACCCTCTTCTACTGCTGGTGGGATTGTAAACTGGTACAGCCATTCTGGAAAGCTGTGTGGAGGGTTCCTCAAAACACTAAAAATGGATCCAGCAGTTCCATTCCTAGGATTCTACCTAAAGAACACAAAGATACTAATTTACACCTGTGATGGATCATGGGTGCTGTGGGTAATGGGAAAACTACAGGACTATACCTGAGGAGAGAAATCAGATACTGTATGAAAATGAACAATGAGGTAGGAAAATAAATAAATAAATAAATAAATAATGAAAATATGAAAAAAAAAAATAGTCCAATCAAGTAGACCTTTATCCCAAGGCCTATGCACAGTCCTTTACCTACACACAGCAAGTTCCCCACCTCCACACCAAAGAAAATGCCCTAGGCTCTTCATGAGAGAGGGAATTGCTATCAGCATTAGGTTTCCCCAGCGAAGTTGAAGCCTTCAGTGTGGTTTCTACATGTTAAAATCACTAATCACTAATAAATTAAGAGACATAATAAATTATGTCAATCCCTTCCCCTCCAGGCAGCTCACCCAAAGAGTGCTCCCCTGTCTTTTCTGACAGAAGGCCCAGCACTGTGGTTCTGCTCCCAGGATCCTGGTATCTCACTGCAGAGATCAGATGTTCCCAGTCCAGGCTACCTGCTTGCAGAGACCATCCCAGCCACTGTGCTGAGTTCTCAAGGGAGCCCTAAAGACCAGCATATTGGGCCTCCCCTGGTGACGCAGCAGTTGAGCACTGGGCTGTGAAGCTGCCCACAGCCTCTGATGCGCCGGTTCGCTCCCAGGCTGCCAGCAAGGGTCTCACATGGCACACAGATCTCTCCTGCCGCCCGCTGCTCCCCTCAGCAGTGTATTTCGTCAGTCTGTCTGCTCTGCTCTCCCTTCTGGCTCTTGTGGGTTCTCTCACCCTCCCGCGCTTCTGACTGTATCCAGTGCTTGTATAGATAAATAAATAAATCTTAAAAAAAAAAAACAGCATATTAATTTTGGAGGGAACAAGAGAACTGAAAAATAAGGATAGACCATTCTAAAGGAGAATAACATGGCATTTCTGGTTGAAATATTGGTTCTTACCATCCAGAAATGCACTCAGAATACATCTAATTGTTAATCAGATGAAACAAGACTCTTTTACTGTTTGTATATTATCAGGTCCAGTTTTCATATTTTCCTCCAAATTTCAATGAAATCCTCCAGCTGCTATTAATGTGTCATCCTTTCGCCTTTGCAATGCACTAAAAGCAGCAATGTTTACACAAGGTGGCACCCATGCCTGGGAACCGTCAGGGAAGCAGGGCCATTGTCTGCATGGGAAGCCTCTAAGGCTGGGCAGTGTGCTATTATGTCATGGAGACTTTTAGACCGTGTGGGCGCCACAAAACACACATCCTTTCGCTCTTCCAAATTAAACACAGACAGCATGGTTCAACTTGATTTTTCATGCCAATCTCAGTTAAGAGATTTGAAATTAAGGCTTCCTTTCCACACCTGATGCATCTCATTGCCGGAAGTTTCCAAAGGAAATAAAGCATGTGCATGTGGTTAAGAGAGATGAAATAAAGACTCACATTTGGTGTTTCTTTCAGCCTAAGGCACAGTCTATCTCTGGAAATACAAAGCAAAGCTGAAGAGGGTTCTCCTGGCGCTCTACCCTTCTGGATCCAGAGTCACTGTGCCCAGGAGCAGAATGAAGGAGAGACTTAAAAGCTCTTGGTTTCTGGCAACTGTAAAAGTCAGCAGCCTAGAGGATGGGTAGAGCTCCTGGAACGGACATCTGAAATCAGCCCAAAACATGAAATCAGCCCAAAGAATGGGCTGATTTCATTTTCCTTTCTTTCTTGCTTCTCTGTTTATGCCAGAAACAGCTCACTAGTAATAAAGAAAATGCTTGCAACCGCATTTGCAATAAGGAGCTCAATACCTTCTCCCACTCATTTTACTACAGTTAGTTGCTGTGTTGTCATCTATCAGAATTCATTTATTTGTACCTTCAACATAACTGAGTTTTCTGGATGGCAGAATTCTGAGCTGGCCCCCCATCTCCCCTGGTGTATACACCCTGTATAGGCCTCTCCCTTTCAGCATGGGTGGGACTGTGAATATGCTGGCTTATCACTCCCATGGTTATGCTACCTCATATAGCAAAGGGATTTTGCAATTAGCATTAAAGTCCTTAATCAGATGACTGATTTCATCAGCAAAGACATGATTCTGAGTGGGCCTGATCTCATCAAACAATGACTTCAAAAGAGGGGCTGGGATCCTTTTTTGGGGGTGGGGGTTTAAAATAAGAGGAAGGCCTCCCTGGTGGTGCAGCAGGTTGAGTGCAGTGCTGCAAAGCTGTCTGCAGCCTTTGCAGCACTGGTTTGATTCTCAGCCAGCCAGGGAGATTCCCACATGGTGCAGCAGACCTCTCTTGTCGCGCCTGCTGCTCCCCTCAGCAGTGTATTTTGGTCATCTGCCTGTTCTGCTCCCCACTCTGTCTCTGGTGAATCCTCTCACCCTCCTGCGCCTCTGGCCTGTACCCCAACTCTTGTATAAAAAATAAATAAATCTTAAAAAAAATAAAGTTAGAGGAAGACAGACTTTAATGAACAGACACATAAATAAGTGTGCATTTATAAGCTGAAAATTGCTTTAAAGATAACTGGCACTAAAAAAGCATACAACAGAAGAAATTGATCTTGACTAAGGAGGGTGATGGGAGGAAGAGGAGGGATGCCTAGGAATTCTAGGAGAAGAGGAACTCAGAAGTACTCTTGTTAGAAGGGACAGTACATACAAGAAACAGTGTTGCCTTAAGGAGCATGGTGCTTTAAGAAAATGAGAGTCAAGATGTATGGAGAGCAGAGAACAAGGAGCAAAATGCAAAACGAAATGGAGATGCATAGGCAAACACCAGACCATTCAGGTGAGACCCTAAAGGAAAAAATATCATCATCAGTTCTACAACCAGTAGAAACTGAATTCTGCCAATAATCTCATGAGCTTGGAAAAAGACCCCAAGCCACAGGCTCTAGCCCACACCTTGATTACAATCTTGTGAGACCCCGTGCCAAGGATCCGGCTAAGCTGTGCCAATTCCTGACACAGGGAAACCGTGAGGTGATAAAAGACTGTTGTAAGCCACTGAGCTTTTTGTGACAATTTCTTAGGAAGCAATGGAATATTAACACAAATACAAACATGGGTTAAGCTCTGTGCTAGGTACACCAGGGCCAAGACAGAGAGAAATATAATACAATGAGGTGACCACAGTAAAGAGGAAGTACAAAATCCTATGAGACCAAAGAGGGAGCCTCTAATTCCAGATGGGCAGAAGTTGAGACCATATAGAGAGAAGTAGTATGATCTCCAGCTTTTGAAGGGCACCAAAGTTGACAGTGATTACAAATCAAAGCTCTAATCAACCACTGAGATCTTGTTTTGAGAGCGCTCCTGGACCTGCAAAAACATATAATGGGCTTAAAGAACATGCTTCTTTCTTTCTTTTTATTACTTATTTATGCATACAAGAACTGGGGTGCAAGCCAGAGGTGTGTGGGGGGTGAGAGGATTCACCAGAGAGAGTGGGGAGCAGAACAGGTAGATCTACTGAAACACACTGCTGAGGGGAGCAGCGGACGAGGCAGGAGAGGTCTGCCCTGCCATGTGGGTTGCTCCCTGGCCAGCTAGGGATGGAACTCTTGCTGCAGTGGCTGGTGATAACTTGATAGCACTGTCTTTAACCCCAGCACCACCAGGGAGCCCAAGAATGCGCTCATTGCTGCTGAGTTTAGCAACAAGTGACAACTTCAGTCAAGAGATCAGGTGATTTCTGGATTTTCTATTTGGTTCCATTGGTCGGTGTGTCTTGTTGCAATACCATGCAGTTTTGATGATTATGGCTTTGCAGTATAGTTTGAAGTCTGGGAGTGTGATGCCTCCATTCCCTTTTTTTTTTTTTTTTTTCAGGAGAATTTTGGCTATTTGGGGTTTTTGATGATTCCATCTGAATTTCATCAATAATTGTTCTATTTCTTTGAAGAATGTCATTGAAATTTTTATTGGAATAGTATTGAATCTGTAAATTGCTTTTTGTAGGATGACCATTTTGATCATTTTAATTCTTCCAATCCATGAGCAGGGGATGTCTTTCCATTTCTTTGTGTCTTCTTCTATTTCCTTTAACAGTAAGATGTGGTACATATACACAATAGAATATTACTCAGCAATCAAAAAAGATAAACACATGCAGTTTACAGCAACACGGATGGAGCTAGAAGGGATCATGCTTAGCAAAACAAGTCAGAAAGAGAAAGAAAAATACCAGACGGTCTCACTCATAGCAGGAATTTAGAAAACCTAAATAAGGGACCAGGAAAAAGACTAATTAATACAAAGTAAAAATCAAAATCAACAAGCAACTATAAACCAGAGACACACTATGGGGGGGGGCAGGGAAAGGAAGGATTAGGGTCAAAATAAGGGGGTTGCAATTGTATGGGGAATATAACCAAAATGAAAATGCATACATTGTGCAAAAATGAAAAATGATGTAAGAATTATATAAAATAAAATATTTTAAAAAAAAGAGAGACCAGGTGATCAGAAGGAAGGGCATTTCGGTTGTTTCACTCAGGAATGCTAAACAGTTTTACAGTGACAATCTGAATCCTATTTAAACAAAAAAGAAAGACATTTTCATTTAGGGCCTGTGTAGAGGGAACACAGTGATCAAAAACTGCTGCCCAACATGAGAACCTTGCTAAAAGAGTCTTTCAGTTTCCTGTTTCTCTGGCTCAGGGAGAAGTTGCATGAACAGGGCCATGGAAAATGTTTAATCCAGATGGTTTTCCCCTGGTCTCTAGCAGGCCTCCAGGCTGCTGCTTTTCTCTGGCTATAACTAACATGTGCTTAAGGAATGCCAACTAATTCCAATGTTTGCCCAAGCAGAACACAAGAGGTAAATCCACTGCCAAAAATAAAAATGCATTCCAAAGTCAAATATTAGTTACTTTTTGGATGATGTACTTTCCTTCTTCACTCCTGTTACTCATGTTCATTCTCTCTGAACTTCACAACAGACCTTCCTTACAATTCTACCAGAGGCATGAGCCAAAGGGTTCAGTAGCTGGGTTCATGCTCTCATTTCAGCCAAAAAAAGCTTCCTGGAAACATTTCAAGAGAAACTTAAGTCTGACCTTCTCCTTCCCCTTTCCCAACATTCTTCTGCATTTAGTGAACTTATTTAAGGAGGTAACAAGCCTTCTGGTGAGTTATTTCAATCTTACTGGGTTTCTCCCATGTGAACAGGAGGTATGTATGTTATTTTAAATTTTTGGGGGGATTTTCCTACTGTCAAACAAAAAAACAGAAAGAGAAAATGATGTGCTTAAATATAAATTGGGCCAATAAATCTGTATCAGCCCAGTTTGATTTCATTGACTCTGTTGTGCACTCATTGGTCTCCACCTGTTTTCGAGGCACTGAGCAGAGCTCAAGAAGCTTGGCTGGTGTTTAGTCAATAAGAAGCTGACAATGCAAGCACTATGAAAGGCTCTGAAAAGCCCCGCTGAGAATATTTACAAGTAGGAATGAGACTACTCCATGCCTGCGTTATCCTAAACAGAGGGGACGTGGGAAGGGAAAGAGAGAGAACTTTTAACTTTGCAGAAGAAAGCTACAGAGCAAAGGCTCTGTCATCTTGGACAGAGCATCATTTGTGCACAAGACATACGAATGGAAAGTCCTGCAAAGTCCAGGTCTAGTGCTGCAATGAGAGTTCTTTATATAAATAACTACACACGCATCCTGTGGTTCTATCTTTATGACTAAGTAAGTCATAAACAGGCAATCTTCACAATAGTGGGGGTGCACGGCAGAGCCTATAAAATTACTAATCTGCAGCAGAGAATATAATCCTTTCTGCTTGTGATGATGGAGAAGAGCAGCCTGTACACAATCAGCCAGTCCAGCATCCACAGCCCTCTGCTCCCTAAGATCAGAGTCATCACTAGAAAGGACAGGAATGAAGAGAGGAATGACCCTACTAAAGATTTAGGCTTAATGACAGAAGGTGGTTGTTACCCATCAGGCATATTTTTTTTTTCAGTTTTCTTGCTATTGGTTAGCCAAAGAACCTGTTACCTTAACATTCAAAAATGGCCTTGTAAATACTTAATGTAAACCTCATCCAAAGATAATAAAGAATCTTTATTATCACCGAGGCCAAAAGGAATTTTGCTGGCTGAATTTATCCAAACAGACAAGGAAAAAAATGAAGAAAAACCTATATACATACACACACATACACACACACATATATATATTTATACATATGCTAAATTATGCTTACATATGCTAAATAATACATATGCTAAATAATATCTATCTATCTATATATACACACACACACACACACACACACACACACACATATATACACACATATCAAAAGAAAAAAAAAATAATCCCAAGCAACCAAAAATAATTCCAGTTTTAACTTACATGTTTACTTTTGAAAACCTTCTTCAGCCATTAAAGTTTGTTTGTCTTCCTTTTTAAACTTCAGAACGTGCACAAAATGGTTTGTATGTGTGAAGAGAGGGAATAATTAAAATGAAATGCTTTAAAATGGAGGGCGAGGGGCCTCCCCGGTGGCACAGCAGTTGAGCGCTGGGTTGCGAAGCTGCCCACGGCCTCTGCAGCGCCGGTTCGATCCCCGGCTGCTCCCTGGCCACCGGAGGAGGGTCCCACATGGCGCGCAGACCTCTCCTGCCGCCTGCTGCTCCCCTCAGCAGTGTACTTCGGTCCCTCTGCCTGCTCTGCTCCCCGCTCTGGCTCTGGTGAATTCTCTCACCCTCCCGCGCTTCTGACTGTACCCAGTGCATGTATAAACAAAACAAACAAACAAACAAATAAATAAATAAACATGCCTCTATTAAAAAAAAAAAAAAACTTAAAAAAAAAATAAAATAAAATGGAGGGGGAACCCCTAATTATTTCAAGTCTTCAAACGGGCAAAGGTAAAAAGATCCTGTTTATCAGTCACCCTACAATGTACTCTCAAATGCTACTCTTCCCTGATCAGGCAATCCAAAATAGTCCCAACTGACTCTTTCTCTGCATGTCACTTATCACTACTAGCATATACCTCTGCTTTCTCTGGCACTAAACTAACTGGCAGCTCCATGAAAGCAGGCACCACATTTTGTTGAACACTGGAAAGGAAGCAGCCAGCAAGGAACTTGAAATAGGTACTACTATCTTCATTTCTATTCACAGTAAGGGAAAAATAGAGCACAGAGAGTTTATATAACTCGCCTGAGTTCACCAGGCCGAGAACCACCCCCCTCCCACTTTGGCAATGATGTTCTGAGTCACATACAGAGATAAGCAGAGGAGGGACAAACTCAGCAGCAGTTTACATATGCTAAATAATAAATATTAGTTGGATGAGTGCATGAATGAAACAGCATATGTTAGTTTATAAAGTGTGAGGTATGAATTAAGAAATTTAAAAGACTTTTATAAAGTTGATGTGAGATTTCCCTTCCTCCTGTACCCATGTTCCTGTTCACTGCCTTCTTACCACATTATCTGCATCACCCCACAAGTTTGGATGGTTTTATTGAGCTTTTTTTTCTTTAGTCGGTCTAATGAAAATGGTTATAAATATTTATTTCACACTATATCTCTGCCCATTAAGAATCATAACTCTAAGGTACTCAAATTGTTAAGCAGAATTTGCCTATCTGTAAGCTCACCCTCCTCTCCAACACCCCCCACCCCATTTATTCTTTCACCAAGAGTTAAGACACCTTGTCACAGAGCTTTAAAAAAGTGATGTAGTGAGTTTCAGGAGGGCTCAAGTAAGATGATAAAGATTTCTGGTCAGGGAACCACAGCCTCAGAGGAGCTGCACGCAGCTGATCAGGCAGCAGGGAGATACTGTCCTAGTCCCCACCCTGTCCTTGAGCGGCAAGCTTCAGGCTGGGCCTGTACCATGGCCAGGCCAGCCCAAAGAAGGTGTCTCCGGGCACTGCCTGCATCGGCAGGTACAAGGAGGACACCTAGTACAGGTGTGGCCTCATCCCTTTGCTGGCGGACCAAGGAACAGGGAGACCGCTATAACAGTCAAGAGACATGTTTCTAGACAAGTATCAGAGACAGATGCAGGGCCAACACAGGAGGGGACTGGGGCAGTGAAAGGATCCTCTTCTCTAAAAATAGCTTCCACTTTGGGAATACATTTTAAAAAAAATCTACTTACATGATATCTCTCTCTCTCTCTCTCTCTCTCTCTCTCTCTCTCTCTCTCACACACACACACACACACACACACAGGAGCCAAGTGTCATATACTGAGAATTTATTATCCAAATGTGTTATTTATTCAATTTCTTATTACTTTCACTTACAAATGAAAAATGCAAGCTCAGAGAGGGACATGAATAGCCCCAAGTCACCCAAACAGTAAGTGATGGAGTCAGAATTTGACCTTGATCTGTGGCTACAAACCCATTACCTAAAACACTGTGATGGTTTTAAACCTCAGGGTTGGTTACCATAAGGAAGAGATGAAAAAAAGTTGACAAAGGCACGGTGATTTGAACACTTTGGTATTTCATTCTGGGAGAACTTTCATATCATGTACTAGTTTAAGAAGTTCCAAGCCCGAGGAGATGATAGGCCTAGCATACTTGGAGAAATCCCAGGGCACTCGGATAGCATTTCTTTTTTTCTTTCTTTCTTTTTTTTTAAAGATTCATTTATTTATTTATACAAGCACTGGGTACAGTCAGAAGCACGGGAGGGTGAGAGAATTCACCAGTCAGAGCGGAGAGCAGAGCAGGCAGACCGACAAGTACACTGCTGAGGGGAGCAGCGGGCAGCAGAAGAGCTCTGCACGCCATGTGGGACCCGCACCCAGTGGCGGAGGATTGAACCTGAGCTGCAGAGGCCACGGGTAGCCTCGCAACCCAGCACTTAACCGCTGCGCCACCGGAGAGGCCCTCAGATAGCATTTCTTCAGTTACTGAGACACAAAAGGCCAAGTGCAGAAGGCAGACTTAGTGCCCATCAGTGGAGTCTACACTCAAGTCTCCTCTGGCACCAGCACTGACCATCACTGTTAACACCACTGACAGTGGCAGCCTTGGCAGGCAGTATACTCAATACACGCTCTGCTGATAGAAATGACAGTGGAGAACGTATTCCCAGACCCAGGAACTACATCTGATACAGACCTGTCCTCTCATCACGTGGGGTCACTTGCACAAACAGCTAAGCTACACCGGGCGCGCTGGGCAGCTGGAGAGTGTGTTTTGATGAACACAATTATAACATGATCTAGGACATAAAGGAATTTATTTTTTTGAGACTTAAAAAAAAAAAAAAACCAGTTAATTACTTGACAGGGTGAGCTCCAGGATGAATTTCAGTCATCAACAGATACAACAAACGGGTCCAGAAGAACTGGCCATTAATATACAATTTGGTAGCAAAGCCAGGCAGAGAACAGTGAGGAGCAACCTCGGAGCCAGTGGGTGGCGCTTATAGCCAATGCCAGGATGGAATGTGGAGCTTTCCAGACTCCACTCCCTGAGCAGGGGATTGCTGGGAAAAGCAGCAGTGCTGGGGCTTCCCCCTTCAAACCACCTGTGAAGACTGGTGTCTGTGGTGAAGCCACCATGTGGCGCTTCAGCTTAGACCCTGGCTTCTGCGCCACAGGTGCTATCTGGGGCGTGTGGCCACATGCCAAACTGTGAATACCCGCTGTCTCCCTTCTCTCATTCCTGTCTAAATAACTCCTGTTACTGTTGCTTCATACAGTGTATCTGCTTTTGGGTCGTGCCCCGCAGCGGCAGCGGTATGCGATCCGGTGAGGACCCATCAACTGGGTAAATCCGGTTTCCAGGACTTGTCCTGTTTCAGAAGGGGAAGACAGCTGACTGGAGAAGACGAACAACACAGCAACTTAAATTTTAAACAAGAAAACTAAGTCAGATGACTTAGTTCTGTCAGACATTCCTCTTCCATTATGGTAAAATTCAGGAAGGTATAAAGTAAACATCTCAAAAGATAAACGAGTTCTGTGGTTGCCATGCCAGTCAAGAATCTAATCATCTCGGTGGCGCAGCGGTTGAGCGCTGGGTTGCGAAGCTGCCTGCAGCCTCTGCAGCCGGTTCGATCCCCGGCTGCTCCCAGGCCACCGGAGGAGGGTCCCACATGGCGCGCAGACCTCTCCTGCCGCCCGCTGCTCCCCTCAGCAGTGTACTTCGGTCCTTCTGCCTGCTCTGCTCCCTGCTCTGGCTCTGGTGAATTCTCTCACCCTCCCGCGCTTCTTACTGTACCCAGTGCATGTATAAACCAAACAAACAAACAAATAATAAATAAATAAGACATGCCTCTAAAAAAAAAAAAAAAAGAATCTAATCATCTCATCTTTGTTTTTATTAGGTCTCTTCCCAAAACCTGACATTCTTTAGAGATTCTACTCTTCCCAACTGGAATATGCCTTATTTGCTCATGCTTCTAACAAATTAAAAGAAATATTTGCTTTTGATAATCAACCTATGTAACTAAATGAAACGTCTTACTAGTATCCAGCACTATGCAAGGCCCTATAGAGCATTTTTAAAAAATATAGGAGGAGTTCCTCATGCACAGAGCAAGGTGTCTCTGAGGCAGAAAAACCTGGTTAAATTTGATGTCTCCACTTAACAGGTCTGTGACTTTGAGTAAATTATTAGGGACTCGATTTTCTTGGAAACCATGCTATGTAGCTCTCAGAATATGGTAAAGATCACATGAAGTAATATGCTAGCCTATAGCTACTACATGCTATAGAAAAGCAGAATAATGGGCCTCCCTAGTGGCCTAGGGGTTAAGTCTCAGCACTACCACTGCAATGACCTAAGTTCCATTCCCAACCAGGGAACTAACCCACATGGCACAGCAGACCTCTCCTGTTTCAGCCACTGTTCCCCTCAGCAGTATTTCAGGCAATCTGCCTGTTCTGCTCCCCTACTCTCACCCCCCCCACACACACACACACAGACTTCTGGCCTACACACGAGTTCTTGTATGCATACATAAATAAATTTAATTTTTTTAAAAAAACAAAAAGGCAGAATAAATGTTAGTTTTCTTCTTCATTGCATCAAAAATTTGCAGAGTCAGCAAAAATAGAATGTGATCATTCAAGTCAAAATGTATTTAAATGGCTATTTCTCCACTTTTTTTTTTTTTCCCCTTTGTGCCTACATTTTCTAATCTGTCAAACAGGGGGAAATCATATACTTATAAACTTTTTTCAGGAATGAGAGAAACATCTAAAATGCATAGCATAAAACATGACTCAAAAATAAAACCGTTATCATTCTTATTGTTTTTCTTATTAATTACAGAAAAGACATGAAATGAAACAATTAAGGATCAACCTGTTATACAGCAACCCCAATTTAAAACGGGTTGCCTGACTGGGGTTCTCACCTGCGCTTAAAGGGAACTTATTAATGCTAAACTGCAGACACATACAAAAGGTTGATAAAAGGTTTATTTACAAGGGAAGGGGAAATGGGGAAATTACTCAGGGAGAAAAAAGGGGAGATAAGTTCGTAAATGCGCCCTACCAGTTCCGCTGACCTGGAATCCCAATGACCCGCGGATACACTGAGTATGCCACACAGCCAAGAGAGACACTCCCGCCCACATGGCTGGTTAAATACTCAAACAGAGAACAGAGTTGCTTAACTCTGCCCTCAGGTCCTCCCAATCTTCCCTTTCATGATCATGGGATTTTTAGTTCCCAGTATCTTAAAGGAGTGGGGGTAGAGCCTGTATGGAGTTTGCTCAGGACAGCCTTTCCCCCTAACAAACCCAGTCGTTTACAGTGCCTTTATAGACCAAGAGGCTCAGGTTTCAGAAAAGATGGAGGTGAATGGGGTTGGGGTTGGGGGCAGGTTAGGGTCTGGAACATTGTGCTAGAGGCAGGAGTTTGAAATTTAGGTATGACTGATAGGGACTAGAGAACTTTGCTTCATTTTCTTATTGTTTGTTTTCTATTACATTTGGCAAATGCAGAGAGGAGAGAAAAGATGGGATCAAAGGCAAAGTAGAGGAACTTAACCTAGAATATACAGGGATGTGAAAAAAGGCAGCTGCAGCCATGGAGGCTATGAGGAGGGCGAGAGGAAAACCCAGTGGGGTAAGCTGGGCGGTGCCAGACTCCAGGTCCAAGAGGTCTGCATCAGGCAGCTGCCTGGGTGGGCAAGTAGGGCAGCTACAGGAGGGCCGGGCAGGTGGGTGTGTGCAGGACCACAATTGAGATCTGCCACATGGTCCCAGTGCTATGGGAGGCAGTCAGGGGAACTCAACTTTCCCAGGAAAAACAGTTCTAGTAGGAAAGGCAAACATTAGGATCAGACAACTGAGGGTCAAATCCAGGCTCCTCCATATTCCATATGGGGATCTTAAGCTGTTTGCCAGCTAAAAGCCTCAGTTTCTACACTCAACATGAATGACACCTATCATATAGGCTAAGGGGATAAGGGAGAGCATGTCTGCAAAAGATCTGGCATCCAGTGGGAGCACAGCAAATGCTCACAGGTATTGGGATTGTTAGGGTACTGGCCTTGTTAGCTGACATCCACAAGTGATCTAAGAAAAATTGGCTCATTATTAGTTTTTTCTAGCAATAAAATAAAATGCCAATCATAGAGTATTTTATTAGTATGACTATATAGTCGGAATGTTAACAAGCTGTTTCAAAATAAAGAAATTGAAGATCAAAGAATCTGTCCACCCACAAAGTCCCAGTTACTCCATGTTTTAAAACAGCTTGTCAATCAAAGAAAGATATGCAGTGTGCAAAGAGCTAAAAAGGTGTTGAAAATGTTCTACTACTTCTAAGCTTAATAATGATATGTGTGTATCTTTAGTCTACTTTATTGAGGAAGTTATGTACACAAAATGATACAGGGCAGCAAATGGCACTAAAACTGGCCAAGGACACTGCCCAAATAGCTTACCAGTCAGTGTCTGAGTTCTTCACCCACACACACAATTGCAAGACTATTCAGACTCAGAGAACAATGGGATTTATTTAACTATCCAGGGAAAAGCAAAGAATTACTGAGGTCAAATATGGCCGTTTATCTCACCCAAAGCAGCGGCCAGTATTTTAAAGTACTAAAAACACACTCTTCCAAGATGGTGTCTTCCTGCCTCTGTCGACCTGGATGGAGCACGTGGCAGCCAGACTATAGGCCAGGAATCAACTCACGAAGACAACAGAAGACACAACAGGAGATGCTCCCGGAGCTGCCAGATGCCCCAGAGCAGACAACTGACACTCAAAACAGCAGCTGCAGCGAGCCAACCACCCGACAAGCGACCACACTCACACAGCTCAGCAAGGTGCCCTCCGGGTCTTCGCCTTCCCTGCCAGGCTGTAACATCAGCAGAACTGGGAACAGTTTCAGCCACTCAGCTACTAGCAAAGCCTCTGAACTGTTCTCCTCTGACATTGGCTGCTGGAAGCCTCTCCACAAGCTTCAGAAGCCCACAACAGCCTTCTGGAAGATCAGCATGTTGGGGGTAGAAATCACTGACCATGGGATCCCTGAATATCTGAAAATGCTAAAGTCCAGAACACTGAATGGTGGGGGCTGCTTCTGTAGTCCTTTATATTTCTTATCAGAGTCTCCCCCCCTCCAAATGTAATACTTGGTTCGAATTTTCCATCCTCACCAGCACCCACTCCAGGGGGTGCCACCTATAACAATCTTTGGCTTCAGACACCTGTTTCAAAAATACCCCCATTTTAAGTGAGTTCTGACACATATCTCTGTACACACCTGCTCACTCACCTTTACAATCATGGCACCAGCTGTTTCCATCAGGCCTGTGCCTTCCAGGCAATCACCTCCCTACCCCCTGCCCCTGCTTCCTGTCTGCCCTGTCACTATGTCTGTTTTACTTGTTATAGTTTTAAAATATGGCCACATTTTGTATAGAGTCCTTTCCACTTATGCTACAGATCATAATTTTAAAATAAATGTTGTATTTTGATCCCCAACATTAACAACAAATGCCAAAGACCTTCTTCTGGGGTTTCTTGAAGCTACCAAGTTAAAGAAAGAAATTCTTTCAAAAGATAGAAGTATGAGCAACTGACATAAGGGACCAGGATAAGCTGGTCACATTCTGGACCCAATCTGACAATATGGCAGGGAGGATGTCAGCAAATCACTTTAATCACTTATCTCTATTTCAGTTTATTCTTTCTTAATGTCAGCTTACTCTTAAAAGATGGTGTCTATGACCCCATCTGAATGGAGTGACATGTACCGCATCATCCAAATCAGATGGTTAAAAGATGCTACTATTAATAGGGCAAGAGGTATAAACGAGACTGTCCCCAGCAAATCTATATTGAAGACGATGCTACTGATGAGTATCATATAAGTACACCTTTGGTGATGTCCACAGTGATTTAAGGTTCTCGAAAAACAAAAAAATGAACATTCCATGGAAACGTGCAAAGTGACACATATAAAATGTATCATCCAAAATTTGGATGAAGACTTTCATCCAAAAATGATGGGGTTCATCTACTCCAATCTACCATGTGGTATTAAAAGGAATTATAGACCAGGATGCTGAGGAGAGAAGGGCTCTTAGGTGCTAAGACACCAGAGAGTGCACACACTGAGACTATGACACCACTATTGAAAGACCTAGGTTGCCTGATAATGAAAGCTTTTGCTTGGTTATCCTGTCTTTGTCACTCACTCTCCTAAGAGGCAGACATTAAGGGCTCTATCAGGCACATTACCTCAGAACCCCCACTGTGCACATTTCCTAAGAAGACACCAAGTCTTCATTTACTGATGCGGGGTCCTTCTGGAACACAGGTGGAAGAACCACAGCAAATCTGCATGGTTGCTGGTTGAATTTTATGAAACATCAAACTTAGGCACATTAGCACTCATCAAGTTCTAGCCTGCCACCCTCTGCATTTCTTCATAGAAACAAAAAAGCATTCATTGTAAACATGTGAACAAACTGCTGTTTTTTTTTTTTCCACAAGACTGTAACCACTAGAATGACCATACAACTAAACTTACTTTGATTTATCTAGACATCCCAAAACACAGTTTAAAAAAAATTGCCTTAAATTGCATGCAGAGAATAGCATCCACACATCCAAGGAAAGCGCAAAAAGTAAGCTCTAGCTACCTTCAATTTCACAATCAGATTCCTTTTAATCAGTTCAATTTTCATAAGCACAAAAAATGTGACTGTTTAATCATAAACTATACTGTCATTTTAGCCAAAATATGCTGTTGTGCTATTTCATATAAGATTGTAAATACAATTAATTTATTGAAGGATCTTTGTTTTAAAGTAAAATGCGGGGAGGGATTGGGGTCAAAATAAAGGGGTTGCAATTGTATGGGAAATATAAAAATAAAATTTATTAAAAATGAACAATGATATAAAAAAATAAAAAAATATAAAAAATGAACAGTGACATAAAAAATATTTAAAATTAAATTAATTAAAAAATAAAAAATAAATAAATAAATGCCAAAAAAAAGTAAAATGCATTTCTAGAAATCGAATCAATGAGTATTCCTTAATACAACAGTTTTGAGAATATAAGCACTTACATTACAAAGGATGTTCTAGAAAGTAACGACTTGGTCTCTTGTCCAATAACCATTCATTTCTTACTAGAGAATAAAATCAAGTAGATTCTAAATGGGCTGTTCAATTAGCTTACATATGAAACCTAATGAAATTTCATACCAAAACTAAAACCACAAATATGTATCTATATTTTTAACTGATAGACATCTTAGAGATTCTTTTTTTTTTTTAGAGATTTATTTATTTATGGGTACAAGAACTGGGATGTAAGCCAGAGGTTCAAGGGGGGGGGTGAGAGGATTCACCAGAGAAAGTGGGGAGCAGAACAAGCAGATCTACAAAAATGCACTGCTGAGGGGAGCAGAGGCAAGACAGGAATGGTCTGCTGTGCCATGTGGGTTAGCTCCCTGGGTGGTCAGGGATGGAACTCTCAGTGGCTGGCCATAGCTTGATAGCGCTATGTCTGTAACCCCTGTGCCACCAGGGAGGCCCCTTAGAGATTCTTAAAAATAGAATTGATAAACAAACAAAATGAGGACTAGAACTCCAAGTGCACACACCTAAGTACCCTCTATTCACTTTCAGATTAGTGGGGGGAATATCATTAGTCTGGAATCTGGGTCTTACACAGGGATCTGCTTCTCAGTCTCTGAGTCACGCCAACAACTGCCTGTTAACATGCACTCTGCTGGATCCTCATGGCAAAGTCTCCTCCCCAGCACTGATCCTCCAGCACTAAATATTAGTGCACCATCAGAGGCCATGGGAGGAAATTCTGGCAGCTCTTCAACAAGAGACTGGTTCAGGAACTCTGACTGTCTACACTGGCTCTGTTAAAATGTACTTCTCTGGCCTAACTGGCAAGTTCCTTACTGGGCAACCAGGACACCTCCTACCTTTCCAGGTAGCTGTGGCAAAGAATGAATGAGGAAACATTCTGAAGCACCCTGTACCCAGAAATAAAGCCCTTTGCAGTTCCCTTATCACTAACTTCAGGTGATATTGGACCTATCACAAGGCTTTTAATGACATAACTGCTGACTAAAGTTCAAAATAAATTTTGAATGCCACAAAACATTGTGAGAAATGATTAAATCTATATATTTACTCTTAAATTTTTGCTTACTCATAGACATTTCTCACTTCTTGTAAAACTATTTGCTATCTATCTTTAAACCAGTCACCAAGAACATTAACAAATTCATAAATGGTTTTTTGCCAAGAGGACAAAAGGTGATCAATTCATTTCTTTAATCTGGGACAAAGTGTTTAATTGTTGGCAGGATTCCTACAGGGATGGACAGCTAGCTGCATGCCAGAACCTCCTTTGAGCCCCACCCCTACCACCACCACTCCAGCCCAAGGCCCAAAACTGCATTCGTTCCCAAGCACCCTTGGCCTGAATGCATAATGTGGCCCCTGAATATTCTCCCCAGTTCTCCTCTGGGAGAATCCTGAACTCATTTTTCTCTATCAGGCTTCTACCCCTCAGGGTTTCTTTGTCCCAGTAAAGGTACAATCAAATCAAAACCAGAAAAAATGCTGGTATACTGAGGAATAAATGGAAATAGCCTGAAAAGTCAGAAAGCACATCTGGTTGAACCACTAACATAACCCAGCAACGTAACCCAAGGAAGTGTTTCTTCACGTGTAATTTAGCTCTGAATGTTTACGGTCGAAATAACAAACACCACATATTCAGCCATCCTCAAAACACAGTCAAAAAAATATAAATAACACTTTGCCCACTGAAAGTACATACACTCAAGCATTCTAGACAGTAAGATGATTTTATCAATGTCACAATATTTCTAAAATTTAGCTTAATCTTTCTGTGCCTTATAAGACTGATCCTCTTTCCTAAAGATGCAAGGTAATGTTCTTAATGATAATGGAGACTAATAATAATGCTAGAAAACATCAATGGAAATTAAACAATTTCTACATGTATTCATTTATTTACTGCTCACAATAACTGTATGATACTACCCCCTTTTTATGGTAAGGAAACTGAGGCACAGGGAAGTTAAGTCATAGCCACATCATGGTAGAGCCAGGACTATGAACTAGCCACAGTCTGTGCTCTTAGATACTATGCTAACAATAAGCCTTCAGCTCCCAATAATTTATTTTACAGATGAAAACTATGCACACAACCCTATGGGAATCCAGGAAGGCGCGTGTTAGACCAGATCTCTGCCCTGGATACTGTACACTGCCCATCTTTGAGGGGGGAGAGTATTTTCACTTTTAGCAAATCATGAACCTGAAGTTCAGAGACCAGTACCTTGCTTCAAATTCTAAGATTAATAAATCTGGAAAATAATACATAAAAAATACAAAAACTAGAGAATTTAAATTCTTGCCCAACTTCCTCAGGTGGCATCTCCAGTGTCTGTTCCTCCTCAATCCAGAGACCTGCAGGAACCTCAGAGCCAACACTCTGGTTTATGTCCAACCCTTGTCTCCAGCCACTGGGAAGGGACCAGTGCTGACCCCACTGACCATGGAGCCTGGAAAAGAGAAGGGCATCTTTCTGACACCCGGTTGGAATGGCCAAAACAGAGAGAATTATCCTTAAGAGGCAGGTAGCCTCATTCACAGCCTGATGGAAAAATCTTCAGTTTCAGAATTTCATGTCAGAACTGAGTTTGCATTTTCCGAAAAAAATATAGTAAACCACCATTCACCTTGCTAGGGTTAAACAGTAGGAAATGGTTTGGGAAAACCAGACTATGGTTACTATATTATTTCTACAGGAAAATGGATTTCCAGTTCTAAGAAAACCTTACTTTGAAAGGTCATGGTGGGGCTACAGTTTGTGAGTCACACTGTCCTTTTTAGTACATGGCATCCAGTTTACAATGGGCCCATGCATGTCTCCCAAACCATACGCAGTAAAATCCTGAACATGTTTAATCTATACCCATTATTAGTTTTATCTCTTATTCTCCCCAGCTTTGGGCCATATGTTATTACAGGTTTCACAGCACCTTCACATAGATGGTGTAGGTGGGTGTGACCTGAGAACCCTATGGAGGGACACAGGAGAGAGGTCACTTCCAACTGTGTGACCTTGGTCAAATGACTAGTTTTCTGGTCTTCCATGTCCTCAGCTGTTAAATGAGAGCCATGAATGGACGGTTTCTAGTTTTCTAAACTCCCTCTTCAGACTGCAATAGTCAAGGAAGGCATTTCAGAGGCAGATGAATTTGAACCAGTTATAGGAGGTTGGGTGGAACTTAGGCAACTGCTTGGCAATTTAGGAGTTAATGAATTCCAACTACAGTTAAAGCATAACTGAGAAGGGATTAAATACATATATTATTACATATATATATTTATAAATAACATACTTGGAGAAAAAACTGGCACAGAGAAGGCACTTGAAAATGTTACCTATTATGATTGTCCTCGCAGTATACTCAAGTATCCCCTACTTAGCAAAAGCTCATACTAAGTCATTTAGATTTTATGAAAGACCTACTATAGTAGCTACTTTCACTAGCCAAGAGAAATCTGAGGAGATTTCCACTTTTACAACAATGTAAAAAGCAAAGTGGCGTTCGGGGTATGTTCTGCAGCAACACACACAGAGACAGCCTGCACCCAAAAGCAGAGAGAGGGGCACCATCAAGTTCCTTCCTTCGGAATTACTTTATTTAGGCTGTGGTGTATCATATCATTCCACTTTACTATATGTGAGTGTTATTTTAGGCTTATTGTGTTAGGTGGCATGATTTGTTAGGTTATTCTGAGGGCCTGGGAACATCCCATAGAGAAGATTCTAAACGTATGCAAGATGGTGAGGCAGAGGGGACGCAGATCACCCAGAGTTATCCATCTCTAATTGTGCATGTGGCTCCCTTTCACTTCACAGTGCATACACATGCTCTATAGCAAGTACTCAGATTCCACCCAGCCCAAGCAGGAGCAGCACATCCTAGATCCTGGGGGTGGGGTGCTGAACAAGCCAGATCTGTCCCAGCCTCACGCAAGGGCAGCCTGAATGATACAAAGTCAGTTTACTCAGCTGAGTGGTAGTCACCCGGCCACAGTGGGGAGGGGAGAGTGAATGTGTTACAGGGCAACCCTGATATAAAACGGGTTGCCTGACTGTGGGTCCTCACCCGCACGCTATAAGGGGACTTACTAATGCTAAACTGCAGACACACACAAAATGTTGAAAAAAGGCTTATTTACAAGGGAAGGGGAAATGGGGAAATGAATAAACTCAGGGAGAAAAAGAGGCAGATAAGTTCGTAAATGCGTCCTACCCATTCCGCTGACCTGGAATCCCAATGACCCACCCAGCTGGCGAAAAACCAAGTGCCGTCAGGCCAAGAGAGCAAGCCCTACTCACATGGCTGGTTAAATACTCAAGCAGAGAACACAGTTGCTTAACTCCACTCTCAGGTCCTTGCAACCCTCCCTTTGGAGATCATGGGATTTGTAGTTCCCAGTGTCTTGATGGAGTCGGGGTGGAGTCCACAAAGCTTGCATGGAGTTTGCTCAGGACATCCTTTCCCCCTAACAAATGCTGGGCTGAATGTCATCCCCCTACATTCATGTTGAAGTCCTGTCACCCGTACCTCAGCAAGTATGTGTATGCCTTCCATGCCTATCACAGAACAGACTTTAAAGTGGCAATTGTGGCTAAATGAGTCCCTATGGATGGATCTTAATGTCTTTGGCCTGTGCCCTATGGGAAGAGAATGCCTGGATGCAGAGACAGGAGAGCATATGCACAGAGAAAATGGCACACAGGGAGAAGACAGCCACCCACACTCCAGGACCAAGGCCTGCCAACAGCCCGATCTTGACTCCTATCCTCCATAGCTGCGACAAAATAAGTTTATGTAGCTTAAATCACCCAGTCTGTGGTGTTTTGTTATGGCAGCCTGAGCCAACTAAGACAATGAATAATGGTGCCCTGTGAGAAAAAATTAGGTCAGCACGAAGAAAGTGGCAGCAGATCAGCAAAATGTGCACCTCTTATTTTAGGGGACGGCATTGTGATTTAAAAGATAATGAACTAAAAGTGCAGAAACTAAGAATGGGTCATGTGTAGGGAAGAGAAGGTAGAACAGTCACAGTAGCTAGCATGTTCTGTGACAGGCATGGAAGGCACACACATACTTAAGGAAAAAAAAACAAACTCACCTAGCCACACCTCACAGACCAACAAAGGGGGAAAGGGTTTAGATATATGGGGAAAGTACTGGGATAAGAAATCAATAATTAACAAAAAATGCCATAAGGAAATAATGTAAGATTGCTTTAAGGCAAAGTATGACTCAAAGCTCAGACCTGCATGATGGGACGGGCAGTGAGGCTATGAATCTGGGGGAGGTCACAGGGACTGGACAAGGTAAGTGGAGTAAGTAGAATCTTTCAGAGCAGGAGAAGGGAAAGACTGAGGGAAATGACCTGGAAAAGTCAACGGAAGGCAATCAGAGGAAGGCCAAATCAGGCAGACAGTATGCTGATGAAGTTAGCTTTGAACTTGTCATTGTTGCCTGCAGAGGTAAAGTGAATCCAATTAGAGCTCTGAGAAAGGAACCAGGTCAGGTGTAATGGTGCTAACCCCAATGCTGTACATCAACATCAAAAATATGAAAGAATATTAGAAGAACATACTGTGCAGGAAAACTTTCTATCCAGCACTGCAGGGGCCTGTTATCCAAAGCAAGTCCATGTGACAAGCCAAAGGATTTAAAAAAACCAAGATGGGGGTCTCTTTTTGCCCTTTTGGAGAGACCAATGAAGAGGAAAGTCAAGACTCACAGAGCTGGAGGGCCATCTCATCTCATATTGTCTTAGGTGCCCCTCCAGCAAACAGGCTGAGGAAACAGAAGGAAGAAAAGCAGACATCAAGAAGATTCAAAAATGGTACAGACTGACCCAGGTGACATAGGCAAAGGTGTGCTCAGTGTCAATGACACATTAATGCACAGGAATAATGTCTTATTAAGCAAAACATAAGCTATTTCTGTTATGCAAATCAACCATAATTATTATCTGCTTTGTTTTTGTTTCCTCCCCTTAATCCTGCATGTTCAGGGAAGGAAAACATGGCTGCGAAACTATGAACATGTACAGAAACCTGATTACACAGGCATTCCCTTCTACTGTGTTGCTGGAATTCACCAGAGAAGCCAAAATCTCACAGTTCCCCACTTTCTGTTCATGTAAACAGTCTCGCTTTTTTTTTAATCACTTTGGGGGAACAAATGGTTTGCAAATACATGACTTCTTACTACAGTTACAGAAACAATACTAGCAAACTCAAATTAAGATGAAGAAAACACAGCATGTTTCAAGCTTGTATCTTTATTGTATCCTATATCTCAGTTTTCCTAAACTGAGGCTTACAGACCTTTCCTTTTCTTCTCTTTTGGTTAAATAACTCACATCACAAACACACACAGAAAACCCCTCTGGAACAGTCACTTTAAAAAATTCTGGTACAAAAAAAACTTTCACACAACAAAAGAAATGTAGCAATGACATAAGTGTTAGGCTTACTTTAAGTTATACATAAATAAAGGCATCAGCTATCTCAATATAGTTGGGGTTTGTGTCACATCCTTAAAAATTTTATGATAGATTCTAATTTTATAATTTGAAATAAACACTACAATAAACATCAAATTACCTCAATTTTAGCAACTTACACAATCATTGAAAGCTTTTATAAATGGGTGGCATGACCAAATCTAATCTCAGGCCAATTTCCCCTGATACCTGTTTAAGACAGAGGTCTGATTTTCCAAAAACCTCAACTAATCTGGAAAGTGATGTCACTAACAAGCTTTTGCATGGCTTAACAAGTTTGGGTTATGTGGTCTGAAAAACCCATAACCACCTTGAGTAAAGCTAATGGCATTTTTGCCATTTATTTATTTACTTATTTATTTTTGGAGAAAACTTAAAAGTCTTTATTTCTGGGTGGGGCAACAGAAGTGCCAACTTTATGTGAAGAGGGCAGTTCATAATTTCAGACTCGAGGGCATTACTACAGGTTATTTGTGGTTTGCTCAAAATGCCTAGGTGACTAAGACACTTTCTCTGATGTTTACCAGACGTTAATGGCAAATAAGGAGAACAAAGGGATGCGACAGATATTTGGGGTAGTTTCTGTAGCTGGCCACACAAGACTCCTATACACCTCTCCAGAAAGATTCACCTAAAGAAGCTGCTATGGGTGTCAGCTACCATTTTTTCTTCCTTCCCAAACAGAATCATCTTGGCTTACAGCCATTTCTGGCATTTAAATTACCGAATCTTGAAAAACACTCAATATAGCCCTGGCTGATGACTATAAGGAGATAATAAGAGAATGTAAACACTGCCCAACCTAACCATAAGAAAAGTGTGTGTGTGTGTGTGTGTGTGTGTTAGAGAGAGAGGGGGGACAGAAAGCGGGAGAGAGGGAGAGGAGGGGAGAGAGAGAGAGAGACTGAGAGAGAAAAGCAGGGAGAATTTCTATTTTTGTACATTTTTCTAATACACAAAAGAGGGAAAACAACTCATGTTTAAACAAGCAATGATGAAATCGAGTCACAGGGTAGAAAAACTCTTTCACACCAAAAGGAGAGCAAGAACAAAAAGAAACTGACCTCTGAACTGATCAACATCAAGGTGAATTTCAAAAGGTATCTGCTCTTGCTTACACCAAAGCATTACTAAACTATACCATGAAAAATTTAAGAATCCAAGAGAACTCAAAAAACACTTCTTAGACAATGATTTAACTAAACAATTTTAAGTGCTAGAATGTGCCAAAATTTGGCCTAATAACATAACATACACTCTCCAAAAGTCAAATAAGATGCCACAGTGACTAACAAACCATGCAACAGAATCGTTAGAAGGATGAAGGTCAAATCTTGGGCTTCCTTTATAAACGGACACAGACCAAAAACTCCCAGAAGTTTTGTGACCTATGATTGTATACTATCACTCTTGAAAAATGATTAGTGTGTTCCTGCCTTTCAATAAAGAACAGCCCATAGTGCAAGCAATAAGAAAGTGTATCTGTGGAGATTATTTCTGTCTTATACAGACACGTGGGTTACTGAATTTTAATTGTTCTAAAAGCTTTTCCTACACAGTTCCTCTTCGCCTTGGACAACAGAAAAAAAAATAAGTATAAAAGGAAAAGAGTGGAGTGTGATTGTTTTATGAATGGGAAAGTATTTAGAATAACGTAATGAATTTATTTGATCGTAACTATCACAATTAATAATAGATACAGTAATAGCTAATACATTTAATTAATTTGAAATTAGATATAATGACAAAGAATGCACTTTAAAAAAAAACCGAGATTTCAAAAGTTTCATTATATTGGAAATAAAAAAATCCCTATGACCAAAATTATGGGGAACAGAACATATTTTAAGAATGAATCGATTGGGCCTCCCCTGGTGGTGTAGGTGGTTGAGCGCAGCTATGTGAAGCTCTCCATACCCTCTGCAGCGCTGATTCAATTCCAGTGGGCTGGGTGAGGATCCCACATGGTGCAGCAGACCTCTCCTGTCATGCCCGCTGCTCCCCTCAGCAGTGTATTTCGTCAGTCTGCCTATTCTGTTCCCTGCTCTGTCTCTGGTGAGTCCTCTCATACTCCCGGTTCTTGTATAAATAAATAAATCTTTTAAAAAAATGAATTGATTTCTTTATGAAGTCCTATGTGAATTTCAATGACTAAAGAGAGCTAATATCCCAATGACTCAATTACTATAGGATAGGAGTGGGGTGGAAGTCAGCCCTCAGCAGTTAAGTCTGCTCACAAATCTCAGAGACGATTCTTTGATTTTGTACAGACATTTGAGAAAGCTAGCTCACAGAGACTACATAGGGAATTAGACCCACAGGTTGATAAACCCCAGGCCTCAGCCATCTCTCTGTCCCCTGTTATCCCATCATAAGGATGCAGTAGGGTGGACAGACATGACTGGAGGGACTTCCCCTTATTATTTTATTCACAAGTCTTAGACCATCAGGCTCTCCCTCTCTTGGGACTGTCTTTACATCCACAGAATCTTCATGGACACTTCTATCCAAAATCTAACCATATAAAACTGGACCCAAAAATATGCTACAAAAATCTTTCCTAATGGGCTTAACTGAAGTGGCCTTTTCCTTTGAATTTCACAAACAATGTCCATCTGTGTTACTTGCTGTCTCACCTTGACCTGCACCTGGGGCTCCCATGCCTTGCTAGCACTATTACTTAGCTCCTCAAGGATTCTCATCTTAAATGCTTCTCTTATAGTATTTAGCACACAAACATAAAGGACCTAAGTGAGTACTTTTTAATGCCACACTGTAGATTCCTGTTTGGATTAGTTCTTCATTTCCCACATTTCTTTTTTGCTTTCATTGCTTATTGCCAACAATACGCTTCACCCTTTCCTGAAGGAAACCAACTTTGAACAAGCATTTAGCAAAATCAAGCCTTACAGCTTCCTTTCTGTTTTCTAGGACCTCCTGCCAGCAGTCATTTTTTTCTTTCCCCTTTTCATTTTGGTCATGCAAACACTGAAACTGCTTTTTTAACTACTTCATCCAAAATGATACTTCTTAATAAATCAGTGCTAGAAAAAAAAGTTTGTTCTACTGAGGCACACCTTTGTATACTTCTTTTTATCCCAATTTTGTGCTTCATGACTCATACTCCTGTACAAAGCCACGTCAAGTCACCTTTAATACAAGGCTGCATGCATATTTCTAGACAAAGATATTATATCTATAACTCCCTACTCATCTTGCAAAATCAATTTCTTAATTTGTCTCCTCATCCTTCAACTAGAAAGAAAACCCCATAGTAAGGGATAAAAGGGATCTCTTGGTCACTGCTACATCCCTGGTGCCTAGAACAGTGGCTGGAACTTTGTGGTGCTTGGCAAGTACCTGTGGAATGAATGTTGTTGAATGAATCTACAGAGAGCCACCAGATCCTGCTTCTCTTCACCGGCCCCGACCCCGACCTTACGAGGAATATGACCAGCAACGAAAACACTCAAGTGAGCCCATCACGGTTCAATAACTGGTTCACCATCTAAGTAGGGATGTGATCTGCCATGTTGAATCACAATCTCCCCAGCTGTCAACGAGGATATGAACAGGCTTCTAGCAAGGACTGTACAGGACAACGCAGTTGAATTACTTAGCACAGAGCAAAGTGCACACACCAAGAACTAATTGTGCTTCTTTTCCTCATACTTCTCCTTTTTGCCATAGTCCACCTGTGGATCAGCCCTTCCTTCCCCTTGTCACCTGCAAAAAATCTTGACCCTGACAATGAAACTATTTTGACTCAAATACAAGTAAATCCACAGACTCATAGCGAGGGTCTGATAGTTTTTTCCCCTATGAATGAATAAAGTATGTGCACTTGAAAGACAGAGGTTAAGACATCTACTGAGCAACTCAGGGTCTACATTTCTGTGTTCATCTTAGTTTTCAACTGAGCTACTTGCCCATGAGTGCTGGTCTGCATTGACGTTTGCCGGAAGAGTCAGTTTTAACAGGCACAAATCAAATGGCCTGCATTATACAACTGAACAGTGAGAGAAGCTCTCCATGTCACTTCCTGTCTTACAAAATTTATGAAAAAGTACACTTTACATTTTAGGTCTTTAAGGATCCTCAAATGCTACTCTGATTTTAAGAGATCTTTTTCTAAACTATTAGCTGGGAATAAACCACTATCTTTGTTGTATATGTTACCATGCATACTTTCAACTCTTCCAGAACTCTTTATATATAGGAAATGTCAACATTGCAAACGAGGTATTTTTAACTCTTGCTTTATTCTGATTTTGGTTATACCAAATAAGGAATGGTGCTCAGTAAACATTTCTTTAGAACGAAGTGTTGTACTCAGCTTTTGACCTGAGGTAAAGCTGTTTCTCAGAAGCAAATCTTCAACACATGGACAATGCAATATGACATTAGATAATTGGCTACACTGAATACTCTTTAACTTTTGGGTTGTTTTATCTTTACTGTGTCTTCCTAAGATTCTACAACCTTTAGTGATGGCCGCCCCATATTAATATTGCAATTTTTGATGGGGTGTTAACTTTAGGCCACTAAGTTTTCACTGGTTAGAATTTCCTGATCCTTAAACATGTAAAAGTAAGGTTCATAATTAAAAGCTTGCAAGAGAAAAGAGCAGGAATATTTCCAAGCATCTGCTTTGCATAGAAAGGTCTTAAACTGAAAGATGTGATCTCTGTTTCTTTCTTTTTTTTAGGTAAGTAATACTGGTTTGCAACACTGTGTAGGTAGCCTGAGGTGAGCAGCTGTATATGTCATGACATGTTCACCATATCCAGTCACCATCCACCACCAGCCACTGGTCCCTTCTACCTGTTCCTCCCACACCCTTTTATCCCCAGTAACCACACTGTGTTGTCGGAGTCTAGAGTTTGCTTTTGGTTTGGTCTGGTTTATTGGTTTGCTTTTTCTCTTCCACAAATGAGTGACATCATATGTGTCTCTCTTCTTGTGATCTACAGATATTTCACTTAGCACAAACCCTTCAAGGTCCATTCACGTTGTCACAAATGGCAAAATTTTTTATAGCTGAGTACCATTCCATTGTATATATTATATACTGCATCTTTATCCATTGTCAGATACTTAGATTGTTTCCATTGGTTGGGTATTGTGGAATATTGCTGCAATGAACATAGAAGTACCTATTTCTTTTCAAAGATATATGTTTTCATATTCTTTGTGTAAATACTCAGGAGTGGAATTACTGGATCATATGGTAGTTCTATTTTTAATTTTTTGAGGAACATACATATTGTTTTCCATAATGGCTACACCAATTTACATTCAAAGGCTCCTTTTTCTCCACATCCTCACCAACATGTATTATTCCTTGACTTTTTGATAACAATCATTCCAACCAGTATGAGGTGATATCTAACTGTGGTTTTGATTTGCATTTCCCTAATGATAGGGGATGTAAAATATCTTTTCATATGTCTGTGGGTTGTATTTCTTTGGTGAAATGCTGTTTAGACTCTATGTCCATTTGTAATCCATTTTTAATTTTGTTGTTGTTGAGTTATAGGAGTTGTTTATGTTGGATATCAACTCCTTGTCTGATAGATATTGGCAATAATCTTCTCCCCCAGAGCAGCCTGCCTTTATGTTTGTAGTGGTTTCCTTTTCTGTGCACTATGTGGTTCCTGCTTTTAAAAGCAGTTCCCAAAGAAACATTAAAAGAGCAGACACATCAAGTTCACCCAACTTTGGAAATAAAGGTCAGCAAAATAGAAGTAGAAAAATTTTTAAGCTGAATATACAAACTGAATATACAAACACATATTATCTTTGTTCACGCCAACTCCATTTTCTGTAGTCATAACCAACCATTCCATAGTTCATGGTTACACTCTATGACAAAAGGGAGGTAAATCTTAACAAACTTTTATTTTTTTACATTAATGATTCAGGCAATTCTTGGAATAGCTTCCACTTGAGAAAATGTAACTAAGTGGTCCTATCAAGAGACTCCCCAGCTGTTGGCAGCTCAACTCTGGAAATTCCCTCCTTTTTGTCCATTCCAAACTATTCCTAAATTCAAATTAAGAAGTTTAATGACTCCAAAGAGCCCGTTTTGCTTCCAGTGAACTGTGAGTTCTACATATTCGATATTAGAATATGTAGTTTTTTTTTTAATTAAAGGGGGAGGAAGGAGACAATACAGGAAACCTACCCCCAAAACCCAACTTTGGAGTAAGCCAAAATCCCTTACCCCATCCCCCCCCCCCCCCCTCACAAGGGGAAACTGAAAGAGCTGAAGCTGAGAGTCAAGCTATTTAGGATCCAGGGGTTCTAACACTGGGATCAGGAGGTGATGACAGCCAGGAGGTCTGGGCAATGGCTCCAAAATGGGACACCCACTGCCCACTGCCAAAATGGGGCGACCTTGGCCACTTGCCAAGATACAGCTTCCCTCTCCCCACCCCGCCCCCCACGGGAGCAGAACAGGATGGTGGAAAGCAAAGTCAGTTCTGCAGAGATCTTAAGGCAGGAATCCTGTCCCACCCGCCTCCTTCCCGGTTCCAGACCCCGCTCCAGCACCTCCAACGACCAAAGGGAAAGCAGACGTCTGAGAATATGTCAACACATGACATAACTTGAAAAAGCTGGCTGCTCATTGGCGCGAGTTACAACTTGTCAGGCTCACACAGGAAAACCAGCTCACTTTAATTACTTTGCTTTAATATGCCCCGCCGTCTCTTCCAGGGCCCCACAGAGGTCGGGTACTGAGACCCAGGTAGCCCGGGTGACAGGACCAAAGGATGGGGGCGGTCAGCTACAAGCGGGGAACCCCCGGGGGCCCGCGAAGCCGCCGCGGAGCTCGTCTCCGGACGCTCGCGCAGCTGGGTCCCCGCACGGCCAGGAGAGGCAGCCTCGGCGCCGAGGGGCGGCTCGCCGGGCGGCCGAGGGGGGGATCCGGGCGCGGCGAGGACCCCCCCCGCCCCGGGCTGGCCGAGGGCGGCCACCTTTGTCTGGTCTGCCCCCCCAGTATGGGCGACGCCTCGACGCCGAGAGGGCTCGCCCGGGAAGAGGCGCAGCGCGACTCCCGGGTTCCCAGCCCCGTGCCGGGCCCAGGACGCCGGAGCCGCCGTCTGAACCTGGCGTCTCCCCCGGGGCGCGCGGCGCCCGCCCGTGCCCACCGCGGGCCGCTTCCCGGGCGGGCGCGCGCCAGGGAGCTGGAGGCGCGGGCGTGGCGGTCAGCGCCCCCCAGCGAGGGGGACCGAAGCCCTCTGCGGGGTCCGCCCCCCGCGGGCCCCTCACTCGGAGACACCGACCGTGGACCCCCGGCGAGGACAAACCCCGGGCCGCCCCGCGTGGGCAAAGCTCGTCGGCCCGCGCCCGCCCGCGCCCGCCCTTTCTCACCTGCCTGCACCGTGTCCGAGAGGTCGTGCCCCGGGGCCGCAGTTCTGGGAAATTCCTTCAGTTTCCTGGCGCTGAGGTTCAGCCCCCCGGAGTTGGCTGCCTCCTCGAGAGCGCGCTCCAGACCCCGGTTCAAGGGCAGGTTGAAGCCCCCGGAGCCGCCGCCTCCCCCGGGCCCGCCGCCGCCTCCCGCGCCCCCGTGGTGCTGATGGTGGTGGTGGTGGTGCGGGTGATGATGGGGGTGCAGAGTGGCCCCCGAAAGGGCAGGAGCGAAAGGCTGGGGCTCGCTCCCCGGCGTCGCCATCTTCTCCCGGGCCCCCCCGGCCCCGCCGCTCCTGCAGGGGGGTCACGGCTTTCCCGCGGGAGGGGTCGGCAGCGGGCGCGTCCTCGCGGTGCCCGCGGCCAGGCGCGGGGAGCAGGACGGGAGGGCGCGGCGGGCGCTCGGAGCCGGGCGCGCGGGCGGCGCGGGCGGCCGGTCTCGAGGTTTCCCGTACCGGGGAGCCAGGCCCGCGGCGGCGGCAGCGCGCATGTGTCTCCTCCGCCCCTGCGCCCTCCTCCCGCCGCTCTCCCCTCCTCCGCCGCCCGCTCCCTCCGCCTCCTTCCCGGAGCTGTCAGTCCAGCCCCAGCCTCCCTCCGCCGCCAGCCCCGAGGGCCCGCGCAGCTCCGGCTCCCCGCCCCGCCGCGGGGCTGTCGGGGGGTGGGGGGGGACGGGGCGGCCGCGCGTTGCGGGGTTGCTGTGAGGGGGCGGAGCTGGGTGCTCAAGCGGACACTTTCGGTTAGACCCAGACGCCTCTTGTTTTTGTTTGATTTATGCTGCTTTATTTGCTGTCCAGGGTGTTTTAGGGCACAACAGGTTTTAGGGGGTCTGAGAAGACCGCAGCAAGCTAGCAGTAGATGAGATCTGAAATAGAAGGAGATCCTGAGAAGGTCGGTGAAGAGTTATCTCAATTGTGTTCATTTTTTTCCCTTTTTGATCCCAGCAGCGGTTTCTCACTAGCAGGCCAATGGAAGACCCCTAGTGTTCCGGCACTTGCAGGGAGCCAGGTGCTGGTCTGGGTAGTCTACAGTAATTATCTCATGAACCAGGCAACCATGAGCCAAAAAACTGTTTTCCCCCATTCTAGAGAGGAAGATAAAAAAAAAAACTTGTCTAAGCTCATCCATGCGCTCCGAGGAATTGGATTCACACGTGTAGCCCTTTGACTCGAGGCTGGCCTTCTTTCCCGTATGTTCTTGGACAAGAACAGCGAGGCAGAAGGTTTCGTGAGCAATGGTGAAAAACTTATAGACACAGAGGTAAGAACTTTCAAAATGAATGTAGTTTTTATGGTGGACAGAATACATCGCCATGTGAAGGACAGGGGCCTGCAATGGCTGACTGAGCATTGGGGTGATTAGGAAGCCAGTGACCCCCAACAAGTCAGTAACTCAATCACGCTTTGAACCTGTGCACAGGTACTGTCAAAGTGACCCTGGGGAGGGGGGAGGGGGTCGGGGAGAGAGGGGGTGGGTAGGCATGGGAACTGACAAAGCAGCTGTCAAGCTAATTCTCATACCGCCCAGACCAAGACTGACACACCACCAGGGCAGGCCAGCTGCAAGATTTGACAAGGTACCATTCTTTCCCAAGTTGCAACTCCTACTCACAATAGCCTTTATTTTTGCCTTCATTGCCCAAGACCTGATAGTTACTCTAAGTACCTGGCTTGGGGAAATGAGGCTGGGGGCAAGGAAGAAAATAATGCAACCCTTGGAACAGGGGAGCCAATTTTTAAGTGGTCACAAAGGAAAGGTGGTAGCCTGGGAAGACAGGCTAGAGTGTGTGGTTTCTAGACTAGGCACTAAAGTATGACAAGATCTGTTCCACTTTCTCTGATTTCATGCGCAATCCGCCTTAATTCCTCAGGATCCAAGACTGAGAATAAAACATTCTATCTTCTCAGAGAAGACAGGCGCCACCTGCTGGTATCCTTCCCCCAGACCGGCTCTCTCATGAACCTCTTTTTCCCTTCTGTCCCCCAAACTTTTAAAGGCCAGGTTTCAAAATGAAAGAATACTTATTTCACTTATAAAAATTAGACCTATCTTCCCATTTCCTTACTGGTCTATCCCCCAAAAGGCAAGTGAGAAACATAGACACAGAAAAAAATTCAATTGAAAATCTTCAGCTAAAATCAGAGGATCAATAAGCAAGGAATGGCTGAAAACATCTCCCGGATGAGGAAATTTAGTTCAAATCACTAATTGTGCTGAGGCATGATACAGTACATATTTAAAAAAAAAAAAAAAGAAACTACAAGTTTTTTTAAAAAAAGGAAATGAGGGGAATGGGTTCAGAATTTGATTTTGAACAAATGACCAGTTCTTATGTTAAGTTGACCTAGTCATTATAGCTTGCCTTACCTCTTAAAGTTGACTAAAGTGTAAAAGCCTTGAGGGAGGGACCTATTTATCTCGGCAACTCCCTCTCCATATCCCAGAATCTAGAAGAGTACTTTGTATATAATGAGTTTGCAATTAATACTAGTAACTAAGTAAGCATTGCATAATTGACTTAATCTTTTACAGATAGCCACTTTGATGTCCCTGAATGAAGGAGTTTTTCCAAAAAATGGGGAAGTACTTGATTCTTGTAACTGAACTGGATTTCTTCTAAACATTCAATACACTGTACAAGTCATTTGAGAAAATAACTTCACCATTCAATAAGGTAGACATCTCTGTTTTTTTATATGAAAATGTTACCCTTTTTCTGTTCCACTCTCCCTACTCCATGCACAATGAACCTCAGACCAAATGACAGAGCATGCAGAAGATCCTGATAATATTCAAACTCGAGATTCTTACAATTCCTGATTCTCATCTTTGGCTTCTATGAGATAACCAATATATTTGAAATACATTTTGTTGTTTCCTGAGTTAATTTTGTTTTCCATGAATGCAAGCAAGAGTTCTAATGAATGTATTCAATTTACCACATTTAATATTTATTCCCCCTTGTTTTCCTATGTATCCACAATTTTAGATAGTCCAAAAATAATCTGTCATAAATTAAATGATGGTGACAGATTTTTTTCATGCTCTGTCTTTATTACTTTCCAGTCATTTCCAAAATATAAATAGAATTGAACTTATTGAGAAAATGGAAATAGAAATATTCTTAGCTTAAAAGTAACCTATTTCATCAAGTGAAAATCAGAGTGCATTAAAAAAAAAAAAAAAGGTTGTGCTCAGATCATAGACTCTTTCACATTCTAGATCTAATGATTTTATTCTTGCCTGGGAAATGGAGCTGTGGAAAAACATATAAGAATCAAACTTAATAAGAATAGGAGACAGATTTGGAAGCAGCTGTGCAGCCCATATCACCTGTTTGAAAATCACAGAGAATTCTCTTTTGATGAGAACTGAAGACATTTGCTGAAGAGGTGATCAGCCATGTTTGTCCTTCATGGTCTCTACTACCCATGACAGAGACAGCTAACTGGATGAGAAAGGGCTGGTACAGAGTTATTCATTCCCAAGCAGCTAAGTTCACCCCTCAGGCAGCGGAAAATTTAAATAGCGACCACAATCAAATAAGAATAGGACTTTGACCCTCAAAGGCAGGGCTTATTTACATCTTTTTTTCCTGGTTAATTCTCAAATAGCGCCAGGTCAGTTTCCTCTTTCCTAAAGAGAAACAAGGATAGTCTGATTAACACCTCCTTTTTCTGGTTACTCCTTTTACATACTCTCAGTACCTAAGTGTTCTCTTTATACTCTATCAGTAAACAGTTACATGTGATTAGAGAATGTTGTATTCAATAACTTTTAAAGTACATCAAGGACAGAGCTCAAGCTTTTTTTTTCCCTAGAAGATTCAATAAATAATACTGTCTGAGTAATTTATATATTTTAAGGTGACTAATAATATCAACATGAATTTCTCTGAAAATAATGAATAGTACTATTTTGTACATGTTTTAAGAGATTCTTCCAGCATTCCAAAACTCTCATCTGAACCACTTGGTTAGTGTCAAAGCAACCCTGGAAAAAATGAGAACAATTAAGACAATGTTAAAAAATTTTCATAAAATTCAGTGCATTCAGTTTCAAGGATTGTATGTAAATATGAGACTATGCATTTCCTACTTTTGTTCTAGTGGGAAAAAATGGTGATAAGTTATAGTAAGTCTATCCTTATTTTAAAAGAAAAAAAATCGGCTGCTAAAGTCAGCTCTCAAATTAATTTTTTTATGTTACTTATCTGTGAAATCAAAAAGACTAGGAACTACTTGCTTGGACTCTTGCTTTTCTTAAAAGGGAGTTAGTCATACTTAACTCCAGTTACCTGCCTTCAAGCATTTTCTCAAGCTTTGCTCATACCAACTGTAATTTAATATAATGCCTGCAGATCTTTTTGAGGGTGTGTGGTTTGTTTGTGTCTCCACCCCCGCTCCTGTTCCATGTTCTAGGCATTCTCATTCCAGAATTTGCTATGAGCCTGAGAAAAAAGAATGTTACCTACCTTCAGATTTTGAAATATTTCACAGCTGACCATTTTTCAGACCCAGCTTTTTGCCCTGTCTACCTCAACCCTGCCCCAAAAGCCTCAACCGCTACAGAGGCTCATTTTTAATCTCATGGAATAAAAGTAGCAGCCAGCTACTACCATATGGCCAGGCCCTGCTCTACCTCCTATTCTCCATCTCTCCTACATTAAAGCAAGAGTTTCAGCTCCTGGACCAAGGAGACTTGTACAACCATACTCTGAATGACCACAGAGGAGCTCTCTGCGAATGAGCCAATTATGTTTGCTTTAATCTCTGTTCTATTTTCATAAATGTACTTGTTTTCAGGATTCCAATTCCAATTCTGTATGATTTCTATTATTCTTAAGTAATACTTTTTAAAAATTATATACACATAACATATGTATGGGAGACAATAGCATTTTGAAAGAATTTATGAGGGAAATATAGTTTGGACCCCCCAGAGAGAGAAGCTGACTGTAAGGAAAAGAATTTCTATGACTTAATGACATTGTTTTCTCCTTAAATAAGTTGTAGGAGAAAAAATGTCAGTGTGTTATACCTAACCCTCTGGCTCCTGTCAGAACCAGAGGAAAAGGCTACCAGGAGAAGTCACTGGAAAGCCAGGGCCGGAGGACACCAATTGATGGGAATTTAACTTGTAAAGAGATACATTTTTAAATAACTGGATTTTTAAAGATGTGAATGTAACTATTAGTTAATGATAATATGATATAATAGTGAGACAGGGCAAGCTAGGGTTATTAGGCAGTTTTAGGGATAGTGCAGGAGGGGACCTCTGAAAAATTTAGGGAGGCTTCAGAGATAAGGACAAGCAAGGAAAAGTAACCCATTCCATTAGGAAAAACAAACATGCCAGGACCTAGAACAACATTGTTAACGCTGGTCCTGGTTTCCTTCAGGTGGTAAAGGGAGGCGGAGATTGGAGAAATGGAGAGTGGTTTAATTTATGGTCACATTAGAAGGGCAGCTGTTTAACTTCAATGCAGGGATGCCCATCCAGAAGACTGGGCCATAAATTTAAAGATGCAACAAATGGGGAAAGAAAAAGCTGTTAGATAAGGAATGTGAAGATCCCCCACTCAGTAGCAAATTAAGTAAGACAGCGGAGAACTAACCAATCACAAAGAGACTGGTGAAGTTTTAGAATAATGAGGGAAAAAAGGTATATATTCCCTAAGACACGACTCTGCTTTGGCTTCCTTGCCCCTCCCAGGCCTGGTTCCCTGGCCTGGGAGTCCCACTTTATTTCTGTTCTTTTTTCTCCTCAATAAACTTTTTCTTCTAAACAAACCTGCCTTTGCTTGCTTGCTTGCCTGAGCGTCTGGGAAGTTCCTGCTGCGGCTTCGTGAGACACCAACCCGTGGGGGGTCTAGCGGCTGGGGCTCAGCGCTGCCCTGCAGCCTGGAATCCGTTCCTGGCTGGGAGACTAGACCTGACAATTCCGGTATCAATAGCATTGCTTATGACTGGTTCCCCTAAATATTTCACCTATTTATTATGTTATTGATTTGAGACACAGGGCAAGCTAGAAATTAGGCAGTTAGGCACCCTGCAGGAGGGGACCTCTGAAGAATTTAGGGAGGCTTCAGAGATAAGGACAACCAAAGGAAAGTAACCCATTCCACTAGGAAAAACAAAAACATCCCAGAACCAAGGACAACATTGTTAATGCTAGTCTTGGTGGTAAAGGGAGGTGGAGATTGGCGAAATGGAAAGTGGTTTAATTTATGGACACATTAGAAGGGCAGCTGTTTAACTTCAATGCAGGGATGCCCATCCAGAAGACTGGGCCATAAATTTAAAGATGCAACAAATAGGGAAAGAGAAAGCTGTTAGATAAGAAATGTGAAGATCCCCCACTCAGTAGCAAATTAAGTGAGACAGCCGAGAACTAACCAATCACAGAAAGACTGGTGAAGCCTTAGAATAATGAGGGAAAAAAGGTATATATTCCCTGAGACACGACTCCACTTTGGCTTCCTTGCCCCTCCCAGGCCTGGTTCCCTGGCCTGGGAGTCCCACTTTATTTCTGCTCTTTTTCTCCTCAATAAATTGTTTCTTTCTATAAACGAAACTGCCTCTTCTCGCTTGCTTGCCTGAGCATCTGCGAAGTTCCTGCTGCGGCTTCATGAGACACCAACCCTGGGGGGTCTAGTGGCTGGGACTCAGCGCTGCCCTGCAGCCTGAGATCTGTTCCTGGCTGGGAGACTAGGCCTGACAATTCCGGTATCAGATTTATAATGGAAATCATGTTATGGATTTGTACTATAACAAACACATGAAATACTCAGGGGAACCAAATATTTGTGTATACCAAAATTGTATAACTTGCAGAGATTAACTGAACCCTTTTCCAGCATATATCAAATCCAACATGTATCTTTCTCTGATCCTTAGTTCTCTAGACCATTAATAGGCATTACACATAAAAGGTTTCATTGCCAAATAAGTCTTTAGTATGTGAATGTGTGAGATCAAAATGCAAGAGGGAGAGACGGTTTAGGTCCAGCTCTTCTCAAATATTTTTGACCCTATGCTTACTCTTCTTGCAAGACTGTCATTTTGGGGTCACACAATGAGAAACCCTCAATCAGGGTAATCTCTCACATTGATGTTATCTATATCACATTTAAATTTTTAAACGAGGTGTCACTAATATAGCATCACCTTAGCAAATACCACTCCAGACCTGTTATTCATTAGATGTATTTTAAAAGACAAAAAATGTCTTCATATTTGTACTTAAGGTACTTGGCATCAAACTGAAACAGTAATTTCTACGTCCCCCAAAAGGAGTTTTTAAGGCTCTTGATTCATTGAACTGATATTTTCCCATCTCAAGACAGTCATTACTGCCTAGTCAGATGCAGCATTTCTGAGTGTCTGTTCTCCCTGGGCTTAGTAGCAAAATGCACACTGACTACTATGACATTAAGCTTCCTACACCTAGATGCTATCACTCTTCACAGGTTTAAACAAGAGGTGTGGAAAACCTCAAGTTATTTAACAAATCATTCCAGTGTGTCATTTAAAGAGAGGTCATACTTGGATTTAGGAATAAGTCTGGACAATGAAGCAAGAGTGTAATAGTTAAGGAACATGATCATCTCATGCTTATCTCTTGGCAAACGAGGTCAACAGGTAGCACAACTTACTGTGGGTCAGATCAAAACCAGTAAGAACTTTGTTCAATTTCTGATTGGTGCACAAAGAACCATGTCAGGACTTTGCGGGGATTGGGACTTGTGGCCTGACCAAGAATAAAGTTCCTCACAGTAAGGGTAATCAGCTCTGGAATCCTTTACAATAGCCACAGCAGGGGGTGTATCCACATGTCTGTCAGGCACAGTCACTGGAAGTTCCAGACAATGTAATAAAAGCAAGAATAGTCTCAGGTCCTTATGGATTAAAGCCAATTGCAAACCAGTGATGAAAGTATGTATAGTTGAGCCAGTTCTGAAAGAAATGTCCAGTAGATAAACAGGACCCCAGTCCAGTTGGCTGATATTCTAGCAGGGCCCCAGCAGAATAGTGAGCTGTAAACACTAATATTGTATAGAATATCTCTGTAAAGATGTATAGGGAATTACTAACAGGGATTGCTAATGGGAAGGAAAACTGGGAGGATGGAATGGTAGAATGTTTATTGTTCTCCGGATATTTTTTTGGCTCAGTTTAAATGTTGTGTTTTGTAACATTTTTTAAAGCAACTAATTGTTTACATTAAAATAACATCAATTGGAAAGACTGAATTTGCATCAGTAATCACTGGGGAGCTGTTGTAAAGTCACTGGGAAGATTTCAATGATAAAATGTTCTGAGAAAAGAATTGATGTTAGGAAGTAAGCCAGAATGTTGTTATAGTGATAGGAGGTAAGATAAGGAGGGATGGATTACAATGAGGCACAAGACGTGCAGCAGAGAGATGGATGAGAATTATTTGGAAGGAAGACATCACAGAGCTTCAGTATTCAACAGAGGTTTATTAAGTCATTTCTAAGACATGCGATGTGGGTGCTATAAGTTGAGGAGACAAGTTCTCTCTCTGCCCCTCAGTTAGATCAAGTGCCAGAGACTATGAGACAAGGAACACGAAGAGCCTTGTCTCTGAGAGCACAGTTGCAGCACAGCTTGTGAACATTTAGACTGCAAAGAGAAGAAAGTAGGGATAGGTTTCTTACTCCAAGGACTTGGAGGTAAAGGGAAGAAAAAAGATTAAAATGTGACCAAAATGCAAATAGAGCAGATAAAAACCTGGTTCAATGTTTAATATAGGGAAGATCTGAGAAGATAAGAAAAGTGAAGAAAGAACCCTTGATAAAGGAAAGACTGGAGTATCTAGAAGGTGGATGTGGTCATGAGGGTGGAATGGATGACTAAAGTGGACATCCAGCACAGGGAAGCACCAATCTGAGATTGGTGGAATGAATTAGATGTATCCTCTGAACCTGAAGTGAAAAGTTGGGAACCTAAATGAACCACTAATAGAACACTGTAGCGGTTCAGGCTCTGCAGGGACCATATGCAGAAAGGTCAAGATTCTAAAGATATATCATCTGCTAAAAGCAGAACTGGAGCTTACAGGTGGCAAGGGAGATTTATGAGCAATATTTTCAAATCAGAAGGCACAGAAAAGGCACCCCGTTGTAATCAGAAATGTTCTATCTTTGGCTTTCAGCCCCAACTACCAACTGGCACTTGAGCCTATCACAGAAATCTTGATTCTACCCACAAGTGCTGTTTTCCCTCTGAGATAAATCTGTGTGCTTACAATCCTTCTCTGGATTGCAAACTCCAACATTCTTAAAATATGTAGCTCGACTTTTAAGATATAAAAGTAAACTGAGTCCTAATGACAAAAGAATTTTTTTTCCAGATATCTCTGAAAACAGGGCCACACAATAAAGTGTTGATATAGACAGGCAAGTCCTCAGCTAGGAAGGCCTCAGGAATCCAGGCCAACTTCCCCATTCTCCAAACTTGGAACCTGAAATAACGCATGAAGGTGAATTACCCAATGTTAAACAGCTGGCTGGTGCAAAATGTGGACTGGAATGTAGGTCTCCACTTCCTGTCCATTGTCTCTTCTTATCTCTCTTGGGCTAGAAGTCACTGACTGTGCCCTGTCTGTTTACATGTCTGCTCCTGAACTCCCATCAGTGTGGTTATTTGTTTTCTGCCTGAGAATGGCTTTATTTAAGGGATGTCATCTAGGGTGCTGGCTCAACAGGTTAATGCTGGGCGAGGGCTGTGGTGGAAACTGCGACCTAAGATCAGTCTTGCTACTTGTGACTGAAATGAGACATGCAGTATGCCCTGGGCCAGATGAGGAATGATGTAAGAACTCAAAGACTGGGCAAAACACAAAGTCACGAGTCACCCACAGCCACTCCTTGCAGTGACGGTTTAGGGTACTTGAACGTCACTAGAAAGGCTGGGCCTCTATACGGGTAGCTCCAAAATATTCAGGAAGTTGCAGGTTTTGAAATTCTTTGACACTTTGAGATTTGCAGTTTGAGATTCTTTTACAAGAGATATACCCAGGTTCCAGAAAAACAAATGTTAAATCACACATACTGTTTTGTATATAATTTCAAGGTTGTTATTGACCCTCTGAACTCTCTGGACAAGAATCAACTCTGACTCTAAACAAAACCCCCATTGCAAAAATCTCAAGAGAATTATTTTGTTCATGAGACCAAACCAGAAAATATTTCTGCTTTTTATGTATATGAAGTCTTTATTTTTCTGAACCCTTGATATTTCCTTGGGGCACAGGGTGACTATGTGACTTTGGAACTGTTCTCAGAACCTGAGTGGACATGGAGGGTGGCTGAGGTGATGCTGATGATGACTCAGCAATGCTGACCCTGGCTCCCCACCTATTTCACTTTAAACTCCTGTTCAGCCACCCACCAGCTTTGATTCCCATCCAACCTGTTCTTATCACCCCCCACACCCCGGGTGAGATTATCCATGTATGCTTGGGTCCTTTCCTGCATCCCCACCATCTGGCTAATGAGCAGGTACCATATGTCAGCAGCAGGACATGACACCCACCTCTGGGGTGTGGCCCATACCTGCCCTTGTGAACAGCACAGTTGCCAGTGTGTGGCTCACTCCCAGTGCCACAAGTTTCTTGTTTGTATGAGTCTGTAACTAAGACGCAATGACTGAGTTTCCTCCCACTCGGGGCTGAGTTTGTATAAATGGCGTAAGTGTGTCTGAATTACCTTAAAGTTCCTCATGTAGGCGCAGGTATCATCTCACTAAATAACCCAGACTCCTGAGATAAAAAATCACGAAGCAAGGACTTTTCTACCGAGTTTTTTGGATACATTTAGCAGATTGCCCCCAATACCATACAGAGGGATTCCAGATTACTCACTTCCTTCAGAGAATTGTAATTGAGAAGGATACTTCCAAAACATGATGCTAAAAAAACACATTAGGACCTCCTCGGTGGCACAGGGGTTGAGCGCTGGGCTGCGAAGCTGCCCGCAACCTCTGCAGTGCCGGTTAGATCCTCGGCCGCCAGCAAGGGTCCCACATGGCGCACAGACCTCTCCTGCCGTGCCCGCTGTTCCCCTCAGCAGGGTACTTCATCAGTCTGCCTGTTCTGCTCCCAGCTCTGGCTGTGGTGAATTCTCTCACCCTTGCACGCTTCTGACTGTACCGAGTGCTTGTATAAATAAATAAATCTTTAAAAAACAAAAACAAAACAAAACAAAATATTAGATGTCTGTATTGAAGCAAGGCTTTCTGTCTTCACACTTGTGTGGTTGACACATCTGTCTAGAAATTGGGGAGTGAGAGAGGGGAAGTGAGGTGGGGGGAGGGGAGCCAAAGGAGGCAAGTCCCCCAGAAGTGGCAGCCTCATACTCACATATGGGGAAAAAAATCACACATCTTTCAGGTCCTTGCTACTCATTAGGTTATACTGTTCTCCACTGGCTATTTCATAGTATATGAGTTTCTTTCTTAAATGGGACCATTTGGGCACAGATGACTGCATTAAGCAATGCATGTTTTCTTTTATTATGCTTGAGCATCCAGTAGACCGTCTAGGCATTGACTCACTAAAAATGAAGCCAGGATTTCTTCACTTTCCCCCTCAAACTTCCTTTTCAACTTAAAAAATAATTTGAATGCAAATGAGAGATATTAAATGCAAAGCTTTAATAATGGACTGTTTTCCTAGTCATTAACTATTGAATTAAGTAGGCAAAGAAATATGTGTTCAGAGTCCGTTAAACCAACTCTGCCTAACTTTAGTGTGCTAAGAAAAAACCCAGATGGGTTTCATAAGTGGAGGCAGGTGGAGTGTGTAGTAGTCATATGACCTAGTCCAGTTAATGAGCATAACAGTGACAATATGGTATTAACTTAGAATGTATTATTTTCAAGTTATAAGTTAGATGCAAACTGGCTACCGTGAACCTTGCCCTTGATATTTCCTTCAAATGAGTGAAACATAATTTTTTGTAAACATCATTTCATAAGATCAGAGAAGTCCAAGAAATTAAAGCATGCTGCAGTAATTTCTTATCTACTGTGCTAATTGGAGTTCTTGGATGTCAAGTTCATTGAAATGTTGTATGTCATACAAGGAGAACTGAACTGGGAATGTGAGTGCAGTCTTACTTCCAGAAAGGTTGCCAGTGAGCTGTGTTGCTAAAGCCAAGTCATTTAATTTCTCTGGAACTCAGTTTCCACATCTATCAAATGAAGGGGTTGGATAATTCTTTTAGAATTAAAAGTGATTTTTTCCTCTGGAATTTCATGAATTTCCAAATTATAGTTTGTATCAACAATTTCTAATTCCTGTTTTACGAAAGCATTCTCATCTAGAGAGAGACATATTGCTGAAGTGTCCCCTGCCTAGTCAGAGTAGGATAAAACTATTACTAATGACGATCCTGAGGCTAACAGGAGAAGCTTGTATCCTGAATAATTCACAAAATAAATAATAGTCTGTAATGCAGTCAGGTGGATGAGGTATAGCAGTCAAATTAAACTCTATAATTTATCTTTATTAGGCAATTGCTATATTTTGTATATGACTTAGTTTCCATAGGATAAATAAGCAGAGAATTTTAATTTCGTAGAATGAAGGAAATACATTACAGAGGGAAATGAGAAGTAACATAGCATTGGAGAAGAAATTGAAGAATGTCAGTCTCAAACATCACTACTAAAAAGTAGTCGGTCCAAAGAGTTTAGGAAAACCCTGAGTAGCTGAGTTTTCACTCTGCCCTATGTGAAGATGCTGTGGCCACCTAAGCCGTGAGAGAGGACCCATGATGTTGAAATCACACAAGCAGTGTTTCTAATTATACTGACCACTCACAAAATAAATCCTCTTAAAAGATGACTTGTTAAGGATACAGTTATGACTGTCATATAATACAAAATAAACGAATGTTTATTTAACTCTTTAATTGATCATTGAACCACTGAGATACTCCAGCTGTTCAGAGGGGAATTCAAATTCATACACACATATACAAGCAGATAGGAAATGCTGAAGTGAATTTACAAATAGCTACAAAAAGCTATCTAGCCACAGGCCAATAATCAATTACACTCTACCAGGCACAACTAATTTGCAATTCTCTGGACTGGAATCATTTGCATTATTAGATTTCTACAATTTACAGAATTATAAAATAGCTGAGATAACAAATGGGGGGATAACTCAAAAGGGTGCACCAGACAGGGTATTCAATAATCCTTTTTCTTTCTCCCACCTTCCTTTCTCCCCAAAATCTTTCAAGATTTTTCCTGACAATGCACTTCTAGGGAGTACACTGTGGTTAAATGTAAAACACCTAGAATGTGGCCACAGGCAGCCCTGGGCTTGCACTGCTTTGTTATCTTAAGTAACGTATTACACTTTCTGAGTCTTAGTTTCTTTTACAGTAAAATGGGGGTGATACCTAACTTTCAGGATTATTGCGAAAGTTAAATAAGATCGGCATATAAAGAAATTTGTGCAGTTCACCAAATAGTTAAGTAATGACAATTAAATAGAAAAATTCACAACTTATCTGATATGACTTTACTTTTGAAGAAATATGTCTTTCTGTGATCCAGGTACAATTAATACATATAAAATACTTTGTAATTATAAAATTGTGTATAAAAATTCATTATTTCTTATTCCTGGCTAGTGGGAAGGCAAAATGCTATAACCAGCTTGGGAAACAATTTTTCAGTTTTGCAAAACTAAACATGCTTTTGCCATATGATACAGTGATCTTACTCCTTAATATTTACTTAAAATAATATTTACTTAATATTTACTTGAAAACTTATGTCCAACTGAAAACTTGTATGTGAATTTTTATAGCAGCTTCATTCATAATTGCCAAAATGTGGAAGTGACCAAGATGTCCTTCAATAAGTGAAGGCATAAACAAACAGACATATTCAGACAATGGTATATTATTGAGTAATAAAAAGAAAGAAAGAAATGAGCCACAGAAAGACATGGAAGAAACTTACATGCGTATTACTGAATGAGAGAAGTTGATCTATAAAGGTTACATGCAGGATAATTCCAGCTATGTGACAATTCTGGAAAAACAAAGCTATGGAGAAAGTAAAAAGGGTCAGGTTTTGTCAGGGGTTCAGGGAAGACGAGGAGTCATGAATAGGAGGAATGAAGAGGACTTTCAGGACAGTGAAACTATTCTTTATGCTGCTGAAACACTGGATACCTATCATTATACATTTGTAAAAAAACAAAACAAAACTATAGAATGTGCAACACAAAAATTAAACTAAATTGTGCTTTTGTTAATAATAATGCATCAATCTCATCTCATCAAATAATCAAATATAACAAATGTTTTACCTTAACAGAAGATGCTAATAATAGGAGAAAGTATAGGCAGGCTGATGTTCTCTGTAAACCTAAAACTGCTCAAAAATTATTTTTGGTCAATATCTTTAAAGTGTTTAAGCCTTCATTGCCTGGTCTTTACAATGACTATAAATGCAGGCTCCTCCTGGGGGTGTGGAGGGAATACGGGCCTAGCACAAGGGGCAGCACCGATATTGCCCCTGCCATCCACCTCCTGGATTCCTCAAAACTAAAGGGAAGCTCAGTCATCCTATTGCAGGGCTAAGGTCAATGACAATTCCAAATTACATTGTCCATGCCATACTCTTGGTTAACTGCCTTCAATATCACTCATGGTACCTAGGGAGTAAGCCCTCAAGGACTATTAGCTATTTGTATTAGTGTCACTCTATTATTTAGATTTTATGTTTTAAGCATAGCTTTATTTTATTAAAATACCATATGGCTATTAAATAAATGTATGTGCTATAAATGATTTTTTTTCCAACAATGGGAAAACACTCTATCCAGAGTAGAAGCTTTCTCTCAGCTTGTAGTTGGGGCTCAAAATGCATCCTGCAAATATTTAACGGTAGAATGATGAAAAAACAAGGTTGTAGGCTGATGTAATCTTGCAGTGCAATTGCTGTGTCCTTAGTGTAGCCTTCAAGAGTTATTGGGCAATCACTAGAAATGAGAATCTTGTTGATTGATTAATATAAGTAAGCAGTACCTTGTCTACTAATTTGTATGCCTATTCTTGTTAGATTGACCCAGATGCTGTCATCACCAAGAAATAATAAAGAGACCAGACAGAGCTGTGACTGTCAAGGGAAAAAAAAAATGAAAAGAGAAGTGAACCATTATCTAGGAATCTGATTATCTGAACTAGATTATCCGACAAGTATGGACATGTTTTTCCTATAGAACAGCTTGTTCAGCCTTTCATGCTGTCAGTGCTGACCTCAGGAAGGAGTCAGGGAAGTGAGCACAGGATCATATTGTCAGCAGAACAATGAAACGGTCTGACATGACTACCCAGGCAGCACATGGTAACTCAGAGCTCTCTTCATTTCTAAGCATTTGTGAATGTGGTTAGACCAGTAGATAATAATGCTCATTGCAGGATGGATCCAGATGAATCAACTCTTCCTCCTGAGAGCAGCTCTAGGATAAGGGGGAGAACCCAGGAGAGAACCCTCACAGGGTAGCTCACTGGGGAGCCCCAGCAGGGCTGCAAGTGGAGATTTGGCTAGTTTTTACAGATCACCATTGCCAAGGACAGTGATATCTTCAGCTCACATATGCCTATAATTTCACTGCCACATGGCCCTGCTCTCCAGCCTGCCATCAGAAACCCATCAAGGACCACTTCTGGGTGGTCTGAAGTCAAATGCTCTGTTACTGAGCTATACCCCCAATCCCGTCTGCTGGGGGTTCTGGAGGCATTCAGGATGGTCCTGTGTTTGACACACCATCACAGGCTCTCCCACAATATGCTTTTATACCAAGAAGTTTGGGAAAGCACCAAAATCCACATGTGGTGTGTGCCCAGGCCAACTTCGAGGAGTTCCTGCTCTGAGACCTAAAGTTCTTACCAAAGTTCTTTGTTTTGTCTAAAACAAAAAAGTATGTCAGCCAGGCCTTTGGAAGCCCACGTGTGCTAAATGTCTGGGAGAGTATCAGGCAGCCTTTTCTTACAAAGAAGCAGAAAATCGTTGTGAAAGTGTTAAAGGCACAAGTACAGAGTCAGAAAGCTAAATAAAAATGAAGCTTTTTAAAAAAAAATTAAAAAAAAAAAGCAGAAGGACTGAAAAAAAAAGAAGGGAAAAAAGGAAAGGAACATAGCAGAACAAAGGCTTTTTCTGGGACACCATCTTTTTTTCTTTTTTCAGCACCTTGCACAGTGTCAGAGGTAGGGCAGAAGTGTGCTTAGTAAATTTGTCCTTTTTTTTCTGTTAGCTGCGCATATGGAGAAAGACAGAATGACGCACAGAGGCACATATTTGGAAGGCACAGGCAGCACTCTATAGCGGCCTCTTTAGTGGGCTCCTGGGCCACCCGCCCTGCCTTCACTTTTTGTCCAACCTCCCCGTGCCCTGCTGTGCCTGGGAAGGCACCATATTCTCACCTTTCTCTCTTATGGCCTCATTTAGACCATCATCTGGAGATTTTTTTCCTCTAGTTTGGAGGCTGGTCACTGACACACATTCCCTAACAGGGACAGAGAGGAAATCCTTTTACATCCTGGTCCATTATTTATTTCTCTGAATTTAATTACGCTTGTTTTTCCTGAACTGCAAGCATCATCTGTCCTTTTTTAATGTTTGTTGAAAAGAACTTTGTTCTAATATACTCCTCAACAAGGGAACAGAGTTAACAAATGTGCATTGTCTGCAATATACTCATCAATCTCTTTGGAGGAAACCAGTTTAGTGTGTGTGTGTGTTCATGTAACTTAACAAAAGTGACCAAGGAAACTAGGGAATCAGCTGAAGTTCAGAGCTCCTGTAGGAGGTTCTCTAGTTACCTATTAATGGCATCAACCTACTGGTGGGTGTCCCCTCACCAAAGCCACAAGACAGAGACTATCTATAAGGTACTTATCCCATTAAAGAGCTAATCGTTGTTCTGCTACCACATTGTTTTAAATGCATTTGAATATCTGATTGGAATAATTACTCTTAATTATTACTCTTTCTAAAATTTCTTTGATGTCTTTACCTATTATTTCTTTCAAATATACTTGAAAATAATTCCCACATACATATTTACTAATGTTAAAGGGGGGAAATACCACACCATACCTTTATAATGGAGGGATCTACGGTTACTATCTTATCCATCTAATGAATTATAGGACAGCTTGACTATATGCACCATTCTGTGATGCAATATGGATCATGGAACAAGACCTAGTAAGTCCTCGTTATAAGAATGCTTACTCCCAATCTAATCAAACCTTTTTTAGGAGATACAAAAACTAGAAGAGCACGCTAAAGTAATTATGAAGAGACAACAGACACATTTAGGCCAAAAGAATTAGTCTGATGTTTTCAAAAGATCACAAGTTATTTTCTCAAAATTATTTCAAGATAAAATTATTTAAAAAAAAAGCCAAAGACATTAAAAATAAAGTAGAGGAATGTTTTTACATTAAAGAGACATAAGAAGCTAAATGTAGCTTGTGATTTGTAATTAAATTCTGATTTGAAGGGGAAAAACAATAATGACATTCCCAGGACAATTAAGAAATTTAAACATTGAATGGAGATTTTAGTTTCACATGAATCACCTGATTTATTTCACATTTGTTTTATATGCTTCAATAACAATACAAAACAACAGCTTGAGGGCCTCCCCAGTGGCACAGCATTTGAGCCCTGGGTTGTGAAGCTGCCTGCAGCCTCTGCAGCACTGGTTCCATCCCAGGCCACCAAGTGAGGGTCCCACATGGCGTGCAGACCTCTCCTGCCACCTGCTGCTCACCTCAGCAGTATACTTCGTCGGTCTGCCTGTTCTGCTCTCCGCTCTGGCTCTGGTGAATTCTCTCACCCTCCCGTGCTTCTGACTGTACCCAGTGCTTGTATAAATAAATAATCTTTAAAAAAAAAAAGCAAAAAAAAAAATACCCAAAATAAGAGCTTGAATACTTTTGTGTGTATATATATATATATATGCTATGACGCTATACGTATATATATATATATGTCTGCAGACATGTATATATTATATATACAAACATATCCATGAATAGAAGGTACTAATAACTATTGAATCTAAGCGGTGGATATATTGGTGTTCTCTGAACTATTTTTTCCCTAATTTTTATGTTTTAAAGTTTTTATAGTGAAAAGTTGAAAGGAAAATTTAAAGTTTTATGAAGTTTCAAAAATAGTTCATTGAAATTTTTATTTGAACTGTATTAAAACAGTAAGTTTGGGAATAACTACTATGCTTATAAAAGTATTCCTTCCCAGGAATATGCTCTTTTTCTATTCATTCAACTATTCTTTTATATGTTTCAATAAGTTATTTTTATATTTATAGAGATCATCACATTTATAAGTTCAATAGTAACACACAATAAAAGTCATTTACTTTGCAAACTTAAACTGTGCTTTTTTATTTAATTATTGGCAGTGGCACTTTCAGAAGCCAGACTTAAAGGGAAACTAAGAGCTCTGTCTTGTCATGAAAATACTATAATTTATGCTGTCCATCATGTCTTGCAACCAGAACTGCCATAAATGTTTGTTTGCACATGGAAAAAGAATGGAAGAGGAAAAAGGGGTCCCCAAATTTCACATAGCTTTAGTCTTCCAGGCATTAATTTTTTTAGGAACTTGATATCATGTTAGTACAATAACCTACTTCTAACTCTGTTATTTCTCTAAAGTCCTTGGTGTATGTTTGGGGTTTGAAAGAACTAATTTTTTAAAAAGATTTATTTATTTATGCATATAAGAATTGGGGTGTAGGCCAGAGTTGTGGAGGGTGAGAGAATTCACCAGAGACACAGTGGGAGCAGACCAGGCAGACTGACTGAAATACACCGCTGAGGGGAGCAGCGGGTAAGACAGAAGAGGTCTGCTGAGCCAGGTGGGTCACCTCCATGGCTGGGGATGGAACTCCTGCTGCAGTAGCTGCGGATTACTTCATAGTACTGACGCTTAACCCCTTACGCCACCAAGGAGTCCCCTGAAAGAACTAATCTTACTTATCCTTTTCTCCAGATTCTGAACCAATAAAAAAACAGAAAGACACAAGAAGCCAGACACAGTTGCAATACAAAATCAGCTCTATTTCAAGTTTAACCGATGGCTTAAGGAATGTAGCTTGACCCAAGTTTGAAATAGTGCTTCCTATTTTCCCTGACAAATTTGCAGTTGTAAGTTGAATAGCAGAGGATTCAGGGCTTCCCTGAGAGATGAAAACCTCTCCTCAATTTTCAGAGGAAGAGGAGAAAGTGAGGAGGAAACCTTTACTCCTAGCAGATAAGAGTTCCTAAATCATAATCTCACTATTCACATTGATCTCATTTCTGCAATGAGGAGTCAGTGAGCGGGAATTTTCCTTTCCAGCTCTTCTCTAAGGACTAGGTCAGGGGCCTCCACATCTTTTGGATAGGCCACAAGTTCTCACTCTATGGCAAGGTGGAGAGCACTGGGCGAAAACTAAGTGTGAACGCCCTCCATGGAGAATCAGATCACTGTCTCTGGCTGATTGTTACCCGGGCATGTCGACTGTGGCCTTCCGTGGGAAGTTCCTAAAGAGGAAAAATATTTGGATAAACCACATATAAGTGCTTAGTGTAGAATGGAAATTAAATTAAACCACTTAAAAATGTACCCGACATCATTAGAAGGCTAATTATCTACACTGTGCCTCTTTATTAAAGGTTGCCTGTAAAGTCACCCCAGAGAATTATAAAGATTCAGAAAAGCCTGTAAGTGAGTCTCCATCTTTTCTCTGATAATTTTGCGGAAATGTTATCTGGCTGCTTCAGCTAAAATTCAATTAAATGGGTAATCATTGTGATGAAAGCCAGGCACATAAAATGAATATCAAATGGGCAGGATTGTGACTTAAAATAGCATGAGAAAACTCACCTTATCTTGAAAAATTCCCCTTTTATCTCTCTTTTTTTCTTTTTTTCTTTCAGGAAGAGAAAAGTATGGGGAAATAGCATTTATAACAGAGGGAAAGCAGATTCTGCTCAGTCTAAGGAGTAAAACAGTTATGAATATGCAATTCTAAGTTGTCAAAACCCTTGTTGAAAGGTTGGATGAAATGAATCATTAGAGGCCTCATCAAAAGTTTCATTTTTTCAAGGGTCTGAAAGACCAGAAAATGTAAAGTGTGCTAGTTAAGGACTTAAACATTCACCAAGGAAAAGACTTAAGCACATTCAGAACAGTTGATGAATGTAATTTGAAAGTAATCACTATGATGGCTATTTTTTTTTTTTATAGAGGCATGTTTATTTATTTATTTGTTTGCTTGCTTGTTTGTTTGTTTATACATGCACTGGGTACAGTCAGAAGCGTGGGAGGGTGAGAGAATTCACCAGAGCCAGAGCGGGAAGCAGAGCAGGCAGAAGGACCGAAGTACACTGCTGAGGGGAGCAGCGGGCGGCAGGAGAGGTCTGCGCGCCACGTGGGACCCTCCTCCAGTGGCCGGGGAGCAGCCGGGGATCGAACCGGCACCACAGAGGCTGCGGGCAGCTTCGCAACCCAGCGCTCAACCGCTGCGCCACCGGGGAGGCCCTATGATGGCTATTTTTATGTATCAACTTGACTGGGCCACAGGGCATCCAAACACTTGGTAAAATATTATCCTGGATACGTCTGTGAGAGAGTTTCTGGATGAGATTAACATTTAAATCTTGCAGACTGAATAAAGCAAATGACCCTCCCTGATGGGGACGGACCTCCTCCAATCAGTTGAAACCCTGGTGAAAACAAGAAGTTTGACCCTCCCACAAATAAAGGAATTTCCTCCTGCCTGACCACCTTGAGGTGGAACTTTGGGTTTTCCTGACCTGCTGACTCAAACTAAACCACAGGGTCTGCCCTGTCTCTAGTTTGCCAAATGTTGATCTTGGAACTTTTCAGCTCATATCATCTATCTATCTATCTATCTATCTATCTATCTATCTATCTATCTATCTATCTATCTATCTATCTATCTATATCTCTCTCTCTCCATCCATCCATCCATCCATCTACCTACCTACTTACCTACCTACCTACCTATGTTTTTTTCTTCTTTTTTTTCCTCTAGAGAACCCTGACTAATACACCTTTACATTGATATGTGTGTCCACTAGGGCACATTGAAGGCAAATGACTGAAAACTCTACCCAAATTGCCTTCCATAAATGGAAACTGAAAGTGGATGACTTGTTTTTTTTTTTTTTTAAGAGGCATGCATTTTTATTTATTTATTTATTTGTTTGTTTGTTTATTTATACATGCGCTGGGTATAGTCAGAAGCACGGGAGGGTGAGAGAATTCACCAGAGCCAGAGCAGGGAACAGGCAGAAGGACCGAAGTACACTGCTGAGGGGAGCAGAGGTCTGCGCGCCATGTGGGATCCTCCTCCGGTGGCTGGGGAGCAGCCGGGGATCGAACCGGCACCGCAGAGGCTGCAGGCAGCTTTGCAACCCAGCGCTCAACCGCTGCGCCACCGGGGAGGCCCGGATGACTTGGTTTTAAGCTTGACTTTATACAGTGGTTCAAGTGATAACATCAGAATCAATTTTCCTTATCTTTCTGTTTCTCAACATGCTTTCTTTGGGGGACCCCATTCTCATGCAGGTTTTTCTCTAATGGGTACAAGATGGCTCTTTAAGAATCTCATCTGACTAGGGGAGAGGATACAATATCTCTCACCTGAAGCAAAAGCTTCAAAGGTTTCTTTCACCTCAGTAGTTCTGATTGGGTTGCATACATATCTGCTGTATTTGACCAAGCGAGTTCGAGATTGTTGGGGGATGTGTGACTGAGCTTCTTGCACCCACTGGCTGTGCCAAAATGCAAGAATTGTCCTTCCCCTTCTCCTGAGCGGCTCTGTAGCTAGTCACAGATGCAACTGTGTACATCAAAGCACTGCAGATTGACTACAGCTTCCATGGAGGTCCGAGTGGGGGAACTGACTTGATGCTGCCTGCAGTGTTCTGTTTGCTAAAAACATAGCTGATCTTTTACCCTCACCTTCCCTGCTATAAGGCAACCCACTAATGTGCAGATGTCATCTGGCCCTTGCATCACCCTGTGGAACTGGATTTAGGGGACCAGTGAAATATGTTCATCCTCTGGCTACCGCTGTTGCTGTAAAACATTGTGTGCTGATCTCTATCAAGGAATCTTGTGTTTTCAGCATCCATAAAATCATAGCATCTAAGTTGCTAGCAGAGTTAAGCCTCAGAAACTTCAAAGTCCTTGACAGATATGTGTTTGATTTAACCCAGATTGCCTGCTGTACCACAGTACCACTTGGAATATGTTGACTGGATGGGGAGTAGGGGTTTTCCTGGGCAGGGAAAAGATGAGAATTGTGCCCCTTGCCTTCCCGTGTCCTATTTCCAAATTCCTTTCTGAAGATGCAGTATTTCCTAGTCCAGTTCAATACTTGGGAAATGCGCATTCAGGTGTGTTCTCGAGGCCCAGGGCTCCATGAAGACACAGAATTCCTTAGGACTCAGGCAGATAGCTAAGTGGCTAGCAGGAGAATCTTTTTAGGACTAGGACACATATGAATGATTAGGAACAACACTTGATTTCTTTCTTTCATTTTAAAGAATGGCTTTTCAAGTTAAAATTTTAAACACAGACAGCACTAGCAGAAACTAGAAGAAAAAAATTTCCTAATGCTTCCTCAAAGTAATGCTATCTCCTCAAAAAAAAAAAATTGGTTTTGTTTGAACTTCTTTCCTAGCTCTTTTTCATGTGCATGTATATTGTTTATAAAACTATAGTAGAAAAATATAATTTATTGTTCATATTTTGTATTTAACTGTACCATAGGTATTTTCCCATTTTTATTGATCATTTCCATTTTCATTAGCCCCAAAATTTCAACACCCACATTTGAGTAGTTTCAAATAACTTATGTATCAGTCCATTCTAAATGAGGGATCATTTCCCAAACTTCCAAAAAGACGTACAAATACTGTATTTGCATTACTGTATCTTTAGACTTCGCACACTGCATTTCATTTGATTCTTCCTAGAAAATCAGGGGAAGAGAGCTTTGTTAGTTATTCCCTTTCACAGTTAGGGAAGAGAGGCTGAGGATCTCACGTACCTTTCTTTTTTTTTTTTTTTTTTTTTTTTAAGATTTGTGCATACAAGTGCTGGTGTACAGGCCAGACATGTGGAGGGGGTGGTGAGAGGAACCACCAGAGACAGAGTGGGGAACAGAATAGGCAGATTGACTGAAGTACACTGCTGAGTGGAGCAGCAGGCGAGTCAGGAGAGTCTGCTGCGCCATGTGGGTTGCTCCCTCGCCAGCTGGGGATCGAACTCATGCTGCAGAGGCTGCGGATTGCTTCATAGTGAGGTGCTTAACCCCTTGTGCCACCAGAGAAGCCCCCCATATACCTTTCTTGAACTAACTCTGGGGCCATAAGATTGAAAAGTTGAGTCCAGAGCTTCCAGTGTTTCTAGATTCCATTTACTTTGCATGTGTTGGTGCTGACAGATTTTTACTTTTATAACACAACTGCCTAATAACTTTTACTAGTGATGACAAGTATCTGCCAATAATGAGGGGTCTCTGACTATGAGTAAAGGAACTTTATTAGTTCCCTACATGGGACTGTTTGAAGATTCTGGGGAAGGAATTTATGCCCCAAAATATCTCATTCATCAGGACCTGTAATGCTTCTATTAGTAATGGATTTCTTTGAACTTTGGTGACCTTTTGATCTTTAAGAGGTCCTTATTACAATCCCTAAAACACTGAGAAGTGTGTCTGCAAAAACAAGGTTTTGCTATCCCCCAGTACGAGATTGTTTTTTCAACCCTTGATTTTAACAGGCTGTAGTGGACATCTGCTATTTTCTTTGCTCAGCATTCCATCCCCACTTCTCTCAGTGATGGGATTACCTCTTTTCCCAATGACTTACTTATGGTGGGAACAGTTTTATTAGAATAATGAGATTATTGGTGGCAATTGTTCTAGTGTCAGAATTGAGCACCTTGAGTCTTCTTTGGGATTTTGGGATTGAAATGAAGTGAGAAAGTTCTCTCTCTCTCTCTTTTTCTCTCTCTCTCTCCCCCTCCCTCCTTTTCCTCCATCCCTCCCTTCTCTCAATGAAAGCTAATTTCATAATTTATATAAAAGTCAAAACTTTTTAGCCTGGAGGTTTGAAGACAAGAATTGAGCTCCACCCTAAGAAACCTAAGAGGCATAAAATTTAGAATATTATGAATTCCACGATGGTATTAAATAAATGTGAGGAATCATTCACTTCATCATAAGCTGTGCATCTATAGTTCGCCATTTATTCAATAAATACAGATTGAGAAGCTACTGCACCAGGCCATGGAGACATAGAGATGAAATCAATCCCCTCATGAAAAGCTCTCATGCTGATGAAAGAGTCAGACAAGCAAACAAATTATTTCAAAACATGTGAGGACTTTCAGAGCTAAGAGAGGTGCAGCTCTGGAAGAAGAGGGGAGCCAGCATGGGGCAGGTGGACTTCAGGGAGGAGTTCATTTCTCAGTGGTCCTTGCTGGAAGAATGAGAGTTTTCCTATGGAAAGATGTTGGACATGCAGACTTAGGAGCCTGAGTGTGTTTGATGGTTTAAAGGTGAATAGGATGAGCCCCTGTAGGGAGGAGTCTAGTCTTGGAGGGGGGGACAGATTTGTAGCTTGTGGGGATGAACTTCAGGGTGCAGGACATGGAAGCATAAGGCAGCAAAGGGCCCTGAGGTATGAGTCTCACACTCTGGGCTAGTAGGTTCTATCCTGTGTTTGCTGATTATCACTTTGAAAGCAGAGACATGATAGGAAAAGAGTAAAGGGTTAAGCATAGGGGCACAGCAGGCAGATGGGCCAGAGTTCAGAGTCCCAACTCTGATGTCCAGTAGTGACCTTGAGCAAGTTAATAAACCTCTATACACTGCAGTTTCCTGATTTGCAAATTGGTGCTCGTAATGGTTTATACCAAAACGGCTTCTTGAGAGAATGAAATAACTCATGTCTTTAAAGAATTTACCACAGAATCTGAATAAAGGTAAAAATGTGAAGACATTATTAACAATTTGAGTAGCAATGGGTTCATGGGTCCTAAAATGGAGTAAAAAAGCCTAGTATGTGTTTATGACCTCCCAAAGTGGAAAAAACTATCTCTAGTCCTGGAGAGAAATCTTAGAGATGTTGTTCAGTGTAAACCACTTCAAATACTCATCGTTAGTTATCTGGAAAATGTATTTCCAGGTAAATGGGAAAAACATCAATGAAATAATTTTGATTGAATAATCTTTGCAAAGCACAGGAGAATATAAACCCAAAGATAGAGTAAAGAGGTTAAAACATTGGTTCACTTTGGTTTGGCCTTCATCACACGCAGGATTTTTTTCTATCTAACTCCACAGAAGAACATGCTGACCTTCATTGCAGATGTATTTAGCTGATTCAAGAAATCTACAAAATTTGGGGTATTTTTTTCTCTTTGTCAGATTGGCAAACAATATGGAAAGAAGATTTGTGCACAGGAAAGTAGTGTGGGGAGCTTCTGTTGTGGACCTTTTTTTGGAAGTTGCAATATTAAAATTAGTCATTTTTAAACAAACAAAATGTCTGTAAAGTGCCCGAACATTTAATAATGTGCTGATTGATTAGATAACAAGGGAATATTTGTTCAATGAATCAGAGGTTTGTTCTACTTGATAGCAAACATCTGGCTATTTGGAAATAGCTGTTTAGCATCCTGTATACCAGACAGAAACATCATTGTACCACTGTGACCCCAGATTGTCTTCTTTCTAATCTGCTTACTATCCCTAAGATCCAGAGTCAGAGATACTATTGACTGAGCAAGGCCAGTGCTGTTTGGGTTGAGGTCTGGGAGTAAAAGAGAATTTCTCATTGGGATTCACATCTAAGGAGTAGGTGTGGGGTAGATTTTACTAGGAAGACTGTATCACTTAAGTGCAACTGCTTGGGAAGCACAGAGAACTGAGACAGTTCAAGTGATGTGAATGGAAACCACGGCTAGTGTGGTATTTCCTCATGGTCCAGGCCAAGCACTTTGGAAAGGACTCTGCATCAAGAGCCAATGCAGTGATTGAGTTTTCATTTTTCTCAGTGTTCAATAGCATGGTTTATTGGAAGGAGCATAAGGTCAAAAGGTAAAGGAACTGGACTTTGTTCCTCCTTTATCTGTTTAGCACCCTGGCACTAGCTCCACCACCATGTTTGCACATATCATGTGCAAACTCTGAAAATCAGTTGAAATAGAGGTTAAAAAAACCCAAAACTCAGGTAAATAGAAATGGTCATAACTGTCTCACAAGACTATGGAGATAATTGACATGTTTTATAAATGATAAATTAGTATTGTGTTGTTGGGCTCCTGGACACTATTCCCAATAGCAGTGTGGAGGATTCCTCACACCAACAAGCAAGAAATAATTCAATTTTCACACTATTCACCTGGAGATAGTGTTAGATTTCATAGGTTAGAATTCATACTCCTAAGACTGCCCACCACTTGAGACACCAGCAGCAAGTCCATGCTTCTTACCAATCAGCTGTAGAGCAGATATTCCCAAACCCCCCTCTTCAGACTTCAGATGCCTGCCATAAGCCCAAGTTATTATCTGTGCTTCTGAGTGTCTGGCTATAAATTAGAGGAACCCACATTCCCTCCTCAGGTTCAATTAATTTGCTAGAAGGCAGAATGAATTCAGGACACACATTTACTCACTAGGTTACAAATTTATTTTAAAGGATACTAAGGGACAAGAATCTACAGCCAGATGAAAAAGACACATAGGGCAAGGTATAGGGAAAAGGCATGCCATTCTCCCCCAAATCTTTACATGTTCACCAACCCAGAAGCTCTCTGGGGTCCCAACTTTTGGGGCTTTATTGGGCTTCATTACACAAACATGACCGACTAATAATTGGTCATCAGCAATTGATCTCAACCTCCAGTCTCTCTTCCCAGCCCCATCCTCAGGTATTTTCCAAAAATTACCACCATTAACATAGCAAAAGTCACCATTATCACTCACAACACTTAGGAAATTTCAAGCCTTTGGAGAAAACTGTGAGACAGGAACTGTGAACGAATATTGAGTATGTATGAGAAATGTATTTGGTTAACTGAATGAATGTTCTGCAACCATCCGGGTTGGATAGGTTCACTGTTTGGTTCAGGCATCTTAAAAGAGAACTTTGGAGGGGCCTCCCCTGGTGGCACAGGCGGTTGAGTGCAGAGCTGTGAAGCTGTCCGCAGCCTCTGCAGTGCCAGTTCGATCCCGGCTGGCGAGAATCCCACATGGCACAGCAGACCTCTCCTGTCTCGCCTGCTGCTCCCCTCAGCAGTATATTTCAGTCAGTCTGCCTGTTCTGTTCCCCGCTCTGTCTCTGGTGAATCCTCTCACCCTCCTGCGTATCTGGCCTGTACCCAGTTCTTATATGCATAAATAAATAAATCTTAAAAAAAAGAGAGAGAACCTTGGAGCCCTTGGCATCATCTCCACAGGTTGGGGGAAAGCAAGCCAGCAGGGAGACAGCAACTCGGGCCCCCCTGAGAATCCCTATATGAGAGTCGTTCTCTGCCACTCTCTGCCGCTCTCCATACTCTCCACAGCACTATGTACTCTGTGATGCTTCTCTTATATAGTCAGCTTCCAGGCTCAGGTGTGCACACTTATGCACACCCACACCACACTCCAGGTGTCCACAATCAGTCATGTGAGCCCCGAGCCCATACTCCCAAGTGCCTCCTGCATTCAAGGCCATAGGTAATATGCACAGAGACCAATGGCACAAAAGCCTGAGCAACCTTCATTTACCCTACAATGAGCAAACATATATTTTCTATATATGTAGGAAATATATATTTACTATAGATCACAATATCACAGGTAGCAAATGTAAATTATCATTAATAGCTATTTCATTATCATTTTTTATTTCATGTCAAACTTAAAATGATTAGTTAAAATTATGGTGACTGTGGTTAAGAATATTTCAGAATGTTCTTGGTGGGGATAAATTGTTCTGAAAGGTGCTGGGAGACCTTGATGGAAAAAGACTTGGGTTTTGGAGGCATACAGACTTGGGTATGAACTTCTGAGCTATCTATCACAGGGCAAGTTACTTCTCTGTACTTTGGATTACTGATTTATGAAGTGGGGCTAACAAAAGCAGCCACATTAGAAAAACCTTGAGGACTAAATGAGGTGATGCCAGCAAAGCACCGTAACTGGCTCACAACACATACTGGGTGCTGCTGGTGTTCAAATCAGAAACTTTACCATCACTAAACAGGTTCAATAAGAGGCTGAAATTTAGCCTCCCCAAGATATTAACATGTGTGAGGAGGCTGAACAAAATGTCCTCTAAACCTCCTTCAAATTCAAAACTTCTATGAGTTTCTGGCATAAAAACATACAATTGTAGGAAAGAAACAAAAAATGAATTTTATGCTTGGAAAAGATCATTTAACTTACATGCAGAATGAGAAACTATATATGAGTAAGCATGTGAAACCGAGCTCCTAAGTTTTTTACTGGCACGGAATCCAGCCTATTATTTAGCAAAGCCCAACACAAACAGCTAGCACACTTGTTCACAATGTCCTGTGCTTTGATGTGTCAGAATTTCAACTTCTCCCAATCCTGTTGAATTGGCCCTAGTACAAGATAAGGGACCAGAGGATCTTGTTGGCAAGTTAAAGAATGAAAAACAGTACTAGCAGTTATCCATGTAACTGTGCCATTAGACTTAACTTAGCTTGTAATTGCTGGCTGAACAGATGAAGTTCTGTGGAGCAGAGCTATCAGTGTTTCTCACTTTGCAAACAAAACACTATTCTTCCATTACACACACCTTTTAGGACAGAGTCTCAGCTTTGGCCACAGAGCCCTTTTTCAAAGATCTGTAGTGTAGAAAGAAAAATTCTCCTTTAAAAAATGTGAATTTCCTTTTTTTTTTTTTAAAAAAAAGATTTATTTATTTATGCATACAAGAGCTGGGGTACAGGCCAGAGATGCTGGGGGGTGAGAGGATTCACCAGAGACAGAGTGGGGAACAGAACAGGCTGACTCATTGAAATAAACTGCTTAGGGGAACAGCGGGCGAGATGGGAGAGGTCAGTCTCACCATATGGGTGCTCCCTGGCCTGCTGGGGATCGAACTCGTGCTGCAGAGGCTTTGGATTGCTACATAGTGCAGTGCTTAACCCCTTATGCCACCAGGGAGGCCCTGAATTTCCTTTTGTCAGAGGTAAAGTTTACTGTGAAGACCTTGATAAACACAAGCAATTTTTAAACAATTTTCTTAAATTCTTTCATTCATATTTCTTAATGTCAACTCTGTGCTCAGCATATTGCTAGGCCTTTTGCAATTTCCATTCTCCACCTGCTGCTCCAGATTCACTTTTTCACCCTACTCTGGGACCCCAAGAAATCTACCTTGTATGTATGACATCTCCCCGGCTCCACTGACTTCTGATTTGGACCTAAGTTTGATCATCTGGACAAAAGCAAGATGAGATGGATTGCAGGAGAAAGAGGTTGACTTATTTATTCCTAGCCTCCTGTCTTATGTTCCCTCCCTGAATTTCACATCTTAAAAGTCCAGTACCTGGTTTAAGCTGTTAGAAGCTCTGAGGTCTCCACCATTCCTTACAGTTTCTCTTGCCATTTCTCATACCTTTGTGAATATTTCATTAAACAATGGCCCTAAAGGGTGAGCCCTCTTTTTTTTTGGTTTTTTTTTTTTTTTTTTTTTTTTGCTGGGATTCTGACTTATGCACACATGCCTATTTCCAATGGAAATAGCCAGTAAGGACTAGTTATTTTGAGACCAAATAAGTAAAGAGTCATTTCAGTGCCTCCATTGATCAGGAGGCCAAGACCTCTAATATGTCAGAGTTGCTATTTGGAAGCAGCCCCAGTCTTTGACCACCATGGAGGAAAGTCCCATCTTTCTGTTTTCAGTGACCTGTCCCTGTGAGATTGTGACATGAAAGAAGTAAACTTTCATCAAGTTAAGCACTCAGCTGTTGGAGTTCATTTGTCAGAGCTCCTATGTGCCCTAACTAATCCTTTCATGTAACTTAACCTTCTTCATGACTTCTATGAAGTTGAAATGCTATTAATCTTCATTTTATTTTATTATTTTTTAAAGATTTATTTATGCATGCATGCAAGAGCTGGGGTGCAGGCCAGAGGTGAGGAGGTGAGAAGATTCACCAGGGACAGTGGGGAGTAGAACAGGCAGATCTGACTGAAATACACTGCTGAAGGAAGCAGCAGGTGAGACAGGAGAGGTCTGCTGTGCCATGGTGTGTTACCTCCCCAGCTAAGGATCAAACTTGTGCTGTGGTGGGTGTGGATTGCTTCCTAGTGCTGAGACTTAACCCTTGCGCCACCAGGGAGGTCCTAATCATCATTTTATAAATGAGTAAAATGAGATGCAAAGAGCTTAAGTCACTTATGACACCAGAAACAGCAGAATGGGTGCACAAATCAAGATCTTTCTGACTTCAAATCTCACCTCTCACCAGGACATAGTATTGTTTTTCTCTACACCATACTCCTTTGAGTGGCATGGGGGTTATCTTTTTTCCCTGTATACAGAAGGAAAGATGTCTTTGCTGTCAGTCAACCTTGCTGATCAAATGAGCCTGCCCAGCAGATAGAGCAATACGCTCAACAAATGCTGAGGGTATTTTCCGGAAGCCAAGAGACAGTGGCAAGAAATATAATACCCTCACTCACCTTCCTTGTCTGGAAAAGAGAGATATAAGGGCTTTTTTTTTTTTTTTTTTTTTTGCCTGGTCTATAGTATTATTCCTATAGAAGTATCACACTTTTCAATTCTTCTTTAGAATGAAAAACTAGCTCTTTCTTTGTTATTCCTTTGAGTATATAGTTCTTCAGTGAATGGGGACCCATTTGTAGCTATTTGTTTAAAAAATATCATTCTTTAATTCTTAGACTCTATGAATTATAAGCTGGGTACCAGAGGGGGATAGGCGGGCAGGTGACAGGGTTATGGCACAGAAGAGGTGGTAGAGGGTGAGCAGGCACAGACACAAGGGGAGGTAAGGAGTTGTGCTCCTGAGACTACATAGTTATGAAACTAATAGCAAATCAATAAAACTTGAAAAAATAAATCAGCATATCCAAAAAATAGTAATAAAATATTCTTAATGTACACATGTCAATGAATTGTCTATGTAAAAAATGCCTAAAATATTAAGTTTTATGTTATGTACATAAAGTAAAATTTGTTTTAAAATACGATTATTTGTTTTTGATTAATTATGGTGCTGGACGCCAGTCTTGCCATGGATTATTTGCTTTTGAAAATGCATGTCCAGTGTGTGTCCAGAGTTTCATTATCAGCTGGAGGAAACAGGCTTTGTCACTCACAGGAAGAAATCATTGACTTTAGGTCAGATCAGTTCCTTACATTCAACAATAACGGCTGTTTTTTCTGTTACCAAAGGAAATTCAGCAGCACAGTGAAATTTTGTGCATAGGAAGGAAAAGCCAAAGGAGCACTTGGTGGCCCAGTCAGGAAATGTGACCTATTGAGCTTTACTGAGACAATGAAGTCAGAGAAATCTTTTATTCTTTTAAGTTGGATGTCTAAGCCTCAGCAGTTTATATCTTATGACTCTGCTGAAGATGAACACAAAGGCTAAAATTCTTATCCAAATTTCCCATGTGTTTTCCCATAATTATTTTGCCCACAATTCCTACCATGAGATTTTAATACATCTGGAATGCGTCTTGGTGTATGGAAACCATTCTCTCCAATCTGTATGTTCTTAGACCCGGCAGTGGACCTTGGAAAAGAAAGAAGAGATGGCTTGGAAAAGTCAGTCATCATTGTCCAGAGTTCTTTCATGACTTGTTGGGTACAAGTGCAAGTCTGGCATCAGATTCTCTTTCCTTGTGTTGTCCAGACCCAAACTAGGAAAGGGTCCTCACCTGGGTGCCTTCCACACACACTGTTAGCTTCCTGTTAGGCCTGGCAGTCAGGATAGCCAATACATAGAGTAGCGGTTCCTCCACTCTGTACTTAGGGGTGACTTGTTTGCAAATGGCCAACAGACATATGAAAAAATGTTCAACATCACTTGTAATCAGGGAAATGCAAATCAAAACTACAATGAGATACCATCTTACACCAGTGAGAATGGCACATATTAAAAAAACTAGCAACAACAAATATTGGCGAGGTTGTGGAGAAAAAGGAACTCTCCTGCACTGTTGGTGGGAGTGCAAACTGGTCCAACCACTATGGAGAGCTGTGTGGAGATTTCTTGACCTACTAAACATAGAGCTTCCATATGATCCAGCAATTCCACTCCTAGGTATTTACCCAAAGGACACAGAGTCATTAATTCAAAAGGTCACCTGCACCCCTATGTTTATAGCAGCACTATTTATAATAGCTAAGCTCTGGAAACAACCCAAATGCCCAAAAATAGATGACTGGATCAAGAAGATTGGTACATATACACAATGGAATATTACTCAGCATTCAAAAAAGATAAACACATGCAATATGCAGCAACATGGATGGCGCTGGAAGGGATCATGCTCAGCGAAATAAGCCAGAAAGAAAAAGAAAAATACCGGATGGTTTCACTCATAGCAGGAAACTAGAAAACTTAAATAAGGGACCAGGAAAAAGAATAACTATAAGAAAGAAAATATCAAAATCAGCAAACAACTATGAACCAGAGACACTCTATGGGGGATAGGGGGTGGGGAAAGGAGGGATTGGGGTCAAAATAAGGGGGTTGTAATTGTATGGGGAATATAAAAATAAAATTTAAATTAAAATATATAAAACTAAGAGACAAAAAAATAAAAAAAATAAAAATTAAAAAAAAAAAAGAATAAGATGTGAGCTCCTCAGCAAGTCTGGCAGTTCATCAGGGATTCGGCTGGGGTTCATGGCTCCAAATCCCATGTTCATGGACCTGGGATGTGGCAGCAGCCACAACACTGCAGGCCAATGATACGCCACTATGATTGCTTGAGCAGCATGTTTATGTCCAGCTGTGTTTGTCCTCTGCTCGGAGGGCCCCAGCTCTCCAGGGAGTAACAGATCCTGGCTCTAAAACCTGAGCCCCAGGTGTTAGGGAAAATCCTGGATTCAGCATCTGGTGACGTTTCATTTGGCCTTTGACCTCAGCAGCTGAAGTCTAATATTCTTTGCGCTGAAAATAAATCAGCGCTCTCTAACTTTGCTATGATAATCAGGGCAGAACAACATTACCATCTGAGGCCAGTGCTGTCTATCATTAATCAGAATAACTCAGAATACCCAAGATAGAGTTCTGTAAGGCCTACATTGTCAGATTAATGAATGGGAGAAATAAAATCATGTTTCCAGATCTGATGTAAGTAGTTTTAAAGCTTAGTCATGCTATTCAGACCATGTAATTCACCATAAATATTCTAAAGGAGAGCTCTCCAAATTGGAATGTGCTCACTCCAAAGGGGGTTCAAGATGATCAACTGGGGTGCAACTGTGTCATATTATATTTTCTATGTATTCTTTAGTTCATCCTTTTAAGTTTCTATTTTTTTAAATATACTACATCCTTTGGAAAAGTTACACATACATATTACTTATAAATCAATAAATTAATGTAAATGAAGGTGTTCAAAACTTAATTGATAATTTTATGCAATTTAAGACAAAGTTCAAGGGCTATTACTCTGAAGGATGTCTTGGTTTACTCCTAGATAGAGGGCTGAATATTGACTTAAATGATGTGCTGATTTTTCATTTATATTTGTCAGCTTTCCAAAAAGAAAAACTAGTTCAGAATTTAAAATGTTTATTTCTAAGTATATTAAATATGTCTAACAGAGCTCAAATCTCTAGAGTTCAATTGTGCCCCCACAATGAATAGAAGCAAACCCCATGTGGTCAGCCCTACTTGAGTTCCTAAACTCCTATCCCTGTCTTCACTAATTGGACAATTAGGCCAAACTATAGGTTCAACCCTATACTAACTTAAAGGATACTTTGACTTGAAATTTATGGGCTTAATATGTTCTTATTTGATGATTTATTTAGTATTGCTTTTGTTTCCCTTGCTGTTGTAGTAGAGCTCCCAAATTAAAAAGCTCTGGAAGGTAGAAGAAACTATCACTAAAACAAAAAGATACTCTACTGAGTGGGAGAAAATATTTGCGCATCTTCCATCTGATGAGGAGCTAATATTCAAATCTAAAAATAACTCATACAACTAAACAAAAATAAATAAAACAATCAAAAATGGGCAGAAGAATTAAATAGATAGTTCTCCAAAGAAGACATACAGATGGCCAACAGACACAAGGAAAAATGCTCATCATCACCTTGTTTTAGAAAAATGCAAGTCAAAGTCATAATGAGATACGTCCTCACAACCATATTAAAAAAGACCAGGAACAAGTGTTGGTGAGAGAGTGGAGAAAAAGGAAACTTCTTATACTATTGTAGGCATGTAAACTGGTCCTACCTCTATGAAACATTATGGAGGTTTTTCAAAACTTTAAAAATAGATCTACAGTATGATCTGGCATTCCCTCTCCTAGGTTTCTGTACAAAGAATACAAAAAACACTAATTCAGTTGGATATATGTATTCCTTTGTTGATTGCATAACTATTTGCAATAGCCATGTTATGGAATCAACTTAAGAGCCAAACAACAGATGCATGAAGTAAGAAGATGTGGTACATATACATGATGGCATAAAATTGGATGAAATCCCATTTGGAGTAACATGGATGGAACTGGAGGGGATTATACTACATGAAATAAGTTAGATAAGAAAGAGAAATGCCAGATGATTTCACACATACAAAATGTGTGAAATACATGCTTTGTGGAATACAACAACACAAAGCAAAAGGGAGAGGGAAGTGGTAGAAGTAACAGGTAGATTATTGGGGCTTTGATGGTGGGTGTGATGTAATAACATTCATTTGTAGAGGTGTGAACCTTTACACTTAAAACATGTATAGCATTGATAATAAGTTACCTCATAATGGAAATTTAAATTAAATAAAATGCTGTAGATATTTTATTTACATAAAATAAATACACATTTAAATGTGTATCTTGGCTAAACTGCCTATGAATTAAACTTCATTGCTAATCTAACTTTAGGCTACTTCCCAGAACTGAAAATTGGGCTTGTGTTTGACCCTGAGACTACTTCCTAATCAATATTCTGGTTCTAGTAATTGAACCCAGTCTTGTACCCTTTTTCTAAGTCTACATCCAAACAACACACCTGCTAATCAGCCCTACTGGACCAGCAGGGCCTCATCAATCTCCAGGCATACATCTCGGGCCTAAGAACTGCTGACAGAGTTTCAAGTGTTTTGGATTTTTGAATATTTATATGTAAATGGAAAAATGAAGTTGTGCACAGTTATCTAAAGTATTCTTGTATCTGACTGTTAATACCAGGTAAGAACAATCAGAAGGAATGTTCTTGATTGACTTTTAAATGTCCTCTTTCATGAACTAAGCTCACCTTTCTAAAAACACAAAGCTGTGTTACTGTGTCTATCTCCAAATTTAAAACAATTGATGTGACTTCTGAGTAGACCCAACTGAGTAGACCCAATCTACTTAGAGAGAGCTACTTAGAGAGAGCTCCAAGCTGTCAAGCTTACCTTTGAGAATGGGGCACAACTGAAAATGGTGAGGAATTTATCTGGTTAAGCAGATTCCCAGAACACCTACAGATGGCTACCCTTCTCCATGTCCAATCCTTCTTGAGTTTATGAACAAAAGCTGACTACATGCATTTAATTAGCTCCTAATTCAATGTCCTTCTCTGTTCTTTAAGTATTTTTAGTTCTCTTATGCTTTCCATATCTATCTATCTATCTATCTATCTATCTATCTATCTATCTATGAATTAAATACACTCAAGGGTTATCATACGCATTCTGAAGGGAACTTTGATTTGTCTTCTATGATCTGACTCTCTTTTAACTCTTAAAATACGTCATAGCATTGAGCACATGACCTTGCACTAGATTTCATGGCTGACTAAGAGAACTGAATTTCTTTCTAGATCAGGTGGAATCATGTTGAGCAAGACCCATTCCATGCCATCTAATCACACCTATCAGAGAAGCAGACTTGATCATGGACTATTAACAGCCAAATAATTCTTAAATGTGTATCCAGAAGTTACTACACCCTTTCAATTTCCTCATACCTTAAATTACCTACCTCATAATTATGCAATTATCCACATCATTGCATAATTGTTGGAGTAAGTGTTAAAATTACAACACATTATTCCTTCTAGATGTCATAACAGCTAATGCAGCACTTGTTAAGCTCTTCCCATTTTTCATAGAATAATTCACATGATTATACATTTACAGTATTTCCATATGATTATACAAGGTGAACTGTTCTTGGTGTCTAACTTAAATTCTTCTTTAGAAGTGCATCACCCTTGCTTTCCTGGGATGCTCACTATCACTGAGACCTCACTTTTCAGTGGATAGGACAAACTGTGGCTTTCCCCAGTTTACCTGATAATAAGTAAATTTAGATAAGAAAGTTCACTTGAAATAATATTTGATATTTGATTTATTATTAGCACCTTTTAGCACATAAACTTTATATTGACTTTAACATTTTTATTAATTGCTTTGATGAGTTGGAAAGTTAATATGAAAGTTAATGGAAAAATTTGAAATTGTGAGAAGGGAAAGTAGCACATAACCAATATTAGCACCTAAAATTGAAGAACTCATGGATTTGCATTCTAGATGTATAAACTTGGGAAAGTTGTAAGCACTCTACAAGCTTTATTTCTTTATCTGTAAGATGGCTGTATGAGTGAAGGCAAGATTAATCTGCTGTAACAAAGAGAACTAACGATACTTCAGAACTATAGATGCTTATTTCCATCACAGGTAATAATTGCTCAGGGAGTATTTGGATTGGCTGGCAGATTCTGTTTTGCACAGTCATGTAAGGATCAGTACCATATTTAGGTGCCACATGTCACCCCATGAGAATACTGCGAAATCTAGTCTTCATTCTCTGGGACATTGTGGCTGCCCACCTACACTGTGTTTCCTACTTTGTGACATGAAGTGGCAAAAATTTCTTAAATACAATCTTAAAAACATGAATAGTAACATAATATTTGATACATAAAAATTACACTTTTTGCAGTCATGCTATAAGAAGCACAGATGATAATGAGGGACCACAGGCAGATGCTCTGATTGACAAGCCATGCTGAGTTCTCAGTCAAGAGTTAGCACCCTTTCTGCTGTGCCCTCCTGGTTGGAGCTACATGAGCAAGGCAGCTGTCATGAGGTGGCTCCCCCAACCCCAGCAATTTAGCTGATGCTACAGGGGTACACACCAACCACCCAGCTGAGCCCTTCCTGAATTCCTGACCCACAAAGTATAAGAAAAACAGAAGTGAGAACATAGATCTAAGACAAATATCAAAGTTATAATCAAAAAGCACTGAAAAATATCAATCATGGGTGGAAACTCAAAACAAATGGTAAACACAATTCCTGTAGGCCGCCTGAGGAAGAGAAATCTGCAAAGGTGACAGGAAATAAAAGTGTAAGGCAAGAGGAGAAAAAAAATAATTTTGCTTTACCCACTTATTTTTATGAGTTTAACTCTCAGAGGATTATCTAAAACTTTAACTTCACTAAGATGAACATATTCATTCAAATGGTGTGCAAATAGTACCTGTGTGATACAATTGGTAGAAGCTTAGAATGATGAGAGCAGAACAGACTCAGGCATGAAGCCTGGTATTCCACGTGTTTGCAATATTCTTTCTTTTTTCTTTAAGGTTTAATTATCCTCCTTTATTAGTAAATAGTTCTGCATGTTTTGACAAACACATATTGCTATATTCCAGCATCAAGTGCCCCTTTATAGTCAACCCCTCTCAGTGCCTCATAACCAGAGATCGGTTTTCTGTCCTGATAGTTTTGCCTTTTCCATAATGTCATGTAAATAGAATCACGCGGTATGCTACCTAGGTCTGGAGTCCTTTACTTAACATGTGCCTTTTTGAGATTTATTCACATTGTTGTGTGTATCAGTAATTTATTACTTTTTTTAAAAAAGATTTTTGTATGCATACAAGAACTAGGGTACAGGCCAGAGGTGTGGGGGGTGAGAGGATTCACTAGAGACAGAGTGGGGAACAGAACAGGCAGATTGACATAAATACACTGCTGAGGAGAGCAGCGGACAAGGCAGGAGAGGTCTGCTGTGCCATGTGGGTAGCTCTCTGCCCAGGGATCGAACTCATGCTTCAGTGGATGCGGATAACTTCATAGTGCTGCGTCTTAACCCCTTGCACCACCAGGGAGGCCCCAGTAATTTATTCCTTTTTATTGCTTAGTAATATTCTATGGTAGTGCTATAGCACAGTTTATTTAGCCATTTCCCAGATGAGAAATTTGTTTTTTCCTGTTTTTTTTTTTGCAATTATGAATAAAGTTGCTATGGCTATGCACACACAGATTTTTATGAGAGCATAAATTCACTTGAGTAAGTACTTAAGAGTGAGATTGCTTAGCCATATATAGTGTTTGCTGAACTTTATAAAAAACTGCAAAGGTCTTTCTTTTTGAAAAAAAAAATGTATTGCTTTTGGTTTTGGGGTTTCTTTTGAGGTTACATTGGTTTACAACACTGTATATGATTTAGGGTATGTTACCCCCCCACACCTACTACTAAAGCAACCTTATTCCTCCACCACAGTCCATTGGGTCCCCTCCTCTTTTTACTCCCCCTCTGGTAATCTTGATTTTTCCATCAGATTTCTAGGATTTGTTTTGTCTATTCCTTTGCTTTGTTTCTTTGTATTCCACATGTGAGTGAAATCATCTGGTATTCGTCTTTCTCTCCCTGACTTATATTGCTTAACTTTGTCTCCTCTATTTCCATCCATGTTGTCACAAATGGCAAGATTTCATCTTGTTTTTAGTAGCTCAGTAAATAGTATTCCATGGTGGCCAAATTATTTTCTAAAGTAGCTGTAACATTTTGTATTGCCACCAGCAACCTATGAGATGTTCAGTCTTCACCTGCCCTTGACATCATCAGGTTGCTGGTAATCTTTAGATTTAAACTATCGTAGTAGGCATGTTTTCATTTGCATTTATCTGATAACTAATGATGTTAGTCATCACTACCTTTTCACATGCTTGTTTTCCATCCATCTATCCTCTTTGGTCAAATATCTTTTCAAATCCTTTCTCAATTGAAAAAAAAAGTGTTATCCTATTGTTGAGTTTTGAGAGTATTTTACATATTCTGGGAAAACTTTTTTCAGATAAAAATTTGCAAATATTTTGGGCCTCCCCGGTGGCGCAGCGGTTGAGCGCTGGGTTGCGAAGCTGCCCGCAGCCTCTGCGGCACCGGTTCGATCCCCGGCTGCTCCCCGGCCACCAGAGGAGGGTCCCACATGGCCCGCAGACCTCTCCTGCCGCCCGCTGCTCCCCTCAGCAGTGTACTTCAGTCCTTCTGCCTGCTCTGCTCCCCGCTCTGGCTCTGGTGAATTCTCTCACCCTCCCGCGCTTCTGACTGTACCCAGTGCTTGTATAAATAAATAAAAATAAATTTAAAAAAAAAAATTTGCAAATATTTTTTTCCTAGTTGTACTTGTCTTTTAATTCTCTTAACAGAGTCTTTCAAAAAGTAAAATTTTTAAATTTCAATAAAGTCTAATATGCCATTTTTTCTATGAATAGTGCTTTTTGTATCATTTCTAAAATATCCATCCCTATCCCAAGGCAACCAAGATTCTTATGTTTTCTTCTAAAAGTTTTAGACCTTCTGTTGTTTATCTGTGATAAGCATTTAGTTTTTGTATATTGAACAAAACATGGATCAAGTTTAATTTTTTTGCATGTAAATACCAAATTGTTCCCACAATTTGTTGAAAAGATAATCTTTTCTCAAGTGATTAGTCTTTCCATCTTTGTAAAAAAATCAACTGGCCATATGTGCACAAGTTTATTTTTGAACTCTCTGTTCTGTCCTAATATTCTATATGACAGAATGTCATAATATGTCAGGTAGTAAGAGTCCTCCCACCCCATACTTTTCTTGACTTTTTTTTATCATAATACAGTCAACACATAGGAGAATAACAATTACACTAACAAAATCATGAAATCAAAGAAAACAAATAGATGATTAGCCTTTCTTTACAAACTCTCAGATGAATAAGACAAGTTTCTCCCAAGTCATAGCAACCACACAGAGTTGTTATGACATGCATATCTGTATCAAATTATTATTATTTTTTTACAGTCAAAATATTTACAAAATAATTAAGAAATTTCAAACATGGCCATTTGCTTTATATACAATTTCTAAACACAATCAACATACCATTATGATCCCTGTAAAAATTTAAAGTAATTTTTAACAGGACTTAAGCAAAATGACACTTTTATTCTGCTACTGACCGTCACACTAATTTATAATCCACGGTGATTTCAAAACAGCATAAACAGGAAGGCAAGATAAATGGAAATAATGAAATATTTATTACTCCAACCTTCACTTTTCTATGGCAGCATTACTGTTTCATAATTATTTCTAGACTGAAAGGAGAGATCATCTAAGAGCCGAGAGTCAAAAATCAAGCAATTTTAGTAAGTTACACACACTCAATTTTTAAAAACAATCTGCAGCAAATGGAGGAAGGCAGATGGACATCTCAGCAGCTGTGCTCTTTGCCTCCGCTATTCTCTTGAGTTCAACCAGGGCCTTGGGAGGGAGTAATAGTTTAAACTCATGGAATATCAGTCAGTGGTCTCCGTTTGCTCCTTCTGTGACAACAATAGAAATGTATTTACCACACAGAGTTGTTAAAAAGATTAAATGAAATTATATCTGGAGAGCAAAAAAAAAAAAAAAAAAAACCATGAGTTCTCTCTCTCTCTCTTTCTCTCTTTCCACATTTTGTGAGCAGCAACTTAAGAGCTGTCTCTACTGACTCTAGGTGTGATAGTGGAAGCTCAGAGCCTTAACTGTAGGGACAAGCAGAGGCCTGAGGAGGAAGAATTGTCAACGGAGGAGCCAGAGAAGGAAATGTGAGAGGAGGCCCTCGGGCTCGTGAGCCAGGAGGTGGCAGGCGCCTCTGAACGGGTAGATAGGGAAAATGGAAACGTTTACATGTGTCTGGTTAGTCCCTAATGTAGTCTCCGATTCCACCTCAGCCTACCTTGCCAAAGACCAGAGCGCCTCTTTGGAGGGCTCCAAAATAATCCACCTGTGCCAAAAGGAGTAGTGAACAAACTGGGATTTACTCAATATTTTGTATGGAAGAGACGGAAAAGGCATTAATCACACTTTCCTGAGACACAGCTTCGGAGACTCTCCTGGGATGATGGGTCTCTCAGTAAGCACGCCAGCCGGAGCCCTCCTCTACGCTTTATCTGTTTCTTTTTTTTTCTTATTTCTTTTTTAAATTTTTTTTTACATCATTGTTCATTTTTAAACAATTTTTGCTTCCCCCATCCCCTCAGGTGTCATCCCCATAGAGTTTCCTTCACCAATGCATCCTTGCACCATCACCTCAGCCCCCTGTGCTCCTCCATCCCTCCCTCTGATCCCTCTCCCTCCTCCTCCCCTGCAGTATGTCTCTGACTTATGATTGTCAGTTTTTGCTTTGTTGTCTTTTGTGCTATTATTATTTTTTTACACCGATGTCTTATTTGGTTCCCCTATATTCCCGCTATAAGTGATACTCCGATATATATTTTTTTTTCCTTTTAGCTTATTTCACTGAGCATAAATCCTTCTAGCTCCATCCACATTGCTGCGAATGGCATGAGTTTATCTTTTTTGATTGCTGAATAATATTGCATTGTGTGTATATGCCATGTCTCCCTAATCCAGTCATCTATTTTAGGGCATTTGGGTTGTTACCAGGTTTCATTCATTGTAAATAGTGCTGCAATAAACATAGGGGTAGAGGTGTTCTTTTGAATCAATGTCTTTGTGTCCTTTGGGTAGATTCCTAGGAATGGAATTGCTGGGTCATGTGGTGGCTCCATTTTTAGTAGATTGAGGAACCTCCAGACAGCTTTCTATAGTGGTTGGACCAGTTTGCACACCCACCAGCAATGTAGGAGAGTTCCACTTTTGCCACATCCTCACCAACATTTGTTGCTGCTAGTTTTTTTGATATGTGCCATTATTAACCAAAATAGAGAGACACCCCACTGACTGGAAAAAAATTTTTGCACTCCATACAACTGATAAGGGACTGATCACAAAGATATATAAAAAATTCACATGACTCAACAAAAACAAAGTAAACAATCCAGTCAAGAAATGGGCAGAAGAACTTAAAAGACATTTCTCCAAAGAGGAAATGTAAAGGGCCAACAGGCATATGAAAAAGTGTTCAACATTCCTTACAATCAGGGAAATGCTCTTTTTCTATGTAGTTCTCAGCTGCTCCTCAACTGCTTCCTGAAATCTGGTAGTTTAACATGTAATTATTTGAGTATAAAACTTGAATATTTCTTTCTACCTGCACTCCCATCCAAGCCACTTATCAAAGTAATCCAAATACATTTTCCCCTATTTTATTTCTAAAGGGAAGCAGAAGAAGGAGAGAAACTGGAAGGCTTGCATTCTTAAAGAAAGTGCTTAAAAACAGGTAAAACTTGAAAGTGTTCGGAGGAAAAAGCAGAGGGGGAGAAAAGAGGCAGGAGAGGAGTAGGTGTTGGAGGGTGTCATATGGTCCCAGTGTGTGTTACTGACAGCACTAGAAGACATCTGCCAGCTGCTATGGACGTTTCATAAAGATGGAAGAAAATCAATGTCTTTGGTTTAAACTATTTTGTCCCTTTTATTCTTCCCCCAAACATCATATTTGGGCAGTATCCTTTTTATATCAGAGAGGGAAACTATAGTTTAGAATTGAAATAAATTGTCTGAAGACACATATCTAGTGAGGTGTGGAATTAGGATAATCCTTCTCTTCTTTTTTTTTTTTTAAAGATTTATTTATTTATTTTATACAAGAACCAGGGTACAGGCCAGATGCACAGGAGGGTGTGAGAATTCACCAGTGACAGAGCAGGGAACAAAACAGGCAAACTGACGAAATATACTGCTGAGGGGAGCAGCAGGCGCAACAGGAGAAGCCCGCTATGTCTTGTGGGACCCTCGCCGGCAGGCTGGGATTGAACCAGTGCTGCAGAGGCTGCAAACAGCTTCATAGCATGGCACTCAACCACCTGTGCCACCAGGGGAGGCCCAGGATAATCCTCTTCTGACTCCAAAATTCAGTCACTTTCCATCAAGCCCTGCAACCTTTAAAGAGAATAAAAATGACATAGGGTGGGAAGTGAGAAGCTAGTAAGTAATTAAGTGAGTTATTGTATCAAGATGCCATCAGCTGCAAGTAACACAAAACTGACATAATGTCTTAAATAATATGACCAAAGAGAAGAGAAACTTTGGAATGGAAGATAGGGGAATGGAATTACCTTTGACTGGCTTAAGCCAATTATGATTTACTGCTAGAGTTGGAAATAGAGTATGAGGAAAAATTGTGAAACACTTTGAAATGTGTGAAAAAATATTACATGTCTATCAATCATGCCAAGTTTTCTCCACTTTTCATTGTGTTCCAGTTATTGGAGAACTCTTTAAAACTGATGATAATATAAGTAATTCTTATCTTAAGAAATGCAAATTAGTTCTGTGTAGTGGTATGTGATTGATAGTTGCCTCCAATCCTCTGTTCATGCATTTGTGAGTTAATCTCAGTGGTCCTCATCTGCCTGTATATATATAGTTATTTGAATGCTTGTGATTTTATCTTCACAAATTCTTGAGATTTTATCTTTACAAATTCTTTTACAAGAGTCACCTTTCCCAGGCCTCCCTAGTGCCACAAGGGGTTAAGACGCAAACTATGAAGCTATCCGCAGCCACTGCAGCGTGAGTTTGAACCCTACATGGTGCAGCAGACCTCTCCTGACTCGCCCGCTGTTCCCTCAGCTGTGTATTTCAGTCAATCTGCCTGTTTTGATCCCCACTCTGTCTCTGGTGAATCCTCTCACCCTCCCGCACATCTGGCCTGTACCCCAGTTCTTGTATGCATAAATAAATAAATAAATAAAGATGTATTTTTTAATTTTTTTATTTTTTTTAAATATTTATTTATTTATTTATACATACATACATACATACATACAAGCACTGGGTACAGTCAGAAGCGCGGGAGGGTGAGAGAATTCACCAGAGCCAGAGCGGGGAGCAGAGCAGGCAGAAGGACCAAAGCACACTGCTGAGGGGAGCAGCGGGCGGCAGAGGAGGTCTGAGCGCCATGTGGGACCCTCCCTCGGTGGCCTGGGAGCAGCCAGGGATCGAACTGGCGCTACAGAGTCTGCAGGCCGCTTTGCAACCCAGTGCTCAACAACTGCGCCATCGGGGAGGCCCTAAAGATGTATTTTTTTAAAAAGAGTCACCTTTCCTGAGGAACAGTCTTCACCCCAAAATTTGGGATCCTCCAAACAAAGTGAGAAGTTGAATTGGAATTAAAAGTGTCCCCGGTGTTCTCAAGAATATCAGGGAAGATGGATTTAATAATGCAGATGAGGAAGAAGAAGATAATTCTTTTCTAAGATTGAAGGAAAATGTTCCTATAGATGAAAATATTGATTTGTGAAGAGTAGGAGAAATAGAGAGACATCAGTGTCTTTTTTTATCAATTTATTGTGAACTGCAGCATACCATAGGAAAGTGCCATAGAATAGTATTACTGAAAGAGTGGGTCTCACACTGGCAGAACTGTCACTAATTCACCCAAGATGCTACTGATATGTGGACCACACTCTGAATAGAAATGCTACAGAGGAGTAGGGAATTGATGATTCTAGACAAATTCAAAACACTATGGATAGGAATAAGGGGATAAAATCAGCCAGACAGCAGTAAAATGCCTAAGTGAAGCAAAACTGTGTGGGGTGCTAGTCAGACTTTAACTTTTGATGGGATTCTTTCACTATGGCATTCCTGAAGCTGTGAATGACAGTCTGGACATTATTTTTATTCTTGTGCAAGACCTGGTATTGTAGAAATGACAACTGTGTTCACCAAGAGTTACTTAGATAAAAAGCTATAATAAATGGGAACCAAAGGGAGGAATTCACCTAAGTCCAACATTCTACTGGATAATTGGCTTCTTTTTAGCCCTGTGGTAGAGTAGGGTGTGGTGTTATGATATTTCTGGGACTTGGGAACCCTACCTGGTTGGGATGCAATATAACTATCTTTAGCTAAAATTAATCTATATAATCAATGACTTAATAAATGACATCATAAAGAAATCCTTTATCTTTAAAGATTTTAGGGAACAGAATAAAATGATAATGGATGGAGTTCTTGGAGAGATAAAATTGAAAATCACCCAGTTAGTTCAAACCACTTGAAATAGCATTCAATGAGATGTTAATTTGTGTCACAGTTTTCTCGGAGTTTTACCTTTTCTTTTTTATTTATTTATTTGTTTGTTTGTTTGTTTGTTTTGTTTATACATGCACTGGGTACAGTCAGAAGCACGGGAGGGTGAGAGAATTCACCAGAGCCAGAGCGGGGAGCAGAGCAGGCAGAAGGACCGAAGTACACTGCTGAGGGGAGCAGCGGGTGGCAGGAGAGGTCTGCGCGCCATGTGGGACCCTCCTCCGGTGGCCGGGGAGCAGCGGGGGATCGAACTGGCACTGCAGAGGCTGCAGGCAGCTTCGCAACCCAGTGCTCAACCGCTGAGCCACTGGGGAGGCCCTACCTTTTCTTTTGATTCTGGAAGATGACTGAACCTTTGAGCTCTATTACTTCAAGGTCCAAAATAGAGGTTACTTAGAGAAAACCCCATTACTAATACCACCTTCCTGGCACTTGTTCTTAAAAGCCTTATGGGGCTTTTGCTTTACCTCTCTAATATGAGAGGAGAGGAGCAAATGTCTTTAAGGAGGGAAGTGGTAGAAGTTGTGATAACAGTGAGGACAGGGCTTCTCCCATGTCTGGAACACAGATGGGGTAAAGTTCTGTGAATTTCTGTGGACTGAGACCCTGTCCCTTGCAGAACCTTTTGGGGGTGACCAACCATAGATGGGAAAATTTGGATGGAACACCAGGATTAGGTAGACACTCTATGTGGGGGCTCCTTCCCCAACCCTGTGCTCATTTAGCAGAGAAGGATCAAAGTGACCCACTTCAATGGTTAGGATAAGAAAACTGGCACCAGTTCAGCTTATGAACTAAACACAGAGGACTCATTTTTTGATGTTTGTGTGGGGTGGAGCCTCTCAACAAGACCAAGACTAAATTTCTTGACATCGCCCCCAACCTCTGCTGGGAATAGAGTTATCATGACTTTAGTGTGGAGTAGTTCATACTGGATTGAACATCAGATGATCACAAAAAAAATTAAGTTTACAGATACAATGATTTCTCCAAAAGCATGTAATACCCATGGGTAGAAGCCACTGGTTTATTTTTAGAGCATACTGCTTCCTTTATTGTATCTGCTAAGAGATTAGTAGGCTAAGAGCAAGCAAATTCAATCGTAAAGCCATTCAATAATGATGATGATCATGATGATGATGGTGATGATGATGATAAAATGCCAATAACACCAACACCATTATGCCAGGACCTTGCCATTTATCATTTAATTGTCATAACACCCTCTGATACCATATTGTCTCCATGGTACAGAAAACCGAACTTCAGAAATGTAATTCACTAGCTCTAGTCTGCACTTCTAGGAAGGGCTGAGTCAGGGCTTCAGTGGGCAATTGTAATGCCAGAGCCTGCACACCTGACCACCACACTGTTCCTGGGGTTCCTACCCACACAACTGGGATTCAAGAAAGAAGGGTAAAATCTTGGCCATCTGTTTTATATTAAGTCAACCTGATTTATTTTAGGATTTATGCTTTGAGAGTGTGCTAATATGAAATCCTGTGTTACCGGTCTATTTCAATTAGGGGAAAAGTGGAGCTTTGTATCAATGGTGCCCTTTATTCTTAATGTGAAATTCTGTGAGCCTCACCATGAACAGTGCCCAGCCCCCCATTCTGCCATTCACTCTACACCTCCAGAAAGTTTTCAAGCCAAGTAGGGATTTAAGCAATTATTAACCTCCAAGAGCATCTCGCAGCTGGGCACTTTGAAAATAAAACCATATTATTTTATCGAAGGTTTGGCAAATGCTCTCAAAGTCAATATATTCCTTGTCTGGTTTCCAGCAGCAGTGCTTTTAGCCACGGTCATCTACGTGCCTCCAGTCTGCACTTGAGTAGGCATAAAATTCTATTTAAACTGGTTTTGATTTTCCCCTTCTTCCAGAAATCTAATTCCTCACAACCACATCATTGAGCCATTTCACATGGTAGTGATTAAGGACACATTTCCCATTCTTGATTTTCTGGTCTCTGATAAACTTCATGAATGGAGTATTTAGGTTCTACACTCTGGACCTATAACAGTTTTCACTCTTGGCCTCTCATTTTGTTGTTCTTTCAGGTTAAGGAGGTGCAATGGACTAAATGTTTGTGTCCCCCTCCCCAGTTCTTATGTTGGGGTCCCCCTCCCCATTTCCTACATTGGTGTTTCCTGCCCCAGTTCCTATGCTGAACTGCTACTCCTGGTGTGATAGCGTTGGGGAGTGGAGTCTCTGTGAATGGGACTAGACCCAGAGATCTCTCTCCTATTTTCCACCGTGTGAGGATACAATAAGAAGATGGCGGCTCCCTGCAGCCTGGAAGAACCCCACCAGGCTGGCACCCTGACTTCAGACTTTTCAGCCTTCAGAGCTGTGAGCAATACACTTCTGTCCTTTCCAGGCCGCCTTGTCTATGGTGTTCTGTTAAAGCAGCCCAGCGCACTGAGGCAGGAATGCAAGGAAGCAGCAGCCTTTATTCTCCTAGTGGGCCCTGCCCATGACACTTGGAGGACAGAGTATGTCCTTACTTGTGTGCAAAAGAGAGAATCCTGCTCAACAAACAAGAGACAAAGTCTACTTCATGGGCAGGAGTGACAGCACATCTTGTGAAGGGCTGAGCTGTCCCGCAGATGTGGGAGGGTCCTCTGAGCCCAGGTCTGACTTGCTGTCTTGGCTCCAGAGAGGAGAAAGGTGGGCAAGTCTAAACACAGTGCTTGCTCCCATTGTGAGGCAGGTGGGGTTGAATTCTGAAAAGCAGTCGCATACTAACAACAGAATGCCATTCAGCCTTAAAAAGGAAGGAAATTCTGACACAGGCTGTAGCATGGATGAGCCTTGAGGATGCCACGCTAAGAGAAGTCAGTGACAGAGGGCAAATAGTGTGTGATTCCACCTGTTTGAAGCTCCTAAAGTGATCATGTCCATAAAGACAGGAAGCTGAAGGCGGTTTTCAGGGCTAGAGGTGGACTGTGGAGGCCCCACAACACTAATGCCCTTAATGCCAACTATATTACACACTTAAAAATGGTCAAAATGGTAAATATTATGTTGTGCATTTTACCACAACAAAAGAAAGAACTTTCCGTTGAAATTGACATGATTAATTTTATCCTGACACTAGAAAGACCCTTATAGAATGTCAGAAACAACAGTGTGGACATAGTGTCAATTCAGAGAGGAATACACTGAGGCCCAGAAGGTGAGTCGACTTAGCAAAAGGTCACAGCTAGTGCGACACCACCTCTTTCAGTCCCTCTGGCCACTACCCTTTCCACAGCCACAGGGTTTCAGGGGACTCACGTAGGCTACACGGTATTTCTGGGCCCTTCTCCGGGGTCCTACAATATTGAAGCACCTTCTTTCAGTGCTATGACATTGTATTGATTTTGTTTGTTTGTCTGCTGGTCCTTCCAGACACTTAGCTCCTTGAGAGCAAGATCCGTATCTTTTCTTTTCCAATAGTTAGAAGTTTATAGATCAGTTTAGGTTCACAAAACTGAGCAGAAGGTACAAAGATTTCCCATACTTCCCACACAGTCACAGCTTCCCCACTATCCACATTTTCCACTAGACTGAAACATTAGTTACAACTGCTGAGCCTGCATTGCCACCTCATACGAGATCACCTCAAATCCTTAGTTTACGTTAGTGTTCACTTTTGGTGTTGTATACTTTATGGATTTGGACAAATATATAAAGACATGTATCCACCATTATGGTTTCAGAGTGTTCTCACTGTCCTAAAAGTCCTCTGTGTTTTGCCTATTCATCTCTTCCTCCTACCACCCACTGATCTTTTTACATATCCAAAATTTTGATTTTTGTAGAATGTCATGTTATTTGGAATCATGCAGTATGTGACCTTTTCAGTTTGGCTTCTTTCACTAGGTAATGTACATTTGATTTATCTTTTTATGACTTGATAGCTCACTTCTTATCTTTTCTAACTTATATGGGTAAACTTAGTACGTAGTAGAACAAATATTGGTTAAGTGAATGAATAAATAAGCAAACCAACTATTGACAGACATAGTCTACTCAGTCAGGAAGGCAAGTATTAAGAACAGAATGGTCTGGAAGTTTCATTATTTCATTCATCAGTCCTTGAACATTGGTCAAGAACCCAACTGCAAGATGCGATACTAAATGTATTTTAATTTTTTAAAAACCCAAATTTGAAAAATAAATCAATGCTTATATTTGTGAAAAAATACTATAATTTTTGTATGTGTAAAGAACAAATACACATTCAACAACAAGAGCTAATTCTTTTCAACTGTGGCCTCTTCATTTGCACTTTGCTTAAACCCAGGTGCCACATCTTAATCCAGAAAAGTGAAGTCTGGCGCCCTCTTGTGATTCATTTGTAAAAGAAATGCAATGTGTTTTTAATTCACTAAAGAGCATCGAGCCTCCCTCTGGAGGAAGATGATTTTCTTGAGGCTCATTCCTTCCAGTGCTAGCCATGTCTCTCAACAACCTTACATCAGTCCATCTGCCAAAGACATAGTCAGGGTGAATGTGATCTTTTCTGTTAGTAGCCAAGACGAGTATTTTAAGGTACTCTAGTGTTGCTGTCAAGAAGGAGAATAAACTTAAATAATATCCAAAATTAAAACCCTTTTATAATTCCACAATGTTAGCAGATAAACTTCATGTGTCACCCCTTGTTTGTTCTCCAGTCCCTCCTCTCCCACACGCTTCCCATCCTCATGCTTTCTTGACCCCCAGAAGACTAGCTACTCCTCAAGACTTTTTGTTGTTGTTTTTTCTTTTTTCAAAACCATTAAAATGTCATTTCCTTGACAAAACATTTCCTGCGTTAAAAAATGACTTATTTTTTCCACAGTGCCTCCACCTCCTTCCATCTTCTAGAATGGCTAACAACTATTATATTTAGCTACATGTTTATCTGAGTCTTCAATCAATGGTTGTGCTCCTTAAAGGTATTCCACCTTCGGGGAAGTCACCTCCTATTCCCATTCACCATCAATTACTGTAAATTGATGGTCAAAGCAGGAAGTCAAAATGGGAGCAACAAAAACTAGTAGTTGTTTCCAGGGACCCCAAGATTCTTCTTCCTTTTGCTCTCACCACCTGCTATTTGGTATAAAAACTAAAGGCAGCATCACTTCATGATGCCTGCAGATCCCCTAGATTTATAGGAGATGTAAAGTTGCACTTTCCATGGCCTCTCTGAGCACTTTGGAAAGCTTTGTGTCAAATCAAACTGTTAATGCCATTAAAATTCAAAGAGAGCTAAAATCAATGCCTTATTCCTCCAACATGAAGATGTGAGTAGAAAAGGGCTGGAGGTATTAATAAGAACTTGGGCTCAGAGGCTATGCTTGCCCCAAGTCATAGAACCCTAACATGCACCCCTGGCACTCAGTTCCACACACCATTTGTGACAGAGTTCTGTGCTCCCTCTGGCTGGAGTTGCACTCTTAGTGGGCACTTCAGCTGTCCATGCACAAACACACCAGCACACTCTATTTCAGTAGGCATTACAATATTATATGGATACTATAAACACTGCTGTCTAACCAGGCATCCCCATCTCAATCCACAACTAAGACAAAATGAACAAAAATAAATTGACCAATGAAAACAAACATAACCACACTCTCATGTTTCCAGTACAGCACCGGGAATATGTCAGAACCTAGAGCTGTTGGGATGACCCTTGAATCCATGCTCTCATTTACCTGCCCTGTAGCCATAAACAAAGGACTCCTTTCTGCCTTAACTTTCCCATATTTAAAATAGAGAGAACTCAAAGTTCATGTTGTCGAGTCTTGCATTTAGTCAAGCATTCATTACTATTAGCAATCACTATTTTTTTCACTTTTTCCTATGCATTTTTACTCAAGAAATCTAGGGAATTTTAAATAAGCATTAAAGATTGTACAATCATATAATTTCCCTTTATACTTAAAAAAACTAGTATTTATTTATTTTTCACGTCATTGTTCATTTCTGTACAATGTTTGATTTCTCCCCTCAAGTGTCATCTGCATACAATTCCCACCACCAAATCACCCATGAACCATCACTATAGTCTCTTGTAGAAATCATTATTTTTTGAAGAATTATTTCAGTGATTCTGATTGGACTGTCTACCATGGTGAAATTCACTGCACGATATTTTTTTACTTTACATTAGCTACAGTCTTGAATGATGATTTCTTTATTTTTTATACTTACTTATTTTTTTACATCATACATTTTTGTGAAATTCTCACCACCACATCACCTGTGAACCATCACCATTGTCTCTTGTGCTCTTCTCTCTCCTGTTTTGACACCTCTCCTTGCCCCTCTCCTGCTGTATGTCTCCAATTTATAGTTTGCCTGCTAGTTTTGTCTTTTCTTTTTCTGACCCCTCGTTCAGTTTCCCTATATTTTTCCTATGAGTGAAACCATTTGATATTTTTCTTTTTCCTTCTGACTTATGTCACTGAGTGTAATTCCTTCCAGCACCTTGGATGGTGATTTCTTTAAAAAAAAAAAAAAATTATTTCACCTACTGTGCTATTTATAGCAACAGAACCATGCATGCACATGTTCTCTCTCTCTCTCTCTCTCTCTCTCTCTCTCTCTCTCTCTCTCTCTCTCACACACACACACACACACACTTCAAAGTAAAAAAATAGTTTCAACAACATCACTCCATGTAAGAATAAGCGTGAGCCTGCTTTATTTTTCCCTATGTCCCGTTTCTGAGGTTTAGGGTCTCAAGACAAGAAGCTCTAAATGACGTATATTACCAGCACTGCTAATGCAGAAAAAGCCAGCCCTGCCTACTTATTTCCCAGGGGAGACTGTTCACGGAATATATTTACCACAGATGAAAGTTTGGTCTTGAGCTTTGACTGGCTTCAGTTATTTTTATCTCCTTGTAAATGGCTTCTTCTTTCTGACCTCTCATCTTCTTCAATACCCTTTCAGACAACCCCTGATGTGTTAGAGAACGCGCAGTGCCTTCTGACCAGCTGAATTCCTTATCTAAAAAGAGCCACAGCCATCCTAGCACCCTGTGCTCCTGGTGTCTAAGTCCCAGCCTTGTGTGGTGTTTTTCCTTTATCTTCACAGATGTTCTCCTGGTCAAGCGGGAGCTGCCTTGTCCTTAGACAAGGACCTGCCTGGTTCTATCAAACAGTATTTGTTTCTTCCCAGAAAGTGAAAAGAAACCTGCTGTCCCAGAGCAGAGGATTAAGTATCTGGAGGAAGTCAACAGACAGATTGTAGCACGAGCTTTGAACTAAGAGTTTGAGAAACACCTAACCTTTTGACATTATTGAAAGAAAAAATCAGTTGAAAGCCCCCTGGGAAACGATGAAATAAAAATTAAGTTTGCTGGTAACAACACTTGAGTGCTGCCCACAATAACCTTGAATTTAGTAAAACAGAAGAATCTTAAAACAGCTTCCTGTCAATACCTCAACATATGATTTCTACAAGGATTAACCACTGTGACGCAGGGTGCCATTAAAAAGCAAAATTCATCCCCAAACATTTGAAGTTCTAATTGGCTTTATTCAATGAATTCGTGAATTAGGCAATGTCCCATCAAGGACAAATGGAAGGATTTTAGAGTCAGAAAGTGGGGCAAGAGCATTTGGCTAAAGAAGCCGTTGTTTCATGCAAGAACACCCTTCCTGGTTGGGGGTGGGTGCTTATCAGGCAGATTAGCAGCTATTGCTGACCAGGACTGGTTAGGATTCCTTTCCTGGGAAGGGTAAAACTGCAATTAAGTTTGATATTAAATCTCGGCTTAGTGACATACTAAATCTTGGGTTTGGCACAAGTGACTCCATTTGGGGCCTGTCCTCTCTTTTCCTAACAACACTTAGAAGCGGCCTCCCTGGTGGCCCAAGGGGTTAAGACGAAATCTATGAATCTGTCCACAGCCACTGCAGCACGAATTCAATCCCCGGCCAGGGAGCTACCCACATGGCACTGCAGACCTCTCCTGACTCACCTGCTGTTCCCCTCAGCGGTGTGTATCAGTCAATCTGCCTGTTCTGTTCCCCACTCTGTGAATCCTCTCACCCACCCCACACCTCTGGCCTGTACCCCAGTTTTTGTATGCATGGATAAATAAATCTTAAAAAAAAAAAAAGAAGAAGAAGCAGCTTAGACCAATGTCTCCTGACCTTGCACTTCAGCTTCCTGGCAAAACTACAGTTCCACAACCTGGTGGATTTCTTCTCAAAGAAATTCAAACCAAATGTAGTGACTCATTAAATAAGCAAAAGTCATAAAACATACTTGGGTAACTATTGGGCAAACCAAAATGTTGGCAATAAATCTTCTAACAGTAATTGTCTAGTCAGGCAAGACAGCAGTTTTTCGAAAGGGTGGCAACTTGCCATTTCTTTAAACCCTTCAGGGGAGCAGCTGCAGGACTGACCAGAGCTGGACAAAGCTGTTCTTCCTTCATGAGCAGGGTGAAGACACAGGCCTGGGCTCAGATGTGTGTCTGACAGCGTCTACGGAGGATGAGGCAGTTCAGGCCTTCTCTCACACAGATTTGTGGGACAATGAATGAAAAACCAAACTTCACCAGGACTATGTTTATCAGGTTCAGAACCTTTAGGTGCTCACTTCCACAGAGTAGTAAGGTTTCCCTTTACTGCTTAAGCCAAACACATCTAACCACAGCATAAATTTATTGAGCGTATCCATATTGTGACAAAATAAATATACAATTTAATAGGCAGGAAAAGGGGGAAATAAAACCTCTTGGCAAAGCTCAGGAAACTAGCACAGGGAGTGGAGGGGTCCAGTTTGGACATCTCTGGGGTCACCCATCTGCAGGGCCAGGTATGGGCACTTCTCAGCATGAAGAGCCCCTGGTGGCTCTCACCCGACCTGGGCATGGAATCCACCAACATTGCAAATTGCCACAATGTGGTGTCTATATTTACACCACTTTTCAGAGATATATTTAGGCAGTACCTCTATACACAGACAGGGTTTTTTCTTTTATGGGGAATCATAAAATCAGAATGGATCACATATGGCTCCTGAAGGAGTTTAAATTTTTCCTTTAGCAATAGAAAGCCACTGAAAAATTCTACATAGGTAGTGACATGGCTAATGTGGCCTCCCGGGTCAATTGCTGAGTTACTTGGGATGTACTGAAGGGAATAGGCAAGGAGACCAGAAGAAAGAGATTAGCAAAGAGTCTAAAATCTGGGATAAGTGTAAAAAGCCCTGAATCAGAATGGCAAGAACCTTGAAAATGGAAATGAAATGGAGGTGGCAGAATTGAGAGATATTTGAGAGGCTGTTGGATTTGGGGGTTTGTGGTCTGGGTAACTGGATGGATGAAGATGGCTATAATCACTTCTGAAAGGTTCAACTGCAAGTAACAGGGACTGGGTAAAATGTCATCACAAGATAGTGTAACGGGTGGTCCCAGGGAAAGGGAAGGTTCCAAGTTCCCTTACCCACCCAAGGAAGAGTGCAGCTGAGCATGGAGGAGAAGAAGCTGGAGAAGAGACTAGAAGAAGGAAGGAAGAAAAATGGAGAGCCAGAAAGAGACCTGGAGGAGGCACGTGGAGCAGAGAGACACGTGAAGAAGCTGCGCTTGTTTCTTGGTCTTAGACTGAAACAGATGTGGGTGAGAGACCCAGGGGGAGGTTAACAATGGCAGCTTTTTCTTGATTTTGATTTTGCTCCTTCTGTGCCGTATGTGCTGGGCCCCGTCTGCCCCTTTCCTATGGTTCCCCACGACTTGTGGCAGGCTTTTGAGCCTCAGTGGCCCGCTTTGGGTCAACGCTGGGCATTTACCCAGGAGGGATGGGTAACTTTGGGTGCTTGATTTGGAAGCTATTTTATCCCTTCTTTCCCTTCTCTTCTCTCTATTGCACACCAATTGTATTAAAGATCCTTTCCATTAAATGTTTTATGCACTAGGGTATGTTATTTCTTAATGTAGCAGATGACAGAAACTATTTAGAGCAGGCAGGCTTGGGGGTTCTGGGGTGCTCTTTCCCTCCACAATAGTGGTTGTCACATGGATTACATTTTTTGGGGGGGGAGATGGCACTTTATTTATTTATTAAATCAAACTTACCTCATGCAAAGAAAATCTCTCTCCACATCCGTCAAGCAATTTTTTTTTCTTAAGTAGCTACATTTTCTCCACTGCTTTATATCCTCTCCTCTCGTCCCTTCCCTCCCTCTCCATGTTGATGTCAGAGCACTCGTAGTGTTTCCTGATGTGCACTAGTTTTTGTGAACATTTTACTTTGTTGAGCTGCCTGCTCTGTAAATGACCAGTAGTTGTTTTCATTTTCTGACTTGCTTTACTACGCTTAATTCCCTCAACCTTCCATGGCTTCTTCCATGTCCTGGCTATTGAAAATAACGCTGCTACCAATATTGTAGAGCATATGGCTGTCCTTCCTTCCTTCCTTCCTTCCCCTTCCCCTCCCCTCCCCTCCCCTCCCCTCCCCTCTTTTCCTTTCCTCTCCTCTCCTCTCCCTCTTCTCCTACATCTCCTCCTCTCCTCTCCTCTCCTCTCCTCTCCTCTCCTCTCCTCTCCTCTCCTCTCCTCTCCTCTCCTCTCCTCTCCTCTCCTCTCCTCTCCTCTCCTCTCCTACATCTCCTCCTCTCCTCTCCTCTCCTCTCCTCTCCTCTCCTCTCCTCTCCTCTCCTCTCCTCTCCTCTCCTCTCCTCTCCTCTCCTCTCCTCTCCTCTCCTCTCCTCTCCTCTCCTCTCCTCTCCTCTCCTCTCCTCCATCTCCTCTCCTCTCCTCTCCTCTCCTCTCCTCTCCTCTCCTCTCCTCTCCTCTCCTCTCCTCTCCTCTCCTACATCTCCTCCTCTCCTCTCCTCTCCTCTCCTCTCCTCTCCTCTCCTCTCCTCTCTCCTCTCCTCTCCTCTCCTCCATTTCCTCCTCTCCTCTCCTACATCTCCTCCTCTCCTCTCCTCTCCTCTCCTCTCCTCTCCTCTCCTCTCCTCTCCTCTCCTCTCCTCTCCTCTCCTTCTTTTCCTACGTCTCCTCCTCCTTCCTTGGCTGATTAGTATCCCATTGTGGTTATATCATGGATATCTATCACAGTTTTTTTTTTTTTATTCATTCACCTGTGATGACCATTTGGGTTATTTCCAGTTTGGGTTAACAGAAACAAAGTTGCTCTGAATATGTGTCTATGCCTGCATGTCTTTATGTGAACATATGTTTTCTTTACTAGTAAATGTACCTAGGCTGACTTTTGTAGCATGTGTGTGTGTGTGTGTGTGTGTTTGGCTTTTTAACAAACACTAAAATGCTTTTTTAGGCTGTTGTCCTGCTTTCCTTTCCCACCAGCGACGTTCAAGAGCCCTGGTTCCTCCATGTCCTGGCCAGCGCAAGGCATGGCACCTTGCACCATTCTAATGTGGGTGGTCTAATAAGCGTTGTCAAGAAATCAGACAATCAGAACTTTCTAAAAAGCGACAGAACATATTTCCATTGTCATTGTGTGCACTCACATTGCAAGGGGAGCGGGAGGTGGAAATTAAGCAGTGGAGACAAATCAGCTGTCCTTGAGGACTTTGGGTTCTAAAGGAAGGCCCCGAGTTCATGTAAAAGTGATAGTTATATACTCAAAACAGGTCCTTTCTATATCTGAATTACAACGTTTTAAATGTTTATTATTTGTCTAGTTCACAATGTAGGCAGTTAGGAAGAGCTTAATAAAACAGTTCTATGAATTTTACCAAATCCGAAAGCCACACTGCTTCTTGAACATTATCTAAATGTTAAATTGGATAAAAATCAGCTGAAATTTCTTATAGTCCTTTAATCTAGCTCTAAATATGTCATGCTTGTCTTTATCCCTTCCAACAGGGCACACCCAAACAGAAGAAAAACATAGAGGCTGAAAAAGAGATACAGTGACAGTGAGAAACTGATAGGGTGACCATCTGGCCCAGTTTGCTGTGGACTGCCCCAGTTTTAGCACCAAGTGTCTTGCGCCTGCGAGTGTTCCACTTCAGTGTAAAGCAAGAATCAAATCAATAAAGCCTGAGGACTTGGATGAAAGAAAGGAAATGTCATGCAATCTCAGATTGGCTTAGAGAATATTTCTCATTTCTCCCTAAAAATGAGAAGTGTAACTTCACAAATAAACAATGTGGTATGTGTGGGAGTCATGCACAGAACTAAAATTCATAAAGTAGGAAATGTTTCAGAGGCTCTCAGTGCGGTGAATAAACCGTGAGGCTGGCAGCATGGTATCAGTCATGGTGAGTGTACTTGTATCACATAAATTTGTAAATGCTACAAATCAGAGCAAAACACTTAAAAATCAGACACTTACCACCACACCATCCAACCTTGTCCTTCCAGACTATAGCAATTTATTTTTCTTTGGACTCGTGGCTCTACAATAGCAATAAAGTGGTCCTGATAGAAGCTAAGAGAAGGAGGCATCACAGAAACAGAAACTGGTGCCATAAGACCAGAGCCCAGAAGTGAGGGTAGAAATGATGACAGTCGTTAAACAAGCTACATTGAAAAGCAAAGTATACGGAAGGGGGGCGGAGCAACATGGCGGCGAGGAGACGCTGCGAGTAAGATCTCCCATTAAAAAAAGTTAATAGGGAGGAAAAGCGGCAGGTCCCAGTGAGAACTGGGACACGGAAGATAAACGGACGACTCCAGCAAACTGCCCAAAGAAGAAAGTTGCCATAAAAGAGGACGAGAAGGGAGGGAAGCGCAGAACCCTGCGCCCCTCCCCCGCCCACAGAGGCTGCACTCTCCGACCGGCAGAGAGGAGGAAAACAACAAACCAAAACGCCCAACAAGAAAAACGGACGCAGCAAGTGGGACTGTGAGTGGAAAGGAACTATTTTAGCCACCACACCCCGTGAACGGGAGCTGAGGCGAACCCTGCAGGATCCACCACGGAGGTGAGCTCCAGGCGCCATTAAAGAGAGCCCTGCCCCCAGGAGGAGACCAGCACCAGCACACAGCCCCGGCCGCCGGGTAAGCTTGCGCGGGAAGTGGCGCGGATCCGGACCGGATCGCAGCTGCCCAGGTCCCCGCGCCTGCGACCTAGGCTTGCGGGGAGACGGCGGAGGCCCTCCCTGAGTGAGCAGGAACAAGGTGCCCAGGCAGGGGAGCGGGATTCAAAAGGCGCCATTCCCGCGCCACTGATCTGGGCTACAGCCCGCGTCCTGGAACTGAGGGCTTTGGAACTGAGACCCGGGCGGAGGCCCTCCCTGAGTGAGCAGGAACAAGGCGCCCAGGCAGGGGAGCGGGATTCAAAAGGCGCCATTCCCGCGCCACTGATCTGGGCTACAGCCCGCATCCTGGAACTGAGGGCTTTGGAACTGAGACCCGGGCGGAGGCCCTCCCTGAGTGAGCAGGAACAAGGCGCCCAGGCAGGGGAGCGGGATTCAAAAGGTGCCATTCCCGCGCCACTGATCTGGGCTACAGCCCGCGTCCTGGAACTGAGGGCTTTGGAACTGAGACCCGGGGCACGAAATTAGGGGCGTGGGTTCCCCACGACGGTGGGGCACAAGGCAGACACAGCACCCCAAAGCCGTTGAGGTGTACCCTACCATCCCCGCTCTGCTCCCTGTCCCACGGGGTGGAAAATCAGCTCCCCAAGGGCTCTAGGAGAGATCTCTGGCGCCACCTAGCGACTTGACCCCAGCACAGGCTACTGAAGGAGCTAGTGGCCAGCTGGGGAGTTAGCCCACACCGGGCCCCTTCCGAACAAGTAGTCTGAGCCCACAGGGAGAGCGAGCACCCACAGCCGGGGCAGACCAGGCGCGCAGAAGAGTGTGCCTGAGACCAGAAGCGCAGGGAGTGTGTCCCACATCACCATTTTAGAACAGGGACATTTCTTCAGTAAAGACTACCTGCAGAAGGCTTCCTCAGGAGCCAGAGGTGAGCGGGGGAAGTTCGCCCATGCCAGACCCCCTCTGGCCTGCAGTCCAAGCCCAGAGGGGAGCAGGAACCCACCGCCGGGGCAGACCAGGCGCACAGGGGAGTGTGTCCCCACATCGGCATTATAGAACAGGGACCTTTCTCCAGTAAAGGCTGCTTGAAACTGACAGATGACTCCTGGAAGAACCAGAGGGGAACAGAGAAGCCCACCCAAGATGCCCGCCAGTCCCAACAACACAGTGTCCCAACGCATACGGCAAATTAGAAAACAGACAGTAGGGAGGAGAAGAACCACACGCAACCTAGCAACTCTCCAGAGAAAAAGCACACCACAAAAAGAAAGCCAGCCCCCAGATTGCAACGACAATAACTTGGAAGAATTTCTGAGCCTTCCAGAAAGAGAATTTAAAATTGCCGTGATTAAAAAACTGACAGAAGTCATAAAGGAAAACAATGATAAGGGAAAAATAATCAACGATCAGAAGAATGCAATTGAGTCCCTAGAGAGGGAAAACAATGGTCAGAAGAAAGAAATTGAGTCCCTAAAGAGGGAAGTAAAAGAAATGCAGGAGATCAAAGAATTAATGGAAGAACTAAAGAATTCTGGGAAAAGCAATGAAAGCAGAATAGATGAAATGGAAGAACGAATAAGTAATCTTGAAGACACAGAAATAAAAAGAACCAAAACAGAAAAGGAAAGAGAAGTACGAAGGAAAAAGAACGAAGAAAGACTTCGGGAACTATCTGACTCCATGAGGAAAGGAAATATAAGAGTTATAGGAATACCAGAAGGAGAGGAGAGAGATGTAGGAACAGAGAAAATATTCAAAGAGATAATTGAAGAGAACTTCCCAAATGTGAAGAAGGAGCTGAAAATTGATATACAAGAAGCAAGAAGAACACCAAACTTCCACGACGAAAGGAAAAATACAGCAAGACACATAATAGTAAAGCTCCCAAGAATCCAGGACAAGGAAAAAATAATGAAGCTGGCAAGAGGGAAGAAACAGATAACATTCAAAGGAAAACCAATCAGGCTGACATCAGACTTCTCCGAAGAAACACTACGGGCAAGGAGAGAGTGGAGGGACATAGTCAACAGACTCCAAGAAAACAGATGCCAACCAAGAATACTCTATCCCGCAAAGCTCTCCTTCCTCTTTGAAGAAAGAATATGGACCTTCCCAGACAAACAGAAACTCCGGAATTTCATTGCAACTAAACCCCCACTCCAAAAAATACTACAAGGAGTCCTAAAGCCAGAACCTCAGAGCGACGAATAACAATGAAAGAAGGCCAAAAAAAAAAAAAAGTTATTAAAAGAATAAATAAATAAAATCAAAGGAAAGACAAACACAATGGCAAATACAGATGTTAACATATCAATATTAACTCTAAATGTAAATGGACTAAACTCTTCAATAAAAAGACACAGAGTTGCAGCCTGGATTAAGAAACAAAACCCAACCTTTTGCTGTCTCCAGGAAACACATTTAGCTACAAAAGATAAAAATAGGCTCAAAGTTAAAGGATGGAAAACAATCCTACAAGCAAATGGACCAAAAAAGAAAGCAGGAACAGCTATACTTATATCAGATAAAACAGATTTCAAACTCAAAAAGATAAAAAGAGACCCTAATGGTCACTACATTATGATCAAGGGGACAATACTTCAAGAAGAAATAACACTCATTAACATATACTCACCAAACGAAGGAGCACCAAAATATATCAGACAACTGTTGTCCTCTCTGAAAACAGACATCAGAGAAAACACATACGTAGTGGGAGACTTCAACACACCACTATCAACAATGGATAGATCAACAAGACAAAAAATAAGTAAAGAAACCAAAGCTCTAAATAAAGACCTAGAGCAATTGGGCTTAACAGACATCTATAGAACACTAAACCCCAAAAAAACGGAGTACACATTTTTCTCAAGCGCACACGGATCATTCTCCAGGATCGATCACATACTGGGGCACAAGACAAACATCAACAGATACACCAAGATTGAAATCATATCAACCATCTTTTCTGACCATGAAGGCATCAAACTAGAAATAAACCATAAAAAGAAGGCAAGGAACTTTCCTACCTCATGGAGATTAAAAACCACACTACTGGAAGACCATTGGACTAATGAGGAGATCAAAGAAGAAATTAAAAAATTTTTTGAATTGAACGACAAGGAGGACACCAATATCCTAAATGTATGGGATGCAGCAAAAGCAGTAATAAGAGGAAAATATATAGCAATAAAAGCTCACATCAAGAAACAAGAAAGAACACAAAGAAACAACCTAATCTCGAAGCTCAAAGATCTAGAAAAAGAACAACAAAAAAACCCCAAAACCAGTAGAAGAAAAGAAATAATAAAAAGCAAAGCAGAAATAAATGAAATTGAAACTAAAAAAACAATCCAAAAGATCAATGAAACCAAGAGCTGGTTCTTTGAAAAAATCAATAAAATAGACAAACCCCTAGCCAGGCTCACAAAGGAAAAAAGGGAGAAAGCACAAATAAACAGGATCATCAATGAAAGAGGAGAAATCACAACGGACACAGCAGAAATCAAAAGAATAATCAGTAACTACTATGAACAGTTATATGGAAACAAGTTTAACAATCTAGAGGAGATGGACAAATTCCTACAACTCTACAATCACCCAAAGCTAGATAAAGAAGAAATAGAACACCTAAACAGACCAATTACAATTAGCGAAATTGAAATGGTAATCAAAAACCTCCCCAAAAACAAAAGCCCAGGACCTGATGGATTTACAAATGAATTCTACCAAACATTCAGAGAAGAATTAGTGCCTATCCTTCACAAACTCTTCCAAAAAATTGAGAAGGAAGGGACAATACCAAACACGTTCTATGAAGCCAACATTACACTAATACCAAAACCGAACAAGGACAACACAAAAAAGGAAAACTACAGGCCAATCTCCCTAATGAACACTGATGCAAAAATCCTCAATAAAATTTTAGCTATCAGAATCCAACAATGTATCCATAAGATAATTCACCACGACCAAGTTGGATTCATTCCAGGGGCACAAGGATGGTTTAACATCCGAAAATCAATCAACGTTATCCAACACATCAACAAAAAGAAATATAAAAACCATATGATAATATCAATAGATGCTGAGAAAGCCTTCGACAAAGTGCAACACCCATTCATGATAAAAGCCCTTGAAATTCTTGGGATACAAGGAACATACCTCAACATCATAAAGGCCATCTATGACAAGCCAACAGCCAGTATCATTCTCAATGGTGAAAAGCTGAAAGCAATTCCATTAAGATCTGGAACAAGACAAGGATGTCCACTCTCACCATTGCTTTTCAATATAATACTGGAAGTCCTAGCCAGGGCAATAAGACAAGAGAAAGACATCCAAGGAATCCAAATAGGAAAAGAAGAAGTCAAACTATCACTATTTGCAGACGATATGATATTATACATAGAGAACCCCAAAAACTCCACAGAAAAGCTAATTCAACTCATCAATCAGTTCAGTAAAGTGGCAGGATACAAAATCAACACGCAAAAGTCAGTAGCCTTCCTATACACAAACAATAAATCTGAAGAAGAAGAAATCAAAAAGACCATCCCTTTTGTTATTGAAACAAAAAAAATCAAATATTTGGGAATAAATCTAACAAAAGAGGTAAAGGACCTATACAAAGAAAACTATAAAACACTGTTAAAAGAAATAGAAGAAGACACAAAGAAATGGAGAGACATCCCCTGCTCATGGATTGGAAGAATAAACATTATTAAAATGGCCATCCTTCCAAAAGCAATATACAGATTCAATGCTATTCCAATCAAAATTTCAATGTCATTCTTCAAAGAAATAGAACAATTATTGATGAAATTCATATGGAATCACAAAAAACCCCGAATAGCCAAAGCTCTCCTGAAAAAAAAAGAAGGGAATGGAGGCATCAGACGCCCAGACTTCAAACTATACTACAAAGCCATAATCATCAAAACTGCATGGTATTGGAACAAGAACAGACATACAGACCAATGGAATCGAATAGAAAATCCAGAAATAAACCCACAGATTTATGGTCAACTAATCTTTGACAAAGGAGCAAAGAATATGCATTGGAGCAAAGAAAGTTTGTTCAATAAATGGTGCTGGGAAAACTGGGTCGCTACATGCAAAAGAATGAAGCTTGACCACCACCTCACACCATACACAAAAATCAACTCAAAATGGATTAAAGAACTAGACATAAGACCTGAAACCATAAAATATATAGAAGGAAATATAGGCGAAACACTACGTGATTTGCACATCAAAGACATCTTTACAGACACATCACCCAAAGCAGTGATAGTGAAGGCAAAGATAAACAGCTGGGACTACATCAAATTAAAGAGCTTTTGCACAGCAAAAGAGACAATAACAAAAACAAAGAGAAACCCCACCAACTGGGAGAACATTTTTGCACCCAACACTAATGATAAAGGACTGATCACAAAAATCTGCAAAGAGCTGATGAGACTCAACAACAACAAAGAAAATAATCCAGTCAAAAAATGGGCAGAAGAGCTGAAAAGAAACTTCTCTGAAGAGGAAATGCAAATGGCCAACAGGCATATGAAAAAATGTTCAACATCACTTGTCATCAGGGAAATGCAAATCAAAACTACCATGAGATACCATCTTACACCAGTGAGAATGGCACATATTAAAAAAACTAGCAACAACAAATGTTGGCGAGGGTATGGAGAAAAAGGAACTCTTCTGCACTGTTGGTGGGAGTGCAAACTGGTCCAACCACTGTGGAAAGCTGTGTGGAGATTTCTGGACCTACTAAACATAGAGCTTCCATATGATCCAGCAATTCCACTCCTAGGTATTTACCCAAAGGACACAGAAACATCAATTCCAAAGAACACCTGCACCCCTATGTTTATAGCAGCACTGTTTACAATAGCTAAGCTTTGGAAACAACCCAAATGCCCAAAAATAGATGACTGGATCAAGAAGATGTGGTACATATATACCATGGAATATTACTCAGCATTCAAAAAAGATAAACACATGCAATTTGCAGCAACATGGATGGCGCTGGAAGGGATCATGCTCAGCGAAATAAGCCAAAAAGAAAAAGAAAAATACCGGATGGTCTCACTCATAGCAGGAATCTAGAAAACTTAAATAAGGGACCAGGAAAATGAATAACTATAAGAAAGTGAAAATCAAAATCAACAAAAAACTATGAACCAGAGACACTTTTAGGGGGGCGGGGGCGGGAGGGGAGGGATTGGGGTCAGAATGGGGGGCTGCAATTGTATGGGGAATATAACAATAAAATTTATAAAAAAAAAAAAAAAAAAAGAAAAGCAAAGTATCCGGAGACACAGACGGAGGAGCAGACCAGGTGGGGATGTGGAGATAAGGGACAATGTAAAAAAAAAAAAAGTCACAGGTGGGCCTCCCTGGTGGCGCAGTGGTTGAGCCCTGGGCTGTGAGGCTACCCGCAGCCTCTGCAGCGCTGGTTCGATCCCTGGCCACCAGAGGAGGATCCCACATGGCGCACAGACCTCTCGTGCTCCTCCTGCTCCCCTCAGCAGTGTACTTCAGTGCTTCTGCCTGTTCTGTTCCCTGCTCTGGCTCTGGTGGATTCTCTCATCCTCCTGCACTTCTGACTGTTCCCAGTGCTTGTATAAAGAAATAAATAAATCTTTAAAAAAAAAAAATCACAGGTCTTTTCCAAATTGACCTAGTCAAAACAAATATAGAAAAATCCTTAGGCACCAACCCTAGAAATAATTAATTTAACAGCAATTAGCAATCCCACAAAAGAATGAACCCCTCCCGAAGAGAAGACTCTGTCAGTGCAGTTACCGCATGAGCAAGAGAAGAGACAGCGATCCTGCCCGCCTATGACCGTGCAGGCTCTTCTTTTTTTTTAATATTTTATTTTATATAATTCTTACATCATTTTTCATGTTTGTACAATGTATGCATTTTCATTTTGGTTGTATTCCCCATACAATTCCCACCCCCCTTGTTTTGGCCCTAATCCCTTCTCTCCTTCTCTCCCCCCCCCCATAAAGAGTAGTGTGTCTCTGGTTTATAGTTACTTCTTGATTTTGATTTTTTTCTTTTTTATAATTAGTCTTTTTCCTGGTCCCTTATTTAGGTTTTCTAAATTCCTGCTATGAGTGAGACCATCCGGTATTTTTCTTTTTTCTTTCTGGCTTATTGTGCAGCCTCTTCTAACAAATCTGTCCTTTTCAGGGGCAGCTCTTTCTGCTGGCTTGTGTCTGTGCAAACATCCTTTACTTTCCTTTTTATAATTAACCTGCTCTTTTGAATATAACTAAACATCTCTGCCTCATGGAGAAATTTTCACTGCTTGCCACTGAAAGGGGAACTATGGTGAAACTTTTTCCAGAGTTGGGTCTCTGAATCCAACACCAAACTGACATCAGTCCCATTACAAAAGGATGATGATGATGATGATGATAGTGATCCCTGACATTTTTTTAAAGCTCTACCCTTAATCATTAGCTATTCTTATTTGAACTATCAATAAAATTGTGAAGTGAGCCATGAAGAATATTGAAACATCTGTTTTAATGGAGACTTTGTCAAGGATGCCAGAGTCAACAACCCTCACTATAAGGGAAAGACCCTTCTGGGGCATGATGGGAATAAAAGGAGGGACTTTCCTCCAGTCTCTCATAGAGGATTCCTGGTCTTATACACCTGGAAATATATTTTTTGTCCTTTTTCTCAACTGTTCTTAGTTTTTGAAGTCCAAGAACCAGCACTGGCTGCTGTTAGGCTAAGTGAGACTCAGAATGCGTGCTTGAACAGGAAAGGGCTCATGTTGAATGTATGAAAAGGGAGGCATGAAGTAGGCTGAGAGCGGTCACCTCCCCTCTTTTGTTTGATTCTGTAGCTTTCAATGATCATGTTCTGAAAGGTCTAATCTTATCAGGAGATTCTATAGTAGGCTATTAACAAATGTGTTCCAGAGTGTGTGGAGGTTGAGGGCCTTTTTCCCCACATTGCCTGTCTCCAGCAGCCATCCTAAGGCAAGAAAAATGAATCCTGTGCTAGTCCCTGACTTGATGTGCTTCAAGTAGTGTGGTGTACATCATGGTGAAGCCTCCCCGCCACATCTGAAGCTGCTTTGGGGAAAAGAAAATTAGCTCAGGAAATGAAATCATGTGTCTAAATGGAGACTTTTCTCACCCTGTGCCTGGCTCTGACCTCCAGGATCAAGGCTGACCCCACTTGGAGCCATGTTCTCTGATGGGCTCTGCCAACCCTGGTCTTGTCTTGACAGTGGTTAGGTACTTCAGTCCCCTAAGGACTGGGCTGTTGCTTATCTTTCCAGTTTTCCCAGGTGGCTAAATTTTTGGTCCTGAGCCTTGTTCAACAGATGGGACTTAATCTTAGGCCTCATTGCTGCTTTATTTCTGCACTTGGAAACTCCTTCCACATTTCTTGTAACCATGTCTCAACTCATGGTCTTTCTAATTGCTTTGCCTCTAGAAGAGTATCAAGAGCATTTTTGAGCATTGCCTCCTTTCAAAGCCAGTCTACTATCCTTTCTTTCTTTTTTTTTTTAAAGATTCATTTATTTTCATACAAGAACTGGGGTATAGGCCAGATGCGCGGGAAGGTGAGATGATTCACCAGCGACAGAGAGGGGAACAGAACGGGCAGACTGAAGAAATACACTGCTGAGGGGAACAGCAGGCAAGACAGGAGGGCCTGCTTCGCCACCTGCCAGGATTGAACCTGCGCTGCAGAGGCTGCAGACAGCTTCACAGCGTGGCGCTCAACTGCCTGTGCCACCAGGGAGGCCCCTACTATCCTTTCTTATATCCGAATAGTAGAGTATGGATTGACCTGTTTGGTTGTATAATTACTTAGCATCTATATCTCCTGCTCCTTTACTACTTCTTAGAATATTAGTTCCAGGAAGGCAGGGATTATCTGGATTTCCAATCCCTAAAGTATCATCTGGTTCATAGTAGGCTCTCAAGTAAGTATTTGAATGAAACCATGCTTAGGCTAACCTGCTTTGTGACTCTGTTGCTTCTCATATTGCCTTCATCTGGGACCCCAAATGCTGCTGCCATAAGATGATGTTAGTTTTGAGTTCCTCCCTATCTCTCCCTCTAGGCCAGCTGGCCCCTGACTGGAAACTAAGTGTCACATCTCCTGAGCTCTTAGTTTCCATTCTGAAAGTTAGCCAGTATTTATAGCTTTCCCGACCTCTGTCTATTTTTGACTCATAATCTTGCTCTTACCATCAGTAGTTCTGCCTGCTTGATCTTTGGCTCCCACTGAGACCTCTGTGCTCCCCCATCCTTCCTGCTCCCTTTGACACTCATCAAGATATGTTCTTTTTCTTGACTAATGTGAATAATGCTGCCATGAGCTTAGTGTGCAGAAAAGATTTTTTTTTCTAAATCTTTTCAGATTCATGTTTACACATTCTCCAAATAAATACCTAAGAGTGGTATTGCTTAATTATGTGGTATTTACATTTTAATTTTTAAAGGGCTCCCCATACCATTTTGCAATGAGGCTGCACCTATTTACATTCCTAGCAACAGTGGATGAGAGTGCTTTTTTCTCCACACCCTCACCAACACTTTGATGATCCTCAAGAAATTTTGGTTGTATTATCATTTATGTTGGTCACTGAAATGTGTTCAAGTACATTAGAACTCAATTAAATTTGGTAAAAAAAATTAAAATAAAACAGAGTCACATGCATATCACCTGACTTAGGGGAATTGTGCTGCTTTTAGAAGAATGTCCAGTAACACTTCTGTGAGCATTTTCCAAAGCACTGGAAAATGTGGTGTCTCTCCTTGCTGGCATCAAAGGCTAAGGGGTTGCTAGCCTGAGGGGGCTGCCATGTTGAAAGGACTAAGGTGAACAGTTTCTGCAGGAAGTATCAATGGGTAGGCTAAGGGACTCTGAAAAGATAAGAAAGCTCAGGAGCAAGCCCTGGAGGCATGCCAGTCATCCAGACTTGAAGACATGGAGAGGCCCAGACTGTGGACACACTGTTCTTGGCCTCCAAAGAAAGAAGAAGCTTACAGTAGTCAGTCTCCAAGGAGAAGCCGAAGAGATTTGCAGGTGACCTGGGAGCTAAATCAGCAGGTCACCTACAGTCTTGGTGCTGTGCAGAGAAAGAGAGCAAAGGCCTGGCCTAGTAGCTCCCTGAATTGTTGTTGTTGGTGTGGGCCAAAAACTCACAAAGTGTTGTTTATAGGATTGTCTTCCATCGTCTCTGCTGATGTCTGTTCCAGCGTCCATTGTTGTTTAACTAGACCTTTGGACTGTAGCTGAGGGCTGTTGCTGCACATTTCCCTGGCCTCTTCTGTGAACACCTTCTGCTGGCCTAGCACCTTGATTGGATCCTGGCTCGTGGCTGCCACTTGCTGGCTGCCACGCCTCCAGGTGATCTTTGGCCAGAAAATTTCATCTCGAATGAACAATCTTTTGCTTGGGACTTCTGAATATTGTGGACTCTAGGGTGAGGTAACCTGCCACTTGTGGCTGTGGTAACTCTTTGTTCCCCCTATTTGTTAAAGAAACCCCAGTATTGCTGTTTTCTAAACTTGAGTGGTCTTGCAGTTGTGCACTCCAGTGAAGAACTTACAACAGTGACCTGACCTCTCTTGGGCACTGTCATTGGAGGCTTTTAGTACCCACAGAGCCTGTGGCAGGCTTTCAGGTCACCAATTCACATGGGCATGGTAGCCTTAAGTCCTGGATTTTCCAGATAAATGTGATTTAATTCAATTGTTTTATTTCTAATAAGAGAAAATTAATAAATGTTTAAATAAATTTTGCACAATTTTTATAACTTTAGAATAATTAAAAATCAAAAATATCCTTTATCAGACATTTTTATCTTGATTTTTGTTTCAGAAATACTACCACCAATCTTCTCTTGGACTCCAACCTCTCTTGAACTCCAAAATAAGCTTTTTCCCCTCTTCTTTCTGCTTTTTAAGAGCCTAGGTGTTTACCTTTGAGACTGAGAATAAAGACAGATACTCTGAAGATTCTGCTGCTGCAGTGTGATTCTATTACCAGTCAGGGTGTGGGGTACCCCAGAACCTCCAAACCTGCCTGCTCTAGATAGGTTCTGCCATCTACTGCATCAAGACAAAACATACTCTAGTGTATAAGACCTTTAATGGAAAGGAACTTTAATATAATTAGTGTGCAACAAAGAGAAGAAAGGGAAAAGGATAGACAGAGTAGTTTCATAAGAAACACCCAAAGTTACCCATCCCCTTGTGGGATTGTAACAGGGTGGGCCCCAGGAAAGGGGGAGATTCCAGGTTTCCTGCCCCACCCAAGGGAGGGTAGAGAGGAGCAGGGAGAGAAAAGGCTGCAGAGGAGACTGAGGAAGGAAGGAAGCAGGATGGAGCCAGAAAGAGACCTGGAGTGGGCACATGGAGCAGAGAGACACATGAAGAAACTGTGCTTGCCTTTTGGTCGTGAACTGGGTGACAGAGATGTGGGTGAGAGACCAGTGGGGAGCTGACAATGGTGGTTTTTGTCTTGATTTTGATTTTGCTCTTTTCCCTCCAGACTTGTCTGGTTGTTTCTGACCCTTTTCTGTGGGTCCCCACTGGAAGATGCTTTAGACTTGTGGCAGGTTTTGGAGCCTTGCTCTGGGCCAATCCCACTTGAATGGACTTTTACCCATGAGGGGAGAGGTAACTCTGGGTGCTTGATTTGGAAACTTTATTCTTTGTCTTTTCTGTATTGTTCACAAATTGTATTAAAGTTCCTTCCCACTACAGTCTAATTTGTTTTGTGTTGATGTGGCAGATGGCAGAACCTATTTAGAGCAGGCAGATTTGCGGGATCTGGGGTGCCATTCTCCCTGCCCTGTAACAGGCTGAGGCAAACAGGGTTGGCCCAAAGCAGTATTGCTGAGGCCTGAAAGCCTGCCACAGCCTAAGGCACCTTTTTGTATGGACCCATAAGAAAGAGGCAGAAGGGGCCAGACAAGTCTGGAAGGAAAAGAGCAAAATCAAAATCAAGATAGAGCTGCCATTGTTAACCTCCCCACAGGTCTCTCACCCATGTCTGTTTCAAGTGTCTTCTTCATGGTTACAAGTCTCTGTTACAGTCCAATGTGAGAAGCAAGCACAGCTTCTTCACAACTCTCTCTGCTCCATGTGCTTCCTCCAGGTCTCCTCCTTGCTCTCCATCCTCCTTCTTCCTTCTCCTTGTCTCCTCTCCAGTTTCTCTTCCTCCCTGCTCAGCTCCACCTTCCTTGGGTGGGACAGGGAACCTGGAACATCCCCTTTCCCTGGGGATCACTGTGCTAGAACTCAAAGTAAGTCTGAAACCCTGATAGGAGGACCTTTCATGAGGACAGCTGTGGTGGATGTATTTTTGTATCTGGCTAGGTAGAGGAAAAGAGGAATGAATGTTCAACTTGTGCAATATGATTCAGTTCCTCTTGGTAGTGGTGGTGTGCTGAAAAAATATTGTCATTACCTGGATATCCCTAAAAAAAAAAAACAGGCCATGGGTTGTAGGGGAAAAGCATATCATTACAGGCTAAAGAGAAATCGCTAGAAGCACTCCAGAGGTGGAGAGAAGCACACAGAACTGGAACTTTAACTTTGAAGTCACTTTTTGGTCACTCACTGTCCCAATGAGTTAATCTAATAGGGTGGGGGAAGGAGTGATATGCTATTTTATCAAGATGAAAACCACATTTTTGTTCCATGCGCTCTTGAAGCTGGTGTGCACTATTAATCTAGCCCTTGAACCACCACAGTTTCTTGTCCCACAAAGCCATAAAAAGGAATTTGCAGACTTTTTAGATAAGTAGGCAGAGAGAAGCAAACTTTGTTCAAGAAAGCAAAGAACAGCTTATTCAAAGGAAGAAAGCAAGGACTCCCACGTGTGCTGTACTTGGGAGGGGTAAAGAGCCTCTAGGGAATATTTATTTATTTATTTAAAGATTTATTTATTTATGCACACAGGACCTTGGGTGTAGACCAGAGTTGAGCGGGTGGGGAGGTGAGAGGATTCAGCAGAGGGAGTAGGGAACATAATAGGTAGACTGACTAAAATACAGTGCTGAGGGGAACAGCAGGGAAATAGGAAAAGTCTGCTGCACCATGTGGGTTGCTCCCTGGCCCGCTGGGGATCCAATTCTTTTTCGTTTTTGTTTTTGTTGTAGCTGTATTAGGGGGAAAGGATGTCCTGAGCTAACTCTATACAGGCTTTGTGGACTTCACCCCCTCCAGACCAAAGCCATCAAGACACTGGAAATGACAAATCCCATCATCACCAAAGGGAGGGTTGCTGGGACCCAAGGGCGGAGTTAAGCTGCCAGGTTTGGTATAAATCCAGGCACGTGGGCCTTGAGTCATGCTCTCTTGGCCTCCATCTCTTGGCTCTTCACCAGCTCTCAGTGTGCCATTGGGATTCCAGGTCAGCGGAATAAGTAGGATACATTTGGGACTTTATCTCTCTCTTTTCTCCTTGAGTTGTACATTTCCTCATTCCCCTTCCCTTGTAAATAAACCTTTTTATTAACCTTTTGTGTGTGCCTGCAGTTGAGCATCAATAAGTCCCTTTTAAGCATGCAGGTGAGGACCCACAGTCAGGCAACCCGTTTTATATCGGGGTTGCCCTGCAACAGTTGTTTATTTTTTTTACATTATTGTTCATTTTTAAACAATATTTGCTCCCCACCCTAACCAGGTATAGTCCCCATAGAATTTCCTTCCCCAATGCACCAGTGCACCATCACCTGTGCTTCTCCCTACCTCCCTCTCATCCCGCTCCGTCCTCCTCCCCCCTGTATCCCTATGTTTATTACAGCACTATTTATAGTAGGTAAAATCTGGGGATGGAACTCTTCCTACAATGGCTGGGTATAGCTTGATGGTGCTGTGTCTTTAACCCCTGCACCACCAGGGAGGCCCTCTAGGGAATATTTAAAACCTTTTTTCTTGATTCTAAAATTTCATCATCCTATTTTGTGATTGGCTATTTCTCCTAGTGGCCATACTCCTTTAGGCAGATATGCCCATTTTCCCAACTCTTGTCTTAGAGTTTACCTCCCCTGTCCAAGGTCTCCTAAAATTCACTGTTCCTGTTAGCCTTAAATTGTAGCCTTTTTTTTTAATTATTTATGCATACAAGAACTGGGACATAAGTCAGAGGTGCAGGGGGGTAATTTTAGCCTTAAAGTTTACTGCCCCTCATTAGCCCTCCAGGATTTCTGACCTCATTTCTGGAGTATGTTTTGGTTCCTACTTATTAGGTAATTTGCTGTCCTTTTCTCAGAAGCCTCTTCAACTCTCCTGAAGCCCCTGCCTGTACTATTCCTGAAGCTGACTACTTTTACCTAACTGCCCTGGGGCTCACTCCTTTCTGTTTTGGAAGGATGAGAGAAATTACTCAAGTTGAAGTATTTTAGAAGAAAAGACATTTATTCTAGTACACTTGTAATAAGAACTCTACTTTGATAAAAAGTTATTCAAGTTCATGAATGTTTGCTGTGTCCTCACTTTGTAGTAGTCTGTGTCTACCATAAATTGAATAACTCAGTGCAAGAAGCAGCATTTAGAGGGAAAGAGGAATGGGTGGAAGTAGATTGGTGTGCAAATGAATTGGAAGGGAAGTGAAGACATGTAATAGAGTGGGATCGACTGTGATTATCCTGAAGAAATGCAAAGAAAAGGTTTAGGTTGTATTATTATTATTAATGGTTGTTGAATGTGGTTGTTGAATGTGGTTACCTCTTTAATCTCGCCAAAATCATATCATTGGAAGGTAAGTCTGTTGTTAAGATGGAATGAAAACTTATCATCATTCATATCCTTTCTTCTCAAGATCACCTTCACCACCACCACTATGATAATCAAGATATGTCAGCACCTGCCATGTACAGTGCTACATATGTGCCGCTTTACTAAACCTTCACAGCTTCTCTATAAAGTATGGATTTTGGTAATGATAGCTCTCATATAGTTTTCTATGTGCTAGACACCGTGATAAATGCTTTACATTTATCATCTCCTTTGTACTACACAATAGTATGTATATATGCTATGCTTACAAAACAAAACTAGAAGAGTCCTGGGTTTCTCTGCAACATCAATTTAAAGGAAGCTCATTTATTTATCTATAGCCTTCCTTTACATTCTTAAACTATTCAAACCAAGGCATAATTGTCTTTTATGAAGAATTTGATATTTTTGGCTGGATGTTAAACTCAAGAAATGGAGAAATCAACCCCACTACAGTTAGCAGAAAAAACACATTTCAAACCCTATTTTGTAACTAAGCACATGGAGAACAAGATGAGACAGAAAGTTCTGAGCTGAAAGTGCAGAAAGTCTGAGTAATGGTCCTGAACAAATGCAGTACTCAGAATGAGTGACCAAGGGCATTGCCACAATGTTCTCTGCCTGGGCAATTAGGTCATTCCAAGAAAACACACAGCTATTCCAGGATGGAAAAGAGTACTGTGTGTGTCCTGCAGCTGCCCTCTCGCCTTCTTGCAGCTCTGAGAAAATCAGCGGTGGATACTCACAAGTAATTCTGTTTAGGACTTTGCTACTCAAAGTGTGGTCTGTGGCTCAGCAGCCCTGACATTGTTAACAGGGTAGGAAGAGGGAGAGGGGCACGCCAGAACCCCCAATCCTTCCTGCTCTAATAAGTTCTGCTATCTGCCGTGTCAAGACAAAACATCCTCTAGTGAGTAAGACCTTTAAGGGAAAGGAACTTTAATACAATTAGTGTGCAAAAAGAGAAGGGCGAGCCTCCCTAGTGGCGCAGGGGTTAAGACATCCCTATCAAGCTACTGCCAGCCACTACAGCATGGATTCGATCCCCTGCCGGCCAGGGAGATACCCACAGCAGACCTGGCACAGCAGACCTCTTCTGTCTCGCCCGCTGCTCCCCTCAGCATTGTATTTCAGTTAATCCACCTGTTCTGCTCCCCACTCTGTCTCTGTTGAATCTTCTCACCCCCTTGGCTTACACCTCAGTTCTTGTAAGCATAAATCAATAATTTTTTTAAAAAAAAGAGAGAAGGGAAAGGATACAGTTCCAAATCCATAACCTGAATTTACCTGTCCCTTTATGGGTAAATGTTCAGCCAAACAGTTTGGTCCAAAGCAGGGCCACTGCAGCTTGAAAGCCTGCCACAAGTGACAGAAATGGCCAGACAAGTCTGCAAGGAAAAGAGCAAAATCAAAATCAAGATCAAAGCTGCCATTATTAACCCCTCCCCCCAGGTCTCTCACCCACATCTGTTTCAACTAGTCCAGGCCCAAGAAGTTAGTGCATCTTCTTCACATGTCTCTATGCTCCATGTGCCTCCTCCAGGTCTTCTTCTGGCTCTCCGTTCTTCTTCCTTCCTTTCCCAGTCTCCTCTACATCTTCTTCTCCTTTGCATGGGGCATGGAACCTGGAACCTCCCTTTTTCCTGGGAACCATCCAGTTAGAACATCACTTAGAAGAATGTTGCATCACTGGTAACTACAGATGAACTCAAGAACTATGAGGTCAGAATCCCCATTTTGTCAAACTGAAGAGGCTGCTACCACTAGTAGGCCACCAAGCTGACCATGGGCCATTGTCAGAACCCTCCTTGTCCCCATGTCAGATACATGCAGCTGCTCCCATGGTCTGTGTGTTTGGAGCCCAGCTCCAGCCTCCTGTCCTCACTCTGGCCTCTTCTATCGGAGTTAAGCTTACCTTAGCAAGAAACGCCAGCCAGACTCTTTTTGCTTTGTCTGTTGCACATATTTCTGTTGACTGAAAAAGCTATGTTTTAAAGCCAAAGAAATATAGCACCAATTGGGAACAGTGAAAATTTAAAAAGAGAAAGAAAAGATCTCACTCACAGGGACCCAGTGATTGTGAATGAGCCCGAAGTCAGTGCCTCAGCTGGGCATGCAGCTCAATTCCAGAAGCACATTTCTCCCAGCAAGATTCTTGAGTCAGCAACTGTTGCATTTTTCAAGGGACCTTTTTATTTATACTTGGTTTGACTCTGTCGGCAGCTCCAGTGCCAGAGAATGACAACAGGACCTCTTGGGAGTCCTCCTCAGCTGACCAAATGTTGTCATGCATTGATGTGCTCTACTCGTCTTTTCTCCTTCAGATAGGCTAGTGTGTAGCTCTGTACACAACATGGGTGTCAGCCTGCATTTCCAAGAATGTCACGAGCTCCTTTACTGGCCAAAGTGTTCCCATATGCCTTAGAGCAGAAATGAAGCTTCCTCTTGAATGAGAGAACTGTGAGCTAGGACTAGGATTAGGCATTGATATTTAAATTGAATTCACATTTTTCTTGTAAGTAGGACAGAGCTGGTTATTATCATCACAAATTGTCTGTTGCTTAAGTCCATATAATTACCAATTTCTTGATATTAGAGGCTCATAAACCAATTAGAGAGAGAGAATGAATTCTTAAAGTTTTCAGGCTGTCAAACATACTCTGTCTTGTCAAAATTCATTCATTCAACAAATACTTTTAGGAACCATTATTATGCTGAGAGTACTTTGATGATTACAGGGAACAAACAGGCATATTGCATTATAAGTGCAGAAACTGCATTTCATCAGTGCAGCCTAAATCACTCAGTCTCTTGGGGTCTGTACTAGTTTCCTATTACTATAATAGTATCAATTATCCCACTATATAGCAATCAGAGTTTCCTATTGCAGCTTTGTATTGCCACAAATAGTGGCTTAAAACAATACAAATTTATTGTCTCACATCTCCTGAGATCAGCAGTCTCAAGTGGGTTTCACTGGTACAGAAGCAAGGTGTGGACAGGGCTGCACTCCTTCTGGAGGCACCATGGATCAACCCATTTTCTTGTCTATTCCAGCTTCTAGAGGCTGCCTACATTCTTCAACTCATAAACTCCTTTCATCTTTTTTTTTTAAAGGAGTGCCTTTTTTTAAAAAAAAAGATTTATTTATTTATGCAATGGCTGGGGTACAGGCCAGAGGCGCGGAAGGGCGAGAGGATTCACCAGAGACATAGTGGGGAGCAGAACCTGGCCGGCCGGGAATTGAACCTGTGTTGCTAGAGGCTGCAGACAGCTTCACAGCGCTGTGCTCAACCCACTGTGCCACTGGGGAGGCCCCTCCTTTCATTTTGAATGCCAGAAAAAGCTGGTCAAATCTTTGTTACATCATATCACTCTGATGCCTGTTTCCCTCTTTTACTTACAAGGGCCCTTAAGATTACATTGGATCCATGTGGCTCATGTAGGATCATCTCCTCATCTCATGGTGAGCTGATTAGCAATCTCAATTCTACCTGCAACCTAAACCATCCCTCTAACATAACATAATTACAGGTTTTGGGGATAAGGACATGGACATCTTTGGGACATTATTCCGCTTATCACAGAATCTATTTAATTTGACCAAACTCACTGGATATTAAGATAAAAGCAGAAATGAAAATTCATTACTGTTTATTATGTAAAGTAAACTTGGGGCAAGGGGAGTAGATTGGGAACACCCACCCATATTGACTGGTCAGCATTTTCTCTCTTCACAGATGAATTGACACAGAAGTCAAATTTTTAAATAAGAGACAGCTTGGTGAGCATGAAATCAGAGCATCAAATCAAACAAAATGATTTTCATGATGGATAAAATGAATCAGCGAGAGAAGCTATTGGTTGGGTCTATTTAAGTTATATAGACAGAAAGTTCATTCACACCTTGGAGCAAAGTACCCACTGGTATTCATTATACTGGTACATCAACATTTTTTAACTTAACATGACAAATCAAATTATTGAGAAATTCATTTGTAATTTTTTTAAGTGGGAATATTTATTTTTTTAAATATATATTTTTTTATTTTTATATTCCCCACACAATTGCGACCCCCTTATTTTGACCCCAATCCCTCCCCTCCCTGCCCTCCACCCCCCATAGAGTGTCTCTGGTTCATAGTTGTTTGTTGATTTTGATTTTCACTTTCTTATAGTTATTCTTTTTCCTGGTCCCTTATTTCATTTGTAATTTGTTGTTACTGATCATTCATTGAGAAATTCATTTGGAAAAATCCAAATGCATGAGACCATTTTTCTCTCACCTCCTTGAAGAAGGCCAGCATGGCTGTGACATGCCTCCCTTCCTCATCTCACACCTGCACTCCCATACCCCCACCTCTGCAGAATTGAGATATTTTTGTATTTAGCTCAGTTGTGGTTCTGTGGTATGAGAAGCAAGAAGGTAGGGGTTGCCTGAGAGAGAAGTTGCTTTTTCAAATACGAGTAAGGGAGAATGATTTTTTTTTTTTTTAAATGAGAAGAGTGGAGAGGGTCTGAGAGAGAGGGCCATTGTCTCTGACAGGATAGTGTGCAGATGCTGAAACTGAATCTGAGACCCTGGTAAAGACTTCCTCACTCATATTTGGCATTGAGTGCTAGAACTACCCTAGTTCACACAGACAGAAAACAAAGATCTCTGAAGTGACTATGATGGAACATGGTCCTGGGTGTTACATAAACATGTGGACTCTTAGGGAGCTATAGGGAGGGGTAAGGCTTGCAACTTACAGCAGATTTAGTTTTTTGCCACTAATTCAAGTAGGAAACTGTAATGTCAGGAACTGGACACAGTGCAGGTTTTCCGATCCCATGCAGACCGGGTAAAGGAGGAGTCAGAATCCTCAGTGGTTTTGCAGGTTTTTTTATTTGGGGTTCACCAGGCATATGGCAGGCAGGAGTGCTGGCTGGGGGGCTGGGTGGCTGGCAGGCCTCCCAGCCCCCAGCAAGTCTTCACTCTATCTGGGCTCTCTAGCGTTCGTTCTGCTGCTTCTCGGCTTCTGCTTCGGCTGCTGCTGCTGCTTCTTCTGCTGGCGTCCCCGTGACGCCGCCCTTAAAAGCACAGTCTTAGCTCAGCTGAATCCCATCTACCTATGCCCACACCCTATTCCAGGTGCCCACCATCAGGCATGCATTCAGGACAAGGATCCATCATCTATCCTGATGGCGGAAGGGCAGAAAAGCCTGATATTTTCTTTACCCTACAGAAACCAAATCAACTTAACTTGATTTAGAATAAGATTTAGAAAAAAAAAGTAATCTCTCTCTCTCTCTCTTTCTCTCTCTCTCCCTCTCTCTCTCCCTCTCTCTCAGTACTAGGGTGGTGGAGAAAAATTCCTACCTGTTTCATAGGATTTCACCTAGGTGTTTCATTCTGTACATATTAAACAGCGATCTAAAAATGACTTGGGGAGAGCCTCCCTGGTGGCACCGTGGGTTGAGTGCAGTGCTGTGAAGCTGCCTGCAGCCTCTGCAGCATGGGTTCGATTCCCGGCCCAGGGAGATTCCTATATGGTGCGGCAGACCTCTCCTGTCTGGCCCACTGCTCCCCTCAGCAGTGCTTTTGGTCTGTCTGCCTGTTCTCTTCCCGCACTCTGTCTCTGGTGAATCCTCTTACCCTCCCGCGCCTCTGGCCTATATCCCAGCTATTGTGTAAATAAAAAATAAATCTTTAAAAAAATTGAAAATGACTTGGGGAATTGTCTACAGTGGGCTGGAAGGCTACCACAAACACTAATGGCACTGAAGTACCAGTACAGCTGTGACAAGTATAAGATGCTGTTGATAGCTTGAGATACAAAGGTAGGGAAATATAAAGAATGTTCCCAGAGCAATTTATGGGCCATCATGGATCTTAGGGTAATTAAACAGGAGAGAAGTGAATGAAAATTTAGTTATGAACACAGTAAAGAGCACTTTAAATGCTAGATCAGTAAACTGAATTTTGAAAGATTTATTTATTTATTTATACAAGCACTGGGTACAGTCAGAAGCGCGGGAGGGTGAGAGAATTCACCAGAGCCAGAGGGGAGAGCAGAGCAGGCAGACTGATGAAGTACACTGCTGAGGGGAGCAGCGGGTGGCAGGAGAAGTCAACGCGACATGTGGGACCCTTGCCCTGGGCCAGGGATCGAACCGGTGCTGCAGAGGCTGCAGGCAGCTTCTCAACCCAGCGCTCAACCACTGCGCCACCCGGGAGGCCCACTAAACTGAATTTTGGACACATAAACTGTCCCAAATATTTGGTTAAAGTCTCCCTCTTCTGTGTGAGGACATCCAAATCTTATCCCACAAGCCATGTGAGCAGTTAGAAAGGTTATGATGAAACAACTGAAGCAAGTGAATACTGAGCATGGAGTGGGGTTTGGGGGGATTCAGAAATCAGGTCTCTGGGACCACAATCTAGCGGGCCAGACAATATAAACAACTTATATTTTTAGTTCTAATGGCAGGTTACTGTTTATCATTGCACTGAAGTGAGACCCCAACTTTGTTATGTGTAACACATTTTCCATCACAAAAATAGACCACAGAACAGGAGCAGCTTCTGGTTCTACTTGTTCAGCCAAGGGCTTCTTCAAAGAAGAGAAGTGGGAACTGTATAATGAAGTGAGACAGGAGGACTAAGGCCAAGTTTTCCTTATTATCTGTCAGGGCAAGAGCTCCTGTCCCTCATGCTGTTGTCTCCAGGAAGACTGGAAGACCCTGGCATCAGGGGTTGCCTGAAGCTGCCGGGCTGTTGTGTCTGGCATCCTGACTGACTGGAAGTAAACAGCACACTCATCTGTGGCCACAACACTTTTTGACTTTCTGTGTCTCTTAAAGGCAAAGAGCTCCTTTTATTACAGGGCAGGGTAAGCGGCATCCCAGAACCCCCAACCGGCCCTCTCTAAATAGGTTTTGCCATCCGTTGCAGCAAGACAAATCATACTCTAGTGTGTAAGACCTTTATGGAAAGGAACTTTAATACAATTGGTTTGCAACAAAGACAAGAAAAAGAATAAAGTTTCCTAATCAAGCACCAGAAGTTACCCATCCCCTCATGGGTAAATGCACAGCCAAACAAGACTGGCCCAAAGCAGGGCCACTGAGGCCTGAAAGCCTGCCACAAGTCTAAGGCACCTCCTGGTGGGGACCCATAGGAAAGGGGCAGAAGGGGCCCAGCACCTCTGGGACAGAAGGAGCAAAATCAAAATCAAGATTGAGAACTGCCACTGTTATAACTATAAGAAAGTGAAAATCAAAATCAACAAAAAACTATGAACCAGAGACAGTTTTTGGGGGGTGGGGGGCGGGAGGGGAGGGATTGGGGTCAGAATGGGGGGGTTGCAAATGTATGGGGAATATAAAAATAAAATTTATTATTAAAAAAAAAAAAAAAAGAACTGCCACTGTTAACCTCCCCGCAGGTCTCACACCCACATCTGTTTCAATCAGTCTAAGAAGCAAGTGCATCTTCACATGTCTCTCTTCTTCATGTGCCTCCTCCAGGTCTCCTGGCTCCCCATCCTCTTCCTTCTTTCTTCCAGTCTCTTTAACAGCTTCTCCTCCATGCTCAGCTCCACTCTTTCTTGGGTGGGACAGGAACCTAGAACCTTCCCTTTCCCTGGGGACCACCTTGTCACACTTTCAGAGCATGGCTTCTCTGAATATGTCCCTGTGGCTCAAGCTATTTATCACTACAGAGGCAAACAGTGAAATGGTAGAACTATTTTTCCTTCAGAGTAGGGGAGTCAACAACCCCCAAACTGGCTCCAGCACCCCTAAAGGAAAACAAAATAGAGCAAGATTTATTAAAGCTAAAACAAGGAATTTCCAAGAATAGGCACCCTCTCAGCATATATTGCTTTCACTCCCAAAAGTATTACATCATAACAAATTTTTAATAAAAAATTCTTTTAAACTTTATTTTACTATGGTATAACAAGTTTGCTATTTTAGCCATTTTAAAATGTACAATTTGGTGACACTAAGTACATTTCAATAATATGCAGCTATCACCACTCTGCATCTCCAGAACTTGGCTCTCCTAATCAGAAACTGTACCCACGAAACACTGACTCCCCAGTCCCTCTCCCACAGCCCCTAACTGCTATTCTACCTTCTCTCTCTGTGAATTTGTTTATGGTAAGTTCATCATGTATGTAAGATGACACAACTTAGTCATTTTGTGGACAGTGGATGTTTCACAGACAGATAGACAGAAAGACAGACAGAGGAAAAGAAACTAAGACAGACTCAATGCAGACTCCCTGGGTTTCTTCACTTCCTGCCACATGCTGGTTTCGCTCCCTTGCAGGGCGTGCTCCTTCCCAGTGCCGGCATGGTGATGATGCCATGAGGCTCCTTGGGGCTTAATATGCAGTTCATCTCACTTCACTTCCTTCCTGTTTTGTACACAGCCTCATTTCCCCATTGCCGACTCCTTCAACTGAACTCAGAAACAGGGCTGCATCTCTGTCACTGCACACATTTCGTGTGAAGCCTGGCTGAGTTTGGGTGGGCAGCACCAGGCTTTTAGGCTCCTTCGAAGCTGTCCTGGCCACAGTGCAGCTTTTGTGTCTAACAAAAGGGGTCTGGGTGTAAGCCCAGTAGCTGAGGTGGTGATTTGTTCCTGACACTCTTACTGCCCTTGGGTGGATCTTGGAGGATCTGGAAGATGACCTTCCCCATGAAAAATAAGATAAAACCAGCCTTTACTTCCCTGGTTTGGAGTTTAGTTTGTAATTATCAGTGACTTTCTCAGAGTTGACCAATCCATTAGGCAGTCTTGGAAAGCCAGTCCCTCACATTTAACACTTGGGAAATTCTACTGCTAGGTGACAGGGAGAACAGAGCAGGTTTCCAATGGTTTTTCCTAATCTGAAAAAGCTGTCTTTGACTTTTCTTAGCTGTACAGATACTTTTCCAGAATGTGAGCCTCCTTTATCTGTGACTAGATGTTGACCATGCATGTAGAAATATGTAGAACGCCCCTCCCCCCACACACACATAAAAGTGATTTCAGAGTGGCACCAGAGGGGACTAATCAAATTCTACAGTCTTGGTACAAAATCTCTGATTCTTTTTACAAGACTGTATATATAAGTATGCATATATATATGTGTGTGTGTGTGTATGCACACACACACACACACATAAACTCTGACCATGTCCCATCTGCCACTTAGTAGTGTTTTATTTTTCACAAGTAGGCTGCTGATTTACTTTGCATGGATATTTGCGCTTATTTTAAAACACTTTTAGCTTCTTTCTGATTCCTCTTCTCTTTTAAATATTTCAGAAACAGACTTGGTTTCTTAATTTCAGGAGCATGGTAGAAACTAGACATATTTTGGTATCAGCCATGTCTGTTTTCAAAGCCTGACTGTGCTACTGAGTAGCTTTGTGACCCTGGGCAAATAATTTAAACTCTCTATGCCACAGATTCCTCCTCTGTAAAATGGCAACAGATGATTTGCTATTAATATAATGTTGATAGGAATGCTTAAGATAAGTCAGAAAAGTACCAGGCATAACCCAGTGTATAATAGAGCTACAACAAAACACACCCCACACCCTTTTCTTCCTGACTTAGCTTGATGTAGGCCTTTCTCAGTCTCCCCTCAGGAATTCTCCCCTCTGAATTCCAGGACAGAATTCAAACATTCAGAATTCTTCAGATCTAAACCAGTCTAGACTCCAAGCAGGCAGCCCTAAATGGAAGAGGGTTGACTTTCAGATAGAATTTACTTGACTTTGTGATATCAATTCCAACTGTCTTCATCTGAAGACTACGCTTGCTGTGCCTCTCCTTAACCACTCACTTCAGGCCAGGCTGTGGGAGAGGGGGCTATTCCAGAGAGACACCTGGCAAGTAAATCCCCAAATACCTGGGATGTGGTTCCACAACCTGGAAGTGACAAAAGGCAAAAGAACCAAGGGGAGAGTGGTGGAGTTTGGTTTTACTGAGCAGAACGTTTTACCAAGCAATGAGGACTCCACCCTAAGGACATCGGTCAGATAATGATATCAGGCCTTTGAGAAATCAACTTCATCTTGAATTGATTGGCAAGGATTTAGGAGAAAAACTAAAATCTACCTTTAAGAAAGAAAATGAATTTTTGTAGGTTTTGGGGACCAGGGTTGAGAACAAAAGAGTTGAAATTTATTGGCTGAAAACTGGTTTGGGGCAAAGACATATGGACTAGGCTAGTCACAGGGCAGTCATATATGAGAAAGCCCAAAGAGACTTTTCCTCAGACTGGAGTTTGGAATTTCTATTGGTGAGCCCCCACCCCTAGGTACTCCTCCTACCCCTGCTTTCTCAGTCTCCAGCTGACCTAGGAGCTTAGCTCAAGCTTGTTGGCTTCTGCTTGCTCAGATTGTGTCTGCTAAGCTGTGTCTGTGAATAGAAGCCTCAAAGAGAAAGTTAGGCCCGGTTTTTGCTCTCCCTTATGCTATTAGGGCCTGAGACCAACTTAACTACTTAGCCTCAGTTACTAAGGGACGCTTCCAAAAAGAACAGAACTGGCTCATCTGGGGAATGTTAACTGCTGCAGATAAAGGCTCAAGAATCCTTTCCAGGGACAAGGGCTTTGCCAGAGCGCGCTGAGGCCCCCCAGCGGTGGAGGGACTTCCCGTGCTCGGCCTCCAGAACAGGCTTAGCTTTCTATTTGTGAACTTTCCGCATTGGTTGGCGGCTTCACCCACCGTGATCTGGATGCTGTCAGCAGCACTGCTCTGGTGGGATTCTAAACCCGGGCGGCCAGAAGACTAGGGGCCGGTTAGGCTGGAGGAACGCGGACAGGGTCCTGCGCGGGACATCCCGCCGGGCAGCAGCTGAGGTCCGCGCGCGGCCGCTCTCGCCGGGGGTAAGTTGCTGGTGCCCAAGAGGCCACTGATTTCAGTGCAGACTTCAACCCAAAACACTCACCAGCATCTTCTTCATTTCGAGCAACGGCACTGAATGTTGAATACCGATGCGTGCGGCATTTGGGGTTAGGCGTTCACATTCGCCAATTCTGTGTTTATTTCTTTGCTTGGACGCCTGCAAGCGCGGCTCTGCCTGTCCCCAGGGAGCGCCGCCGAGCGGGCGCGGGGCTGTCCCGAGCCCACCGCGCCGGGGTCCCGGGGTGGGCAGAGCGGTGGGTACGGCGGCGGCGGGTGCCCACATTCCTTCCAGTTAGAGTTTTTGGCAAGTCCCTGCCAGCAGCAGGCCCTGGAGCGGCGCTTCGCTTTCCTGGGGGAGCTTCTGGGGCTGCTACGGTAGCGGGTGGTTGGGGGGACGCGTGGCGGCGTCACGGCGTCGCTTCCCTCATCCCCGCTCCCCCCCCCCCCCGACGCCCCAGCCTGGGGAGCTCGGAGTCCAACCAGTCGCGCTCCCGGGGAGCAGTTCTCTACCGCCGGGTTGAGCCGACAAAGGCTGGGCTGAGGGCTCCGGGAGAGCAGGAGGTAAGGGGCTGCGTGGGAGGTGGGTGGGGTGGAGAGGAGGCTGCCCGAGACGTGGGGTGGTGGAAGGGACACCAGAGTCACTTGCCAAAAATTGGGGGCCGCCCAGGTTAGGTGCGGGGCAGTTCCCGGGGCACCTTGGAGAAGGGGAAGGGGCTCCTCAGAAGAGGCCGGCGGACTTGTAAGTAAGGAGTTGACTTACGGCGGGTGTGTGCAGGGGGGTAGGGGGCGGGGTAGGGGGCGGGGGCAGCTGGCGGGGAGTGATCCCGTGAGTACAAAGCCTGAACCATCTGTGACCCCAGGCGCTGTGTTTCGTTTTTGGTAGCTTTTCTTGGGCCTCCCCCAAAGCGCACACAGAGAGTGCTAGGGACCTCGGAAGATTCCCTCAACATGCCCAAGCTTGTGGGTATCCGGCAGCAAAGCAACGTTTTCCTATGTCACCAAGCTCTGTTGGAGCGTGAAAGCCTGAGGATATTGTTAGATCGGAGCGCCCCAGGTGAAGTTCACCTGCTGAGGTTTCCAGGAAGAAAGCAGAATAGCTGCATTTCACCTCCACCCCCACCAGCCTGACCTGGACTGTGAGGTGGGTTTTGCTACCCATCTCCTGCAGCTTGGAGAATGTGGAGCGACTTCAAAAGAGGGGTTATTTAACCCTAACTGGAAATTAAGTCTCAAAAGAAAGAATATATTCAATGGGTGCCCTTACTATGTTATTACAACGGACTTTGGAAGGGTCTTTGCATGGAAGCTGTGGTTGGAAGCACCTGGGATCTAGGGACCGCAATGGGTTGCCTAGAACTCCTTAAGCCCACTAGCAGGGAGATCTTGGCTATTGAGAAACCTCTTTGAATCTTAGTTTGTTGGCTTGAGAAGTGGGAGGATAATTCCTGCACTACCTCACTGGGTGGTTTGGAAGATAACTGGAGGAAGGGAGGTGTTTTGAAAAGTATCCTTTAAAATAAAAATTCAACTGAGTAAATTTTTAAAAATATTTTATTTTATATAATTCTTACATCATTTTTCATTTTTGCACAATGTATGCATTTTCATTTTGGTTATATTCCCCCATACAATTGCACCCCTCTTATTTTGACCATAGTCCTTCCTCTCCCCACACATCCCCCTCCCTTCCCCGTAGTGTGTCTCTGGTTTATAGTTGCTTGTTGATTTTGATTTTTACTTTGTATTAGTCTTTTTCCTGGTCCCTTATTTAGGTTTTCTAAATTCCTGCTGTGAATGACATCATCTGGTATTTTCTTTTTCTTTCTGACTTATTTCGCTGAGCATGATCCCTTCTAGCTCCATCCATGTTGCTGCAAACTGCATGTGTTTATCTTTTTGATTGCTGAGTAATATTCCATGGTGTATATGTACCACATCTTCTTGATCCAGTCATCTATTATTGGGCATTTGGGTTGTTTCCATAGCTTAGCTATTGTAAATAGTGCTGCTATAAAAATAGGGATGCAGGTGTCCTTTGGAATTAATGTTTCTGTGTCATTTGGGTAAATACTTAGGAGTGGAATTGCTGGATCATATGGAAGCTCTATGTTTAGTAGGTCCAGAAATCTCCACACAGCTCTCCATAGTGGTTGGACCAGTTTGCACTCCCACCAGCAGTGCAGAAGAGTTCCTTTTTCTCCACAACCTCGCCAACATTTGTTGTTGCTCATTTTTTTAATATGTGCCATTCTCACTGGTGTAAGATGGTATCTCATGGTAGTTTTGATTTGCATTTCCCTGATTACAAGTGATGTTGAACATTTTTTCATATGCCTGTTGGCCATTTGCATTTCCTCTTTGGAGAAGTTTCTTTTTAGCTCTTCTGCCCATTTTTTGACTGGATTATTTTCTTTGTTTTTGTTGAGTCTCATCAGCTCTTTGTAGATTTTTGTGATCAGTCCTTTATCATTAGTGTTGTGTGTAAAAATGTTCTCCTAGTCGGTGGGGTTTCTGTTTGTTTTGGTAATGGTATCCTTTGCTGTGCAGAAGCTCTTTAATTTGATGTAGTCCCAGCTGTTTATCTTTGGGTGATGTGTCTGTAAAGATGTCTTTGAGGTGCATGTCATGTAGTGTTTCACCTATATTTCCTTCTGTGTATTTTATGGTTTCAGGTCTTATGTCTAGTTCTTTAATCCATTTTGAGTTGGTTTTGTGCATGGTGTGAAGTAGTAGTCAAGCTTCATTCTTTCGCATGTAGCAACCCAGTTTTTCCAGCACCATTTATTGAACAAACTTTCTTTGCTCCAGTGCATATTCTTTGCTCCTTTGTCAAAGATTAGTTGACCATAAATCTGTGGGTTTATTTCTGGATTTTCTATTTGGTTCCATTGGTCCATGTGTCTGTTCTTATTCTAGTACCATGAAGTTTTGATGATTATGGCTTTGTAGTACAGCAACTGAGTAAATTTTAAAGATCATTTTGACTTTACCCAAACGATTCACAAATAGGGCAGCATCCAATCCAGCAGACAAATAGGAGCTTGGAGAAACTGCAAAATGCAAGATTTTTGTAGGCAGAAGACAGTGGAAGCATGAAGTTAAAGTAACAAAACATAATTGATTGTGGCAAGTCACTTTCCTTTGGTGAATGTAGAGATCTGTCATTCAGATTGCCTCACTCACTAGCACTCACTAGATGATTCTTGATCAATAAGTTTAAGATTCTGTTTCTGGGAGAGGCAGGCACTATGACCAAGTTAAACTTTTCTTTTTTTTTTTTTTTTTTGGTGAGGTGGAGCTTAACAAAAATGATGCCATTTTGGGCTTGTTGTCTTGTGTTTAATTGTTTAAGGTACTGTCTCCACAAATTAAGGTTTTACCATATTGCTGCCCAAAACTCCTTCCTGGCCACCAACAAAACCTCGTGTGGAGCTTAGAGTTAGGCTGTAAAATTCACGAGAATACTGACTCCTGGCTGTGTCTGTCACAGTGGCAAGATGTGTCTGTTTCTCAATCTCTTGTTGCAACGCCCTTTTACCACATTCCCATGAGAAATTGCCTGTCACAGTGTGTTATCAGGGGACAGGAACTTGTCTTTTCTTTCAACTTCTTTAGCATCTGTACATTGACAGGTGGCCTTTGGGGGCATAAATTTGACTAGACATGTTCTTCATGAGACCATTTAACTCCAAAAACATTTTTGGTGTCTGAACCTGGAGTTTTTCTTTTCAAACAAAGGAAAACTTCTGTCAGAGTCAAGGATAAACATCCAAGGTTAAGAATTTCCTTTGATTGGTTTTAGAGGAAGCTAAGAGCTAAAGAAAGCACCATGCTTGGAAACACATTTCCCCTACACATCAGAAGGCACACAAATTTGCGTGGGCAAATTTGAATATTTTCCCTTGTAGTTAAATTTAGAATAATACTTTTTTATTTAGAAAGGAGAGAGTCACATGGTAGGTTGTGTCACTATTAAAATGGAGGCAGCTCTTTCTAGATAAACATGCTGAATCCTCTAGAGATTATAAATGTGAGCACTGCTAATGCCGGCTCATCACATTTTGTCTCTGCATCCTACCAAATAGGACCTCTGATGGTTGTTACATTTTAATTAAAAAGAGTTGAAGGATGACTCAGTTAAGAAGTTGAGAAATAAAATCAGGATTCCTTAAAGTGCTGTTTTTATATTGAACAATAAGTCTTTGTAAAATAGTAATGAAGGTGATAATAAAACTAACTTTTATAGGATATTGTTGCTGGACCAAGACATGCATGTTACTGTTCATTTAGCGCTCAGGACAATCCTGAATGAAACTCAAGCACAGAGAGATTAAGTGTCTTGTCTAAGGTAAAACAGTTAGTAAGTAAATAATTTCTCTCAAATTGGGACTGTATTTGAATTAGGACCCTTATGTATGTGTTTCTTAACATCTGCACAGTTTCTTAACATCCCACACATAGCGGTGACAAGAGGAGAACACGGTGGGTTGTGGAACAAGGTCCCAGGGTTTGAAGCAGACCTTGAGCTGTCCTGGGTTGCTATGTGGTTTTCACCTAACTTCCTTTTTCTCAGCCCAATTTTCTCATCTATATAATGATGATAGTAACCCCACATTATGAAGGATTTATTTCTCAATGAAACACGATGTGTGAACTATGCAAGTGAGATCTTCAGCAAGTAAAAGAAAATTTCAGGCAAATGTTTTTGTCATCTGTAACATTATGCTGGAAAATGACAAATGAATAAGCCACTCATTTCCTGTGATATTATGTTTTAAAATTGACTTTTAAAGAAATATTTTAGTTCTGTCTTGGATCCTTAGGTTTACATTTATTAAAAGAGAGAAATGCAAACTAGACTGGAAAAGTATTTTGGCCTGCAACTATTGGAAAGCACTCTGGGCCAGGAAGTGCTTTACTCTAGTTGATTTCAGGTGATAAAATTGGAGGGTGGAATTTTGTTTGTTCTGTATTTTAATCCTTATACTTCTACTCTTATTTATCCAAACAAACTCAAAGTCAAAAATAAATGAATGGTACTATGTCAAACTAAAAAGCTTCTGGATAGCCCAAGAAACTATCATTAAAACAAAAATTTGCTCCACTGAAAGGGAGAAAATATTTGCGTATCGTACTTCCAACAAGGAGCTAACACCCAAGATCTATAAAGAACTCATACAAATGAACAAAAAGAAAACCACCCAATCAAAAAATGAGCAGAAGAGCTAAATAGATGCTTCCCCAAAGCAGACATCCAGATGGCCAACTGGTACATAAAAAAGTGCTTATCATCCGGGAAATGTCAATCAAAACCACACCGACATACCACCTCACACTTGTGAGAATGACCCATATCAAAAAACCAGAAACAACAAGTGTTGTCACAGGATGTGGAGAAAAATGAATCCCATGTACTGTTGATGGGAATGTGAGCTGGTCCTCCAGCTCCTATGGGAAACAGTATAGAGGTTTCTCAAAATATTAAAAATTGATTTGCCGTATGATCCAGCAATTCCACTTCTAGATATCTACCCAAGAGAGTGCAAAATTCAAAGAATATATATACTTTGCTATGTTCATTGCATCACTATTTACAATAGCCAAGTTATGGAAACAAACTAAGTGCCCAACAAAAGATGACTGAATTAAGAAGATGGGATATTATTCAGCTATAAAAATAGATGCAATCTTGCCATTTGTGACAACATGGATGGAACTGCTAAGAGCAATAAAACAGAAGAAGAAAGAAATATATTGAGTTATTCATTTATTTGTGGAATATAGAGACACAGGAACAGACAAAATGAAATCAAACAAACCCTAGAAATATGACTATAGAATTGGAGCTACCAGAGAAGAAGGTGTGTGAGGGAACAAGAAGGTGGGGGGTCGAGGCCTGATAGACTACCCTGGGAAAGTATGAGTATGTTGGTAGTAGTAGGTACAATGTGGTATGGTAGCGTGCATCTGAAGGGGTGAACTTATACCTGTAAATAACATTCAGTGTTGTGAACGAATATTGCCTCAGTAAAAAAAAGGTGATACAATGTATAAAAAAGAATAGAAATAGATAATGGAATAAATTGAGAATTCAGAAATAATACCTTATATTTGTAGTCATTTGTCTTTTTTAAAAAGGAATGTGATTTAGATTTGCAAAAAACATTTTCTTATTAGAGCTAGTTGGGATGATTAATTTTGAAGAAAAAAGTTAAAAATTAATAAGATAGCATATATATATTCGTATTGGTTGCCAAACTAAAACTAAAACATCTTATTGCTTCTTCTTAAAAAAGTAAGTGTACAATTTCATTCCTTTTCCTTGGAATTGTATACTTGTATTTGTTCATTTTTCACCTAGAAATTTCATCATAATAGACAAAACTCATCCAGAGATTTCATTTAATACCTTTCAACTCCATCTTGACAATGTAAGGACATTGCATGTTAATCTACTCATACTACCCCACCTTCTTTTATTGGTGATACATATTTAAAAAAATTAAAACTACACACAGAAATAATGAATGCACAGATTTTTAAAAACTGAATTCTGGAAATATATATAGGGTGCTTTCCTATTTCTTTATTTGGAAATCATTCTTAAAAGACAATTTTGGTAATGGCCACTTTCAATGTGGTGGTGAGGGAGATAAGTATGTCAGTGCCACTGATATTGCCAGTTCACAGCAGCTGCTCCATGCTGGGTAAATTTTGTCATTTTAGAGAAATGTCTGGATTTAAGAAATTTAAAGGTCTTTCCTGCATCACTGTGCTGTTGTGGGTAAGAATGTGAATTTGGGATCAAGGTTGCCTGGCTGTAAAATTTACCAGCTGTAAATAGTTTTTCTTCTTTTTTAAAATGAAGATAGTGCTGTTACATCAACCAATAAATTATTAGGATAGAGTGTGTGTGTGAAAAATTTAGAACTGTACCAGGTACATGTAAGTAAATGCCATATAAGTATTAGTTGTGAACTGATGCGATGAGTAAAATATCAGAACATGAGTATTACGGAAAAATCCAGCAATAAATGGAGATAGTGTGGGGATAGTGTATACCCATATGGATCTGCTTTTAAAAGGGTGATGGGGACATGTCAATGAAAAGTAGTATTTTTTTTTTAAGATTTATTTATTTATACAAGCTCTGGGTACAGTTAGAGGCACGGGAGGGTGAGAGAATTCTCCAGAGCCAGAGCGGAGAGTAGAACAGGCGGAGCGAGAGTACGCTGCTGAGGGGAGCAGCGGGCATGGCAGGAGAGGTCTGCGCGCCATGTGGGCCCCTCACCCGGCAGCCGGGGATCAAACTGGCGCTGCAGAGACTGCGGGCAGCCTTGCAACCCAGCGCTCAACCGCTGCGCCACCGGGGAAGCCCAGGAAAGTAGTATTTGAATAAAGAAGGGGAAGGTAGGGTGGAGAGAGTTTAGAGGGGTGTAGAAGTAGTAAATAAGGCCAGAGAGATAACTTAGGGATACAGGGATAGATGTAGCAAACGCTGATTTTTATTTTTTTTAACTTGGGAATTTTCTTTCTTTCTTTCTTTCTTTTTCTTTTTTTTTTTTGTAGAAGAACTGGGGTACAGACTAGAGGTGTGGGGGATGAGAAGATTCACCAGAGACAGAGTGGGGAGCAGAACAGTCAGATCTACTGAAATACACTGCTGAGGGGAGCAGTGGGCGTGTGTAGGTTAGCTCCCTGGCCGGGGATAGAACTTAGGCTCAGGTCATAGTGGTGAGAGCACTGAGACTTAACCCCTAGGCCACCAGGGAGGCCCTTAATTTTTTTATCTTTGTAGTTACTTTTTTTATTCAACCTTTTGTTTTCTTACATTGTTGTTCACTTTTGTACATTACTTGATATCTCCCCTCATGTGTACTCCCCATAAATCTCCTAACACCACTTCACCTGTCGACTGTCATGATGGTACCTTGTGCTCTGGAAAATTTCAAACTTAATAACTCACAACATGGCCAATTTTGTTTCACCCATATCACCCACTGGTACTTCCATTATACCATCTTACAACTCAATTATTGATATTTCTAGATACTTCTGTATATAGTTCTAAAAGATAGACACTTAAAAAACATAACCACAATACATAACCTCTTTGACTTTGTTTGCCATCTATGAATTGGGCCAGCAGGACTTCCTTTGCAGTGCTGGTTTAAAGATAAGCAGTGATGCCTGAAGGCCTCGGGTAGCCTCTGGCTATAGATGACCAAGTCTTCTCAGCCATTTGTGCTGGTGATATTGTCTTTACTAGTCCTTGATTTTTCCTGTTTCTTGACAGCTCTTTTGTACAATTTCATTTATGCTGCTTCCCTCCACACTTATTTTAGGCACATTTATTCAGCATTCCCTTTATGTGTTATTTCCCTTTTTCACTTTCAGTGCCTTGCTCACAGCCTGTGCACAGCCTGCATGTGTTCCCTTGACCCCATGTAGCCCATAAAATGCTAGCTCTCTCTAGTCCTCCTAGATCTTTTTGAAGGGAGATAGATATATTTCCCCACCCTTTTTTTTGACAACAATAATGAGATTAGGTAGAATTCACAAATTGAACAATTCACCTGTTAGAATGTACAATTAATAGCTTTAGTATATTCACAGGTATGTGCTGTCATCACCACAGTTGATTTCAGAATACTCACATCACCTCGGCTAGGTATCCTCCTGAACCCTTTTGCTAGCCGCCCCCGTCTTCCCACCCACTAAGCAATCACTAGCTTACCCTCTGTCTCTGAAATTGCTTATTCTGGACGTTTCATAAAAATATGTATATAAATAGGAAATAACTTTCGTGACTGGCTTCTCTCACATAGCGTGTACCAGGGCCCTCTGTGCAGCTTCATGTGTTAGCGCTTCACCTGTTTCTGGCCGAACAGTTCTACACTGCATGCTTGTCGGGCTCTCTGTTTATCCATTCATCAGGTGTTGGCCATTGGGATGGTTCTGCCATTTTTTTTAAAGATTTATTTATTTATACATACAAGAACTGGGGCACAGGCCAGAGGTGTGGGGGTGAGAGGATTCACCACAGACAGAGTGGGGAACAGAACAGGCAGACTGACAGAAATATACTGCTGAGGGGAGCAGCAGGTGAGTCAGGAGAGGTCTGCTGGGCTATGTGGGTAGCTCCCTGGCTGGGCCTCAAACTCATGTTGCAGTGGCTGCAGACAGCTTAGTAGGTTGCTTCTTAACCCCTTGCGCCACCAGGGAGGCCCTGTTTCTGCTTTTGAGATAATATGATTAATGCTGCCGTTAGCATTCTTTTTTTTTAAAGACTATTTATTTATACAAGAATTGGGGTACAGGCCAGATGCACAGGAGGGTGAGAGGATTCACCAGAGACAGCGGGGAACAGAACAGGCAGACTGACGAAATACACTACTGCGGGGAGCAGCGGGCGAGACAGGAGAGGTCTGCCGTGCCATGTGGGACCCTTGCCTGCTTCTGGCTGGCCGGGATCAAACTGGCGCCACTGAGGCTGCGGACAGCTTCACAGCGCAGTGCTCAACTGCCTGCACCACCAGGGGATGCCCTCCGTTAGTATTCTTGTACAAGTTTTTGTGTGAACGTTTCTCTTGGGTGTGTTGCTGAATATGTCTTTAACCACTGGAGAACCTGCCAGGATATTTTTTAATATGACTCCTCATTTTATTTTGCCCAAACATGGGAATCTAGCCATCTTTCAAGTGCAGGTAATGCCCTTGCATTAGATAAATTTTATATCAATATTTTCTGTAAGTCTTATTTAGTTATATAATTATATTTGTGCATGTATTTTTTGTTTGTCATTGTTTTTCATGTATAAGGTTTTAAATAGATCATTATTTGAGCAGTTGTCCCCAAAGTGGAGGGTATGTATCTTTAGCTTAACAGGATTCACTGAAAGGCAAGAACAAACTCGTATTTTTATGTGTGCCTTGAAGTTATTTAATGTGTTACAGTAGTTGTGCATACATAAAGTTTATAATCTTTTATTAGCAATGTGTATTCAAAGATTTTTTTTTTACAATTGGAAAAGCATAAGATTTGGGGACAACTGTTCTAAAGACATGGAATCAAATATAGCTATATTTTGTGACAAATCTGAAGGGAAATAGATACAGTGACTTTGTGACTTTGTGAAATAGAAAATATCTTGCTAATTTCAGCCCACATGGAACATGTGAATGCCTGTGAGAAGAACTCTGGGTCAGGTGGCAGACTTTTGTTCTTGTTCTACTTCTGCTAGTTACTAATTGTGAGATTCTGGGGTAAGTTCCCTTAACAGCTTCCATTTCGGTCCTCAAATCTGTATAACAACTGGAATATTTCCAATTATTGTTGTGCAAAGCAAGAGTGGTGAGTATGACATATGCAGTGACTGTGGGAAGTCAGTCATTTGTATGTCTTGAGCAACCCTGAAGTTTTCGTAAGTGAAGGATCTGCCATTGCTTGATCTTTGTTTTCTTTGGGTTTCCATCTTCTCACTCCAATCACCCTGTTTCTCTCAAATGAAAGGTCATTGCCAGAGGTTAAGTTGGTTACAGAGGAGTTGGTGTGACATCACCAACCACCATTGCAACCAGACATTGACTGTTTCCTCTCTGGTGCTTCTAGTGTGAAAATGTAGTGTTCAGCATATGCTACAGGAAGGTGCAGCTGCACGCAAATTGCAATTTACTCTGACTCTTGGCCACTGTTGTAGAAGCCGTGGAGTGATAGTGCTTGGGCAACTAAATGGTTTCTGTTTGATAAGTGATAGTGGTATACTCTGCTACATGCTTGGGGATGTGAATCTTTGTTTAAAGTCAAAGCAAAAAGGGAAGTAGGTATCAAAAGATGGGAAGATGTTCAAAGGAACAGTGTTAACCAAACAGCTCACATGCTCTGGTTAAAGACTGGTTCACGCTCTACTTGCTTGGATTTATTCACTGATAGAAATTGATTTTACCTTTCGTCCTCAGCTTTTATTTGTGATTTGTATTCTCCAAAACCCTTTATTCTAAAGAAATGGCAAGCATTTTAGGTCCTGATCTCCAGTTTCTCCTAAAGGGTGACATATATTCTTGACTTCCTTTCTTGGGCAACAGAAATAACCAATAATGTTATAACCATAATCTTCCTTCCTTCCCTCAAATATATTTAATGAGAACCTATTATGTTCCCCTGTTCTGTTCTGGGGACAGAGCACTGTCCAAAATAACTTTTTAAAAATACTGCTTTCATAGATTTACATTCTAGTGGGTGTTAGTCATTGCGGTTAAAGTAAGGATTGGTATTAAGGAATATGGAGAAAAATAGAGTTGGGGAGGGGCAGTTGCCATATTTTTAGGGGTGATGAGGTAGGCCTCACCAAGGTGGTGACATTTAAGATTAGTCTTTACTCTGAGGCCCCCAGTTATATAATCAGTAAGTAGTTATTGCTGGGAAGAGAAAATCCTAAATCTGATATGCTTGTGGCTATTCCTGAAGTACTTTAAAAGATTGTTAGGGGTATTAGAGATCAAACTGATCATCTGCCACCAAGGTTCTAGCTGCTTATTGTCTGAAAGACTTTTGTGAGGTTACTCTAGAGGCCATGGTGCCTCATTCTAAACCAAGTCATCCCCCTTTCCAAGGTAATATCTTTGCAGTGGCCATAGTGATGCAGCTGTTCTCCAGGAGATCTGCTGAATTTGAGAGGCAAGGAACCAACAGAACAATTTAGCAGTAGGCTCTTAGAGCCTCTCCTTTGCCAGGGCCTTTGCTGCTTCACACAGATTACACTAGTAATCTGACCCATGCTTACCCTCTATAGAGAAGTAGTAAAAATGATAAGCTTTGCAACTTGATTTTTCTTCCTCTAAACGTTCCTCTAGGGCATCCCTGGTGGTGCAGGTGGTAGAGCGCAGCACTGTGAATTGTCTGCAGCCTCTGCAGTGTGGGTTCGATCCCCCGGCAAGCCAGGGAGCTACTCACATTGTGCAGCAGATCTCTCCTGACTCGCCCGATGCTCCCCTCAGCAGTGTATTTCAGTCGATCTGCCTGTTCTGTTCCCCACTCTGTCTCTGGTGAATCCTCTCACCCCCAGCACCTCTGGCCTGTACCCCAGTTCTTGTATGCATAAATAAATAAATCTTTTAAAAAAAGATATGAATAGAGAATTAAGAGTAAAAGCTCCCTATTCATACAGGGGTAAAAATGAATCCATGTTTCCTAAATATAGGGGAACAAAATAAAATATCAGTGTAAAAAATAATAACAGTACAAAACACAACAAAGCAAAAACAGACAATGATAAATCAGACATCCTGCAGGGAAGGAGGCAGGAGAGGGATCAGAGGGAGGGAGGGAGGGAGGAGCACAGGGGACTGAGGTGATGGTGCACAGGTGCATTGGTGAAGGAAACTCTATGGGACTACACCTGAGGGGGTGAGGGGAAGCAAATAATGTTTTAAAATGAACAATTATGTAAAAAATAAAAAAAAATTAAAAAAAAGAAAAAAAATGAAAACTTACAAAGAAGTGAGAACTACTAAGATGGCAATTAAGCAAGATGAAGTAAAAGGGAATAAATGGGGAACTCTTTTTTTTTTTAAAGATTTATTTATTTATTTATTTATACAAGCACTGGGTACAGTCAGAAGTGCAGGAGGGTGAGAGAATTCACCAGAGCCAGAGCGGGGAGCAGAAGAGGCAGAAGGACCGAAGTACACTGCTGGGGGGAGAAGCAGGCGGCAGGAGAGGTCTGCACACCATGTGGGACCCTCCTCTGGCCGGGAGCAGCTGGGTATCAAACTGGCGCAGCAGAGGCTGCAGGCAGCTTCGCAGCCCAGCTGCTCAACTGCTGCGCCACCGGGGAAGCCCAGGGGAACTCTTTAAGAAAGCTAATTAAGGAAGACTTCTTTGAGGAAGTAATTCATAAACCAAGGCAGGCAACAAGATAACAAGTACTCAAGACCTTGCTCTGTAGTTGGGATTTATGGAGGGTGGACAATGGTAATTGACAGAAATTGCAGGACTGGATTCTCTTTTGCTTTAAAGATAAGGTAAGGATTTTAGAGTTTATTCTAGATTTGATGGGAAGTTATTGGCTAGGAGAATGACATCTGACTCAGGTTTATAAAAGAGTTCCTGAATACCTCTGGAGTGTAAGTACAGGTGTCTGTTGTCCAAAAATAGAACTTTCCTATTTGATATAATTTGGCAGGTTTTTTTTTTGATCTGAGAATGCTATTATAATTAATTCATAGAGAAATGTTTTCTAGCATTCCCAGGCCCATATCAAATCAAACAGAAATGTTTGATTTTTGGATTGTGGGGGAGACCTATATGTAAAGTAGAAGCGTGGAGGCCCATTAGGAAGATGGGAATAGATGGTGATTTAGACTGGGACAGTAGCTGTACATATAGATATAAACTTGCTAACGTGTTGAATGAAGAGCTAGGGAAAGAGAGGATAAGAAATGATTCCTAGATTTGGGGCTTCAATAGCTGGTAGATGTGTTTCTTAAGAGAGAGAAAGCAAGGAGGAGCAGGTCTGGGGGTGAATTGGTAACTATTTTGAATGTGTCTGGTTGCAATGCCCCTGTATGGATGTCAAGTAGGAAGTAAGATATGCCAGGCTGGAGTTCAGAAGGAAGTCAGGAATAGAAATTTACACCTGGGAGCCCTCCCTCTCCTTCCTAAGGATGGTATATAAAGCTCTCCAAAGTCTTTTTGCCTTCTTAAAAGAAAATGGAGTTCAGAGTTTCTAAAGCCCTCAGTGTGTGCACTTCATCAACAGTTAGCTCGCTTAGGTGGACTGCTTCTGTTTCTAAGCCTTCCCTTTGTGGGACCTGCTTTCATTGAAGGTTGCTTCTATCTTTACTGTGGGCAGGGCAGTGTGTAGTGCCAGGAAGGCACAGAGCTGGTTCTCTGATCGGAGAAGACAGGTAAAGGAGAGTTTTGGAGCCCTCGGTGGCTTTGCAGGCTTTTATAGAGCTTTTTTTTTTTTTTAATTTTTTTTTAAATAATAAATTTTATTTTTATATTCCCCATACAATTGCAGCCCCCCCCCATTCTGACCCCAATCCCTCCCCTCCCGCCCCCCTAAAAGTGTCTCTGGTTTATAGTTTTTTGTTGATTTTGATTTTCACTTTCTTATAGTTATTCATTTTCCTGGTCCCTTATTTAAGTTTTCTAGATTCCTGCTATGAGTGAGACCATCCGGTATTTTTCTTTTTCTTTCTGGCTTATTTCGCTGAGCATGATCCCTTCCAGCGCCATCCATGTTGCAGCAAATTGCATGTGTTTATCTTTTTTGAATGCTGAGTAATATTCCATGGTGTATATGTACCACATCTTCTTGATCCAGTCATCTATTTTTGGGCATTTGGGCTGTTTCCAAAGCTTAGCTGTTGTAAATAGTGCTGCTATAAACATAGGGGTGCAGGTGTTCTTTGGAATTGATGTTTCTGTGTCCTTTGGGTAAATACCTAGGAGTGGAATTGCTGGATCATATGGAAGCTCTATGTTTAGTAGGTCCAGAAATCTCCACACAGCTCTCCACAGTGGTTGGACCAGTTTGCACTCCCACCAACAGTGCAGAAGAGTTCCTTTTTCTCCACACCCTCGCCAACATTTGTTGTTGATGTAGTGCGACAACCAGGTACATGGCAGGTAGGAGTGTCAGGTGGCCAGGAGATTGGCAGGCCTCCCAGCCCCTGGCAAATCTTCACTCTTTACTGGGCTCTCTGGCGTTCTCTTTTCAATGTGGTGTCTCCACAAGCTACGCTCCCCACCTGTTCCCCACCTGTTCCCCAAGGATAGGTTCCTTAGCTCCTCACTGTCACTCAACAATGAACAGGGCATCACCCACAGGTGATTTTAAGAGACTCAGTGGCCTTCCTTAATATACTCAAGCTGCTGAACAGCTGCTCAGGGCTTCCCAATCTCAGCACCAGCTTTTGCCTTTCTAAATTGGCTTTTTGATCTCCTTCTCTTGTCTGCTCAAATCATAAAAAACCAGCTCTGTGCCTTCCTGGCGCTACACAGCGTGAACAAGAAAGAAACATTTGCTGGACCTGTGATAGGAGTGCTGCTCAATTTTTCAGAAATTTTAATCTTCACTTGATCTAATGAAGCTAAAATTTGAGCTTAGAAGTGAGTTGACCATTTTAAGGTAGATTCTAGATTGAGTGTTCTTAAATTATTATAGTCATAAATTGACATTGTTATTGCAAAACAAATATAAGGTAATGTAAGTTACAGGAAGCAAAGTTTTTAGTGCTTTTGTTTGTTCTCATTTCACAGGGCACCTTTGTTGAGATACAAACACAAAACTAAATAAAAATTTCAAAATATGAAAATGTGTCTGTACTTCCAGATGATATTCCCAACTTGAGTTTGACATTTAACTTTACTAGAATAACACATGGATATTTTCCATTTTTATCTGTTTGATTAGTTGTTTTCTTATACAGCTTTATCCTTGTTTAAACTTGATACAATTTTATGTCTTTCTTAAACCTTTTCCTAACCCAGTGTCAAACTCCAGGGTTTGTCCTTAGCTTTCGCCATGCTTTTTTTTTTTTTTTTTTGAATTTGTAAAATTCAAGTGAAATTTACTGTGTGGTATAGGACAAAGCACAGACTTTTAATTTTTTGCCTTGTTGAAAAGAATTGGGAGTTTAAAAATACGGTCGAGCCCCTATTTTGCCTGACTGAGTCTTGTTCATTGCAGATAAACTCTCCCAATGGCTATGTGGTGAGCACAAGGTCCTAACCCAGCGGGGCAAGGAAAGGCCCACAGCCGAGCCTGGCAAGATGGTCTCACAGTCTTCGGGCCGGCAGGATTCTCCCATGAGTGCTTGGGAAGGCATCAGCCATGACTCCGGTGATGCTGAGGTTTCGCCCAGCCTCTCATACACTGACCACTGCCCTCGCCAATCAGAGGTCAGGTTCAGGAGGCCCAAAGCTGCCTGGATTAACCCCCAGTGTGCGCAGCAACAGCTGCAAGACTCACCCCCCCAGGTGCTAACAGCAGCGGATGCTGCCGCTCCCTTGGCCTCTTCACCGACGTCCCTTGGCCCCTCGGTGGCGAAGACATCACTGACAAAGGACGCTGTGGGCTCCCTGCGCAGCTGCTTCCTCTGTGACTCGGGTGAACAGAACAGCGACTCCTCTTTGACCTCAATAGAAGAGCGGCCAGAGCTTCTGGGACACTCTCCGCACACGCCTCCGCTCGCTCGCCCCAAGATTTTGGTCACGTGCCCACGCCCTGAGGCTGGCCGTGCTTGGCTGCAGCCCGCCCACCAGGCAACTTCCACAGAGGACGGTAACTTTAGTCGGAACTTCCTTCATTCTGGTTGCTTCACAGCTTGCTTTGTGTTACCTAGAGCCTGACTTACTCTTCCTCACGAGAAAAAAAAAAAAAAAAAAAAAGGATCCACTTCTGGTCCCCTTAGCCCAGAACTAATGCATTAGCAATTGATACCCTCGGCCCAAACTCCTGGACAGTCATAACGGGTGAAATCAAGTATTTCCTTCTGCCTTAGACATCAGGGAAATCTCTTCTTAGTTCAATTAATTGATAATCCTTTCCGCTTGGCGCGTTTGAGCTGGTGTCTACCTTCAGAATTTCCAGTTCATTAAAATGCCTACAAGGGAGCATTGGAAGGACCGTCGCTTCATGTGGCGGACAAGGGCTCCAGACAAGTGGGGGAGGTCGGTTTTACAGCCCAACTATAGTCGGGGATGAATGCACCTCCTCTGCTATATTAGCTATATATGTGTGTCTAAAAAGCTGTAAGATTTAAAATAGTAACCACAATTCCTCCAAAGACTGCACAAAACTTTCTTTTATTAAAACAAGGACTCTCATTATTACAAGAGAATACTCATATTCCTAAAATTCTAAAATTCCTAAAATGATGTAATCTGTGCAAAATGCCACTCAAGAATCAATAATACTGTTTTTTGTTATTATAAATTGTAAGTATTGATTGTATTTTATTCATTACTTGCATTATCTTTCTTTTAGAACCTTAATTTAAATATTTAAATAGTCAATGAGAATTTTTCATTCAAAACAATTTCAAAAGTGTCCCCCCCCCCCATTTCTGTGCGTATGTGTGTGAGTGTGTGTTTATTCCTCACTAGCAGGAACCTATTCCCCATTCCTAAGTTTGGGGTTTATCGAAAACTTGAAATACAAAATAACCACAATCTTTAACACATCATTTAATAATAACAGATTTTAGAAAATCTTTCAGTGGGAAAATTTTGAGATAGGAATCAAATTTTAGCAAAATGTCACACTCTGATTATAACATGTAATCTTTTTTTGTTCACCCACCCAGATAGTTCTCAGGAAAATAGACTTTCAAATTAGTGGTTACTAAGTAAGAGACTAGTCTGCTATTACACTGTGTCACAGAATGACAACTGGGAGAAAAGAAAACACCCTCTCCCTGCAAACCACCACCCAGACAAGTTATGAAGTGACTGAAGATGATCTGTAGGATCATCTAGGATACCTCTGCTTGAAGTCCTTTGTTGTATAACTGTTCAGGAAGTGGTCTTACAATTTAAAATTATCCTGGACCTTTGTCTTCCTTCCAGAAAGAGAACAGGTACCCCAGCCTTGGGCTTAAGAGAATATCTCTTAAACTTGACAAGGGGAAGTATTCCATGGGATAAGAAAAAGTAGTCCTAAGTGCTCTGTCTCAGTCTTTCTGTGGTGTGGGGCTGCACAGGGAGGGCAGTCCTGTGCCACTAAGATGTGGGGTTTTCTTCTGACTGCTGCATCTCAATTTTAGCACCAGGGTTTTCCTTTTCTAGATAGTTTGGTAGGGAAAGACCACCTGAGACTGTAAGCATTTCTGGAGACCACAAGAAACAACTCCACAAATATAGAAAATGCAGAGGAATAGACAAAAGTAAACCAAAGCAAACTTAGAAATTTGGCTGCAGTCTGCAGAAAGTCTACTGTAAGGGCAGGGTGGAAGATGGCTGGCAAAGAGCAGAGGATGACCAGTGTACTGGGGTAGGTTTTTGTTGCTTTGGAGTTAGATGTGGTTTGGCAACATTTATTCATCACAATGTGAACCTATATCCCTAAAACATATACAGTGTTGCAAACTAAAGTTACCTCAATTTAAAAACTTTAGAAAAATTAAAAATAAGTGAAAAGAAACTTAGGGTTTCATAGTTTTTTTTTTTTTTAAGGAAATCTGCATTCCTTTATTTTTATTTACTTATTTATTTATTTATATAAGCACTGGGTACAGTCAGAAGTGCAGGAGGGTGAGAGAATTCACCAGAGCCAGAGGGGGGAGCAGAGCAGGCAGAAGGACTGAAGTACACTGCTGAGGGGAGCAGCGGGCGGCAGGAGAGGTCTGCGCGCCATGTGGGACCCTCCTCTGGTGGCCGGGGAACAGCCGGGGATTGAACCGGCGCTGCAGAGGCTGCGGGCAGCTTCGCAACCCAGCGCTCAACCCCTGCGCCACCGGGGAGGCCCAAGGGTTTCATAGAGTTTTAAAGGGTCAATACATTTATATAATGCAAAACTTCACATTCTTAATTTTCTCTAGTCTCCTAGTAGATGATTAATCCAATTTAAGGGATGAGGGATTTTAATGCAGTAGCAGGGACTGCATTGACATCTGGGCCTGGAATCAACTTCTCTGTGCTTTTTCCTTTATACCTAGGGTTTGAAAACTATGACTTGTGGACCCAATCTGGCTAGCCTTTTCCTCTTACAAATAAAGTTTTATTTAGTCAATGGCTGCTTTCTCACTGCAGTGGCAAAATGGAGCAATTGCCACAGATGGTATATGGCTGTAGAGGCAGGAATGGACACAGTGCAGGTTTTCTGATCCAGCAGACCGGGTAAAGGAGGAGTCAGAGTCCTCAGTGATTTTTGCAGGTCTTTTATTGGGATTTACCAGGTACACAGCAGGCAAGGGTGCTGGGGGGATGGGAGGCTGGCAGGCCTCCCAGCCCCCAGCAAGTCCTCACTCTATCTGGGCTCTCTGGTGATTTCTGCTTCTTTGCTTCTTTCTCGGCTTCTCTTTTGGCTTCTGCTGGCATCCCCGTGATGCCGCCCTTAAAAGCCCAGTCTCAGCCCAGGTGAATCCCATCTACCTATGTCCACACCCTATTCCAGGTGCCCACCATCAGGCATGCATTCAGGACCACAAGGATCCATCATCTATCCTGATGGTGGGAGGGCAGAAAAGCCTGACATTTTTCCTTACCCTACAGTCCACCCCCTCAGGGTTTTCTGCCATACAGTCTTCATATATACAATTTTCTTAGCAAACATAAACAATGCAGCCATGGCCCACAAAAGCAAATATATCACACTATAACAACAACAACAACAAAATACAACAGAACACAAATAAGTCCAGGCAGGGCCCCAACCTAGTGGCAAAAGACAATTATTGGTACCAGCAGATGATCCACCACTTTTGCTGCCAAAGGCACTGCTCATACGAGGGAGGGGAACCACTCACGGCATCTGCTGTAACACACCAGGAGCCGTCAGGCTTCCTGGCCTTCTCTGGCTGTAGTCTCGGCTACAAGCCACACACCGCATCCACCCCCAGGATGCGCTCACTCTGGGATCAGCGATTCTATTCTACTGTTGGGGGTAATTGCCAACCCTCAGGGTTTCTGTCTGCAGTCGCTCCAACACTCGGCTTTCAAAGCCACCAATGCGACTCGCAGACCCCTGCACTCAGGCCAACCCACTGCACAAGCTCATGGGTCGGGGATCCAAACTCTACATTTGGCTTGGGCTCCACCCCAAGCCACGCTCCCCACCCGTCCCCCAAGGACAGGTTCCTCAGCTCCTCACCCTCACTTGACAACGAGCAGAGCATCACCCACAGGTGATTTTATGAGACTCACTGGTCTTCAGTATACTCAGGCTGCTTAACAGCCTCTCGGGGCTTTTCAACTTAGAAACAGCATCAGCTTTTGCCTTCTCAGTTGGCTTTTCTTCTCTGCCTAGCTGTTGGGCACACATAGGCTGCTTTTGGCCATCCCACTGGCCACCCCCAGATTCCCAAAAGACATAACCTGCCAAGGTCCTCTGCCTTCTGGTGGGATTGTCAGTCCAAGTCCATTAGGCCTCTCCCTGCCATCAGCACCAGCGAGCTCCGAATCGTGGCCCTCTCTTCCCAACGATTCTTGCTACATCAGGGTTCGTTGGCTGGTCCTCTTGGGCGTCTCCTCCTCCAGCTGAGGTCTCATCCTGCAGCTACTGGATCGTGTCCACCCTCTGTGCCGCCATGGCGCCTCCAGTGTCGTCACAGGCAAACACAGTCTGTTACTCCTTAGTCCCTCCAGGTCTTCGGAGGGCTCCATACCCGTCTGCATGGATCATCTTGCCGACTTATGCCAATTGTAGAGGCAGGAATGGACACAGTGCAGGTTTTCTGATCCAGCAGTCCGGGTAAAGGAGGAGTAAGAGCCCTCAGTGGTTTTTGCAGGTCTTTTATTGTGATTTAGCCAGTACACAGCAGGCCAGGGTGCTGGGGGGCTGGGAGGCTGGCAGGCTTCCCAGCCCCCAGCAAGTCCTCACTCTATCTGGGCTCTCTGGTGATCTCTGCTTCTGCTTCTTTGCTTCTCTCTCAGCTTCTCTTTCGGATTCTGCTGGCGTCCCGGTGACACCACCCTTGAAAGCCCAGTCTTAGCCCAGGTGAATCCCATCTACCTATGCCCACACTCTATTCCAGGTGCCCACCATCAGGCATGCATTCAGGACCGCAAGGATCTGTCCTGATGGCGGGAGGGCAGAAAAGCCTGACATTTTTCCTTACCCTACAATGGCCCTCAAATCCTACAATGTTTGCTTACCTAGTGTAGGGTAAGGAAAAATGTCAGGCTTTTCTGCCCTCCCGCCATCAGGATAGATGATGGATCCTTGCGGTCCTGAATGCATGCCTGATGGCGGGCACCTGAAATAGGGTGTGGGCATAGGTAGATGGGATTCACCTGGGCTAAGACTGCTTTTAAGGGCGGCGTCATGGGGACACCAGTGGAAGCCAAGGAGAAGCCGAAAAAGAAGCCGAGAGAGAAGCAAAGAAGCAGAAACGGAGATCACCGGAGAGCCCAGACAGTGTGAGGACTTGCTGGGGGCTGGGAGGCCTTCTAGCCTCCCGGCCCCCCAGCACCCTTGCCTGCTGTGTACCGGGTAAATCCCAATAAAAGACCTGCAAAAACCACTGAGGACTCTTACTCCTCCTTTACCCGGTCTGCTGGATATTAGAAAACCTGCACTGTGGTTTTCCTGACCCTACACCTAGTCTGTTTTAGAAAAAGTTTGTCAACCGTATGACTTCTGAAGCTGAAGAGCCCAAGGTTCTCCCTGGACCAGTCACTTGAAGATGAGACCCCAGATTTGAGTGCTCCTGCTCACATCTCTTTGACCTTGGAGCTGTGTAGCCCTCAAGCCATCTGTAGCCATTGGTTCTAACATAGCAGTTCATGACAACTTATGTCTCTGACAGAAATGTCTTGCCCTAAATGCTGCAATAAGAAATCACATGACAGAAATCAGTTTTTGTTTTGATGGTGGTCACTGCCAGTTACGAATTGACTTCAGGTGAGGAACAGATAAGTTGGTGAATATCCTCTCTTCCAGTTTCTTCTTGACTCTGACTTAAGGAAGATGGTTTTGGAGAAGCAACACTGACCTCTTTCAGAAAGATTTTGTTTCTGTAAACAGGAAGCTTTGGGTGAATTGTAGAAGTGATGCCATAATTCTCTGGCCCTTCCTTCTTACCTTTTTTTTTTTTTACCTCCTTCATGTATTTTCCATGATTCTCTTCTGTTTCCACCCTGTTTGCCTCATTAGTCTCCTTCATTTCAGTGGCTCACCCATTTCTCTACTGAGGATTCCTCCTAAGTTACAGCAATAGCCTTTTTGCAGAAATTATCCCTACTAAGACAATATCTGTGAGAACTTTCACCAGAAGGGTATTTATTTTTATTTCATCCTAATTTGTTCTAGAATTGTGCTAGGTTGTGTGCTGTTGTATTTTTACAATATTTACAAGTCACTTTCTAGAGCTGTTTTTGTTTTCTTAGATAATTCTTAAGCTTTTTCCCCCTCTGTTTTTAATAAATTGCTGTGTTGACAGGTGCCATTCAAGTCTGTGGAAGAAACATTTCTTTGAATTCCTTCTCACCAGAGGCTTTTGTGCTCCCTGTTGATGTAGAAAAGGTAAAATCATATATATATATATTTTTTTTCCTTTTAAAACCACAGAAAGTATCAATTCCCTAGATAGTGCGGTTCTGACTCACATCTAGAAGCTTCACTTAATGAGGCAAATAGATTTCATTTCAGCATCTGATTGGGAAAGGCTGCCAGAAGCACAACTGAGAAGCACCTTGAGGCAACACCTGTGCTCCACTGAAGCTTTTCCCTGATTACTGAATAATGTCTGCCATAGGGGCACCAGCCTAAGGTTTTCTATCAGAAGAAATTCAATGATGGTTGTAGATAGTCTTCTGTCTCTGGAATGTATTTGCTCTAAATCATATAATGACTATGATAATTCCAATCAGCAAATATTTCCATTCCTAGGTATTAACTCACTAAATATAGTATCATGATTTTTCCATCTACTACACCCACAAAAATAAAATGTTGACTGTGCTTGTATTTTAACTATTTTTTTTCCTGCAGGAAAATGCACACTTTTATGTTGCAGATATGCTTATATCTGCCATGGAGAAAATGAAGTATAATCTCCGGAGTCAACAGCACACAGAGAACTGGAGTATGGACGAAGTCAGTGGACCACTTGCGAATCAGGCTGACGCTGAAGTGACCTTTTCTACCAACATAAAACAAGAATCTGGGTCTTCTGCTTCTTCAGACAGTGGCTATGAAGGCAAGTGGGAGAAAGCTTTACCAGAAAGCTTTATGCTGTTTTTCTCAACATACAGTTCTCCTGCTCTGTCATCCTCAAGTATATCTTTAAATTCTTTGTCTAAAACTTCTTGAGTAAGTTAGATTATTACCTTTCTGTTCTGCCATTTTGGATTTCAGATTGGTGATCATGTTCATTTAATTGCCAAATTGATGTGCTGCTTTTTCTTGGATATCATCATACTTTTCTTTTGGGCAGTGACTAGTATTTTTCCTCCTCAATTGCAAGGCAGCTGTGCTCATCACTATACCACCATAGTCCCTCTTCCCTGGGGCCTGTTGCACAGTGGTCCCCTAGTTCTTTCTGAACATTGCCTCCTTGTGCAAGTCATCCTCTTTCATTTGTTCAGCATGATGAGACTATGACATCCAGGGAACCAGTAATACCCCTCCTATCTAGGATCTTTGGTGCTATGGCCAAGGTCAAGGAGGTGGTGTGGGGTCACTCAGCTTACAGGTAAAGACAAAGCTTGGTGAGTCCCAGAGTAGAAGCAGCAGCCTTCTTCTGGGATCCAGGAGAGAAGGGCATCTAAACTGAGAAGCAGAATTAGGGTTTATCATTTTCCTGCAATTTACTGAATGTGGTCCTGGCTTATGTCCTATATTCTTTCTCTGTACTCATTTGCTGGAGATTATATCCACTGAACACCTGTCCATCACTCCCGCTCAGTTGATAACTCCTTAATATGTTTCCAGTCCAGCATCTCTGTTCTCAGTGTTTGCTCTATAAGGCCAGCACCTGTTGAACTTGCACACCTGGTTGGTCCCCCAGGATTGCTAACAACATGTCTAAACTAACCATCCATCTCTCCTGCACAACTCCTTTCCTTCAAAAAAAAAAATAAAATAAAACATGTCCTTCCTTTTGACTTCCTTTACCTGCCATCTTAGCCATGAACCTCTTAGTAATGAGGAAGAACTCAACTCCATGTGGCTTGTACAATGCCCAGAACAAAATAGGATTTCAATAAATAGTCAAGTGCACTCCCAGGCTTAAATTAAAAGACATTTTTTTAAAAAGGAGATAGGGCATTATATTTGAATCCAGTGGTAGAAATACGGAACAGACTAGTGTAGTGGCAACTCTGGCATCTGTCTTTTGTGGGGCATTGTGGTCTTCCATCTCTTCTTCATTCTTCTTGTGTGTGTGTGTATGTGTGTGTGTGTGTGTGTGTGTAGAAGAACTGGGGTGTAGGCCAGAGGTGTGTGTGTGTGTGTGTGTGTGTGTGAGAGAGAGAGAGAGAGAGAGAGAGAGAGAGAGAGAGAGAGAGAGAGAGAGAGAGAGAGAGAGAGGATTCACCAGAGACAGAGTGGGGAGCAGAACAGGCAGATCTACTGAAATACACTGCTGAGGGGAGCAGCAGGAGAGACAGGAGAGGTCTGCTGCGCCATGTATGTTAGCTCCCTGGCTGGCTGCCAGGGATCGAACTCTGGCTGTCGCGGTGTGTCGTCATGATGATAAGTGTTGAGCCTTAATCCCTAGGCCACCAGGGAGGCCCTTACTTCATTTCTCTTTTCATTCTTCTTTTTTCTGCAGCCTGGCTTCTCCCACCCACCCCCTCACATGTGGATCCAGCTCTATAGTCTCCTTGACTGCTCAGCCAAGTTCTCACAGTGCAGCCTAGTGTTGTAGGACCCCAAGTGCAGATCCCCAGGACAGAGCACTTGGGCAGAGCATCGTCCCTGGTCAGCTGGCCAGGGAAACTAGGGTTTGTGATATGGACCATCACCCCATTGGAGGCCAGCAGAGGGGAGGAAGGCATATGGGTGGAAAAGAGATCATTGTATTTTAGTACACTGCACTTTTTCTTTAATTCTTTTTTCTTGTGTCTGTACCTTTGCCCCACTTTTCATTTGTTAGTAAACAAATTTCACTCAGTAATAGTGACATCCCTTTCATCTAGTCCTCATTTCTGTCTTTTTCTTGGACTGAGACCACAGTTGCCTTTAGTCGAGTGATTCTGTTAGGACTGCTTGTAGGTTCCATACACGTCTCCCTAGATGTCTGTTAATTATAATTTTCTTTTTTCTCCATCAGTCTCTTTCTACTTGTTGATCCTACGTATCTTTCTTTTAGATCTCTAAAATAGTCTGCTGAGCTTGTGCCACATTTATCCTGGGATTTTTAGTCTTGTGTGATTCGGCTTCCCCTTGCCTTTCTAGCAGCCATCTCCTACCATTTCCCTATGTTGTACTATGGGCTTTGGTTGCACTTGCCGCTTACACTCACTGCTACACACTTCTCACAAGCTGCTGCCTAATCCCTTTGCTGTGGATAGGCTCCCCTGGAGTACTGGCTTCCACTGGAACAGCACCCCAATTCCTTCTTCCTTCCCATTTTTGAAAAGCAATCTCGTCTCACCACCACTGTCTCATGTTCCCTAAAATGTATCACAGGGCACAGCCTTCGTTCATGTGGAATGAACGCAATTTGTGCTCTAGAATGCTCCACAGTGGTCTCTGTGTACAGCTCACCTTGGCTTGTGCATGATGGAGCCCTGTCTCTGAACTTTTTAAAGCCCAGGACACTTATGATTAAATGTGTCAATGTCTTAGTTACCTCATGAGATTTTGAACTGTGTGATGGATGAGCAATTGTCTTATTTGTATTTCATTAAAGATAGTATCTTGCCTAAATTAGGCATTTTCTAAATATTTATTGAATGGTTGAGTGAAAGTTCATGTTTACTTGAAAATTTTACAAATATGAATGTTAATTAAATTTTTAAATTTGAATTTAAAAATATTTGAATTCAAATAAGAATATTTTTCTCTTGACATTGATGATGATAAAAGTTATTCCTTGAGGTTGGCCTGGGTTTTTCAAACTGTAGCTTGGTCATGAGAGCACTTAAAAAAAAAGAGACACTTGAAAGTGTCAGCAGGTACCCCACTTGGGTTCAGCAGAGCTTCCTGGAACTTTTTTTTTAAGTCACAGTGCTAATTGCGTGTTATTGTGAGAAACATAGAGCTGGGTGATATTGTCCCCATTTTTGCTGTGACAAAACTAAAGCTGAGAAGTTGCTTGTCTGTGGTCACCCCACTAAGATTGGACAGTGTGGTTTTAAACCCAGGCCAGCACACTAGGAAGCCTGTTCATATAACCCCCATAACCTATGGATTGGAGTATTGCCCTAAACAACTATATTCATAGCTCTGTTTCTTTCCTATTCAAGTGAACACAGTTTCTTAGTAATGTGACTATATTAACAATGTGATTGTACTAGATAAACGATGTTTTACATCCATTTTTCCATGTTGCTACTGTTTTCACATTTTTCAGTGATGATGTTCCTTGAATTGATAATGCATTTGCAAATTCCATTCCCTATGATTTAACATTTAAGTATTTTTCAATATCTTAATGTTTAAATTTTTTTTTTTTATTTTGAGGTTGAGGTTGGCACAAGAAATGTTTTAAATGGACTGTAAATATCTCAATAGCTCCTTTGTGATCAAAGCCTTCCTCTTTCACTTTTTCTTTATAATGGCATTCTGGGAGAGTTCCCCAGGCTGGTATTAGGAAAAGAAGAGCATACATCTATTTTCATTAGTTTCCTAGGATAGCTGTAGCAAAATAACGTAAGCTGAAAGACTTAAACCAGCAGAAATTTTTCCCTTCCTGGTGTGGGGTCAGAATGAGGTGGTCGGGAAGGTTGGTTTCTTTTGAGGCTGGTGAGGGAGAATCCATTCCATGTCTCCCTCCTGGCTTCTGTGGCGTTCCTTCCTGGTCTACACACTGTGCTAGTCTCCACTTGGTGCTGGTCTCCACCTCCACCACTGCATGGAGCTTTCTCTGGGTATCTGCACCTGTGTGTCTAAATTTACCCCCTTTTAAACACCAGTCATATTGAATTTAGGGCTAATGCAGCATGGTCTTGACCAGAGTGCTTGTCAATTGTTTAGACATTTTAATCATCACCTCACCTAATGAACCTACAATTTGAACTTAAAAGTGAGTAAGTTGATTACATCTACAGAGACTTAGTTTCAGATAAGTTCGTGGTGACAGGTTCTGGGCAGACATGAACTTTAGGGAACACTATTCACCCCAGTACAGTGTTTTTTGTTACCTGTATTCTTGGCCTTACTGGGAGGCTAAGATTGTTTGGCTGTTTATTTTTCATTTTATTTTTGAACTTTGTATTTTGTGTGTGTGTTTGTGTACAATTCGGGTATTTTTAATATTATAGAATTCTGCAGCCATCACCACAATCCAAAGAAAGAGTTTTTTTTTTTTTAATATTCCCCATACAATTGCAAGCCCCTGATTTTGACCCCTAATCCTCCTTTCCCCGCCTGCCCCCCCAGAGTGTGTCTCTGGTTCATAGTTGTTTGTTGATTTTGATTTTTTTCTTTCTTATAGTTATTCTTTTTCCTGGTCCCTTATTTAGGTTTTCTAGATTCCTATTATGAGTGAGACCATCCGGTATTTTTCTTTTTCTTTCTGGCTTATTTCACTGAGCATGATACCTTCCAGCTCCATCCATGTTGCTGCAAATTGCATGTGTTTATCTTTTTTGAATGCTGAGTAATATTCCAAATAAAGAGCTTTTCATGCCCATTTGCAGTCAATTCTACTCTTAGCTCCAGCCCAGGGGAACCACTTTTTTCTTTCTCTTATATTTGATAGATTTTTTAATGGAGATCTTCAAGCACATATAAAAGTAGAATTTCTTATGAAACTCCATGTACTCATCAGTGTTTCAATCTTTCTTTTTCTTATTTCTTTTTTTTTATGTTCTTATTTTTTAATTGAAGTAACATTGGTTTATGACATGACAGAGATTTCAGATACATATCTGTAAATATTACACTGGTCACGAAAAGTTTATTTTCCATCCATCATCATGTAATTGGCCAGTTTTATACAGTTTACCTACCCTTCCCCCATCCTTTGTAGTAATCACTATTTTGTTCTTGTAGTTTAAGATTTTGTTTTCTTTCTTCAGTTATTTTGTTTCTTTATCATATATAAGTGAAGCCATGTGGTATTTATTTCATTTTTCTCTGTTGAACTTATTTCATCTTAGCATAATACCCTGTAGGTCCATTCACATTGTTGCAAATTGTCACACACACACACACACACACACACACACACACCCCTACCTACTTAGTTTTCATGTGCCTATTGGCCATCTGTTTGTTTACTCTGGGGAAGTGTCTATTCTCTGCCATTTCTTTTCTTTTTTTTTTTCTTTAATTAATAAATTTTATTTTTATATTCCCCATAGGTTGTGCTGTATTACACGTCAGTCCTGTGGTTGAAACACCTGCTTACTATGATGTAATGAAAGAGACCTGCAAGTATGACTTGGATGAATTTGTTATTGCAGGTGAGATTTCAGAACTCATTGGATATGAATAGGATCACCCCCACCCCCCAACATGTATTGGCAATCATTACACTCAATACCATAAATATTATAGTGGCATTCAAGGAAACTTCTCCCAAGACCAGATCATGTCCCTGATATAAAAAAAAAAATAAGATGTGCTTCTTATTGGTAGTTAATCTCTCATCTTAGTTGTAGAATTGAATGTAAAAAGCAGGTATTAATATCTATTTGGCCTCTCAATTATTTTTTTGGTAACTTTACAGGTGAGTTTATTTTGAAATCCCATCTTTAGTGATTAGCTGTAACCTCAGTAGAACTCCAAAGAACCTTAAGTTTGGAGCTGCTGAATAATTGTTTCTTTCCGAGAGGCAGAGAGCTCATGTGTTCTTATAAAATTGATTATGATTAAGGGAAACAGACTGGAAGACCTCACTACTCTTTCTTTCATTTTTACACAGAACTTGGAGAGTTTAGCAACACAACAGAAAACTATGGATGTTCACACAGCCCCTCTAAGAGGTATCTGCTTCCACTTTCATCTGCACCTAAACCAGGCTACCCATCACCTCTGAGGTGTTGTGAACCTCAAGCCTCTGATGTCTTGGGCCAAGTTCAGCCAATTCAATGACAGGGATTACCACTTAGAAATGAAATGATCACCACCGAACTTCCTGAGGTGTTTTAATAGTATTAAAAATTTGTATATATTCTCATTTAATGCTCATGGATAGGCTGAGCATTTTTTGTTTTTAATCTAATTTTGTAGATGTAAAAACTGAAACTTGTGTAAGATATGCCTCAGGATGCAATACTGTCAAATAAGACTTGAAGTTAAGTTTTCTGACTCAAAACCCAGTGCTTTTTTTTAACCACCATACCTTCAAACTTTGATAAATAAAAGCTACTCTTGTGATCAAGGAAGAACTGTTGAGTGTGAAAACTGAGTGCTTGATGCATTGTCTCCTATAAGATCCCTCCTCTGAGTTTCTGGAGAGGGAAGGGTAATTGGAAACCTGAAGAAGACCCTTATCATATAGGGGTATGAATATAAATATAAAACATGAATACAGTTTTCCATTTCTTGTATCTCTTACATTTCAGTGTCATTTGTGAGCCAAACTTCAATTCTGCGGAGCTAATAGCCAAAGAGCTGTACAGAGTGTTCCGCAAGTGCTGGATATCATCACAAGTTAATTATCGGTTGGCAGGTTCTCTCAATGCAGCTGGCTCAGTAGTAAGTACCAAATACATTGCTTTGAATTGAAAGTTCCTACGTTCTCATTTTGCCTTTCACTTCAGACATTCATGTGTTTCCTTATATGGCTGCTGGGTGTTGAGGGACACTTAAAAGGAAGGAAAAAACTGATATTTATTGAGCTCCTCGTATGCACCCAGAATTGGGTTCAACAATCCATGCTTTCACCCTCTTAAGCTTCCTGTTAGGTAGGTGTCAGTGTTATTTTTATTTTAAAGTGTTAGTTTCAGATCCCCAGTGGGACTGATCTGTAGCAGAGCAGGAGTCATGTCCAGGCTGCCGAATTTGAAAGTCCAGGCTGGTCCCCTTGTATGATGCTCTGCCCCCTCTCAGCCCACTGCCTGAGAGAGAACGTATGGCCAGGGCTAAAATAGGGGCAGGGCAAAGCACACTGGCAGTGCAGGGGAGGGGATGTTTAATTTTATTAGGGTGACTTAAGGGAGGTATTAGCAGGCCAGGCAGAAACCTGTGGAGGGACATTTCTGAAAAGTGAACAAGAGCCAAGGTGCCCTGGAGGGGCCTGGTGTGTTGCCTAAGCCGAGTGGTTTGCTGCAGCTAGATAATGCGTTTCTGTGCCTCTGTGCATGTAAGGGGGGCATGTTGGTCTTTATGGGGTGAAGGTAGCCCAACTGTGGAGGATTCTGAATGCTAATTTGAGGGGTTTGTATTTTTTAATGCTAATAGGACAGTTTAGTGGTTTGAAGGGGAGTCACAGAATATTTCTAGACTGGTCTCAGTAGAGCTGTTTCTGCCCTGTATGAAAGTAGCCCCACTCACAAGCCAACTTACAGAGATTTGATCTATAGAAACGAATGACCTAAACCAAAAATACTGTGAAAAATGACCTCAGCTTGGTGTCTTTTAACTGATCTGCATGGGGCTTTAGCTCTATGAAGAGTTCTTGCCATGTTCTTTATAGTTCCGTGGAAAGCAGCTTTAATTTTTCATGGTAATTTTTAATGTTGGAAACACATTTGAATGTCCTTTTTAATTTCAATTCCTAAAATTTGCTAGTTTAACTTGTTTCTATATCCCCTTCTGTGTTACGCAGGTTGTAAGTGAAGAGAATAAGCAAAAAGACCTTGAATCTAGTGTGAATGTGGTGCAGGAAATTAAATTTAAGTCGAGGATCAGAGGAACTGAAGACTGGGCACCTCCTAGGTTTCAAATCATATTTAACATTCACCCACCACTCAAGTAAGTCTGGGAACCCACTGGGAAACCAATCCAATATTAATAAGCTGTGATGGATCCCATCTAACTCTTTGTGGAAGCAAGTACTAGAAAAAAAGAATATGTTAAGGGACAGGATATTTTGTTTTAGGAAAAAGGAAATTTGGGTCAGCTTTCTTAGCACCCTGTTTATCATAGGCTTTTGGGGGCCCTGTACATTTTGATAAGTTGAAAATTTGACTATGTAGCACTAGTTACGAACATTACATAGCAATTGAAAATTAAACTGTCTTTAATGGGATGTTTAAAATGACTATTATTAAGCCTTAAAGATCATGTGCAATCATTGTAAAAGATGAGACCACTCTATTTTCCAGTACAGTGTGAACCAAGAATCAATTAATAATTTTAAAAAAAGGAAAATTTCATCTTGAGGAGACCCATATTTAAGAAATGTAACAAATAAAACTATCTTTATTTTCTAAAAAATAATAAAATCTTAAAAGACAAAACTAAGTTTCTCTTAGTATCTTGCCTTGGTGAACTTTCTCTCATGCATTCTGTGTCTAGTTCTTTCTCAAGAGAGAAAACTGCACATGCAGTGGGAAGTTCTTCAAGACCCCTTGGTAGAATAGTTATTTGTTTTTTTTTTAAAGATTTATTTATTTATGCATACAAAAACTGGGGTACAGGGCAGAGGTGTGGGGGGGGTGAGAGGATTCACCAGAGACAGAGTGGGGAGCAGAACAAGCAGATTGAAATACACTGCTAAGGGGTGCAGCAGGCAAGTCAGGAGAGGGCTACTGTGCTGTGTGGGTTGTTCCCTGGCCAGGAATCGAACTTGTGTTGCAGTAGCTGTGGAGAGCTTCCTAGGTTGCGTCTTAACCCCTGTGCTACCAGGGAGGCTAGAATAGTTATTTGTAATACTGACTTTGCTGTTAAAAGAGTTAAGAGATTTCAGTCAGAAATCATTATTGAAATATTCTATTTCTTTCCCAAATGAAAAATGACAAAATTAAAGCCCCAAGTGAAGAAAGTGTCATGATGTCAATTTCTTTTCCAGTCAGTGAAAAATATTCATTGGCCTTTTCTGAAATTTAACTTATTGTTTTCTGTCCTCAGGAGGGACCTTGTGATAGCCGCCCAGAATTTTTTCTGTGCTGGCTGTGGAACTCCAGTAGAACCTAGTAAGTATGGCTGATGAATTACCTATTTATTATGTGATGACGGGGCAAAGAACAACAGAGTTTGGCAATACATTGTTTTTGTGAGTGATGTCTTTGATAAAAAATTGTTGTAAGAGCTTCATGATGTTGCCCCCTCTTGTAGTTAGAGATCGTTGTGACCTATATGGTCATGTAATGGCCTGTTAACTTTTGGACTCTGTCTCTTATTTCTACCCCTATTGGTCACTCAGCTGCAGCTACATGTTCTCTCTACTGGTTGTTTTGGAGTGTCTGGCTCACTTCTACGGGTTTGCATATGTGGTTTACTCTGCCTAAAATGTCCCTCCCCCAGACATCTCTACGAATGGTTTCTTTACTTTATATCTTCACTCAAAATTGATGAGGTTTTCCCTGGATGCCTAATGGAAATATCCATCTCATCACACACAAACAGATACATGTTAACTTTATATCACTCTTCCTTCCTTTTTTTTATTCTAGTACTTTTTTTTCCTAAAATACTGTTAAATTTTACTTATCACTAGCTCCCGAATTCCCAGAGGACAGACATGTTGTCTGATTTATTCATTGCTTTATCCATTGCTCCTATCAGAGTGCCTGGTACTTGCTGAATGAATCATAGACTTATTAATAAGCTGTCCAAAATCTTTTGATGTTTGAAAAGGAAGCCTGAGGGCATTATTTCTAGGCCAGTGGAGGACTAGAAAAATCTGGCTTAATGTAGTCCCAGTTGCAACTTGCCCACCTGAGAGTGGTGATCACTTGTTCAGCTATGAGGATACCCATAGGTCTGACCTATGGAAGGTGGGAAAGAGGAGTTTTGCTGGAAAGTATTTCCTTGTTCTATTATTAGGCAGGTTTGAAAGGAAACAAAGACTTAGAGGAGTAACACCTTCAGAAATAAAGTAGCAAGCAGAAATCTATCTGGGTTTCCTTCTATCACATTGAATGAAAATTGCTGTCTTGGATTATAGTTATAACTGATTTTCTTTTAAGTGACTCATCTTCCTAGCTAATGTAGCAGGCACTCTGTTTAGTTAACCACTATATCCTGGTGCCTCTGTAAACAGTGCATGAGTCAGAAACTTTGGACATGTGACTATGATTCTACCAACATTCTAAGTACTTCCCAGGTTTATTCAAAAATGAAAATGTGACTGTGTATGATTGATACAAACTTGGTCCTTCACTCATGGTTTATTAAGGAAGACATAGTCATCAGCCTAGGAAATAGAAAGGATGATGCATGCAACTACAGAGAACGTCAAGAGTATTATGAAATTTTGAGTAAAGGAAATTTGTCTGGGTGTGGAGGCTGGTAGTGAGAGGTTTCAAAAGGAAGTGACAGTCCCAGAAGATTGTGTTGGCGGAATCATCATGTGCAAAGTTTCCGTGGCTGGCTATTGCAAAGAAATCCTGTGTGGCTAGAGAATAAGAGGGAGAATATGTCCTGCAGAGATAGGCAGAGCACTAGGACTATTGGAAAATCATGGTCAACCATGTAAACAATTTTTACGTTTCCTGTGGACCTCCTATACGGCTGAGGATAATTTTAAAACCTTTTTTTTAATGTTGAGAAAACTTCAGACTTAAGGAAGAGTTGCCAAAATAGTACAGAGACATCCTATATACCATTTATCCAATGTCATTTATAGCTAATTTTCTCATCTAGATTCCAACCAAGTACATTCATTATTATTTCTCTTTTATCAACTTTATTCTAGAACTGTACTATGGTAATCACAAGTCCATGTGGCTATTTAAAATTAAATTCAATTAAATTCAAAGTCCAGTTCCTCAGACACACTAGCTGCATTTCAAGTGCTCAGTAGCTGCATGTGGCTGGTAGATTAGACAGAGAAAGCATTGAATCCTCACAGAAAGTTCTCTCAGATACCACTGTTATAGAAATTTTTTCTCCTTTTTTTTTTTCTCCTATGACTTTGCCTTTGCCTAAAATGAGAACAGTTGTGGTTTGGCTTGGGGTTCTGAAACCCAGGGCTATTGACTTTGTTGTGTGTGAAGGGGTGTCCTTTGCATTGTAGGATGTTTAGCAGCATCACAGAACACCACTAGCTGCTCCCCAACTGCAATAATCAAAAACGTATCTAGACATTTCCAAGTATTCTCTGGGGAAGGGGGAGTGTCTTTCCTCCATACTTTTGAGGACGCTGGTTTAGGATACTTTGTTTTCTTGCAATTAAGAATTGAAGAAACAAAAATAGATGGACAGAATTTATTCTGTAATTACAGTATAATGCTTAGTATATATATTCAATGAAATTTGATGAATGAGTGACTAGCTATTGAAATATTAGGATTTCACATATTAGGAAAAGAAGAATTATATCAGGAAAATTTATTGGCTCCTCTGTCCTCCTTTCTCTTCCAATCTTGTTAAATTTTACCAGAAATGTAGAGTCTGGTGGCCAGGGTACACCTCCTGGGTATGTGCCATATAGAAAAAATACATGCATTAATTAGATAAACTTCATTCAGGCATGAGTTATAACACTGTTGATTCTGAATTGAATGTATGAATCAACAAGCTATCTGAAATAAGCCATCTTTAAACAGAAACCAGTTATATTTTAATCTGTTGATAAAAATGTTCCCTTGGCTCACCAGACCCTCACACTGTATTTCCCCCAGAAGCATTGCTCCAGTATTCACTAATTCACCATTCATGGTAACTTTATGCAATAATGACCACAAATAATAATACTCAATAGTATTGGTTTGTTTGCATTTAAAAATCAGCTCTGAGTGTGACTTGGTTCTGAGAGATAACTTGGGCAAATGTGAAGGCATTAGTTCCTCTCCTATTCCTTCCAACCATCAAGGCAGAGGAGGATGATGGCTAAAAGTTGGAACTTCAGCAGCCTGACTTGAGTTGGAATCCTGCTTGTCTGCTTACTGTTTGTCTCTGGCATATGGCTTCACAACACTGTCTGTGCTTACACTGTTGAAATAGGGGAAGTAATAGTCCCTACCTCACAGAGGTGCCAGAACAAATGCTTTTGTGTATATATATATATCAGACATTTAACCAGTGAGGAACACCGAGTAAGTGCTCAATAAAGTTTTGCTCCTGTAGGCACTCCAGGTTATTTTCAGTCATTATAAGGCAACTGACTATACTTAGAATCCACAGTATGCTAGGTACTGTGATAGCTTCTTTCACATCCATTGTCCCATTTAATTCTCCTAGTATATGTCAACTAATATTTGCATGATATTTCAATTAAAAAGAAACCCAAGCTTAACCCTTAAGCTTGCTCCTTTAAGACCCTAAAACTGCCTACCTGGGTGTTTGTTGCATTAGTCTCCATACCATTTGTTTGTCAGTTACTTATGAAAGCAACAGTTTTGCAGCTTCTACATCTGTGACAGCCTGGGATAACTAAAGAGTTGTTTCACTCTTTTTTTTTTTTTAAAGCTTTTTTTTTAAAGATATATTTATTTATACATACAAGAATTGGGGTACAGGCCAGAGGTGTGGGGATGAGAGGATTCACCAGAGACAGAGTGGGGAAAAAAACAGGCAGATTGAATGAACTACACTGCTGAGAGGAGCAGTGGGCGAGCCAGGAGAGGTCTGCTGCGCCATGTGGCTAGCTCACTGGCTGGAGGTCGAACTTGTGCTGTAGTGGCTGCGGCTAGCTACATAGGTTGCAGCTTAACCCCTTGTGCCACCAGGGAGGCCCTGTTTCACTCTTTTAATGTGTATTTTTTTTTCAATGTGTATGTTTTTCATTGTTACTGAAGATGAATGTTTTTCACAGCCCTGCCCATACTATGCATTTCATCTTTCTGTGTATTACCTTTTACCATATTTTGTGCATTTTGTATCTTTTCCCTCACAGATTTATCCAAGAACTCTTGGGTGTAACTTCCTGACCTTGTGTAGGGCTTTACAATTCACAGACCTCTTTTAAGATGTGTATCCAGTTTTGAGGTGCTGTTTGTGGGCTCAGGGCAGTTAGCCTGAAAAGATCCCCACTTGCCTTCAGTCCTGCCAGGGAGTGGCAGTGTCTGGGCTACCACAAGATTTCCAGACCTAATTCTCATGTTCTTTTGACTACGTCACGGTTTACAATGCTTGTCATCCACATTCTGATATTGGGGAGGGTATTATTTTCCCAATGTCTATTCCACAAAAGCCAAGTTCATGAATGGCCTTGATTTAAGTTCTCCAGTCCCCGCCCCCACTTTACCAACTCCTGTGAAGCAGAGTGTGACTTCAGCAGCAGGAATCAGCTGCCTTCCAACCCTTGGGTGGGTGTTGAGGGGAGAAGAGGGGTTGGACTCAGTGTTTGCTGAGCGGCGCTCTCGCTCCCCTGTGCTCTGCAGAGTTTGTGAAGCGGCTCAGGTATTGTGAGTACCTGGGTAAGTATTTCTGTGACTGCTGCCACACCTCCATGGAGTCCTGCATCCCGGCCCGCATGCTGATGGCGTGGGACTTCAAGAAATACTATGTCAGCAACTTCTCCAAATGGCTGCTGGATAGCATTTGGCACCAGCCTGTTTTCAACTTGTTGAACATCAACCGCAGCCTGTATGCTAAGGCCAAGGAGCTGGACAGACTGAGGGTGAGTCGCTTGCTGCCCCTGCCCTGCATGCCCATTTCAGGGGGTCTCAGACGGTGCCCAGCAAGTTGGCCTTCAAGCCTGTGAAGCTGAAGCTTCAGGGCCTCCTGCCTGCATGGGGTCTTTCCAAGACCCCATACCAAATTCCATGTAGTTTTGCATTTACACCTAGCTTTATGTATTTGTTATTTTTATATATTTGAAGATTTATTTTTATTTATATATGCATATAAGAACTGTGATGTAGGCTAGAGGTGTGGGAAGTGAGAGGATTCACCAGAGAGGGGAGCAGAACAAGCAAATCTATTGAAATGCACTGCTGATGGGAGCAGCAGGTGAGATTGAGATAGGAGAGGTCTGCTGCACCATGTGGGTTAGCTTCCTGGCTGGGGATCGAATGCATGCCACAGTGGCTGGTGATAGCTTGGTTGCACTGAGACTTTAACCCCTGCTCAACCAGGGAGGCCCTTTATTATTTTTAAATTAAATTGTTTTAAATATTACTTTTCAATAAAAGCTCTTCAGTTTATTGTGCACCACACAATGATTTACTAAGCATATATATAGTGAAATGGTAACTAATTGCGCTAACTAGCATATTATCTTATATGAGGACATAATTATTTGTGTGTGTGTGTGTGTAATGAGATTGTTTGAAATCTACTCTTTGTAAATTTTAAGTATTTAATACAGCTAGTCTCAGAGAATCATAGCATGTCAGGTTAGAAATAATATTTAATTTTGATTTATATATCTCCAATGTTATATAACACATGTAATCGTTTCCATCTTTTTTTTTCTTACATTAGGATACCCAGGAGCAGCTTTTCCATATCAAGAAGCTGTTGAAGACCTGCAGGTTTGCTGAAAGGTACCACTGCTGCTGGGCTTGGTCTTCCTGTCGAATACCAGACTCTCTCAGCACAGCAGTTAGCTCATGTTGCCCTTTGGGAGTGCAGACCCTCTATTTAAAGTTACCAAACCTTCACTAGCAGCTAAATTAACTCCAGAGGAATGCATCAGTAGAAGGATGAAACAATAGCTAGTGACCTTTTAAATTGTTATTATTTTAAATTGTGATAAAATGCACAAAACATAAAATTTTGTATATAAACAAAAAAAAGACAGCTTTTTAAATAGAGTAGATCATTCAAAGGGTTGATTATTTGTTATGATTGGATAAGATGATAGGTTTTTAAAAGTTACTTTATTTAAATGCTATTTTAAAGCATTTTTCAGGTTATGATCCTTACTTAATGATGATATGTGTTTTTGAATTAAATTTCTTACATGCTTTTTGTAATCATTTAGACCTATCTCTACTTCATGGCATTGGTGTGACAGGTTAATTACTTTTCAGTCCCATTTTTCTCATTTGTAACATGGAACAGGACTCATGTTAAATCAGGGAGAAAGTCAGCAAAAATAGGTTCTTGCCAACCAGTGACATGTGCATGGCGCTTGAGGCACACAGATGCTGCACTTAATTAACAAGGCATGAGGTGGGGAAGAGAGTAGCAAGATTTCATGGAGGAAAAAGCCAAATTTAAAGAAAAAGTCAGCAAAGAAAAGGTCAGGGAGCCTCCAGCAGAGGAAGCAGTGTAAGTGTGCCTCTCATAGGCTGGATGGAGAATTATGCAGTTTGGCATCCCTAGAGTCCAGTCCAGTGGGGGCAGTGGCTGGCTGGGGCATGCACTGCACAGTGATGCTCCTCATTGAATGAGGGCATTCAGGAGGGGCACAGGTGAGTTTGGGGAAGGTTACATCTGTTTTGACTGGCCTCAGGACATCCAGGTACCTGTGACCAAGTGACATTTGAATCTTAAACTCAGAACTGGGCTCCTGGATTGGGGAGGGGCGGTGGTGGTCATATGCCTGTTCGTGAGCTGTCTTTTCCTGCTGGCTGGGACAACTGTCAGATGCATGAGCAGCTGCAAGAGACACATTTTCCTGCTCATTCAGCTTTTGAGATTAGCTTTTAAGAAATTCTAACTTTCTGACTTTTAAGCAAACTTGCAAAATATAAAGTGGTGAATAAGGTTAATTTGTTCTTGAACCTGTTTTGAAAAATTGAGTTAAAAAATTAACCATGAGTGCCAGGAGAAAACAACTGCCTGCTCCCTCCTACCCCCCTTCTTTTTCCACAGCCTCTGTGTGGGTGGTTTGAATTCCTCTTCTCTTACTCTCTGGCAGTGCATTAAAGGAGTTTGAACAGGTGCCCAGACACTTAACGGATGAGCTCCACCTGTTTTCCCTGGAGGACCTGGTCAGAGTCAAGAAGGGGCTGCTGGCACCTTCGCTCAAGGACATTCTGAAAGCATCCCTTGTCCACGTGGCCAGCTGCGAGGTGAGGCTCCTGGGCTGTTCCTTAGGCAGCAGAGCCATGTTTGGGTTGTGCGTGTACCTCATTTTTTCCCTCACCATACCTGAGGAAGATGGTGGCCACACTATCTCCAAGTGGGAATAAAGAAGTTCAGGACTGTTGGGTAATAGGCATGGTCATCCTTGGTGATCGGGCTGGGAAGCAGGCCTGGGATGGGCACCTTCTCAGTCCGGCAGTCCAGCTACGCTGGGCGTCTTGTTGGCCTCCCACCTGCCCCGAGCCACGTGGACTCAGTATCCAGTGGGACAGAAGCGCCATGCCTGTGTGGGTAAAGACTGTAGCACAGCTCCCTGATGTAGAGTTAGATCTGTTAAGAACACACATTTAAAATCCTTCTCTGGTGCCTCAAACCACTTCAAAGTGGAATTTTTCCATATAAAACAAATGCACATTTATTGTTCTTACCCATTCTTTTCAGCAGGACATAACATCCTGTTTCTTCTAGAGGTTGGCACAACAGACATTGAGACATTGATATTTATAGAGAGCTTTCAAAGTGGGGGTAACTCAGCTCTCCATGAGAAGCAGCAGCACCAGTGAGGAGTGCAGCTTTTCTTTTCTTCTCTTTCAGCTGTGTCAAGGAAAGGGCTTCATCTGTGAATTTTGCCGGAGCACAGCTGTCATCTTTCCATTTCAGACCTCAACGTGTAAAAGATGTTCAGGTATTTTAATAATGTAATAAATGAAGCTTAATAATAGCACAATAATGTAAGCATAAAGTTAAGTTAGCTTGAGTTTAATAATACAAACAAAATTAACATAGGCTTAACAGCAGTCTAATAACTAAGGCACAATGTTCTCTCTTTACAGTATAGTAATGCTGGTGTGTGCTTTATGTTAGATTGGAGCAAATCAAGTTTTGCTTATACAGGGAAGCGTATTTACATGGGATAGGGGTGAAAGGTAACATCTCCTGGTATAAGGTTTAGGGAGAAGAGAGGTGGTGGCTGTTCACCTTTGCCCAAGGTCTTCTGTACTAGGGAAGTTATAGCTGCCCCTGTTTTGTGATTGGCTACCGTCAAGGCCTATGCTGAAGTGTTGTCTTTGTCTCCTTTTATACTGTCATGGCAGAGTTGAGTAGGTGGTATGTAGGCCAGGTGGACTACAAGGCCTGAAATATGTACTATCTGATTTTACAGAACACATTTGCAGACCCGTGTTTTACTGTTTAATTACCTAACAAAATCCCAGGCTCTCAAGCTGTCTCATGGGTGAGATCTGGGTCTGAATTCTGCTTTCACCCTGATCTCTCTAACTTATTAGGCAGCATCACAGGATGGGTTCCCCAGCAGAGAAATGCAGGCAGGGTTTGCATGCACAGAGTTTACTGGAGTGTGTTATGAGGTCCAATGCCCTTGGGGGTGTGAAGGCAGCAGGATTAAACAGAGGGAGAAATTGAACTGTGGTGTGGTTGCAATGGAGGCTCAGCATATTTTAAGGGGAACTCTGGAGCTGGGATGGCCTTCAGCATTGTCCCAGTCACTGGATATGGACCAATGCCAGCAAGGGGTCATGACTTTGAGAGAGGCAGCTCTCTCTAGCTAGGGCCATTTCCACAGAAAGGATGTTGCTTCTTGAACCATCAGCCTCCAACACTCTAAGTAGCTGGGGGAATGGTTCTTGGGTGGATCTGGCGGGCACCGTAGCACCCACAATGTCAGACTCTCTCAGCTTCATGTTCATGACTTATTGGGAACTTTATAATCCCTCTGAGTTTCAACCTGACTGACTTCTTTTTGGAAGGCCTTGGTTTCTGGATATAGACTCCCTTTGTATGTATGTGAGGAAACAAGATAGCTTGTTTGCTGATAGCTGTCCTCCTTGCTTGCAGCCTGCAGAGCTTGCTTTCACAAGCAGTGTTTCCAGTCCTCCGAGTGCCCCCGGTGTTCAAGGATCAAAGCAAGAAGAAAACTTTTGGAAAGCTTGCCCTCTGCAGCAACATGATGTTCTTGAAGAATGTGAAAAAGATTGTTCAACCCGCCTTGTGATAACTCCAATTTCTGTCTATTATTGATAAGATGGTTTTAGATATCAAATATTTTCTATTAAGAAAAAAGATTCCAATAGTTTCTTTATTGTATATATTTAATGTTTTAGAAAGAATTCAGACTGTTATTTGGGTAGTACAGGGTTGTCACTGGTGGTTCATTTTTACGACTGTTCAATATTTTTGCTGCTATTTTTTAGAGTCTTTTATACTTTTTAAATTGTATTTGAATAATTGTGTCTAGCTAATGTTGGAGCCTCATTTTTATGAAGTGTAACTGACAAGATGGATTACTTAGAAAGGGCTCTCAAAATGGGAACAGTTAAGTTTATACAAATTAAAAACTGAGTTATGCTACCTATTTCCTGTATCTTTGTGTAAGTTATTCTGAATCTCAGTTTACAACCTGTAATTTTGTTAATTTTTGAATTGTGTTGTGGGTTGAATTATGTCCCCACGAAAGATTTGTTAAAGTTCTGTCTATAAGGTGATCTTATTTGGAAATAGGGTCTCTGCAGATATAGTTAAGATGAGGTCAGACTGAACTAGGGTGGACCCTGATCCAATCACTGGTGTTCTTGTAAGTGGAGGGGAATTTGGACAGAGATACAGACACAGTAGTCACAGGGAGAATGTCATTCAAAGAAGGAGGCAGAGACTAGCATCTACAAAGAACACCACAGGCTGCTGGCAGTCATCAGACGCCACCATAGACGTGGAACAGACTCCCCCTCAGAGCATCCAGAAGGAACCAGCCCTGCCAACACCTTACCTTTGGACTCCTGGCATTCAGAACTGTGAGAGAATAAATTCCAATTATTTTAACTCACTGATTTGTGGTAATTTGTTACTGCAGCCCTAAGAAACTAATACACATCACATTTTGGGTTACTGGGAGGGTTAAATGAATATTAAGTAGCATGTGTGAAAGCACAGGCACAGTTTCTCATGCATGAGAGGTGTTATGAAGGCTTGAATCTCCTTTTTTAAAAAAAGATTTTTTTATGCATACAAGAACTGGGGTAAAGGCCAGAGTTGGGAGGGGTGAGTGTATCCACCACAGAGTGGGAAACAGAACATGCAGATTGACTGAAATGCACTGCTGAGGGGAGCAGCAGGTGAGTCAGGAGAGGTCTACAGTGCCATGTGGGTATCTCCCTGGCTAGAGATCGAACTTGTGCTGCAGTGGCTGCGTATCACCTCATAGGTTGTGTCTTAACCCCTGTGCCACCAGGGAGGCCCAGGTTTGAATCTCTTACCTTCAGTCTCAAGATCCAGAACATGGGCTCTGAAAGATAAGAGTAATACAAAAGCCTACCCCATCTATAGGCCTGTGGATGAGAGAGAGATCTCTAAAATGCAGAGCAATAGCCACTGAACACTGCTGCCTCTTCTACTTTGGATGTAAAGTGTTGGAAAGAACTATTAACCCTCAGGTGCCAGGAGATAACCATGCTTTTGGAAGGTGGTGGTTTAAATCACGGTGGAGGAGGTAAGAGAAGTTGGTAGTTACCTCCCATTGGAAAACAGATGAATCCTTGATTTTCAGATGTAACAAAATGGAACTTATCTTCAAATCTCTAGTGACGCCTTGACTATGAATGTTAAGTAGGCCCTTCCATGCCCTGTCATCCGCACAGGGTTGAAGAGGATTTTTGAGGGACAGTGAGAGTGTGTACCTGCCCACGTGCTCCTGCTGGTCCTGCTCATGGGGATTTGTGTGTCACAGGGAGCAGGTTCTAATGGTCTGTCCCCATAATGAGGCCTCAGAGGATGATGGAGACTGAAATTGCCATGTCCTATGGAGCAACTTTGCCTGGCAATGTCCCACAAGAGGGGCTGAGAATGCTCCCCTTCTCTCCTCTGGCTCCACCCCACAAATAGCTGCCCCTTGGCTGTTCCTTGATGTTAGTGAAGATAACAGAGGAGACCAGACTGAAGACAATGTCCTGAGTGACCCCTTTAAGTGGTATGGGGCTATAGGGAAAGGAATTTTAGGGTGGCCAGAGCACCATCTGCAAGATGTGGGGGATTTGGATGGGCATGTATCCTTGGCCTTTGTCCCATCACCACACAGCAGGGCCTCATGTCCAGGATGTAAGGGCACTCTATCCCCAGGCAGGAGTATGGAGACAGGAACACAGAGGTGTGGGGATAAAGGGACTAGAGAAGCCTGGAGGTACAGGCAGAGGCCTGAAAAGGGAAGGATTTGCTTGTCCTCTGTGGTTAATCTCTTGGATCTGAGCCCTCCACTAGGAGAGATGCTCTTAAATGTGTAGGGAAGTGGAGCCCCTGCTTTCTCAGTTTCACAGCTAGGATTTTCCAATTGTGTGTGCAGTTTGGCTACTGCAGTATCACTCATAAAATCACAATTTTAGTTTCTAGCGAAGTGAAAAAGGGAACCATGATGCCTCTTTTTAAAGCAGATGGAGAATTGTTTAAAAATAGAGAACTTTAAATGTTTGCTTTAAGGAATCCTGCTTATAAAATGTTGACACATGAGACAATGCAATTGAGTGTCTTACTCATCCTCTTTTAGCTATGACCTCAAGAAAGCTTGTGACTAGGGCTTCCTGTATTAGTGTCTGTCTGGTGCTAAGACAGCTGAATCTGGAAAGAGGACCTAAAGTATCAGTCTTCTCCCTGATGAGTCTATTATGCTCTTTCAGCAAGAAGAGGAAGCTGGGGTGCAGGGGGCCTGCATGGGTATGTTATATCACCAACTCTAGGGTCCAGAGTCACTGGCCTGTAAGCTGGCCTGCACACACAGAGTTCCCTGCCACCACAGCAGATAGATGTAAAGAAGCTTTATTTGTTCATTTTAAAGTCTTCCCTTCTGCCACTGCCCTAGCTCTATTATACTGCTCTCATCCTCAGTTCCATATACTTTTTTTTAAAAAAGATTTATTTATTTATGCATACAAGATCTGGGGTACAGGCCGGAGGTGTGGGGGAGTGACAGGATTCACCAGAGACAGAGTGGGGAACAGAACAGGCAGACTGACTGAAATACATTGCTGAGAGGAGCAGCAGGGCGAGTCAGAAGAAGTCTGCTGTGCCATGTGGGTTAGCTTCCTGGCCGGGGATTGAACTCATGCTGCAGTGGCTGTGGAGAGCTTCACAGGTTGTGTCTCAACCCCTTGTGCCACCAGGGAGGCCCAGTTCCACACACATTTGTTACATTTCAAATTAAGAAAAAATTTACAAAATCTTTCAACAAGCCATATGCTGAACAAATACTATTTCTGGGCACATAAAGATGCCCTGGGGAAATGGTTTGGCTACAGAGCCAGTGACCCAGATGTGAACTCTTTCTCCTATACTCTGCCCATGATGGACAGCAGAGTGTCCAACAAGAGCGTACTGTCTTACCACTGAAGGTGATGGTTCTGGAAGCAGCTTCTCTATTGACATCCAACTAAAAATGGCTGGTTAGTAGCTGGTGGACAGCTTTTGTCATGTCAAGTTAATGGGACAGTGGCTTCCATTAACCATGGGTCTACAAGAAAACTAAGAATAAGGGTGTGTGTACAGATTATAGTATATCTATCAACATCTGGTTCTTTTCTTCATGATTACAACACTAAACCACCTGTCCCAGCCCCTTTACATCTGTGTGAGCCAGTGTGGTTGAAGGGTGGTTGATGAAATACAAATGCAGTTAATGAACATTATTTATAGTCTGCTTTTAAACATCCTGCTTGGGATAAGTGGGTCAAGATGATGTGGTATATATGCACAATGGAATACTACTCACTCATCAAAAAGATAAGCTCATGACATTTGTGTCAAGATGGATGGAGTTGGAGGGATTATGCTAAGTGAGATAAGTCAGAAGGAGAAAGACAAATACTGGTGTCACCTATATGTGGAATATAGAGAAGCCAAACTCAAAAATTAACCCTTGAAAGCTGACCATAGACCTGAGGCATTCAAAGTGGGAGGGGGTGGGGGAGCAATGAGAATGTGGGGTGGAAGCCGAATGGACTTTGGTGGTAGATTATGGGTGTTTTGCTGGTGGGAATGTTATGATAACAACACCTGAAGGGTGATCCTATTCTTCCAAAATGCAAATGATGATGCAAACCAACATTACCTCAAAACAAATAAAAAAGACAAATAAAATCTTAAACACCACTGCAAAAAAAAAAAAAAAAAAAAAAACATCCTGCCCGGGACCCCAGTGAGCCCCAGGGTGAGTCCTGGAAGCAGTCCTGCCGAGGAACCCCCCTGCAGATCCCAGAGAGCCCCAGGATAGGACCTGGAAGCTGCCCAGAGCTGGTCAGTCCTTGTAAGCAATGAAGCAGGCCCTGCAAGGGGCACAGAATGACAGGCCCTAGCAGAAGCAGTGATAGGGCCTGGTCCTGACTGGCTACACCTCTTGGAGTAATGAGCCAGAGGGACACCTTTTGGAGAGATAGTCCCCTAGATAGTAGGGGACTGATTATCCTGTGGACGATAGAGACCAGTACAAACTTCAACATGGTTGACACTAAGGAGTTGGGTGGAGAGAGAATTCTTGAGGTAGTATGGTGTAGGGGACACTGGTGGCAGGGTTCTTAGGCAGGCCGGGAGCCCTGGGAAGGGGGGAGTGGAGGTCTTGTTGAGGCACAGTCTGTTGAAAGAGAGGGACACGTTGTGCAGGAGCTGGAGTGTCTCATACAGGCTGGGTCTCTGGTGAAGATAAGAGCATAGCAGGCATCCTGATCTGCATTACTCCCACCCACTGCTCACCCCGCCTGGGGCTGGTGCTTACCTACTGAGGTGCACTGAGAGCACAGGGAATACCAAGTCTTTCATCCCAAATCTCAGAGAGGATGGATATTGGCGGTGCCACAAACATAAGCCAGCCTTACTCTAACTTCATCTACCCTAGCTAGAGGCCTCCAAGTCGCTCCCCCATCCTCCTGATTTAAGTAGTTAATTTGCATTTATGAGTAGAATATATTCACCTTGAGATATTATATTCACACTCACTCAGCATGGCACTGTGGGCATGATGAGGGTCTCCAGGGGCCCAGACTGCCCAGGACACATGTTCTTATGTGAGACCCTGCAGCACAGGACATAATTCCTCACCAGATACTGAACCTGCCAGCACCTTGATCTTGGATATCTGACTTCCAGAACAGTGAGAATTAAATTTCTGGTGTTTAAGTCACTCAGTCTTAGTACTTTTGTTATAATAGCCCCAACAGAGTAAGACAAGAGATGAGGGTAGGGGAAGGTGTGGGAAATCTGAGAAATGGCTTCTCTAAAGACTAGTAGTTCTTGAAGTGTGGGCCAGGGTCCCCTGACGGTCTCTGAGACACGAGATCTGTTATGTCCAAACTGTTTTCATAATAATGCTAAGATATTATTTCCCTTTTTAATTTTTCACTCTCACAGTGTATAGCCAGTGTTCCAGAGATCACAGGATGTGTAGTGACTTCATTTCTCCACCAGCTAATATAAAATTGTACAGTTTATATATTCTTGTATTTAAAAAAATTCTGTTTAATTTCTAAGATGGTAAACATAAACATAACCCACCTAAGCAAGAAGTATGTTGGCATCCTCAGTGATTTTCAGAAGCATAAAAGGGTCCCACAACCATAAAATCTGAGAACTTGCCATGGAGAAAAGACAGAGAATTAAAGTTTGGTTTTTCCACATGTTCCTGTTGGAACTCAGAGAAGCATTTCAGGACGCTTGCAAAACATTTGCAGAGCACTAGCTCCTCACCCCAGCTGCCAAGATCTAGACTGTCCTGCCCTGGTTGCCTCGCTCCCATTTGGCTGCTGTGTTCTGCCTACTCAGGTATTCTCTCCATTTCCAGAAGACATGAAATTCCTGCCTCACAACATACTTCCCTCTGAGCCTTCCCCTCGCTCCCACCTCTAAATGCTAGGCTGCATCCCTGCCCCAGATTTCAGTTCAACCCTTTGGAGCAAGTCGCCTGTACCCTGTTTACCGCAGGGAGTTCTTCCTGCTTATTTTCAACGAAATCAACAATTATTTTTCCTTCATGGCATTTAATTCAAATAATTATTCATTTACTTGTTCACTTCTGACAACTGTTGCTTCTGGTAGCCTCTAAACTGAGAGGAGAGATCATGTACACTAGTCCTGTTTATTGTAATCTGACACCTATCAGCCATTTCACACATTTGTTGACACCTCTGATGAAAAATTAAGACAAAAAGAAGAAATTAGGATAAAGGTAATACAAGAGGAGTGATATACTATGATTTCAGGAGAGAATGCAGAATACAAGATGCAAATGTAAGCTGCCTCACATTTGCTAAAAGGAACATTCATGACCCAAAGTGTTTCTACACTAAGCAAAGAAGGGCACTCCCAGTTGTGTGATGCAGGTCCCTGAGATACAATCAGACGTTTTCAGGAGAGACACAACTATTTACTTCTGGGATAAAGAGTTATATCTCTAAGGTTAGAGCCTTAGGGAGTTTAAATTAATATTTTAGAACTTAAATTTGATGTTTGCTTAGTTGCAAAGGCAACTCTCTCTTGAAGGAGGACAATACTTATTTGATTTTATTGTTTGTCATAATATTGCTCTGAATGGAGAAATAATGTAACAATTATTTCTGATTGCAAGCCAATCATTTTCTCTCTAAAAATTCAAAATAGTTTATATCTATTTTATCTATATTTACACCTATTTTTTAAAAAGGATCATATAACAAATTCCGTTTTGTAACATAATTTTCTCCCTGAATAATATTAGATATCATTCCATCCCATTACACATAGATCTACCTAATTACTTTGATAACGACCAACATGTAATAGTATTAAAGTAGGGAGGCTTCTTTCTTTTTTTTTTTTTTTTAAAGATTTATGTATTTATACAAGCACTGGGTACAGTCAGAAGCGCGGGAGGTGAGAGAATTCACCAGAGCCAGAGCGGGGAGCAGAGCAGGCAGAAGGACCGAAGTACACTGCTGAGGGGAGCTGCGGGCGGCAGGAGAGGTCTGCGCGCCATGTGGGACCCTTGCCGGTGGCCGGGGATCGAACTGGCGCTGCAGATTTTGCGGGCAGCTTCTCAGCCCAGGGCTCAACTGCTGCGCCACCAGGGAAGGCCCTAAGGAGGCTTCTTAAAGTAACTTATTCTTAAGTATTTCATTGTATGGATGGTGTTATGATGTAGTAAATTTAGTCAAAGCAAAGAAAATTCTATTCATAATTACCATTGGAGGGAAGCCCAGATTGTTTAAGAAGGATGATGCAGAAAATTTAGTATGTACAGTAATATCTGGTCCCTTTTAAGTTAAATTTCCATATTTAGTCACAGAAACAAATTCTTTTTTTTTTTTTTAAAGATTTATTTTATTCATGCAAGAGCCGGGGTACAGGCCAGATGCATGGAAGGGTGAGAGGATGCACCAGAGACAGAGTGGGGAACAGAACAGGCAGACTGACGAAACACACTGCCGAGGGGAGCAGCGGGGAGACAGGAGAGGTCTGCTCGCCATGTGGGTTGCTCCAAGGCCAGTGGGGATCGAACCTGCGCTGCACAGGCGGAGGACAGCTTCACAGTGCAGCGCTCAATCGCCTGCGCCACCAGGGAGGCCCTCACAGAAACAAATTCTTGGAGGTATTCGTTGTTATTCACTTTAGACCTGCCAAGGACTTTTATTTATTTATTTATTTTTTACTGAGAAAGCATTGGTTTACAACACTGTGTATCATTCAGAGGGACAGGTTCACACCTTTTCAGAGACAACACCCACCCCCAAGACATCCCATCGCCTTCCACCATCGTCCATTGGAGCCCCTCTCTCCCTTGCACCCCAGCTTCCACCCTCTCCCTCTGTAGTTCACTTCCATAGGTTTCTAGGGCTTGTTTTGGGTTTGTCTGTTCCTTTGTATCCTTATATTCCACATATGAGTGAAATAATCTAGTATTTGTCTTTCTCCTTATTTTGCTTAGTATAATGCACAAGAAAGTGTTAAGCATTTCCACTCATTCAGACCTATAGGGGATTCATCAAAAAAGTTTTCAAGTTTATCTTTAGTGATTTATTGCACATTTCTTGGTCATGTCCGTTGCTCTTTTAAGTGGAGCTTTCTCTTTAATGGTAGTTTGTGTATTTCAAAGATATTCATTTCTGTATGACTTACAACTACCCTAACTGCTACTGAACTTCTTGTTTGTAATATTTTTGAGTTGATTGAGTTAGAATTTAGACAACCTACAGATAGAGGTAATTTTACCTCTCATTTATCAGTTATTATATTTTTATACTTCTGTAAAAAGAAAAAAAAATTATTTTTAACCAACAGAGTAGGAGGAAAAGGAAAAGCAGCAGGGTAGAGGGAGAGGCTGAAGACCCAAAGGGCAGGGAGAGGCTGAGTTCTGCAGCTGCTGAGGTCATGCCTCTGCGACCAGAATGGCTGCCTTCCATTCTGTAAATGAGCTATTTTGTGACCAAATCAGCATTCCCACAAACATGTTCTATAATAATATAACTTAAGATAAACAATTCTCCACCTACCATCAACAGATTGGGAGATGGGACACGTGATGCTTGAGGGCCAGGACACTGGATGTTAATCTCTGTTTTGCTACCCAAAAGCTGGGCAGTGGACAGGTATGCCCACAACTCTGACCTCTTTGCTCCTCTATAAAGTGAGGTGGTATAGAGTAAATGTCGGGATTTTCTGCCCTCCTGCCATTAGGTTTGGTGATGGATCCCTGCAGTCCTGAATGCATGCCTGATGATGGGCATCTGGAGTAGGGTGTGGGCATATATAGGTGGTACACCTGGACTGAGACTGGGCTTATAAGGGCGGCATCACCGGAATGGAACCACCAGACGAGCAAAAGCAGCAGAGAACCCAGAAAGAGTGAAGATTCGCCGGGGGCTAAGAGGCCTGCCAGCCTCCTGGCCCCCCCGACACCCCTGTCTGCCATGTGCTGGTAAACTCAAAAAAAGCCTAAAAAAGCCACTGAAGGCTCCAGAATTCTCCTCCTTTATCCTATGTGCTCCGATCATAGAAAACCTGCACTGTGGCCTTCCTGCCACTCCAGGTGGATAAATCATAAAATCACCTGTGTTGCTGGAATCACCCTCTCCCTTTAAAACTAGGAAAAAACATGGATATGTGTGCCTAGAAAAATCCAGACCTTTGGAACCACATTTATAGACCCAGGATAGCTCCAGAGTGTGTAAGAACTAAGGTTGGTGGCCACTGAGGGGAAAGACTAGGAGAAGGCCAAGGGGAGCATGACCAGGCTGGGGGTCAACATCCCAAGTCACACCAAACTAAACCCAGAAATAGTGAAATTCCTTGGAGGAATTTTCCTGACAAGAGAGGGAACCTGAGCCAACCCAGGCAGTGGGAACTCAGCAGACTCAGGAAATCAGGGACCCCACAATTGGGGCAGCATGCCCATGGAGGGCTCTCTCCTCCAGTCCCTCTTGGAAAAGACCAATTAAAGCCAGGTGGAACCAGGCCAGACTCCATAAAAAGCCCTACATCAGAAAGGACTTTAAAGTGAACTAACAAATCCCCCAGGAAGGCAAGCCAAGGGCACGCACATTTCCAAGCTCTACAGAGTCAGCAGCTGAGGCAAGAGAAGAGAAACAAGGGCCACTGTGGACAGCTATGGTGGTAAGTGGTCACTAATGTGCCCTCTACACGCATAGCGCTGCCTCTGAGCCAAGAGCAATTTATTCCCATAGTGTGAACCTGGAGAACTGGATGGCGCCCTTCCCACCAGGAGGCCCAAGCTTCCTAGGTCACCATCCCTGGAAGCAAGGAACAACAGGGAGTGGGGAGGGTAGTGAAGGCATTCTAAGCATAAAATACAACTTACTGTGGAACAAAATAAGAGGTAGTGTGACTAACATCACTCTTCCAACCAAGATCAAGTATTAAAGCCCTAGACACCCCTCCTTCGTCCACTTCATACTGAGGCAAACTAAGAAACAAAGGAAGATAAATACTCAGCACCCCAACCACACGCACACATAGATAGCAATAAATAAGACGGTATATATGACTAGGAAGCAAATAGCCTATACAAGGTGGAAAAGCAAAATGAGGCAGGAGTTCTAGAACAAGCATATAGGAGAGAGAAACTATGTGACAACAACTTCAAAACAATATTAAAAATGTTAAATGAGATACTGGATGGGCAGTCAAAGGGAGACAGGTAGATGCAAGATCTCAGAAAGGAGACCCAGGCCCAAAGAGTTCATCACTGTAGAGATCAAATATACAAAAACATCACAAAAAGAGATTTTGAATGAAATTCAGACAAACTATGACAGTGCTATAAATAGAATCAAAATGGCAGAAGATATTCAGAATTTTAATGACCCATTAATAAATGGGCAAAGGACCTCAGCAGACACTACTCTAAAGAAAGCATTCAGGTGGTCTATTGACATATGGAAAATTGTTCAATGTCACTTATTATAATGGAAGTGGAAATCAAAACTACACTGAGATACCACCTCATGTCTGTTAGAATGACCCATATAAAAAGGAACAGAATTAACAAATGTTGATGAGGTTGCAGTGAAAAAGGAACTGTCATCCACTGTTGGTGGGAATGCAAATTGGGATAGCCCCTGTAGAAAATGGTATGGGGCTGTCTCAAGAAAATAAAGATGGAAATTCCATTTGACCCAGCAATACCACTATTCGGTGTGTATTCAAATAACATGAAAAAAGTTAAGGTGGAATCATCTATGTATACCTATGCACATAGCACACTGCCTACAATTGCCCAATCATGGAACCAACCCAACTGCCCTTCAACAGATGAATCACTAGAGAAACTCTATTCAGTGGACTATCCCATGTGTTCGAAGAAAGAAGAAAGGGTGGCATTTGGCACAAAATGGATGGTGCCAAATTATGTTCAGTGAAATCAGCTAAAAAGTGAAAGATGGATATTTGGATGTTTTCACTCATTTGTGGAATATCAATACCCCCCCAAAAATTGCACAATATAATAGAAAAAAAAATTGAACTTGGCATAAAAGAATATAATGGTTACTGGAGAGAATGGAGTGGTTAGGGGGTGAGGCATGGAGGCAGATGGGGTATGGGTATGTTGGGTTGAAGCAAAAAAAAAAAGTATGAAAAGCATCTGTTACATCCTAGAAATTTACAGTAATTACCTAAGTGCCTCACAAATTTATTTAATGAATTTCTTGGTGTAAATTTGGAATTACCATCTGCCTACTTACTGTTTTCTTGTTTTAAAATAGACTGAATAATTGATTTTTTAAATTTAAATCTTACTGACAGATTTTTTAAAGTTAAATTTTAGTCTGTTAGTCTTATAAACAATTAGTCCTTATTTATTTTCTAAGGAACAATTGATTTTAAAGCTTTCATTAGTAATTTATAGTCTTCATATTGTTCGTTATTAATTGGATTAATCATGTTATTAATTAATTCATTATTATTAGAACAAATTGTATATCTTGTTTAATAATATTGCATTTAAATTATAATACTTCATTCTGAGAAGTATTTACATCAGTTGATGTAAATATAGTGATTTCCAAAGTAATACAGTATATTTTAAGGCCGAATCTGGACATTAAATTTGTGGTAAGTTCATAAATAGACAGAGGGAGCAGTCTGTTTGTAGGTATATTTCTAAAAGCAAAACCTGCCTTGAAACGCAAAGAAAGAGAAGTAAGGCACATCAAGAGTATTTTGATAAAATTTATGGAACCTAAGAAAAAACAAAACAATGCATAGGAAATAAATAGCCTATTCTTTTCCAGATATGATTTAAAATATTAAAAAAAAAAGCAACCATCCAATTCTCCCAAAAGGATGGTTAAACTGGATATGAATGGTTACTGGTTGGGAAAATCTGTATCTCTGGAGCCTGGCCATTTGCTTTCATTGTTTGTTTGTTAAAGCAATCAATAATCAACTAACCCTTTGATTAGTTCACATATAAGCAAGAATTTAATAAACATTTAGCCTCTGTTCAACCTCATGCTCTGTGGATAAAGAAATGCTTGCATTTTTTTAATGAATTCATTTGAGCCTAAATATTATGATTGTGCTTTGTATTATTTAATCCACATAGGAAGATGTACAACCCATGTAATGTAAGTAGCAAATTTTCACGTTTATTATGTGATACTTAAATTTTCTGACCTCCAAGTAAGTATCAGCTAAAGTACATACAAAGCATGTGAAATAAAGTAGATATTGATATATCAGTCTGCTAAAACGAGAGCTCAGATTCATCAAAACTAGTTTTCCTAGTTTTGAAGTTACCTCCTCAGATATAGTTTTAATGAATGAGTAGGCGAATATAAACTATGTAGGCAAACAGCCCCAACACTGTTTAGATTGGAATTAACCAGAAATATGTTACAAGACAAGGATAATAGTGGCTCTAACAAGTCAGAGTCTATTCTTGGGAAGAAATGGCAAATTTAGTTCATTAAGTAGGTATGTTAAGAGAATGAACAGTGTTCAATATTGTTTTGAGATGTGTATGTACTTTATGTGCATGTGGAGTTCATGTGATTTCTTGAGTATCCTGAGGATCAAGTACTGTCCTTCTAACAAATTAGGTTCAGAGTTTGGAGACTTGCAAATTGCAGACCTGACATCAGATAGATTAGTAAAAGAAAAATATGAAGATTTTCATGTAAATTCATAAACTTACAGAAGCTTCAAGAAAATGTGGATCAAAGAGGTAGTTAGAATTTGGGGTTCATGGACTATCTTTCTAGGGGAAAGGAAAAAGGAGAAAAAACACAATGGAAAACACAATGACTTTTATGAAAGATAACTGGATCCTCTGAACACTACTTGAGAGACGATAGTTTTGGGACCTCTGTTTGGATGTTGGCTTCCCCAGTGATAGGAGTCCATCTTCCCCAGCTGGGAACTTGCTGGGAGGGAAGTTATGATAGTTCATTCTTTTGGGAAATATCGGCTTTTAGATAGATGATGTGGGTACAGAAAATTAAAAAAATATATATAACTCTTCCTGTATCTGTTGATTCTTAAATATCTTCTTCTGAAAATAATTCTCACCTGCCACTGTGGTATATTCTGTATCACTTCTGCAATAGCAAATTATACAAATAATGGAGACATCCATGAACTAACAATGCGTGGAATGGGTGGGTGGGTCTGTGGGTTTCTTGGAAGCCATCTGGAGAGGTTTTGAAATTCATTTGAGTGAGAACCAGGTAAGTAATATGAAGAAAATACATGAGATTTTAAAAAATGGTGATACATCTGAGTAAAATAAATGGAAAGTTGTTTTCAAAAGTAACATCCTTCTCCCATCCACAGAGCAAAGAGACTTGACATTCGATCTATTGTTTTGAATTGATTTAAATACGTAAATATTCATTATTGCTTCAACACTCTAATGGATGTAATATGATCGCATATGACAGTACACATAAATGGTTTGTTAAAAGTGAATATTGTCACACTTGTAGGGGCAGGATATACACAGGGCAGGTTTTCTAATCCAGCAGACAGGTATAGGAAGCGTCCAGGAGCCCTCGGTGGCTTTCTCAGGCTTTTATTGAGCTGTTACATATAGAGCAGCAACCAGGTACACAGCGGGCAAGGGTGCTGGGGGGCCAGGAGATCCGTAGGCCTCCAAGCCCCCAGCAAGTATTCACTCTGGGATTCTCTGGCCTTCTTTAACACACTTCCCTCTCCTGCCTCCTCTTCTGCTTATGCTTCTCTTGGTGACTATCTCTCAATACCCCTCCCTTGGCTCACAGCTGTAAATAAGACAGTTTGCAACAATGTTATAACTACATGTGCCCCATCAGGCAGGGCAATCCTAATGGTGGTGGGCAGAAAAGCCTGAAAACCATTTACCAAACCACTTAAAACCCTCAGGGTTTTCTGCCATACAATCTGTATACAAGTATGTACAAGTTTCCTTAAACAAACACAAACAGGGCCTTCCCTGGTGGTACAGCAGTTGAATGGTGGGCTGGGAAGCTGCCCACGGCCCCTGCAGCACCGGTTTGATCCCCGGCCACTGACAAGTGTCCCACATGGTGCGCAGACCTCTCCTGCCACCTGCTGCTTCCCTCAACAGTGTATTTTGTGGATCTGCCTGTTCTGTTCCCCGCTCTGGCTCTGGTAAGCTCTCTCACCCTCCTGCGCTTCTGACTATACCCAGTGCTTGTGTAAATAAATAAATAAATCTTTGGAAAACAAAAAAAAAAAACAAAAAAACAAAAAAACCCACAAACACAGCAGCCATGGACCACAGAAGAAAATACAACAGAACACAAATCATTTCAGGCAGGACAGCAACCTAGTGGCAAAAGATGATTATTGGCACCAACAGATGATCCACCACTTCTGCTGCCTGTCGAGGGCACTCTCATACAAGGAGGGAACCATCCGGCTGAGGTCTTGCCACAAGCCACACACCGCATCCACCCCCAGGATGCACTCACTCTTGGATTGGCGATTGTGTACTCTGTGGGGGTAATCGCCCAATCCTCAGGGTTTTTCTGTCTGCGGTCACTCAAACACTCGGCTTTCATAGCTACCAGGGTGACACACAGACCCTTGCACTCAGGCCAACCCAAATGCACAAGCACATGGGTTGGGGATCCGTGGATACAAGCTCCACATGCCGCCTCTCTTGGATCCCCTCTTTGGCTGTGGGCTCTACCACAAACCATGTTCCCCACCCGTCCCCCAAGGACGGGTTCCTCAGCTCCTCACCCTCACTCAACAGTGAGCAGGGCATCACCCACAGGGAATTTTAAAAGACTCACTGGCCTTCTTCAACATACATAGGCTGCTTACAGCTGCTCAGGGCTTCCCAATCTCAGCAGCAGCTTTTGCTTTTCTGAGTTGGCTTTTTTCCTCTGCCTAGCTGCTGGGCAGTACACAGGCTGCTTTTGGCCATCAAGGCCCACTGGCCACCTTCAGATTCCCATCTCCTGGGGTGTACAAACCATACCATCCTCCCACAAGGTCCCCAAAACAGAACATTACTCTGCCAAAGTTCCTCCACCTTCTGGCGGGATTGTCAGTTCAAGTCCATCAGTTTTTTCCTGCATGAGCACTGATTCCGAATCGTGGTCCTTTCTTCCCCAACGATTCTGCTGCCACAGGGGTCGTGGGCTGGTCTCTTGGGCTGTCTCCTCCTCCACTTGAGGTCTTGTCCTGCAGCTCCTGGACCTTGTCCACCTCCTGTGCTCCTGCACCATCTTCAGCTCTTTCCACAGCTCCTGGACTCTGGTCACTACCAGTGCTGCCATGGCACAGCCCAGCATTGTCAGAGGCAAACACAGTCTGCTAATCCTCAGTCCCTCCTGAGATCTTTGAAGGGCTCCATGCCCATCTGCATTTGAACATTCTTCCAACTTACGCCAATTTGTGGGGGCAGGATGGGCATTGAGCAGGTTTTCTATGACCTCGCAGACAGGTAAAGGAGAGTCTGGGAGACTATCTCTCAATACCCCTCCCATGGCCCACAGAAGTAAATAAGACAGTTTGCAACAATATAACAACTTCAGGTGCCCCATCAGGCAGGACAATCCTAATGGTGGGTGGGCAGAAAAGCTTGAAAACCATTTACCAAACCATTTACCATACACACTAAATCTCTTTTTTAAAATTTAAAACATAGAAATGAAAATGAAGCATTTATAAAGTATTCATGTCTCCTTTTATCAAACCTATCATAATACAAGCTTATCATAATACCAAACAGATTTGGTTTGTATTTGACTGCCCATCTAAAATAAAGATTTGGGCCCATTTACTTGTGTCTGTTTTGGTTCCAGTATCAGACTATTTTAATTCTTTTGGTTTTATAATATCATTTGAGGTCTAGATGTATGGTATATCTATTTTCTTTCTTTTTTTGTGACACAAAGCTTTTTTCTAGATGTTTTGAGATAATGGGGTGGAGCTAATTAACTTCTTTTCTGCTTCAGTAACTTGGTTGCTCCTGATGTTGTCATTACTGATTTTGCAGATGCTCAATGGAACAAGTAGCTATTTTATAGAATCATCAGGTTTATTATTTTTGAACATGGATAGCAGCCATACACAGCTTTCCATAAGAACTATATCATAAAAAGCAATTCTGAATGCCACTTTCCTTACATATTTGTATAATGCTACTAAAAATTAGTTCACAAATGAGAAGCAGATGCATCTATTTACACAGGTATAAGCTACAAAGTGGGAAGCTACAGAGCAGTACCTCTGGCTCTGTCACTGCTTGTATAACTAATGGAGGCAGCTTTAATTTCAGTGGGAGCAATTTACCTTGTCTGTTTTGTTGTTACGAACTGTTACAGTCTGAGTCTTAACCTCTAAGTCTTGACTTCATAAGTGTGTTCCATTAAGTCAAAAGGTTTTGGAACTTGAGGTAGTCATGGTACAATCCTGTTATAATTGAGAAGTGAGACCAAGTGAGCATTAGAATTGGTCGGTTACTTGAGCTAGAAAGTGGGGATGAAGTTGGCCTAATGATTTCCATTTGCTGAGATAGCTCGAAGTCCATATCTAATCATGACTCTAGGTCATTATTTAAGACACTGAGAGACTAGTGCAGACATATTTAAACCCAACTGCATGTTCCTGAGCTATTCTTACTCTTATCCCCCACCCTAACATTACTCATAGAAGTGAATTTAAATGGAGTTCATCACTGTTGTGCCAACAGGCACAGGGCAGGTTCATACTCAATACGGGGAGACGGGGTAAGAGGGAGTCCCAGAGCCTTCTGAATTTATGAGGCTTTAATGCTCTCTCAGGTACCCAGGCACACCAGGCAGGGAGGCTGGCATGCAAGGAGGCAGGCAGCGGCCAGGTAGGGAGGCTGGGAGGCAGGCAGGCAACTGAACCTTCAAGTCCTCTGTGGGGTAATTAAAGGGGAAAAGCTTCAGGCTTTCCCGCCCTCCCAACATGCATGCGCACACTGCCAAATGGCTTGGCGCCGCGTGGCATGGCATGGCATGGCACGGAGGGTGGGGGAGTGGAGTGGACGGAGGTGTGTGGCAATGGAGAGTGGCAGAGTGCGACGGAGAGTGGCAGCAAACAGCGGAAAAATGAAGACACCAACACAGCTGCTAGAACCGGTAATGAACCTACTGGGTATGGGATGGTTGCGCTACATCCTCCATGAATCTTTACTCTTTCACTTTTTCTCTTGGTTCTCTCTGGCATTCTGTCATGGCCTTGCCTCTTCTGTAGCCATTTGTCCTCTCCTAGTCATTTTACTGTCTCTAAGAGATGCAGCCCTCACATCCCTGGCCTCTAGGCTCACATGTGCACACTTATTTTTGCCCACACCATGCTCCAGATGTCCACCATCAGGCACACGTGCCCCGTGCCCAAGCCCCCAAGTGCCTCCTGCATTGACATCATCAAGGCTGCAAGTGATAGCCACAGAGGCTAGTGGTCTAAAAACCCAGATTAAATCCCTCACCCTACAATCACACATGCAATGTTATAGATGGTATTAGAATATCACCTACCAGTATTCACAGAATCCATAGGTGAACTGTCCTAGAAGGCACATAGACACTTGCTTGGTGGCATGAAGTAAACTAGAGCATAAAAAAGCAACTCCCAGTTAAGTGCCAAATTATCCTATGTAAATGCCACCTCTGAAGTTGCGTATTCGCGCCAGCAAAGCCCAAGGATCATTTTATGCAACTCTTCATCTTGTGACTTGACATAATGTGCCTAACCTAGAACTGGTGTAGCAAAAAATTGAAACACCATTCACAAACAGCAGTAAACAAGCAAGCCCAAGAGAGTTTATTTAAAGGCACAGGCCTGCTCCTGACAGCTAAGTTGCAAGAGTTAAAACACAGGTTGGCGCCTACCAGCAGCAAGGAGGCCTGAGGATATGTGTGCAAGGACAGATAAGAAGCTCCCAGCACATGGGAGGGGTCCTGAATGGGTTGCCACAGGTGAAGACTTTAGGGGTTTTCATAGCTGTGCTCATGTTTTGGGTCTAGGGGGGTGAGCCATAATAATCATGCAGTTTCTTGATTGATCAACCTTGGCCAATGTCCTAAAATGGATTTAACTGTTGGCTTTTTTTCCGGTTGTTAACTTTTCTCTCTTGTTATGTCTCTCAGGGGTCCCATGTCTCCCGGGGTCCCAGTCCTTATCCTACCCTCCTATTATGTGTCCAGGGCCCCAATCCCTGTCTTTTTGTCAAGATCTAAACCCTCAATCCCTTGGCTGCAAGGGTCACTTAAAAAGAGAAATCATTATACAGTTACTTTTCAGCCTGCTTTCTCTTCCTCCTTCTTCCTCATATATATTGATACCTAAAATGTATTGAGTATTTACTATATGTCAGGCAGTTTACAATCTTACCTCATTTCACTTTCACAGTAATTCCATATATATAAGAAAGGTATAACAGCCGTAATAGCAGGAGCTGGGATTTCAACATAGGCATTCCAAGTTTACAGCCATAGTCTTTAATTATTACATTGTCTGACTCTCCAAGACAGTCTGTGGGCAGACAAATAGTCTCGGTGATACAGGGCAGCAAGGGGCACTAAAACTGTTCAAATAATTTACTGGTCACCTTCTGAGTTCTTCACCTGCACACATGCGGTTGCAAGGCCTTACTCAGGTTCAGATAACAACAATAATGGGATCTATTTAACAAACCAGGGAAAATAAAGAGTTACTGAGGCCCAAAATGGCCGTTTACCTTGCCTGAAGCAGTGGCCAGTGTTTTAAAGTCTAAACACAAACATGGCATCGGACCATAACTGCGGACCTGGAGCACGTGGCAGCTAGACTGTAGCCTGGGGTCCAACTCACAAAGACAGCAGAAGACACAACAGGAGATGCTCTTGGAGCTGCCGAGATGCCACAGCACAGCACCAGACAAGCGACACTCAAAACAGCAGCTGCAGCAGCCAAACAACCCAATAAACAGCCACACTTACACAGCTCAGTGAGGTACCTGGCTCTGGGACTTAGCCTTCCCTGCCAGGCTTTGTAACAGCAGCAAAACCAGGAACATTGCCTCCCTCGTGGCGCAGGGGTTAAAGTCAGCATTATTGAAGTGGAAAATGTCTAAAGTTATGTTGAAACAAAGCCTCACTGTAGGCTGTGAAGTTTCAGGAATAAATAACACTCTCAAGGCCACATGCTTGACTCATGTACCCCAAATAACCACTTAGGTCTGCTTCTGTATCCCAGCTGGCTTTAAAGTGATAAAGTACCCTCACTTTAAGCAATAAATATCCAGTTGCCTAATTGCTAGGGCTATAACTTTGGAGAAGGATCTCCTCTAAGCCCTCTGACATTAACAAAGAACTTCCCTCCTCCTCTCTGAGTGCTGCTTGGTTTCCTGATGGAATTCTACCATAACATTATCAAGCTATCACCAGCTACTGCAGCACTAGTTCAATTCTCAGCTGGCCAGGGAGCAACCCACATGGTGCAGCAGACTTCCCCTGTCTTGCCGGCTGCTCCCCTCAGCAGTGTATTTCAGTCAGTCTACCTGTTCTGCTCCCCATTCTGTCTCTGGTGTATCCTCTCACCTCCTGCACCTCTGGCCTACACCCCAATTCTTGTATGCATAGATAAAAATAAATCTTAAAAAAAAAAAAGCCGGGGAACAGTTTCAGTCACTCTGCTACTTGCAAAGCCTCCAAACTTTTCCTTTCTGAGGTTGACAGCTGAAAGCCTCTCCACATTCTGAAAAGGCCCACAACAGCCTTCTGGAAGATTGGCATGGTGGGGGCAGAAATCACTGACCTTGGAATTACTGAAGATCCAAAATGCTGCAATCGTGAACACTGAATCCTGGGGACTGCTTCAGCAGTCCCTTATATTTCTTATCAGAGTCTCCAAGCTCACCTACACTTTGTTCTCATTTTCCCTGGGGCTATCTATTCTCACCATCACCCCCAGAGGGGGTACCACCTGTAACAGTCTTTGGCTTCAACCACCGGGTTACATCAATAGTAAATAATGTTGGGGAATTCAGTATTGAGTTGACATGACTAACATCAAATCATGCTTGGGATACCCAACAGGGTTTGTGCAAAGTTAAATATATGTACATGTTATTATTGCTTTGACTTCTGTTGGTTTACTGACTTCAAATATTACACTGAAATTGCTACTCCTATTCCATCAACTGTAAAGTCTATCTGTTCAATTTTCATAATAATTATGTTAACATGACTATTCAAACTTTCACCCTTTCTGCCCATTTTTAAAAATTGCTACTTCTGTATTTTTTGCACTATTATTTATGATATTTATATTTTGTTCTGCAAGGGTTCAAAATCAAGAGACTTCTGCTGAAATCCTATCTCTATTACAAAAAGAAAAGCAAAATATGCACATGTGTTTCAGGTTAATACAGTTTTTTTAAACAAGCATAGTTTTCAATTATTGAAAAGTTTATTAGAGTCAGTCATGCAAATATATAATTTAGTAGGTCACTATAACCTCAAATAAAATTGCTTATTTTGGGAGTTAAAGTGATTTTTTTTTTAATTTCAATGGTACTTCATTCTGGATGTGAGATCCAAGCTTCTTATTCAAGTTGTATATGAGCCAGGAACATAAATCATTCCAATTTTTATAATTTCAACATGAAAAAATTTATGTATGGTTATCCTACCTTATTTGACACTTTCTATAGGAACTAGTCAGAAAACTAAACAATCCATTCAAGCTGCAGAATCTTAGCTTATTTACTGATAATGGGGACACCCCTCCAGCATCATGGGAGCAGTAAATGTGTCAGCAGCAGCTCCACTTTTCACAGCAAGCACGTGCAACAGCACAGGAACTCATCATCCCTACCCGCCAGAACTCAAATATGTTGCAATTATAGCTTCAGCGCCAGTACTCTGAGCATCATGCTTTCTTGATTTCCTGGAAGCAGCATTCCTACTCTCTCATTCCCTCCAGGAGCAGCTGGGGGGTAGACCTCTCCATGTGACCAGAGCTGTCCCGAGTGTCTGAATCCTCATGTGTGGTGTCTGCAGCTTTTGTCTTCCTTTGGCTCCATCTGCTCCTCTCCCTGTATTGGCAGGAGGTCAGTGTGTGCTTGCTTTCCATGACAACTAATTGTAAACTGTTCCCATGTCACTGCCCATATTCTGGGGACTTCTACTGTGCTTGCACTGGTTTCTGCTATTGTTTTTCTGCCCCAACCAGCAAGAGAACTTCATCTGGTTCTCATTGCCTGCTCTGTTAGAGAGACTTGCTATGGACTGAATTGTTTTGCTGCCTCCCCAAATTCGTGGTTGAAATCTAAACCCCTTAAAATACGACTGTGTTTGGGAATAGGCTCTTTTTCCTTTTTTTAAAAAAAATACTTATTTTCTTACATCAGTGCTTTCCCCTCAGGTGTAGTCTCCTTGGTTCTCCCACAATGATGGAACCCGGGAACTGTCACCATAGTCCCTTGTGTTCTTCCTTCTCCCTCCCTTGCTGTTTGCTTCAAGCCCATGGTCAGCCTGCAAGTTTTGTCTTTTTCCTGACACTTTGCTTAGTTTTCCAGTGCTCCACCATTTAATAATTTTCTTTTTTCTCTTGATTTATTTTGCATAGTCCCTTCTAGTTCCATCTGTATTGGTGCAAATGGCATGAGTTTATCTTTTTTCAATTGCTGAGTAGTATTGCATTGTGTATATATTCACATCTTCTTGATCCAGTCATCTGTTTTGGGGCATTTAGGCTGTTTCTGTATCTTAGCTACTATTAATAGTGCTGCAATAAATATAGGAGTGCAGGTTTCCTTTCGAACTAGTGTTCTTATGTCCTTTGGGTAGATTCCTAGTAATGGAATTGCTGCATCATAAGGTAGGTCCATTTTTAATGTTTTGAGGGTCCTACACACAGCTTTGCCATAGTGCCTGGACCATTTCTTTAATGAGATAGTCAAGTTAAAATAAAGTCATTGGGGGCCTCCCCTGGTGGTGCAGCAGTTTAGCGCTGGGCTGCGAAGCTGCCTGCAGCCTCTGCAGGGCCGATTCGATCCCTGGCCACCGGCGAGGGTCCCACATGGTGCACAGACCTCTCCTGCTGCGCCCGCTGCTCCCCTCAGCAGTGTATTTCGTCAGTCTGCCTGCTCTATACCCCACTCTGGCTCTGGTGAATTCTCTCACCCTCCTTCACTTCTGACTGTACCCAGTGCTTGTATAAATAAATAAATAAATCTTTAAAAAAAAAGTCATTGGGGTGCATCCTAATCCAATATGATTGTAGTTCCTATAAGAAGAGGAGATTTAGACACAGACAACTCAAAGAGAATAATCACATCAGGGCACAAGAAGAAGATGGCTATTTTCAAGTTGAGAGTCTTATATTCCACAATTGGGAGAGAAGAAATTTCTGTTAATTATTTATTTTTCTGTGTGTTTTTATTTACTATGTTTCCTTCTCTCACTAGTCTTCTTAATAGTACAACACACTTTCTTTGAACTGGACATCTTTCCATTCTCTTCAGTCCTCTCCATTTCCCCTTTATTATTTTACCAAGCACAACATTAACTCCATAAATGATCAGTCTGCTCTAATCCTCCTCATAGAGTCACAGATACTATGAAATATACATATCTGGAGTTTAGGGCAAGTTCAGAGCTGAAAGTACAAATTTTGAAGGCATGAAAAGATGCATTTTTTTTTATATGCTTGCATCAAATCATCTTAAAGAGGAAGGATGGATGTAAGATATGTCTTTTATATATATGTTATATAAATGGGGACTTTCTTTTATATGTATTTATATATAATTATAAATAAAGTTTTAAAATAAGTGAATGTTGAGAATAAACTCAGAATAGTAGAATCAATATTTACTCAGAAATTATTTATAATCCATACCAATTATAATTTTGTGTTGTTTAAAATACCAAGAACATCATACAATCCAGAAAAGCTTTATTTTTATTAAGTAATTACCTGATATACCCATATAGTATTTACCCACAAGCTGTTTTGGCTTTTTACTCTTTAACAACATCTTCATATTGCAATATTTTCTAATATTTTTTATAAGGGAATGGCAATTCATTTCTGCTTCTAACATGGTTAAGAAGCAATTTTTTAAAAAAAAGTAATAATTCAGAAATATTTCTTTTAACTTTGTAAGATTTTATCAGTAATTTCAGGATTGTTTCCAAATATGAAGAAATCTCAAATATTTTATATGAACATAAGCTATAAAATGTCATGGCATTTCAAAATTTTATTAGTAATAATTATCCCCCTCAAACATATTTATTTATTTATTTATTTATTTTTTGCTTCACAAGATGTTTACTAAAGAAAATTTAATTAAAAAAATTATAAGTTATTAATAGTTCTACAAGTAACCATTTTACTTGTTTTCCCCCATAAAGGTTTTATGTCTTTATTTATGACCTTACTTAAACTTAACAAGAAAGTCTCTACAAGGGAGAACAGCTTGGTAACATAAATTTTGTTAACACGTTATATCTGGACGCTGGCGATTCATTTGGGTTCACTAGAAAGAATGAACATTAGAAACCAATGCAAGGTCAGATTATAGAACATTGTTTTTAATATCTAAACTAGTAGTTTGTCATGATTGAGACCCTAAACAAAACTGTAAAATTGATTATACTTATGGGTACTTACTTCTACTTCTCTAACACATCCATTTTTCCTCTCTTGGTGTCACATTTTCTATCTTGTCATTTCTTTTTTTTTTTTTTTAAAGAGGCATGTATTATTTATTTGTTTGTTTGTTTGTTTATACATGCACTGGGTACAGTCAGAAGCATAGGAGGGTGAGAGAATTCACCAGAGCCAGAGCCGGGAGCAGAGCAGGCAGAAGGACCGAAGTACACTGCTGAGGGGAGTAGCGGGTGGCAGGAGAGGTCTGCGCGCCATATGGGACCCTCCTCCGGTGGCCGGGGAGCAGCCGGGGATCGAACCGGCGCCACAGAGGCCGCGGGCAGCTTCGCAACCCAACGCTCAACCGCTGCGCCACCGGGGAGGCCCATATCTTGTCATTTCTTTATTAACTCTTTGCTAACGATAAAATTAAATACTACCCCCCCCCACACACACAGTGGTATTACATTTTCATAGGAGAATCTTTCAAGAATGAGGCAAGACTGGCTGCCTAAATCTTCAGCTGATTGTATTGTGGTCAGGGCCACCTGCTGTCTTCCCCCTTACTTTCCTCAACTCAAATGGCACCTGCCCTTCTTCCTCAAAGTCCTGTGAGTGATAATGAGCACGGACGTAATGAATTTATCTTCTAAAATAGTATTAACTACAGTGCTCTTGAAGGAGATTCATATATTGTTAAGCCAATATTCAAAATAATGACAGCTCTAGCAAGATTCTGAAGTGTTTTCTGATATATTTATAAGCAAATCATACCTGGTATGGGAAATGTTGAGTGAGCTGTTAACACTTAAAAATTATAATACATATGAGATAATGCTGCAGGATGTTTGACAAACCTGAAATCTCATTCTCCAGCCTCATAGGCCAACAGTTTAAATTATGTACTTACTGTAAGAAACACAATATGTTCTCCCTAGATTTTGTTTATGGTTTACAAACATTCTTTTTTATATTATTATTATTTATTTTTTTACATCATTGTTCATTTTTAAACAATATTTGCTTCCCCCTACCCCCTCAAGTGTAATCCCCATAAAGGTTCCTTCACCAGTGCTCCTTGCACCATCACCTGAGTCCCCTGTGCTCCTCCCTCCCTCCCTCTGATCCCTCTCCTGCCTCCTACCCTGCAGTATGTCTCTGATTTGTCATTGTCCGTTTTTGCTTTGTTGTGTTTTGTACTGTTATTATTTTTTTTTTACACTGATGTCTTATTTTGTTCCCCTAAATTCATGCAATAAGTGACACCATGGGATATTTTTCTTTCTCCTTCTGGCTTATTTCACTGAACATAATTCCTTCTAGTTCCATCCATGTTGCTGCGAATGGCATGAGTTTATCTTTTTTGATTGCTGAATAATATTCCATTGTGTGTATATGCCACATCTTCTTGATCCAGTCATCTATTTTTGGGCATTTGGGCTGTTTCCAGGTTTTACCTATTGTAAATAGTGCTGCAGTAAACATAGGTGTACAGGTGTTCTTTTGAATCAATGTTTTTGTGTCCTTTGGGTAGGTCCCTAGTATTGGAATTGCCAGGTCATAGCTCCATTTTTTTTTTGGTAGCTCCATTTTTATTTTTATTTTTTTTAAAGATTTATTTATTTATTTATACAAACACTGGGTACAGTCAGAAGCTTGGGAGGGTAAGAGAATTCACCAGAACCAGAGCGGGGAGCAGAACAGGCAGAAGGACCAAAGTTCACTGCTAAGGGAGCAGCGGGTGGGGCAGGAGAGGTGTGAGCGCCATTTGGGACCCTCGCCTGCATCCGGGGATCGAACTGGCGCTTCAGAGGCTGCGGGCAGCTTCGCAGCCCAGCGATCAACCGCTGCGCCACCAGGGAAGGCCCCGTAGCTCCATTTTTAGTAGACTGAAGAAACTCCAGACAGCTTTCCATAGTGGTTGGACCAGTTTGCACTCCCACCATCAATGTAGGAGAGTTCCGTTTTCACCACATCCTCACCAACATTTGTTGTTACTTGTTTCTTTGATATGGGCCATTCTTAATGGTGTAAGTTGGTATCTCAATGTGGCTTTGATTTGCATTTCCCTGATTATAAGATATGTTGAACATTTTTCATATGCCTGTTGGCCATTTACATTTCCTCTTTGGAGAAATGTCTTTTAAGTTCTCCTGCCCATTTCTTAACTGGATTGTTTATTTTGTTTTTGTTGAGCCATGTGAGTTCTTTGTATAGCTTTGTGGTCAGTCCCTTATCAGTTGACTGGAGTGCAAAGATTTTTTCCCCAATCAGTGGGGTGTCTCTCTGTTTTGGTTAATGTCTCTTTTGCTGTGCAGAAGATTTTCAGTTTGATGTAATCCCAGGTGTGCACCTTTTCCTTGATTTTCTTTGCTTTGGATGATGAGTCTTTAAAGATGTTATTGCGATGTATGACTTGTAGTGTTTTACCTATATTTTCTTCTATATATTTTATTGTTTCAGGTCTTATGTCCAGTGCTTTTATCCCTTTTGAGTTGATTTTTGTGCATGGTTTAAGATAGTGGTCTAGTTTCATTTTTTTGCATGTGGTGGTCCAGTTTTCCCAGCACCATTTATTGAACAAACTGTCCATGTTCCATTGCATATTCTTTGCTCCTTTGTCAAAGATCAGTTATTCATATAAGTGTGGTTTTATTTCTGGGCTCTCTATTCAGTTCCATTGGTTTGCGTATCTGTTTTTGTTCCAATACCAAACTGTTTTAATTATTATGGCTTTGTAGTATAGCTTGAAGTTTGGAAGTGTGATACCTCCTTTCTCCTTTGTTTTCATCAGTAAGGCTTTGGCAACTTGTGGTTTTTTTGTGGTTCCACATGAATTTCATTAGTATTTGTTGTTTCTTTGAAGAATGTCATTGAATTTTTTATTGGAATAGTGTTGAAACTGTATATTTGGTAGGATGGACATTTTAATAATGTTAATTGTTCCAATCAATGAGCAGGGGATGTCTTTCCATTTCTTTGTGCCTTCTTATATTTCTTTTAACAATGTTTTATGATTTTTTTTGTATAGGTTTTCATCTCTTTTGTTCAGTTTATTCCCAAGTATTTGATTTTTTTTGTTTCAATTATAAAAGGGATGGTTTTCTTGATTTCTTCTTCTTCACATTCATTGTGTGTGTATAGGAAGTGTACTAATTTTTTGTGTATTGATTTTGTATCCTGCTACTTTACTCAACTGGTTGATTATTTTGAGTAGTTTTTCTGTGGCGTTTTTAGGGTTCTCTATGTATATTATCATATCATCTGCAAATAGTGATAGTTTTACTTCTTCTTTCCCTATCTGGAGTCCTTGTATGTCTTTCTCTTGTCTTATTGCCCTGGCTAGGACCACTGGTATTATATTGAGGAGCAGTGGTGAGAGAGGACATCCTTGTCTTGTTCCTGATCTTAAAGGAAAGGCCTTTAGCTTTTTGCCATTGAGAATAATATTGGCGGTGGGTTTGTTGTATATGGCTTTTATCATGTTAAGGTATGCTCCTTCTATCCTGAGAATTTCAAGGGCCTTCATCATAAATGGATGTTGGACTTTGTCAAATGCTTTCTCAGCATCTATTGATAGGATTATATGGTTTTTATTTTTCTTTTTGCTGATGTGTTGGATCACAATAATTGATTTTTGTATGTTGAACCATCCTTGAGCCCCTGGGATGAATCCCAATTGATCTTGGTGTATTATCCCTTTGATGCATTGTTGGATTCTGTTGGCAAGGATTTTGTTGATGATTTTTTATCAGTGTTCATTAGGGAGATTGGCCTGTAATTTTTTTTTTTGTACTTTCTTTGTTTGGTTTTGGTATTACTGTAATGTGGACTTTGTAGAACATATTTGGTAGTATTCCTTTTATTTCAATTTTTGGAAAGAGTTTGTATAGGATAGGTACTTATTCACTGCTGAACGTTTGATAGAATTCATTTGTAAAGCCATCTGGACCTGGGCTTTTGTTTTGGGGGAGTGCTTTGATTACTGCGGCAGTTTTGCTCCTTGTAATTGGTCTGTTTAGGTGTTCTATTTCTTCTTTGTCCAGCTTTGGATGATTATATCATTCTAGGAATTTGTCCATCTCTTCTCGGTTTTTGAATTTGCTTGCATGTAAGTGTTCATAGTAATCTCTGATTATTCTTTTGGTTTCTACTGAGTCTGTTGTGATTTCTCCCCTTTCATTTATAATCCTATTTATATGTATTTTCTTCCATTTTTTTCTTTGGGAGTCTGGCTAGAGGTTTGTCTATTTTGTTTGTTTTTTCAAACAACCAACTTTTGGTTTCATTGATCTTTTGGATTTTTTTAAAATATCTATTTTGTTTATTTTTGTTTTGATTTTTTTTTAAATTTCTTTTCTTCTACTACCTTTAGGGTTTTTTTTTTGTTGTTATTCTTTTCCTAGCTCTTTGAGATGTGAGATTAGGTTGCTTCTTTGACTTCTTTCTTGTTTGTTGATGTGAGCTTGTATTGCTATATATTTTCCTCTTATTACTGCTTTCGCTGCATTCCATGCATTCTGGAAAGTGGTGTCCTTCTTGTTGTTCAACTCAAAGTATTTTTTAATTTCTTCTTTGATCTCCTCATTAGTCCAGTGGTCTTCCAATAGTGTGATTTCAATCTCCATGGAGATAGTTGGAATGATTTTGATCTTCATGTATCTGTGGATGTTTGTCTTGTGGCCCAGTATGTGATCAATTCTAGAGAATGAGCTGTGAGAGCTTGAGAAAAATGTATGCTCGGATTTTTTTGCATGCAGTTGTCCTGTAGATGTCTGTTAAGTCCATGAGTTCAATGTCTTTATTTAGGGCTCTAGTGTCTTTGTTTGTTTTTTGTCTCATTGATCTGTCCATTGGTGAGAGTGGAATGTTGAATTCTCCCACTATATATGTATTTTCTTTTTTTTTTAAGGTTTATTTATTTATTTATTTATTTATACAAGCACTGGGTACAGTCAGAAGCACAGGAGGGTGAGAGAATTCACCAGAGCCAGAGCAGGGAACAGAACAGGCAGACTGATGAAATACACTGATGAGGGAAGCAGCGGGCACGGCAGGAGTGGTCTGTCACGCCATGTGGGATCCTCGCCGGTGGCCAGGGATTGAACCTGTGCTGCAGAGGCTGTGGGCAGCTTCGCAGCTCAGAGCTCAACCACTGCGCCACCAGGGGAGGCCCTATATATGTATTTTCTTTTATGTCCATTTTCAGAGCTGATAATAACTGTCTAATATATATTTGGTGCTCCTTCATTTGGTGAGCATATGTTGATGAGTGTTATATCTTCCTGATGCATTGTCCCCTTGATCATAATATAGTGTCCATCTATGTCTCTTTTTACTTTTCTTAATTTGAAGTCTATTTCATCTGATATAAGTATAGACTGTTCCTGCCTTCTTTTTTGGTCCATTTGCTTGTAGGATTGTTTTCCAACCTTTTACTTTCAGTCTGTGTTTGTTTTTTGTGGTTAAATGTGTTTCCTGGAGATAGCAGAAGGATGGATTTTGGTTTTATTTTTATCCAGAGTGCTACTCTGTGTCTTTTTATTGATGAGTTTAACCCATTTACTGATATGTTGGCATCTGTATTTGCCATTTTGTTTGTCTTTTTTGTGATTTTATTCCTCACTTTATTATGTTCTTCTTGATTATTCCTCTGTTGGTTTTGGCTTTAGGACGTTTTGTAGAGTTTTTTGGAGTGGAGGTTTAGTTGTAATGAATTTCTGGGGTTTCTGTTTGTCTGAGAAGGTTCATATTTTTTCTTCATAGAGGAAGGAGAGCTTTGCAGGGTAAAGTATTCTTGCTTGGCATTTACTCTCTTGAAGTTTGTTGACTGTTACTCCATTCTCTTCTTGCCCATAGTATTTCTTCAGAGAAATACTAAGAGAAGTCTGTGGTTAACCTATTGATTTTCCCTTATAAGTTATCTGTTTCTTCCCCCTTTCCAGCTTCATTATTTTTTCTTTGTCTTGGACTCTTGCAAGCTTTACTATTATGTGTCTTGCTATAGTTTTCATTGTGGTAATTGGGAGTTCTTCTCGCTTCTTGTATGTCTATATTTGTTTCCTTTTTCATACTTGGGACATTTTCTTCAATTATCTCCTTGAATAATTTCTCAGATCCTTTGTCTCTCTCCTCACCTTCTGGAATGCCTGTAACTCATATATTTACTCTCTTCATGGAGTCTGATAATTGTCTAAGGGTATTCTCATTCTTCTTCCTTTGCACTTCTCTCTCTCTTTCTCTTTTGGTTCCTTCTATTTCTGTATTTTCAAGAGTACTGATCTGTTCTTCCATTTCCTCAGTTCTGTTTTCAATGCTTTTCCAAGAGCTTTTTGTCTCCTACAGTAATATTTTCATCTCCTCCTTTTATTTCCTTTCTTAAGGTCTCATTTTTGTTCTTCAGTTCATTATTTGTCTCATCTCTTACTTTTTAATCATGATGGTCATTAATCCTCTGACAGGCAGAGAAGTTCTTCCATGTCATTGTTGAGTTCTGGTGACTGATTTTCTTTTTGTGGTATGTCCTTCTCCTATTGGCTTGCTTGTTCTTTGCATTTTTCCTCTCCCTGATGTTTTCTTTCTTATTTGTTATATGTGTTGGGATGTTGTGTTACTGGTGTTGGCGGGCATCTCTTTGGATTGCTCCTTCAGCGGTGTAGAAACTGTCTTCCAGAGTGAGACCAGCAGTGGTAGGCCAAAACTCCACCAGTGTGTTGATGCTGTGGCTGTGTTGCTGGGCACTGTCTCTTACAGTTCCCTCCCTCTGTATTTACTCAGTTCCAGAGGGGTATCAGTTAGTTGGTGATTTTGCTCTGGTCACTAGGTGGTGATAGAAACCTGTACTTGCCAACCTGTGCTTTTCCCCTGTACTTCGCTGAGAAATGGATGGGAGAAGGGGAGCACCTCCATAGACAGAGGGGCTAATGCTTATGCTGTGTGCTCTGTCTGCCTCCGTGTTCACCCATTGAGGTGTCCACGGCTGTGTGGATCCTGTGCCTTGAATTCTGTGCTCTAGTTCTCAATCTCAGGGTCTCAGATCCAAAACGACAGCTGTCACCCTGTGCAGTGCCCACTGCTATGGCACGTTCCATGCCCCGAATCCTGTGCCTTGCTCTCAGTTCCAGAATGGGGTCTTGCTCCATGCCTTGTTTCCCTTCTTACCCCTGTTTGCATGGCCCATCCCCTCTCAGAGCCTGAGGGTGGTTTAGGAAACCCTGGCTTCCACTATTAGGAAGTTTGGATTTTGTTCTGATCACTAGGTGGCACTAGAGATCTTTCCTAGTATCCTTCTAGAGCTGTGCTTTTTCCCCTTGGGTCTCTGGGGAACTGAGTGGAATGGCTCAATGGTGTGGGGTGATGTGTCAGCCCTGTGACACATGTCATGGGGATCCCACACCCTGAATTTCATGCCCTAGTTCTCAGTTCTGAAGCCCTCAGATCTGGGATGCGGGCAGTAGGCCAGTTCAGTGTCCACAGAAATGGTGCCTTTTGCACTTCGGACCTGTGCCCCAGTGCCTGATTTTTGATTACACAGTGAGGGTCATTCACCCCAGTGAGGGTTCCCACATGTCTCCCCAGGAACCTAGGTCACAGGCACGGGGACATGGGCAGCTGTGATCCCTGTATGCTTTTTGAGTGTGTGTGGGTGCTTTTCCACACAATCTTACTGGCTGGCCTTGGGCTTTTTGCAGGTCTCTCAGGGAGTCCTTATTTTCCTCTAAAGGCACCCAGAGCCTTTAGCTCACCTCTGTGGTGATTCCTGCACAGTTCTGCACAGTTCCAGTTCGCGGGATGTGGTGCCTGCAATAGTTCCTTTCCACTCACAGTCCTGCTTGATCTGTAGTTTGTTCTTGTTGTTGTTGTTGTTTTTTCTTTCTGTTGGTTGGAGTGTACTGGCTTTGTGTGTGGGGGGAGGGTAGTAGGGTTCTGAGCTTTCCTTTCTTTTCATCCACTTTTATGGCAACTTTCCTCTTCAGGCAGTTTGCCAGAGTCACCCATTAATCTTCCGTGTACTGGTTTTCACAGGGACCTGCCACTTTTCCTCCCTATTAACTTTTCCCCCTATTTATTTATTTATTTAATTCATTTTTGTTTTTATTTTATTTTATTGTATATATTTGTTGCATCATTTTTCATTTTTGCACAATTTATGCATTTTCATCTTGATTATATTCCCCATACAATTCCCACCCCTCCTATTTTGACCCTACTCTTTCCTCCTCCCTCTCCCATAGTGTTCTCTGCTTTATAGTTGCTTGTTGATTTTTATTTTTACTTTATTATAATTAGTCTTTTTCCTGGTCTCTTATTTAGGTCTTCTAAATTCCTGCTATGAGTAAGACCATCCAGTATTTTTCTTTTTCTTTCCGGCTTATTTCGCTGAGCATGATCCCTTCTAGCTCCATCCATGTTGCTGCAAATTGCATGAGTTTATCTTTTTTGATTGCTGAGTAATATTCCATTGTGTATATGTACTATATCTTGATCCAATGAAAGAAATAGAACAAATATTGATGATTCATATGGAGCCACCAAAAACCCTGAATAGCTAAAGCTCTCCTGAAAAAAAAAATAAAAGAAGGGAACAGAGGCATCTTATGCCCAGATTTCAAGCTATACTACAAAGCCATAATAAACAAAACTGCATGGTATTGGAACAAGAATAGACACATGGGCCAATGGAACCAAATAGAAAATCCAGAAATAAACCCACAGATTTGTGGTCGACTAATCCTTGACAAAGTAGCAAAAAATATGCAATGGAGCAAAGAAAGTTTGTTCAGTAAATGGTGCTGGGAAAACTGGGGTTGCTACATGCAAAAGAGAGAAGCTTGACTACTACCTCACACCATGCACAAAAACCAACTCAAAATGGATTAAAGAACTAGACATAAGAATTGAAACCATAAAATATTTAGAAGGAAATATAGGTGAAACACTGCATGACATATACCTCAGCAACATCTTTAAAGACTCATCACCCAAAGCAGTGATAGCAGAGAAAAAGATAAATAGCTTGGGCTACATCAAATTAAAGAGCTTCTGCATAGCAAAGAGACAGTAACCAAAACAACGAGATACACAACCTATTGGGAGAAAATTTTTGCACACAATACTAATGATAAAGGACTGATCACAAAAATCTACAAAGAGCTGAAGAGACTTAACAAAAAAAAGTAAATAATACAGTCAAAAAATGGGCAGAAGAGCTAAAAAGAAACTTCTCCAAAGAGGAAATGCAAATGGTGAACAGGCATATGAAAAAATGTTCAGCATCACTTATAATCAGGGAACTGCAAATCAAAACTACAATGAGATACCATTTCACACCAGTGAGGATGGCACATATTAAAAAACTAGCTACAAGAAATGTTGGAGAGGACGTGGAGGAAAAGGAACTCTCCTGCACTGCTGGTGGGAGTGCAAACTGGTCCAACCACTATGAAAAGGTGTGTGGAGATTCCTTACCTGCTAAAAATGTAGCTTCCATATGATCCAGGAATTCCACTCCTAGGTATTTACCCAAAGGGCACAGAATCATTAATTCAAAAGGGCATCTGCACTCCTATATTTATAGCAGCACTATTTAGAATAGCTAAGCTATGGAAACAACCAAATGCCTATTAGCATTTCCCCACCACCATCTTGATCTGGATCCTGGTTTATAATCCCCCCTCAAACATATTCAGTTGTTATTTTGTACTACAATAGGGATCAGCAAACTGTGAATCACAGATCAAATTTGTTCCCTGGTTTTGAATGAGTCACAAAGAATGATTTTACCTTTTTATCATCAAAAAATATTTTTATGACACATAAAAATTTTATGAAACTCAAATATTAGTGCCATAAAATGTTGTATTAGAACATAGTCAAGTTCATTTATTTTCACATAGCAGTCTAATGCTGCTTTCACATTATAATGGCCACATAGCTCAAAAAACATAAAATATTTACTGTCTTACGGTCTAAAGAAAGTTTGCTGAACCACTGCCTAGAATGTATCCATAAATATCTGTTTATTTCATTGATTATCTTTATTGGTTTTGCTTCATATTCAATTGATATTATCATATCCTTAATAAATAAATAGGACAAAAGAAGTGCTTATGTGAAGTAAGTTCAAATCAGGAATCTAATTTTTCACCTGTATTTCTAAAATACTCAATAGAGGATTTTCATCTCTCTAGCACTGTCAACAAACTATAAATTGATAAATTTGGAATAGAATTCATGTAATTTATTCCTTAGTTGCAGTTCAAAAATGTGCTTGGCTACTCCAGTAGCCTCTGATAAATGAGGAATTATGGGGGAAGTCGTAGTGTAAAAAGACAAGGATCACCTTGTGATGGTTAGAATATATTATGGCAATTTTTACAAAATCCCGACGATCATGTGAATCTATTCCTAGGGGCTCTGTCAGTGTCGTGGAAGAGGCTTCCACATATGATAAGTCCTTGTCTGAAAGAGAGACATTATGTAGGAGAACTAGAATATACTCCAACCTCTATTTTAGAGTTTAGAGGAAACATCAGAACAGAAGACTGAGAAAAAGAAGGTAAGAAGGAATTTAGGTAAGAATGAGATTACACAATACTAAGACAAGAAATTATTTCAAGAACAATGGATTTACTCACTGTATCTTCAGAAGACTACAGGCATGTATAGGATTTAAACTAGGCTTTGATAGGGGATAAAATTCATGAGAATTGTCTATCACAAAAAAATTTTTGAACTAGTTTCTCGTTCTTAATCATAAACCCATTCAACTTTACATTAATATATATCTAGCCATATATACTTTTATTGATGAAAGATTTTGGCATAATAGACATATTTGTATATTCGGGTATTGAGTTAGTTCAGAGATGCCATGTAACTTTTTCAATACAAGTAATTATTTATAATAATTAATTATAATAACACCACAAAACATTAAGAGTCAAAGTACAATCATTAGTTTTATAAGGAGTTTACAAATGGTTAGAAACAACTTGTAGATAAATATAAGTAGATCATGATTGTTATGCCATAGGGAAACCGTTGGAATATGCTGAGTTTAAGGCACTTTTTAGTAAATTTTTACTTGTAGAGATCAAGTGCTACTGTCAAGAATATGTAACAGTTAAATATTGTAACCAGTCTCCAATACTATCAGAAATGAAATTACATTTACATAATTATTATTAGAGAACAAAGATTATAAACTAGATATATAAACACTTAAGGCCACATGTACTTAATTACGTAAACTAATATTTAATTCTTTGCTTCAAGGAATTTTGCCAAAAAAGATAAGACTTCAATAAAATCTTCTCTGTTTGTGTCAAGAAATTTCTGAAAACTAGTTTAGTTGAATACATAGTTTGCTCATCTGGGCAAAAAACTTTCCTTCCAGTGCAAGATTTGCTCATCTATCAAGTAATGTAATGGTCCAATTATCAGAACTCACTTTAAGCCTTCACTGTATCCACCAAAATTAAAATACTATGTCATTAATTGTCTAATCCACTCAATGCCTCACCATTATGCACTGCATGTTTGTATTCCTCTAAATTTCACATGTTGAAAAACTACCCCCCAATGGAATATTTGTAGGAAGAGAGACCTTTGAGGGTTAATTAAGTTAGGGGAGTGGAGCCCTTATGGTATGTTTAGTGTCCTTATTGGAGTCAGGAGAGTGCTTGCTTCTCTCTGCTAGCATGGAGGACATGATGAGAAGTCAGTAGTCTGCAGGTGGGAAATGGCTCGCACTAGAGCCCAACCATACTGGTCCTTTAATCTTTGACTTATGCTCCCTTGAAAACAACTTCTATTGTCCCTTATTGTAATACATTTAGTAAACTTAGCATTGCTTGGTAAACAGATTACAGTAGTGGAGAATTAAATTCATTAAGTTCAGTTTAATCCATTAAAACCTCTAATAACTGGGACCTCTCTGGTTAAGACGCAGCACTATGAAGGAATCCGCAGCCACTGCAGTACAAGTTCGATCCCCAGCCAGGGAGGTGACCTGCATGGTGCCGTAGACCTCTCCTGACTCGCCTACTGCTCCCCTTAGCAGTGTATTTCAGTCAATCCTGTTCTGTTGCCCACTCTGTCTCTGGTGAATTCTCTCACCCCTCCTCCCCCACACCTCTGGCTTGTACCCTAGTCCTTGTATGCATAAATAAATAAATCTTAAAAAATTAAAAAATAAAACCTCTAATAACTAAGCTTATACAATATTCTCTAATACCAGAAGCTAAAGTAAGTCTAAAATAGAAAGTCAAAAGCCTAATGGCAAAAGAACTCATCCAAACTTGTACCAATCTTGTGATATTCTTTGTTTTCTAATCATAAAACTCCAACTGAGAGGATATACATCTTTTCACAGCTTTAGAGTAATAAATACATGGTTATTTAATATTGAGCTGTAAGTAGTCTTTATATAGTCTAGATAAATGTTCCTTAGCAGATTTGCAAATATTTCCTCCCTCCCCCATTCTGTGGGTTCTTTTAATTTTCTTCATAGTATCCTTTGACGCACCAACATTTTAATTTTTTTTATTTTTAAGATTTTATTTATACAAGAGGTGGGGTACAGGCCAGAGGCACAGGAGGGTGAGAGGATTCACCAGAGACAAAATGGGGAGCAGAACAGGCAGACCAACCGAAAGCACTGTTGAGGAGAGCTGTGGGCAAGACAGGAGAGGTCTGCTGCACCACGTGGGTTGCTCCCTGGCAGGTCGGGGATCGAACTGGTGCTGCAGAGGCTGCGGATTGCTTCATAGTGTGGTGCTTAACCCCTTGCACCACGAAGGAGTCCCCCCAGCACAAACATTTTTAAATTTAACAAATTTATCTACTTTTTTTTTCTTGCTAGTGCTTTTGGTGTTACATATAAGAAGGCTCCACCTAATTCAAGGTCAAAAAGATTTATTGTTATATGTTCTTATAAGTGTTTTATAAGTTTTAGGTTATATATTTAAATATAAATATATTTATAGAGCTTATAATATAAAATCTAAAATGGTACCTTTTGTATTTAAAATTTGTATAAACAAATTTAATTTTATTCTTTTTCATGTTGATATCTAGTTGTTCTACAACTATTTGTCCATTTCGTTTTTGGATTTTCCATTTTTTGGCATACAGATTATCCTAATACTATCTTATGATCCCATGAATCTCTCAGATATATGTTGTAACTTCTCTGTTTTGATTTTCTTTATTAGAGTTTACCTTTTTTTTCTTACTTTTTTCTTACTGTCACAGATGTTTATTTGTTTCAAAGACCCGGTTTTTCTTTTCATTGATATTTAGGACTGTCTTGATTTCTATTTCGTTGATTTCTGCTCTCATTTTTATTTCCTTTTACTGGCTTTTGGTTTGCTTTGCTTTCCTTTTTCTTGTTCCTTAAGGTATAACGGTAGGTTATATATTTGAAATCATTCTTGTTTTTTTGCTGTGTGTCAATATTTGTATCCCATAGGTTCTGGAAGCAATGTCTTCTTTTTTGTTTTTCTCCATGTATTTTAAAATTTTTCCATTGATTACCTCGTCAAGCCAATATTCATTCAGTAGCATGTTGTTCAGTCTACATATATTACACTTTTGCCCCACTTTATTTTCCTGGTTGATTTCTAGGTTTATACCATTGTGATAAAGACAATAAGTGTGTTTGCTTTTTGAGAGCTTTTTGGAGGCTCTAACAGGGGAGCACAGCTATTCCTATACCTTTAACCTAAGAACTGTGGCGCCTGTCTCTGTTCCAGGAAGGCCACTGAGTTTGGGGCTTCAGGAGGGACACACACAGAGCAGTGAGGGAAACGACACCTGCTAACCAGCCAGATCAGCTGAATCAACCCTGGCAATCAGTGAGGTGACAGATGTCACAGCCAGATAGCCTTTATATTCGAGGTGGTTACGTTTAATTGATATCTTAAGTTGCTCTATCTCAATTGCTGCAGTCTCTCCATTAGTCAGGGCCATTTATATATATATATATACACACACACACACACATATACATATACTGACCTTGTCACACTTCCCATTTATATATATACATGAACTCTTGATCAGTCAGAATAATTACATTATCAACACATATGATACTTAATAAAACTTATTACATCTTACTCCCATGCTTCCATTTTATTGCTTTTTTCTCTTTTGCACTAACTCACTAGTTATAAATTCCTATAGGCAGGCTATTATTATTTGTTTTCTTCATGCTATATTTTAAGTATCCAGAATAGTTCCTAGTACTTGGCACACATTCATGTTTTTTGCATGAACTGATTAAAATTGATTGCATCATGTTCCAGCATGCTTTGTTTCATTATTTTAAAATGTTCTTAACATTTGCTTTGTAAAGTTTCTTAATATTTTATACATTTGTTACTTTTTATATCTGTATTTAAAATCATCTAGAATTTTATTGTGAATATGGTGATCTGCAATAAATGTTCTACATTTTTCCACAGATAAGCAGCCATTTCTGCCAGCATAATGGAATTTACGTAATGTGTTTTTATGCATATTTTATCTTCTCATTTATTCTTTAGGCTAAAACAGATTCTATACATTTATTTTTTAGCAGTTTCATATGGGCATCTGTTACTATGTATTCACTGTTTTTAAATGACTGAAAATTATTATGTTATTTATTTCTTACATATTAATTAATGTTTTGTTCAGTGCTTACTGCTATTTACAATAGCTAAAATATGGAAACAACCTAAATTCCCCAAAACAGATGACTAGATAAAAAAGATATAATATATGTACACAATGTAATACTATTTAACAATCAAAAAAGATAAACTCATGCCATTTGCAGTAACATGGATGGAGCTGAAAGGGATTATAGTCAGTGAAATAAGTCAGAAGGAAAAAGAAAAATACTGGATTATTTCACTTATAGGAGAGATATAGGGGAACCAAACAAGGGAACAGGAAAAAAATAAAACAGCTATCAGGCAAACTATAAATTGGAGACATTCATTAGGGGAGGGAAGAGCACAAGAGACGATGGTGACGGTTCATGGGTGATCAGTGGTGGGAATTTTTTGGTGATTACACCTTAGAGGAGAAATCAAACATTGTACAAAAATAAATGATGTAAAAAGAAAAGAACATACTGAATTTACACAGCTGTGGGTCTAAATTTGACTCTATACCCCTCCATATCTTTATAACATTTGAGAGTGCTTAGCTTCTATCTCTTTAGTATCTTCTGTTAAAAAAAATGTATTAAATTAAAAACATTTGTTTGGAATGGGTGCTGCAAGGTCTAAATGAGATAAATATATAAAGCAGTTAGCATAGAACTTAAATCTTATTTATAAGTAGTAATCAAAATGGTATTTGACTTATTTTAACATTATTAATTGAATTAAATTTTTTTCATTTCTCAAGGTGCTTACCGCACTTCCCATTTGAACTCAGTAGGCCAATGACATGATACAAATCTAAACTGGATTTTTAGTTGTCTGTGAGAGATTTACAAGGTGTGATACTGCAGTTCTTTCTCTCTTTTGTTAGGATTACTTTGGCTAGAAACACTATATGAACATGATGGTTGTATATGAACATCAATAATGTTTGTTTTATTTCTGTGAAGAATGCCATTGAAACATTGACAGAGATTATAAGAAGCCTATTTTAACAATGCTAACCCTTCCAATCCATGAGCAGGGAATATCTTTCCTTTTTTTTTTTTTTTTTGTTTTCGTCTTTAATGATATGTTCTCATTTTCATTGTACAGGTCTTTCACCTCCTTTGTTGTGCTTACTGCTAGGTATTATATTTTAAGCGTGACTGTTTTCTTGATATCAGTCTCTTTTAGATTGTTGCTGCATATAGGAATGCAACTGATTTTTGTAGGTTGATTTTATTACCTACCATGTTGTTGTAGTAATTTATTTATTTTCTACTAAATTTGTTTTTTTTTTTTACAATGTTTGCTTTCTTTTCTCAGGTGTAGTACCCATAAATTCCCACCACCAGTCCACCAGTTCACCCATGCACCGTCACCATAGTCCCTTGTGCTCCTGTCCTCATTTTGGTTTTTTTTTTTTGTATTTTTTTTAAGATTTATTTATTTATTTATACAAGAACTGGGGTACAGGCCAGATGTGTGGGAGGGTGAGAGAATTCACCAGAGCCAGAGCGGGGAACAGAACAGGCAGACTGATGAAATACACTGCTGAGGGGAGCAGTGGGCATGGCAGGAGAGGTCTGTCGCGCCACGTGGGACCCTCGCCAGCGGCCGGATCCAAGGCACTGCAGAGGCTGCGGGCAGCTTCGCAGCCAAGCACTCAACCACTGTGCCACCAGGGGAGGCCCCTGCCCTCATTTTGATCCCTCTCCCTCCCCCTGCCCTAGAGGATTTCTCTGATTTATAGTTGTCTGTTTAATTTTTTTGTGGTTTTTATTGTTATTTTTTCCCCCTTGATCTCTAGTATGGTTACCCTGTATTCCTCCTATAAGTGAAACCATCTGATATTTTTCTTTTTCCTTCTGACTTATCTCACTGAGCATAATTCCTTCTAGCTCAATCCATGTTGCTACAAATGACATTAGTTTATCTTTTTTGATTGCTGAATAGTATTCTATTGTGTATATGTATCACATCTTCTTGATCCAGTTATATTTTTTTGGACATTTGGGTTGTTTCCAAGTCTTACCTATTATAAATAGTGCAGCAATAAACATAGGGGTGCAGGTATCCTTTTGAATCAATATTTTTGTCTCCTTTGGGTAGATCCCTAGGAGTGGAATTGCTGGGTCACATGGTAGCTCCATTTTCAGTAGCCTGAGGAACCTCCACACAGCTTTCCATAGTGGTGGGCCCAGTTTTCATTCTCACCAGCAGTGTAGGAGTGTTCCTTTTCACCACATCCTCACTAACAACATTTGTTGTTGCTAGTTTTTTTTTTTTTTTTAATATGTGCCATTCTCACTGGTGTAAGTGCTATCTTATTGTCTTATTGTGGTTTTGATTCGCATTTCCCTGATTATGAGGGATGTTGAACATTTTTTCATATGTCTGTTGGTCATTTGCATTTCCTCTTTGGAGAAGTATCTTTTAAGTTCCTCTGCCCATTTTTTGACAGGATTGTTTACTTTGTTTTTGTTGAGTAATGTGAGTTCTTTGTATATGTTTGTGATCAATCCATTATCAATCCCTTGTGTGAAGGCAAAATTTTTTTCCCAATCAGTAAGGTTTCTCTTTGTTTTGGTTAATATCTCTTTTGCTTCATGGAAGCTTTTTAGTTTGATGTAATCCCAGCTGTTTATCTTCACTTTCCTTGCTTTGTGGGATGGGTCTTTAAAAATTTACCAAGATGTATGTTTTATAGTGTTTTACCTATATTTTCTTCTACATACTTCATGGTTTCAGGTCTTATGTTCAGTTCTTTCATCCATTTTGAGTTGATTTTTGTGAAAGGTATGAGATAGTTATCTAGGTTCATACTTTTGTATATGGTGCTCTAGTTTTCCCAGCACCATTTAATAAACAAACTGTCCTTGTTCCATTGCATATTCTTTGCTCTTCTGTCAAAGATTAGTTGACTGTTCGGTTCTATTGGTGTTTGTGTCTGTTTTTGTTCCAGTACCATATTGTTTTAATTATTATGGCTTCGTAGTATAGTTTGAAGCCTGGGAGTGTGATACCTCTACTCTCCTTTGTTTTAGTGAGGAGAGGTTTTTTGTGTCTCTATATTAATTTCATCAATATTTTTTCTATTTATTTGCTCTTTTGGAGGTTTTAGAGGAATATCCACATCCTTGTTGTTTTTTTTCAGGTCCCAGAGGCTCTCTGCATTCTTTAGCTCATGGATAGCTCCTCTATCTTTAAGTCATCAGCTAGAATCTTCAAATGTTTCTTTCTGATTTAAGACCTTTGCTTCCCTTATCATATCTCATTCTCTGATTCTGAGTCTCTTGACTTCCTCCTACAATGACCCTTGTGAATACATTGAACTCATTCAGATAATTGCAATTAATCTTCCCACCTCAAGATTCTCAACCATCTCTGCAAAGCCCCTTTTGCCATCTAGGCCTTGGAATGTGGGTATATTTAGGTGTCATTTCTGTGTCCAGAAGAGGAAGTTTAAAGCCATAAGAGGGGTCAAATCACTTAGAGATAAAAGTATGTAGCAAGGCGATAAGACCTGGGAAGTGCAGATTTTTGCCATTATTGTGACCATGGCATATATACACAAATACATACAACTCTCTCTCTCTCTCACTCTCTCTCTGTCTGTCTCTCTCACACACATGCACACACACATACACACACAAACACTAAAAGTACAATGAAATTGATTAGGTTTAGCAACATGGGGACATTATTTTATTTTATTTTTTTTTTTATGGAGACATTATTTTAGTGATGCTCTCTGCCATTATATTTATTTGGAAATTCCTAGCCCACGACTTTTATTCAGAGAAACAGAACTTTATTTACATAAAGGAATTTTGCCATTTTTTTAAGAGAATGAACATGATCCTGACAATTTCACTGGAAAACATTTTACACAAATTCTCATTTATCCAATCATACCTTGATTTTTCTATGAATTGGTAATTTTTTAAATATGAAAGCAGTGGTATTCTTCAATAATCACTCACAACTCTTTCTAAATTATCATTTAGTTTAGCTTCATGCCAGAACATGAATATCTTATTTCTTAGAATATGAAACAGAGCTCTTTTATAATTGTTTTTAAGGTCCACAAATCACTTATCAAGAATTTTTGAGAATAAAAGTTCTTTTAAATTTTTAAAATATTAGTTAATTTTATAAATTGAGATAATGTTGGTTTACATTATTATTGATATTTTGGCAGTATAAGATTCCCATCAGGTATTGCCACCCTAGTACACCTGCCACCAAATCACCCACAGTCCACAACCATAGTCCTTTGTGCTTCCTTCCCTCTTTGTTCTCACCCCTTCCCCCTTACCCTTCTGGATATTTCAGAAGGACACAGATAGATACTGGAAGGTGTCAGTTAGATGTAGAATACAGAGAAACCAAACTAAGGATAAGATAAAGACAAACTTAAAAACTAATGTTGGAAAGCTGACCATAGAACTGAGGCATTTTTAAAAAATTGATGCACAGATAGTGTACTTTGAATCAAATTCCTTATAACTGCAGAGAGTCTGAATGTATAATGTGAAATATATTATTATTCTGAGTCCTGTATATGGAAGATATTTTTTCAAATGCAGCGGTCTCAGGAAATGAAAAATACTGAACCAATTGGTTTGAAATATATTTTGGAATATAATGTGCATGACACATACAAACAAAATATACATGATATGCATTGGAATTGATTATGATCACATGAAAATTTTTTGCTATATACTGTACTAATAATTTCCTTATTGGGAAATTCATAGCATGTAGATTTTATGAGCATGCACACTCATCAGATTTTGTTCCCAAAAAATTTTATTTTTTTTTAATGAAATTATTTCACTTTCAGAGTACTTTTAAATTTTGGAATTATGGATAAGATTGTGAATGTGCATAGCACTTGTAGGTAATGGTCTCTTCTAATATTCTAATTGAAGACCTATCCTTTGGGAATATTGTAATGTTTTATGTAATGTAATGTTTTATGGGAAAATATCAGCATTTGGTTAAATAAATATCTGTTACTTGTTTGAATAAAGAACTTCTTATTGGGTCTCCTTGGTGGTGCAGGGGTTAAACACAGCACTATCAAGCTATCACCAGCCACTGCAGCACAAGTTCTATCCCTGGCCGGGAGCTACCCATATGGCACAGCAGACCTCTCCTGCCTCTCCCACTGCTCCCCTCAGGAGTGTATTTCAGTAGATCTGCATGTTCTCCTCCCTACTCTCTCTGGTGAATCTTCTCCCCTCCCACACCTCTGGCTTATACCTCAGTTCCTGTATGCATAAATAAATAAATCTTAGTTCTTACTAAATTTAAAATGGCAAGTCTTTAAATATATAATACATATATATAATAGAGTATATAGCATATTGCATATCACATGCCATAATGCATGCTGTAGTAGTATACATAAATATGAAAATTAAAAGATAGTCTCAAAATAAATATAAGTAGATCATAAATATTAAAAAGTTAATCCCTTAATATTGGATGAAGGGCAAACAAATTTAATTTTTTGAATTAGCTATCACTGGTGAGGATTTAATGAAATACAGGCCTTTGCATTACTTTTGTTAATAGTCTTAAGAACACTTAGTCATTTCATTCATTAATTCTAGTATAAGGAATCTACCTGATAATTTAATCATTAATACAGAGAAATATTTATGCACAGAGCTAGAGGTTAAAAATTGAAAAAAGCACATTAGGGAATAGCTAACTACATTAGATCAATATGATGGTATATTACTAGTAACTAAATATGATGTTTTAGAAAAGCTTGTTAAGATTATAGTAAATTGAGCAAAAAAGATAGACTACTAAGTTTTATTTATTTATTGCTCATAGAAGAACTGGGTTATAGGCTGGAGTTGTAGTGGGGTGGTGAGGGTAAGAGGATTCACAAGAGACAGAGTGGGGAGCAGAAAAGGTGGATTTACTCAAATACACTGCTGAGGGGAGAGTGGGCAAGGCAAGAGAGGTCTGCTGTTCTTTGTGGGTTAGCTCCTTGGTCAGAGATTTAATTAGGGTCATAAGGGTGATACTGCTGAGACTTAAGACTTAGGCTACTAGGCAGGCCCACTACTAAGTTTTGAAAACACATGCCACATATATATGGACAAATAGTAGACCAAAAGGAGATATGTAAGAAATATTAATAGTATGGAGCCTATACAGGAATAATTTTGTGCCACAATAACATTTTGTATTTCATACATATTCTTATTTTCAAGATAAAAAATAATGGAACTCAAAACAGGCAGTTTTCGTAAAGGCATAACTGCTTTAGAATCCTAACTGTTGGAACTCCCCTCTTTCATGGGTGTGTTCGCCCACATGGATGACACATCAATGGTCTAAAAATGTGTCAATGAAAGGGAAGACGCTAGGAGGGGGTGAGCTTTCTGGAAGAGGTGTCTGGTAGCTGATTAATTGAAGCACTCAGGGAGGAAGATGAATGGGTCTCTGTTGAGACCATCTGTGTTTATCAGGACAAATTACATCTGCTCCACTGGCCCGGAGTAGGGAGAAGAGACATCATTGCTACAAATGCAGATATCTTATAATAAAAATAATCCTGCCTGGCATATAGGAATGATCAAAGTCATATTTTTGCTTACTTTTAACAAATTTTGAGAAGAAAAAAATGACAATGTATTGGGTTTCACACTTGGTAAATAAAGATTGAGCTGATATCTTCTTCATCTAGAATTTAGTGAAAACACCATTATAGCAGGAAAAAAGTCAACATGGTAGAGATAAATTCATTTCAAGAAAATGATTTCTTATAAACTTGAAGCTCCTTAGAATTATGAAATATGTAAAAGAATTGGTACATAACTCTTCAAAAACTTCAGGACACTTACTATAGAATCCACATTATATATATTTATTATCCTTTTTTTTTTTTAACTTGGCCTATGTCTTGAGGCATTTTTTTCAACAGTGGGTTACAATTCAAAATACAGAATTTGCCTTGTTGATGGGCATGTCTTTCTGAACAAATGATCAATTAGACTGATGTAAAAAGAGATCAATTAAACTGTAGATAGGATAGCTTTCTCTTTGTGCTTTGATTACATATTAGTAGTATTTCACATAAAGTGATATTAGCCTGAAATACTTTCTAAAGAAGTTCTTTAAATGAGCTTTGGACATTTCATAAAAATATCTGAACTTTATTAGTGATAAGGAAGATAATGTCTTTTCTGTCCTTAAATTCATATTTTTTAGATTCCAAGGTGCTTCTTGCCATCCTGGTAACATTAGTTTTAGTAATGTTTACTGATGGTTATTACCCCATGAATTGAGTGATCAGGAAGGTAAATACCCTCTGTACTATTTTAGTATATCAGACCTCTGGCTCTGTGTGTGTGTGTGTGTGTGTGTGTGATTGTAAGCAATATATATTAGGGGACATCAAAATTGGGTGGAGAGCCACATGATTAAGTTGCAAATTCTCTGTTATCAATTCTGAGTAGAAACTACAAAACAAAAAAAAACACAAAGCACAAAACAGAGAATAAAAAATAAAGAGGCCAAGGACTTGTCAGGGGGATGGCACTAGCTGAAATGTGGGAAAACTAGATTATTTTTTTTTAATTAATTAATTTATTTATACAAGCACTGGGTACAGTCAGAAACGCGGGAGGGTGAGAGAACTCACCAGATCCAGAGCAGGGAGCAGAACAGGCAGAAGGACCGAATTACACTGCTGAGGGGAGCAGCGGGCAGCAGGAGAGGTCTGTGCGCTATGTGGGACCCTCGCCTGGTGGCTGGGGATCCAACAGGCGCTGCAGAGGCTGCGGTCAGTTTCGCAGCCCAGTGCTCAACCACTGCACCAACGGGGAAGCCCTGGGAAACCTGGATTCTAACCCTCCATTGCTGCATGTGTGATTGAATGGCAGTGTTTTTTGACAAGTCACAAACTTTCTTTTTAAAGATTTATTTATTTATGCATACAAGAATTGGGATACAGGTTAGAGGTGTGAGGGGTGAAAGGATTCACCAGAGAAAGAGTGGGGAACAGAACAGGCAGACTGACGAAATACAATGCTGGGGGAGCAGAGGGTAAGTCAGGAGAGATCTGCTGCGCCATGTGGGTACCTCCCTGACCGCATGGGGATAGAACTTGTGCTTCAGTGGCTGCAGATAACTTCATAGATTGTGTCTTAACCCTTTGGGCCACCAAGGAGGTCCCAAGTCACAAGCTTTTCAAGAGGTTAAGATAGATGTTATTTGAGATACATTTTAGCTCTAACTTCTATCTCCCTTTCCCCCACCCCCCCCAAAAAAGAGAAAAGACTGAAAGAAACAGAAGAGATGAAAAAGACAAGAAAGAAAAACAAAAGACCCAAGAAGGACATTCTTATAGTAAATTTGGGACTAATACTAGTGACAAATACTTGTAAGTACGGAAATGTGTTCCTAAGAAGGGCTACCTACAAAGATAACCATGTAGACTGATACTTTTCTGTTTTATAAGGAGTCAGTATCTTTGAAAAGATCATACATCTTTATGATAGATTGTTATCGTTACTTTCCTTTTTCTTTTAGTAAGTGTAGAGTTCAGGCTTTTCTGCCCTCCCGCCATTAGGATTGCATGCCTGATGTAGGGCCCTGCATTTTGTTACATTGTTATTTTCAGCTGTGTTGTTTACTCTTGTGGGCCATGGCTGCAGTATTGATATTTGCCAAGAGAAGCAGAGAGAGAGAGGCAGAAGAGAAGAGAGAGAAGGCCAGAAAGCCCAGTAAAGAATGAAGATTTGCCCAGGGCTGAGAGGCCTACTGGCTTCCTGGCCCCCCTATGCTACTGCCTGCTGTGTACCTGGTTGCTGCACTATATGTAAAAGCTCAATAAGCACCTGAAAAAGGCATGGAGGCCTCCACAACTCTCCTTTACCTGTCTGCTTGGATCAGAGAGAACCAGCTCTGTGCCTTCCTGGCACTACAGTAAGACAGGAAAAAAATGAAACTGCAGAAAGCATTCCGGTAGAAAATAATTGCATGTTATTATCAAAATTTGAAAGCTATATATATACATATATATATATGTATATATATAGCTACTGGACTATAATGACCATAGTTTAGATTATTATGTCCTTACGTATATGTTTAAATTTTATTTAATTCTTTACCAGAGTGAATGATGAAAAAAGACAAACACACTTAAAGGAAAGCATACTGTTTAATTTCTAAATTGATACCAAATTATCTATCAGCCACTTCATTTTTCAGAATGGTAAGAAATACCATAGTCTTGACAGAAAACAAAACTTAGTAGAAAGGAACTACAAATATTGATGTTCAAAAGAAAATGAAGAGCAAGTTTATATTGAAATATTCACCCTGAAGAAATTTTGGAGTGAAATGAATATTTAAACAGACAAATGCCGCCTCCTCCCACGTACACAGAATTAAAGTATATGCTCTTTACAACAAATAAAAAACATAATAAGAAAGAATCCATTAAATAACAATGATCAAGCAAATATTGACTTAAAGAAATTAAAATGATGATAACAGCAAAATGAAACCAGGAGTCCAACATTCACTGGTAAGGTCACATAAACCATTTAAAAACACTTAAAGAAGGACCTCCCTGGTGGCGCAAGGGGTTAAGACCCAATGTATGAAGCTATCCTCAGCCACTGAACACGAGTTCAATCCCTGGCCGCCAGGGAGCAACCCACACGGCACAGCAGATCACTCCTGACTCGCCCATGGCTCCCCTCAGCAGTGTATTTCAGTCAATCTGCCTATTCTGCTCCCCACTCTGTCTCTGGTGAATCATTTTCCCCGCCCAGCCCCCATACCTCTGATCTGTATCCCAGTTCTTGTATGCATAAATACATAAATCTTTAAAAAAAAAAACACAACGAAAAAGGAATTTGCAAGAAATATAATCTGTTCAGAAGTATAGGAATTGTGAAGCTTTTCAGTTCCATTTAAAGAAGTTATGTAGCTAATGCCAATGTTACAGAAAGTAAGGGAAGATACTTGCTGGAAAAAGATGTAACGTTACTTATAAATATGAATGTAAAACCTTAATAATGAGAAGTGATTTATGATAGTCAAAAATGTCTATCCTAATATGTAAAATACCTTAAATGGATAGTTGAAAGTAAGACATGGGCAGCAAAGAACAATAAAGATTAAAATTGTTAATACTGGAAGTAAAATCCGAATCAAAACCTAAATGAAGGAGGAGGGCGGAGCAACATGGCGGCGAGGAGACGCTGCGAGTAAGATCTCCCATTAAAAAAAGTTAATAGGGAGGAAAAGCGGCAGGTCCCAGTGAGAACCGGGACACGGAAGATAAACGGACGACGCCAGCAAACTGCCCGAAGAAGAAAGTTGCCATAAAAGAGGACGAGAAGGGAGGGAAGCGCAGAACCCTGCTCCCCTCCCCCGCCCACAAAGTCGGCACTCTCCGACCGGCAGAAAGGAGGGAAACAACAAACCAAAACGGCCAACAAGAAAAACGGACGCAGCAAGTGGGACTGTGAGTGGAAAGGAACTATTGCAGCCACCACACCCCGTGAACGGGAGAGGCGAACCCTGCAGGATCCGCCGCGGAGGTGAGCTCCAGGCACCATTACAGAGAGCCACGCCCCCCAGGAGGAGACCAGCACCAGCACACAGCCCCGGCCGCCTGGTAAGGTTGCGTGCGGAAAGCGGCGCGGATCCGGACCGGATCGCAGCTGCCCAGGTCCCCGCGCCTGCGACCTAGGCTTGCGGGGAGACGGTGGAGGCCCTCCCTGAGTGAGCAGGAACAAGGCGCCCAGGCAGGGGAGCGGGATTCAAAAGGCGCCATTCCCGCGCCACTGATCTGGGCTACAGCCTGCGTCCTGGAACTGAGGGCTTTGGAACTGAGACCCGGGGCACGAAATTAGGGGGAGACTGCGGAGGCCCTCCCTGAGTGAGCAGGAACAAGGCGCCCAGGCAAGGGAGCTGGATTCAAAAGGCGCCATTCCCGCGCCACTGATCTGGGCTACAGCCTGCGTCCTGGAACTGAGGGCTTTGGAACTGAGACCCGGGGCACGAAATTAGGGGAAGACTGCGGAGGCCCTCCCTGAGTGAGCAGGAACAAGGCGCCCAGGCAAGGGAGCTGGACTCAAAAGGCGCCATTCCCGCGCCACTGATCTGGGCTACAGCCCGCATCCTGGAACTGAGGGCTTTGGAACTGAGACCTGGGCACGAAATTAGGGGGAGACAGCGGAGGCCCATCCTGAGTGAGCAGGAACAAGGCGCCCAGGCAGGGGAGCAGGATTCAAAAGGCGCCATTCCCGCCCCACTGATCTGGGCTACAGCCCGCGTCCTGGAACTGAGGGCTTTGGAACAGAGACCCGGGGCACGAAATTAGGGGCGTGGGTTCCCCACGACGGTGGGGCACAAGGCAGACACAGCACCCCAAAGCCGTTGAGGTGTACCCTACCATCCCCGCTCTGCTCCCTGTCCCACGGGGTGGAAAATCAGCTCCCCAAGGGCTCTAGGAGAGATCTCTGGCACCACCTAGCGACTTGAAGCCAGCAGAGGCTCCTGAAGGAGCTAGTGGCCAGCTGGGGAGTTTGCCCACACCGGGCCCCTTCCGAACAAGTAGTCTGAGCCCACAGGGAGAGCGAGCACCCACAGCCGGGGCAGACCAGGTGCGCAGAAGAGTGTGC